>NC_069499.1:196345749-196988249 GCF_027579735.1 Bombina bombina
ATTCTGTGACATTCTAGTGTGCCCCATTTAAAAAGGGCTCAAAAAAACATTTCTGCCTCACATAGTGCATTATTAAGTACTAGCTGCAGGTTATGCATGGAAATACTCAATGAAGGCGCTAAACACACATCCTAACATAAATAAAAAAAACAAAAAACTGTCACAGGAACGCACAATGATTTTTGAGAAAACAGCAGTGATGTGTTGATCTTGTCTGTCTAAAATTTCTTCTGGATCTTCATCAGCAAAATGGACGCGCTCTTTGGCAAACTTAGATTTCTTAGATGGTCCAGGAGTCAAAATAGGCGGCAAGTCGGGAAAGTCTGTAAAGAAACAAAAAATTAAAGGGATTGCAAACCCAATTTTTTTATTTCATGATTAAGATAGGCCATGCAATTTTAAGCATCTTTATAATTTACTCCTATTAGCAATTTTTCTTCGTTCTCTTGGTATTTTTATTTGAAAAAGTAGGAATGTTAAAGTGATGGTACACTTCAAACTGTAAGAATGTTGCAATAAAACATTAGTTAAAAAAAATTATGTGGTTTTACTTGCAAAGTGTATATATATTTTATAATAAAAGGTTTATAATCCGAATTGGTATTGTCTGTTTCTCCGCCCCCCTTAATTTTCTCTTTTGGCTGGGCTGTGATGTATAGAGCAATCACATCCACTATCTACATAGGCTTTCTATGGGCTTTAAAGGGGCTGGACTGTCAACTGACACACATGTTGATTGGATGTTCACTGGGAAAAAAAAAAAGGTCTACATATACTTTTTAATGGCAAAGATTACATTTATGGCATTTGATTATTTAAAGTTTACCATCACTTTAATATTGTCTGTTGGTATTAAAAGGGCATAGATAGGATTCAGTTTCATGGTTAGTTATCGCTGAAGACATAGGGCCTGATTCTCTAAAGCTCTGTGCTGAGAGCGGTTTATCTTACTAAACGGATTACTGGAAGGACAGACACATACAACACAATGCAGCCCCAAAACACTATTGACTTCCACTTGCCTTTAAGCGGATTACTGGAAGGACAGACACATACAACACAATGAAGCCACAAAACACTATTGACTTCCACTTGCCTTTAAGATAAAAAAAAGTAAGGCAGCATGTGCTGAAACCATTTATCAACTTTTACTTTCACTGAATTTAAAGGGACAGTCTACACAAAAAATTTTATTGTTTAAAAAGATAGATAACGCCTTTACTACCCATTCCCCAGCTTTGCTCAACCAACATTGTTAGATTAATATACTTTAGGGCTGCAACTTAACGATTATTTTCATAATTGATTAATCGGCCGATTATTTTTTCGATTAATCGACTAATCGGATAAAAATAAATAATTTTTTCCTATATTTAAAATAAAATCCATATACTGAGTGTTATAAATATAAAGTTCAGACTAAAACTTTACATTAACACAACTGTTGGTCCATTTTTTTAAGGTGCAGAACAATTTTTTATAATTAAGCAAAACAAAACCTCAAACTGTGTGAAAAGAGGTAGAAATAGTAAGAGCTAGACTATCACTATTTATAACATTCTGTTATTCACTCTTTCAGAAACTTTGCATTGAAATGCAAAAATGTAAACATAACCACATGCTCCGGGCTGAGGCTTGCTCTCTTTTTTTGCAGCTATTTTGCCTGCAGCAGAGAAGAGGCACTCAGATGGTGTTGAGGTGCCTGAGATGCATAAGTTTAGGTTTTGCCAATATCACCAAGGTGGGCTATTTATCTTTGTTAGCTCTCCACCAATGCAAGAGTCCTCTTAACAAAGTAAACCTGGTCTTCATTCTGACATAAAAATATCTTGAATATCTATATGCAATGGTCAACAAACCGCTATAAGGTCAGGGGAAAATATCTAGTCCACTCTTAAAATAACAGATATATACTTACAGAGGTTGAATTTGATACATATTATAATTAATTAAAAATATTAAAAAAAACGGCAAAAGGGCTAAATACTATATATCAGTAACAGGACACAGCCTTACACATTTATCTATAGAGTACATATATCAGCAATAGCAAGCAATCCTCTAAAAAATGTGCAAATAAATTCATATAACAAATGCCATTAATCTAGGGCTAGGTGTAAATAACAAGCTCAGCACTATATCATGCAAAGCATAGTCCCAAATCACCTGATTTTATATAAAAAATCCAAATTACAACTCCTATTTTATTTCTGGGTTGCACATAAGACAGGAGTAGTTGTAAACTTAAAAAAAAAAAAACTTATATAGTGTCCTGAAAAAGCGAAAAGTAAAATGTCTGTATATGTCCTTTAGGCTAAGGGCATAACTATAAAACACAATACCATGTGCAGGAGCTCATTGGAGTGAAGCAGCTGGTGCTGTGCACAGACCAACTAATTGCAAACCAACTAATCGATTATGAGATTCTTTGACAACTATTTTCATAATCAATTATGCCGATTAGTTGTTGCAGCTCTAATATACTTTATTACATTTAAACCTCTAAATTTCTGCCTGTTACAAAGGCTCTATTGAGAGCCTCTTAATCACATGCTTTTGTATTTGCTTTTCACAACAGGACACTGATAGTTCATGTGGGCCATATAGATAACAATGTGTTTACGCCCGAGGAGTTATTTAAGAGTTGGCACAACACAGTACTAAATGCAAGTCAATAGATAATAAATACAAAGTCATGTCATCAAGGGGCTGTCAGAATATGCTTAGATACAAGGTAATCACAGAGGTAAAAAGTATATTAATATTACTGTGTTTTTGTTATGCAAAACTGGGGAATGGGTAATAAAGGGATTATCTAAATTTAAAACAAAAATTCTATTGTAGACTGTCCCTTTAACAAAAATTCCAGTATTCCAGTAGTTTTTCACCCAAACATTGTATTGCTGTGTAAATTGTGTTCTTTCATAAAATACCACTAGCTTATATGAACACAATATGGCAACCATACACCGTCCATTATGCAAATTATTTCTTTTTCTGTCATTTTCTATAGAACATATATAATTCAGTGATCAAACACTTCCTAATACAGTACACTAAATTGTCCATTATATACCTACCATACATTTTATAGAATCACCCACTTCTACAGCTTATTAGAATATCCCCAAAAGTGTATTTACCTAAACAAAGGTCCTTAACACCAACAACAAAACAAGGCTAATGGTTGCTGCCAGGTATCATTTTTTCATCATAATGGTCGCATGACAGCTAGAGGGACCTAATGCCCTAAATAAATCCCTCTCTTCCAGCTGGTCAGCATCAGTGCCATTTACTTAAAGGGACATAGTGCAAAAGTAAAATGCTATGATGTGTTTATTATATTGTACTATTGTTTGCATATAACTGACATGTTTTTAACCCCTGAAAAATTGATAAAACACACAGTTTAAATCCGCTCCACAGCAACAATACATTAATAGGACCTAGCTGAACAAATCTGGTGAGCGATAGCTTTTTGCAAATAAAGGGACCTGGAATCCATCTGTGTTATGTTGGCATTTGAAATAGCTGGTTTGGCCTGTGGTATCCCTACCTATACTGAAAGTTTCTATATGTTAACCCAGCCAGCAGAAAAAATTACACACCCACTGGGGAGAGGCGAGATAAAGCTCTGCAATGTATATTTTCAATTGTTCATTCTAAATACTGTTTAGAGACAGAGATAAGAAAGTGAAGCATTTAAGTGGTAAGATAAGGATGTAAAATCTCTCTGAAGCTTAGCCTATTTTGATGGGTTGTGATTTCAAATAGCAAATACTGCTATTTCAATTACAAAAAAAAATAAGGGAGAAATTTCTTATGTTATATGCATCTGGTATAGCAAGTCAAGGGGAACACATTAAGAGAAAACCAATTGTACAGTCCACTGTCCCTTTAACTACTGGAGTTAACCTTTTAAAGCTGTTACGGTGTTGTATTTCGGTCCAAATTTTTCTGTGCTTTAACGCCGATGGATGGAATACAACGTCCTAACCGGGTGGCTTTCCTGAAGCCACTGGCGCTTCCCTGATGGGATCGCGGTCTGGAGGGCGTGCCTAGCATCATAGGAATGCCCCCCTGACGCGATCCCATCATCGAAATCTCATGATCACTTACACGATGGCGAGATTTCAAATTGTTTACATCGGAACAGTTGTTCTGATGTAGACACTTTAACCCCGGCAGGAAAGGGTTAAGCACATGGGGAATAATAACAATAACAACAGTATTCTAATAGTTAACTATTGCGTTACCATGTCCCTCTAAAGGGACATAAAATGCTAAAAGAAAATTATCTAATGTATTATATGCGAACAATAATACAATTATATAACTGTGATTGAACCCCATTTGCAGAGGCTAAATACACAGGGTTAGCTAAAGAGTAGGACTGCACTACTGGGAGTGAGCCAATAACAAGAGGCATATTGTATAGCCAGCAAATCACCAGCTAGTTCCCAGAAGAGTACTGCTGCTCCTGAGCCTACCTAGGTATATTTTTCATATCTAAAATATGAACGTTTATTTCTGAGGTTTATGTTCTTTTTATGCAATGAGCAAACATGAAAAGAAAAAAGAAGGGGGGCGGAGCCAGCAACTGAACAAGAAAGACGTGTTCATGAGAGCTCCTGCTGTAATTTATTTAATTCTCTGGTAAATAGGGACTAAACCCTCTAAGATTTGCCCCAAAACTAATCTATCTCCTGCAGGATACAGGTATCCCTCAGTTTACGCCGGGGTTAGGTTCCAGAAGGAATGGTTGTAAATCGAAACCGTTGTAAATTGAAACCCAGTTTATAATATAAGTCAATGGGAAGTGAGGGAGATAGGTTCCAGGCCCCTCTCAAAATTGTCATAAGTAACACCTAATACATTTATTTTTAAAGCTTTGAAATGAAGACTTTAAATGCTAAACAGCATTATAAACCTTATAAAATAATCACACAACACAGAATATATAATTAAACTAAGTTAAATGAACAAAAACATTTGCTAAACAGCATTATAAATCTAATAAAATAATCACACAACACAGACTTCACTTGCATTTTTCTGCAAACAGTTCTTTCTATGCATTCCAATCTGGACTGATTTATAGACAGGAAGATCTTGTTCCTTTGAAATCTGCTCGATAGCTCAGGTCTGGTTAAACTGATTAATTTCAGGTTGCTTGGCTTTGCTGCAACACAAGCGGACAGCTCCACCTACTGGCTATTTTAATAAATGCACTGCTTCTCAATGCTTTTCAATAGCAGTCACATGACTGGAAAAAAAGGTTGTTATTCTGAAACGGTGTAAATTGAACCGTTGTAAAACGAGGGCCACCTGTACTCTCTACCCCATCGGAAGGTCCCAGTGAATTATCGCTGCGGTAGCCACATTACTTGATCACCCATACCGGCTGGGAAACGACTAGGCTCTTACGGCCTACACCATTCATGGCGCCAAAAGACAAGGAAGCCTGGTCGGACATCTATGCAGCTCTACAGGATTTGAGTTTACGGATGTCGATTGGGTTCACTGACATATTAGCCCACCTAAGAGCCTCCATAACACAGTGTGAATTGTTGCAGCAGGACAAGGTGGAAAGTGTCACCACATCGACTTACAGAGATCAATCCTGCAAGCAAAGGGAATGGCTGCCGGACTCTATACTGGACATTACTGAGACACTGAGTATCATCGCTGATCATTCCCTGCCCAGCTATAGCGCGGCTCAGAGAGATGCGGCAAGCGCCTCAACACAGAATCCTATCTACTCGTTTGTAAAGAGAGAGCTCCCGGTAAATTCCAGACAGGTAAACATACCTCTTGCAGCGCGGAACTGCAGATTGTTTTTGTGGCCGCCAGACTACAGCCATCCGGGCTGCGACCCCGCAGATGAGCATGTGAGAGGAGCCTTTACTGAGCCATTCAGTGAACCGGAGACTTTGTGGAGATTCTGCCATGCATTATATAATTGCGTTCTGTCTGATAGTCTTTCCCTGCAAAGTGGTGAACGGACTGCCTTCCATACTGTTACAGAGACTGATGCACAGAAGGGGTTACTATCTGAGCCATGCAGGAGAGACATTATATTATATACCGCAGCACTTCAGGACCCGTTTGACCCGGGTGGATGAATTACCTCGGCTGACATAACAGTTCCCATATGACTCACCCTATGCAAGACTGCTCTAGGCCCATTAGTAAATGTTCATACTTGTTAGATACAGGCTCAGCCACCAAACTATATTACATGATTAGCTGAGATTTGGTTCTATTTGCCTACAGAGAGTACGTCTAACACTGTTTTATGGGAGTTATAATTTTTGAATTCAACCTATGCCCTTTACCAGTTTAGTTTCTATATTATACCGTATATATTTTTTTAACTGCATAATGTATAGGATGGGTTTTCTTGAAGTCACCACATTCTGAGGAGTGTTGTTTTTATTTTATTGTTATATAGATGTTGCAGCCTTGCAGTAATTGACCGATCACAAGGAAGTCCTCTACCTACACAGTGATCCACAATGTTTTTACCTAACTACATTCATGTACCTAGCTCTAGTGATAGCTTTTTAGGCTCTGAGACATAAACTTCTCAGTACTATACACCCTCTTCCTGTTTGGCCATCACTGTTATAATGATTTTTCTATGCATTGCTCTATCTTTAGGAGGACTCTTCATGCTGGATTCTTCCTTGTCTAAGATTACTCTAATTTTTCATTGATAATGACTCATATTGCTTTTCCCTCCATACAAAACCTATACATTACACACATAAGTGCTAAAAGGTTACTGGATATAGGGTAGTTAGCTGATAATTTATAAAACTGTATCCATTCATTATATGGCACATGCCTCACACTTTAGAGCTGGCCTCTAAATGTATGCTTAGTATCTAACCTGCCCTTCCTATACCATTCTTAGTCAGCCTAGATCCACATTTTAGCAAAGCTTTTCTACAGTTTCAAACCCTTGCTCAAAAACATGAGAAAGCAGATATTAGAATCGGATTTGACTACACCTAAATAAAAGTGACGCTCCCATACTCCACCTCTCAGGTTAAAAGATCTAGTTTTTGGCTGTCACCACTTTGTGTGAGGCTTATGTTTGGGTCCCAGTAAGCTTATTTGCATCTACTGCTCCAAATACTATTGATTATCAAATGGATGTCCTATGATAATCACTTCATTTAGCATGAGATTCTGTTTATCAAATATTTGAGAACCTTTACTTATAGCATAGATCAGTGCTTTCCAAACTGTGTGTCGGCAGCAGTGTGTAGGTGTGTCCCTGCTTCAGCATAATTTTTTTTAAATGTAAAATTTTTTAAAAAATTGTTTTTGGGTTTCTGACTTTCCGCCTGCCTGCTACGCATATCACATGGTTGACACGTGATTGATACCTAGTGGGTCACAGATCATCTTAACCTATTGGCGCAGCTCAGTGGGAACTGAAACTATTCCCATTGGTGGCTTTGGCGGCACATTGGCTCCTGACTGCACGTGTAGTCTCCTTAATTGGCTTGTGATTGCATGTGTAGTCAGTGAGTGGGACAGCAGTGTGTTTGCAGCGCGGGCAGTAGTCAATCGCACTCACCGAGCTCTGAGGGCGGCAGCTTAAATGCTGAGCTGAAGTCAGAAGTCAGTGGGGGGTTTTTTGCAACTAGCTCCCAGTAGTGCATTGCTGTTCCTGCTCTTGATATATGGATAGGAAGTGGAAGCTTAAAAATGCGAGTGTCTAATATTCCACCAAATATTCATAAACTGTGTTCATCCCATCAACCTCATACATCCCATTAAAATAGTAAGTAGCTATTGGTGTTATTAAACTTTTTTTTAATTCTTGCACTTACTTACATACTGTTACTTAAATACATTTCATTATTATATCATTGTATGTGTCCGTATCTCTTAAAACAAGTTAGTTTAACCTCTTGTTTGCTAGTACAGCTGAATTACTGTGTCGCAAAATGATGTACGTCTAAAAAGTGTGTCACCGACATGAAAAGTTTGGAAAGCTCTGGCATAGATGTTTATAATTGTCCTTTAGATGCCCTTGGCACTAGATCCACATACATATGCTTTTTTAAGGGCCATCCTCAGCTTTTGTTACAAACTACCACTCACTATGCTCTTTATTCCCAGTGGATTTACTGTCCTGTTATTATATAGTTGCCATGCAGTAATTCTCTTTTCTTTATGTTAATTAGCTAAGCTTATATGTTACTCGCTATCATTATTAGTGACTGTAGGAATGTCATCACTAGTTTCTATATAGTTTTGTTCACATTATCAACATATATTATTTGTCCATGTGAAACCTCTCTCCTCCCTTTCCCGCCGGTGCTTATTGCCTGCGGGTCATATCCCTACTCCTTTTTCCAGCATCGCCTATAGATGGCACTCCCCTAGGAGAGGGGCTCACCCAGAGACTCCTTATGCTCCAAACATACTGATATCACCCTCTCCACATAATACTGTAGAGCGACTATTGAGGCCCATCATTTCCCATAATTAAGTTTTAGATTCCTCTTGGCTGCATATTCTACACATTTGCTATTACTTTCTTGTTATATAGGCATAACACTTCAGTTGGATAATTACTTTACCATGATAGAGCCATGTCCCTCCCTACTAGTTATGTAAACAACAAGTTCTTCCTGCGAGGCCCACCCTTATAATTATTTAGTCCTCACATACCAACTCTCTTGACCTATATGGCTCCGCCCCCCCATTCCCTTCCCCACTCCACTTTGAGCGGCTCTTGCCCGCTGCGTTCCCTTACCGCTCTCCCCGCTAATTTGGTCCACAAGCAGCCAATCACAAGCTAATCCATATCTGTCATACTTTTACTAGATTATATAACCTTATGAATGCTCTTTGTGACAAGGTGGAGAATATACTCTATCTTCCCCCTCCCCCTATAAAACCAACCCGCTTTGTTTCTATATTTCTTAAATAAATATTTTACGGTCTATTTATCTATCGCAAGGTGGGGTCACTTCTAGTCTACATATCATATAAAATATAAAATTGAAGTCTTAATTTTGATAGTCCAAACTCCTTGCTAATGCCTTTAATAAATGGGATTTATATGCCCCTTCTATTTAGCTCTACTGCCTAGTAAACTTCCAAGCTTTTTCATAACACTAACCAATTATAGCTTTTCCATCCTTTTACTATTCATCATCGAGTATCACTCTTTAAACTCACGCATGTATACTATGTTGGCATAATCTGTGTTGTTTACTTGGCAAGTTCCTGGCACTAGCACTCTACTTTTCTTCTTTGTTACTATTATTGGATGTGTCATTATTGTTACATTTGTTTATGACTTCAATAAAAAAAACATTTAAAAGAAAAAAGAAAAGAAAAAACTTTCAATCTATTTTTTTTGCAGGTCTATGAATTTATATAAATACAAACAATATACTAAAACACCTGGCCTTTTAAGAAAAAACATATATATAATTCCTTATTTAGAAAACATATTGTGTGGCACATCTTAAAATATATCACCACTTTCCTTAATGAGAACATGCTGAGTAACATGACCATCTGCAGCAGTCAATCATTGCCTTTACCAGATGGTGCTAATCTGTTTATTAACCCTTTCGTGACAGGGTTAAAGTGTCTACATCGGAACACCTGTTCCGATGTAGACAAATTGAAACTACGCGATCGTGCATACAATCGCGAGATTTCAATTATTGGATCGCATCTGGGGGGCGTCCCTACAACCCTAGGAACGCCCTCCAGACCGCGATCAAGTCCTTGAAGCGCAGAAGGCTTCAGGACAGCCGTTTGATATGACGTTCTATTCCGTCATAACGGCTTTAAAGCCCAGTGTAAATATGACGGAATAGAACGGCATAACGGCGTTAAAAGGTTAAAATTTATATTTTACCCTAAACATGTGTTGTCACTTCCACTGCACTGCTATGTATGGAAATGCAGGACTAGGTGTTTAATTCTGCAGTTTCCCACTTTTAACCCTCAGGAAGCCCCAACAAGCCAGATATAAAGGATTTCTTTATCTGACAAGGGGTAAGTAAGCCTACCTGCCCTATTAATGGGCTGCCCAGGAACACAGAAATAAAAGGGGCAACAAATATTTTGTGTAAATCACTTAAAGGGACACTAAACCCAATTTTTTTTCTTTTGTGGTTCAGATAGAGCATGCAATTTTAAGCAACTTTCTAATTTACTCCTATTATCATTTTGTCTTCGTTCTCTTGCTATCTTTATTTGATAAAGAAGGCATCTAAGCTAAGGAGCCAGACAATTTTTGCTTTAGCACCCTGGACAGCACTTGTTTATTGGTGGGTGAATGTATCCACCAATCAGCAAGAACCCAGGTTGTTCACCAAAAATGGGCCAACATCTAAACTTACATTCTTGCTTTTCAAATAAAGATACCAAGAAAATGAAGAAAAATTGATAATAAGAGTAAATTAGAAAGTTACTTAAAATTGCATGCTCGATCTGAATCACAAAAGAAAAAATGTGGGTTCAGTGTCCCTTTAAAAGGCCATGAAACCCAAATATGTTCCTTTTCTTAATTCAGATACAATTTTAAACAACCTCCCAATTTACTGATTATCAAATTTACTTTGCTTTCATGTTATCTGTTGGCGCTCTACAAATAAATTATAATAATGTTATGCTTTGTTGAAGGACAGCGATGCACTACTGGGAGCTAGCTGAACACATCAGGTGAGCCAATGACAAGAAGCATATATGTGCATACACCATTCAGCAGAAGGCTCCCAGTAGTGTATTGCTGCCCCTAAGCCTACCTAGGAAAATTATTCATAAAAGGATCTAAAGAGAATGAAGCACATTAGATAACAGAAGTAAAATGGAAAGTTCTTTAAAATTACATGATCTGAACACCTGCAATCTTTCTGCATTTTTTTGGTTTTAGAAAAAAATCTTGATTATAATTACCCTGAAGTGTTACCACATCTCTGCTTCCTGATTCCCCACAGGTATCTTTGGCTTTCTCCTCTGCATCTCCTTTCCTCTTATCGGCTTTTCTAAAAACCTTGGCAGCTGCAGATCCACCTGCAGCAATGAATTGGTTCTGGAACTTTAAGAGGTCCTCCTCCGATTCCCCAGGCTTCGGTCGAGACAACATTGTATTTTTTTTTTTTATAACATCTAGGAAAGAAAGACAGATAGTACTAACTAATCACAGCTATGGCAAAAATAAAAACTTCAAAAAGACTAATAAATCAGAAAAGATTCAGAGTATTTTATTGTTAGTACTAATTACACTGTGTGAATTTCAAAGATTGTCAAGGATTACTGAACCTGGCTATCCAAAGTCAAAGGCGGTCTTCCCTATGACCCTATGGACATTATATTTTTATTGATGCGGTCTTAACTGATTAGTAGATTATGAACCAACATTTATTTTATTAAAGAAATTCAAACAACAAGATAGGGTGCGGACGCAGAGGAGTAAGTACAAAATATTTTTAATTAGGCGCTTTTTCCCTACATTAGCCGAACTACAGGTAAAGACTAGTGATAAACCACTAAGGGCTCCCTAATTCGTTCGTTCACCATAGCCCATACACCCGGACTAGTATGAGTCTGCACATGGTAGCGGTTAGATTCTATACCTCTAAAGGACCCTCTGAGTCTGACATCACAGCAGTCATGTGACTGCAGTGATCACAAAATAGTACAGGGAGTTGAGGAAGAGAAGGACGGGAGACGCAAATCAATAGCACGCTTCTGTTTTGGTAGCAGCTAGATTCCATACCGCTAAAGGACCCTCTGACATCACAGCAGTCACGTGACTGTAGTGATCACATGGTACAGAGTCAGAGAGAACTGAGAGTCAGAAGGGCGGATGATTCAAATCAATAGGACAGTGTAGGACACCTGTTTTACTTCTGCTGCTGTGTGCTTGGTCAGGAGTTGTCTGAGCTTATGCTGGACATGGAAGAAACACTAATCTGACAAAGGAGAGAGAAGAATATGTGTTTTCAGGAAGCTGGGATCTTGATTAGATACTGCTTTATAACAGAAAGCCAGAGTTTTGTAGATTGTCTTTTTTGAATTCTGAATAATAGGAACTTGTGCCTAGGATTAGTGCTAGAAACATGCAGACCTGGGTGTGGGGAAATATTGCACATGGAGACCAACATTTGTTTTTATTCTTTATTTTTGTATTATTTATTTTATAGGAGAGCAGCTATTATCTAAGACTGCAGATGAAACCTCTAAGATAAGTAAAACTGAACATGTCTTGTGTATGTTTGTGGGGTTATCAGTCATTTACATAATTATTAAAATTTAGCTAGTATTATAATATAAGCTGTATATTTTAAACTTGCATTTAAAATGGAAATGAAAGCAAAGGAACAGGAAATAGATAATTAGTTTATATTGTCTCTATATATCTTCTTAGCTCCCTTCTTTATGTACTGGTAAAGTTACTACACTATGATTCACACAAAGGGATTATGGTAGGGAAGGGCTTAATAGCTGTTCTGTGTATTTTATTATTATCAGGTATTTGTAGAGCACCAACAGATTTTGCAACGCTATGAACATAGTTGGTATACATAATAACATTTACAGGGTTCAAGTGGGTACAGGGCCCTGCCGAGAGTTGCACTGTTGTAGTCGGCTCTTATGAATCTAAGCTACAAACAGATGGGCTCGTAGGCTTACATGCTATGGGGTTTAAGGGGATAGGAGTGGAGATAGGAAGGTTAGTGTAGGTTGTATGCATCCCTGAATAGTAGAGTCTTCAGGGAGCGCTTGAAGCTTTCAAAACTAGGGGAGAGTCTTTTGGAGCGAGGCTGAGAGTTCCATAAGATGGGAGCCAGTCTGGAAAAATCTTGTAAATGGGAATGTGAGGAGGTAACAAGAGAGGAGGATGTTTCATGTGGTGTAAATAATGACAGTACAAGGCATTAGTGTACAGAAGCCATGATCTTAGCAGAGAAACAACAGGACGGGAGGGAGAGTATATTGTGACAAGGTTTGAGATGTATGGGGGAGCAGTGCAGTTGAGGGCTTTGTGTGTCAGAGGGAGAATTTTGTGTTTAATCCTAGAGGCTAGAGGAAGCCAGTGAAGGGATTGGCAGAGAGGTGCAGCAGATGAAGAGTGACATGTAAGGAAGATGAGCCTGGCAGAGACGTTCATTATGGATTGTAAAGGAGCTAGGTGGCAGCTAGGGAGACCAGAGAGGATGGAGTTGCAGTAGTCGAGGCGGGAAAGGATGAGAGAGTGGCTTAAAATCTTAGTTGTGTCTTGTTTAAGGAAATGTCTAATTTTAGAAATGGTTTTTAAGGTGGAAGTGGCAGGCCAAGGACTGAATATGAGGAATGAAGGATAGATCTGAGTCAAGTGTGACCCCAAGACATCGGGCATGTGTGGTTGGGGTAATAGAGTTATCAACAGTTATAGAGAAATGGGGGTGGAGATTTTGGAAGAAGGGGGGAAATAAGGAGTTCCGTTTTGTAGAGATTTAGCTTGAGGTAGTGAGAGGACATCCAAGATGATATATGAGAGAGACAGTGTGTGGCACGGGTTATCCAGGAAGGAGGTAGATTTGGGTGTCATCGGCATACAAATGATAATGAAACCCGTGGGACTTTTATTACGGAACCTAATGAGGATGTGTAGATTGAGGAGGGGACAGAGGACAGAGCCTTCTGGTACCCCAACAGAAAGAGGTAACATGGCAGAGGATGCCCAAGAGAAGGCTACACTAAAGGTACGGTTAGACAGATGGGAAGAGAACCACAACATTGCTGTGTCGCAGATGCCGAAGGAATGGAGGGTTTGGAGCAAAAAAGGGTGGTCGACAGTATCAAAGGCTGCAGACAGATCAAGGAGGATAAATAGAGAGATGTGGCCTTTTGCTGTAAGTAGGCCGTTGGTAACCTTAACAATTGCTGTCTCTGTGGAGTGTAGGGAGCGAAATCCAGATTGCAGTGGGTCAAGGAGAGAATTTAATGTAAGGAAATGGGATAGACGTGCATATACTAGCTTTTCAAGAAGCTTTGAGGCAAGAGCGAGTAGGGAAATAGGGCGGTAGTTGGATCGATAGAAGGTTTTTTTGAGGATAGGTGTGACCAGTGCATGTTTAAGAGATGAGGGAAATATATAGGGTTGCACCGATACCGATACTAGTATCGGTACCGATACCAAGTATTTGCATGAGTACTTGTACTCGTGCAAATGCACCGATACTTAAACCGATACCTCCACTTCCTACCCATATTCTATCTTGTGGTGTTTTTTCAAACTGCATGTTCCCATTTCATTTTAAACTGGAGTGGAGACTAAACTAAAAATTGTTTACTACTGTTCTGCCAATACAAATTGCTGTTATTTGTATTATTGTAGGAGAGATCACTGTACCTCGTTCAGACAAACCCCTGAAGTACTGGCCAGTTAATAAACAGATTTCCAGCTCTGGCTAAAATGGCACAAAAATATCTTTCTGCCCCATGCAGTAGTGTGGAAAGTGAAAGACTGTTCAACTTAGAGTCGAACCTCCATACAAATGTCAGGTTGATGTTGTATAACAGCCCTACAACCCAATTGCATCACCCCTTTAAATGTAATATTTTATTGTAATATTTTTTATTTATAAACATGTTCAGTGAACTTTGTGACAAATAAAACTTTTATTATTTCATAATGTCTTTTGAATTACAGCCCTTTATAATTAATTAATTAATTAAAGTCTGTATTGTGCTTGGTAAACTGTCACATGACATTAAAAAAAAGTATCGGTAATTGGTATCGGCGAGTATTTGAAAACAGGTATCGGTACTTGTACTCGGTCATAAAAAAATGGTATCGGTGCAACCCTAGAAATATACCAGTGCTGAGGGAGAGGTTGAAGATGTGTGTGAGTATAGGGGTAAGGGTAGAAGAGAGGGAGTAGCTGTGAGGGGATGGAGTTGAGGGGACAGATAGTGAGGTGAGAGGATAATATAAGGGCAGAAACTTATTCCTCTGTAACAGGGGCAAAAGAGCTAAATTTTTGGCTATGTGGGTTTTGGATGATTGTGATCTTTTTTTTGAGGGGGGAGGGAAACCGGTAGTATGTTGCGAGCCGATTTAATTTCTGAAGGAGTCGATTTTGTTGTTGAAGTAGCTGGCAAAATATTGAGCTGAGAGAGAAGTTGTAGTGGGAGGCGTGGGTGGGCGGAGAAGAGTATTGAATGTGGAGAACAGACGTTTTAGGTTTGAAGAAAGAGAGATGTAATGTTGTTTATATAGATTAAGGGCAGAATAGTGGGAGTTCAAGATGATGAACTTTTAGTGAAGAAAGTCAGCTGAGCTCTGAGATTTCCTCCAGTGTCGCTCAGCAGTACGGGAACATCTGCATAGGTATCATGTCAGAGGAGTATGCCAGGACTGAGGATGAGTCTATGATTTCCGAGCTATGGTAGGTGGGCCAGATTGTCAAGGACCGATCTAAGGGTGGAGTTGTAGTGGCAGATTCATCAGGGCAGGAAAAGGAGGGGATGGAAGAGAGAAGAGGTTTGAGAGATCTAGCGAGCTGTTGCTGATCTAATGACTTGATTCTTCTGTGAAGTTTGGTGTGAGGGGTAGAAGGAAGGAGAGTTGTAGGGAGGGAAGTGATGTTACAAGTGAGGAGGTGATGGTCAGAAAGAGTAAAAGGGGAGTTAGTGAAGTTTGAGAGAGTGCATCGATAGCTGAAAATCAGATCAAGGGAGTGGCAATCTGTGAGTGGGAGAGTCAGTCCATTGTGACAGGCCGAAAGAGGAAGTGAGTTGCAGAAGCTGTTTTGCAGAGGAGGCAGTGGGATTATCGCTCTCTTTTTCTCTCTCTTTTTCTCTCTCTTTTTTTCTCTCTCTTTTTCTCTCTCTTTTTTTCTCTCTCTCTTTTTCTCTCCCCCTTCTTACAGTGTGTAATGACAGTTGCAGCGTGTAGAGAGTATAACAGCACAGTACTTCTAAAAGAAAAAGCACAAAGGCATTTAGGATGTGTGACAAGAGAGGGTGGCACAAGATTGTATTGGGTGGGTGGTGTTCCTTTAAAATAAGTTGTGTTTGTGGGTGGTTCCGTTGCAGGGTCATATCAAGTGTACGTACAGAGTGGAGGTAATAGAGTCGACACTAGTAGAACATTATATTTATGTAACAAAAAACTTTTTTTTCTCACAAATCTAAAGAAGATGTTTAAGTTTTTCTCTGTCCAGCAGATATTGCACTTCTAGAACAATAAAATAAACTGTGTGTTATGAGTTTGATATATCAGCAATTAACAACACTTACATAAAACTTACTGCGCTAGCTGTCTGTACAATTTGTAAGAATAATTTACCCCAAATAACTGGTGGTCAAAATGTCAATAGACGTGTAATATTTAATTAATATTAGTATAGGTACCTCTAAAATTTTTATCTGCCTTAAACAGACACAATATGCTTGTTATGGATATTACAATCAATATAGTTGCAGTTAAACACACTTAGATAAAATATAACAAAGTACCAACAGGCCTTCATGACTTAAGGAATAGGGTAGAAATAATACCAGCAATGTAATAATACCAATAGGATCTCTTCTATCCTCTCAGTGAATTTCTCCTTAATTTTTGAGGTGGTGGTGCTGCTCCTTCTCACAGGGCACTCAGGGGTGCGCTGACATTAACACACTGGAACGAAAAAAGCACAGAGCGCATCCACGACTCAAGGTGAATCAAATAACAATTTATTCAGAGCAATTAATATGTTGCACTTACAAGAATTATTAAAAAATGAAGCCTTTATAAAACCAATTCAACCCGTCAGCTCAATGGACTCAACTTCTGCAGTAATCATCAGTTGGAAACAATGTTCACACTTTGTATCAATCGTTCCTTACTTGCAGGCTTTTTCTCCCAGCTTCTTTTGAGTTCCAATGCGGCGTATATCAGAAATCTTGTCTGCAAATTTAATTGTTTTCCAAACCCACTCCGTGAGTATCCTTTGCTCTGTACCAATCCATTTACAATACCTGGGAGTGAGACGTTATTGTCACACTTATATCTCCCTTTATCATTTTACAGATACATCAAACACTTTACTTTTCTGATATAAAATGTTTAATGTTGTGCAGTAAAACAACTTTACAATATACTGTCGTTCTTTTTCTTGTCCCCTTTTCCTGTAAATTTCTGAAACTTGTGGGCTTTCAATGCCTGATAAAAGTGCAGACTATTCCACAGTCACTGGTTGCACACTCTAGTGACTGCTCCAATGTGCTTCAGCAGATAAGGAAATCTAGGTTACAACATGGCGGCACTATTACTTTATGGGCATTTAAAACTTTGCTCTTACATTAGTTTTAATATTGAAAAAAATTCAATAAAAATTAAAGAGACAGTCATTCAGATAGGGCATGCAGTTTTAAACAAAATTCCAATTTACTTTATGATCAAATTTGATTTGTTCTCTTGGTAGTCTTTGTTGAAAACTAAACCTAGGTAGGCTCATATGCTAATTTTGAAGGTCGCCTTATCTCAGTAAATGTTGACAGTTTGTTAAGCTAGATAAGTGCTAGGTCATGCGTGCCATATAGGTAAAATTGTGCTCCTGTGGAGTTATTTATGAGTTAGCACTGATTGGCTAAAATGCAAGTCTGTCAAAAGAACTGAAATAAGGGGGCAGTCTGCAGAAGCTTAGATACAAGGTAATCGTAGAGGTAAAAAGTATATTAATAGTGTTGGTTGTACAAAACTGGGGAATGGGTAATAAAGGGAAAATATATCTTTAAACAAACATTTTCAAGTAAACTGTCCCTTTAATATTTTTGCTTAATTTAAATATATTGCATTTTATGTTATTGTGAATAAAATAAAAGTTTTTCTTTGCATTAATACTTGTTTTCATACTTTGTTGATTCCATATTATGCATTTTGAGTATATTTAGTTTTGTCCTGAACAATCACAATTCCCCTTAGATCCATAATACATTGAGGGGAATATAGACTATAAAGAACTACAGTATGTAGAAATTCTTATGTTTATTCTGTACAAAATAAATATTTCTCTGTTCCTACATATAGTCCATCGGTACTACTATAGACACTATACACAAGCAAACTTAGTTATATAGTCCATCGGTACTACTATAGACACTATACACAAGCAAACTTAGTTATATAGTCCATCGGTACTACTATAGACACTATACACAAGCAAACTTAGTTATATAGTCCATCGGTACTACTATAGACACTATACACAAGCAAACTTAGTTATATAGTCCATCGGTACTACTATAGACACTATACACAAGCAAACTTAGTTATCAAACTATAAATGGGCAGATCAATTACATGTTTCTATGTAGAGAAATGTAAAAATAACGTTACATTATTGTTTGGCTTGTGGCCTTTATTGGGAAAATCAGCCTTACTGCTGCTATAGTCGTGATTTAAATGTGACTGTTAATAAAGTAAACTTTGATGATTCAGATAGAGCATTCAGTTTTAAACAATTTTCTTATTTACTTCTATTATCTAATTAGCTTCATTCTCTTGGTACCATTTGCTGAAAAGCATACCTAGGTAGACACAGGAGCAGCAGTACTCTACTGGGAGTTAGCTAGTGATTGGTGGCTGCACTTATGTGCTGCTCCTTGAAGAAATTATACCTAGAGAATTAAGCAAATGCCATAATAGAAGTAAATTGGAAAGTTGTTTAAAATGGTATTCTCTATCCAAATCGTGAAAGAAAAAATTGGGTCTCTTTTTAAGGGACAGTCAAGTCCAAAAAAACCTTTCATGATTCAAATAGGTCATGTAATTTTTTTTTATTTATTTATTTTTTTAAATCTTTTTTTATTATTAATTTTAACATATTACAATTAACACTTTTTCCCATTTATAACACAAGGTTTAGACATCATTGTTTATTTCACAATCGTAAACTTATAAGAGTTACAAAAAAGAAGAGAAAAAATATATTAATTACAAGGTGATCCGACCCTGTTCTGTCTAATTAATATCTTAAGAATTAACAGTTATCAATTTCACTGCTAATAGCCTAACCAACCTCTTAACATATTCCTACTTGCGATTCCCTAGCTTAAAATAATATTTGATTGTGTCTTGTGATTAACTACCTACTTACTAATTTGTCCCTTCTCAGCTATGGTGAGGCCCCACTCCATCCACTTAACTCAAAAACAAAAAAATAAAAAAACAAAAAAAAACCCTGATAGCAGCACATAGAGAGGGGAGGGTGGATTAAGATCCTTCTCCTTTTACCATATTCCCAAAAGTACCAATTCCGAGTTTTGAAAGGGGAGTATTATCTGGTCAATTTCTGACACTGTAAGTGATTTAATGAATGGTGCCCATTTTTTGAAAAAAGATTTGATATCAGACTCCTTATCAATATTAGTATCTCGCTGCTCTAAAATACATTGTTTTTTGAGAACGTTTTTTATCTCTAATACCGTTGGTAAGTTTCTTGTCTTCCACTTCTTAAAAATTAGGTATCTCACCGCTAAAATAATTAAGATAATTAACTTTTCATTAAGCTGATATTTTTCCTGGTTATTTAGACAAAATATAACCTGTGTCAATGAGAGATCCAGAGGGGAGATCTTGAGTGACGTCTTCACCCAAAATTCTATTTTGTGCCAGCATTGTCTAATCAATGGACAGTCCCATAACATATGTCTCAAATCTGCCGCCCTCATGGAACATTTGGGACATTTATCAAAATTTGGGTTCCCAAGATTATGCCCTTTTTCAGGGGTATAATAATATCTATGTAGAAGTTTTAAATGCGCCTCCCTCCATGTAGCTGAAATTGTAGCCTGAGATACTTTGTAAATAGAAGTTTTTATAAATTGACTATCAATATGGTCTTGTGCCAACGCCAGATTCCAATCGTGGGCCATTTTTTCAAGAAAATGTTTCCCTTTATTATCTCCCAGCAGTTGATAACATGGAGTGATCGACATCAGTCCGTTTCTTACTAAAGTGAGCCATCTCTCTAAGCTACCTAAGTCCCAACACCATTTGGCTGTCTGCATCAGATCTAAGACAAAATGCCTTGTCTGTAAGTACGCAAAGAACTCCTTGTTCGAGAGATTGAAGTCATTTTTAAGTTCGTCAAACGTTTTAATACATTTTTTCTCTTGATCCACAAAATATATAGGTCTGTTCAGTCCTAATATGTGCCAATTTTTAATCACCAGTGAGTCTAACCCTGCCTGAAATTTGGGGTTACCCATTAAAGGTAGGTATTGTGACACCTGACAGTCTATTTATAAAAGCTTCCCTATCTTCTTCCAAGCCCTCAAAGGATTAAGAAACATTTTAAGTGCTCTAATATTGATTGGCCACTCTTTTGGTTCACAGTGTATCAATGCTGTTGGTAGATATGGATAACAAATTTTCTCTTCAAGTTGATTGTTTAACACGTAGTCCCTGGAAAAAATCCAATCAGCTATTATTCGTGCTAAAAAAGCCAGGTTATACAGCCTTATGTCTGGTAGGGCAAAGCCTCCATCAGCTTTTGAAGAGATTAATTTGTTCAATGAGATCCTAGGTCTGGCTTTTTGCCAGATGAATCTTCTGAGCATGCTATTTATCATCTGTACATCTCTTTCTAAGAGCAATATTGCTGTATTCTGTAAGATATAAAGCAGTTTGGGAAGAAGGATCATCTTAAATAATGCTATCCGTCCTGAGATAGAAAGTGGTAAACTTTCCCAATTTCTGAGCTTTTCTTTAAATAATGATAAAACTGGGAGTATATTAAGCTTATATAAGTCTTTTGGATCACTCGGGATGTTAATACCAAGATACTTAAATGAGTCTTTAACTAAGCGGAAAGGGATATTACTGGGAGAGGTACTGTTTTTCCTAAGCCAAAGTAATTCTGATTTCATGGTGTTTACTTTGTAGCCCGAAAAGGAGCCAAAATGGCCAATAATTTGTAATAATTTAGGAAGATTAGTTTTACTGTTTGATAAATAGATGAGAATATCATCCGCATACAGAGCTAGCTTTATTTCATAACTGCCTATTTTAATGCCTTCTAGTTGTTGTCTGATCATAATTGCTAAGGGTTCGATGCAGAGATTGAAGAGGAGGGGTGAGAGGGGACAGCCCTGGCGAGTTCCCCTGCCCAATGTGACTTGCGGAGAGAGTAGGTTGTTTACAATTAGTCTCGTGTGAGGCCGATTATAAAGATTTTCGATAAAACCAAGAAAACCTCCTGTGAAACCAAACTTTTCTAAAGAAAGAAAAAGATGTTCATGTTGGACAGAGTTGAATGCTTTCTCGGCATCGACCGAAATCACCGCTAGATCCGGGGCGGTCTCCCCCATCCCTGAACAGAAGATATATTCTGATGTTACCAGGACCTCTCTAATTTTAGCAGAGGAGTTTCGCAAATTTAAAAAAACAGCTTGGTCTTTGTGAATAATATCACCTGAAATTTTTTGCAGTCTTTGGGCAAGAATTGATGTAAATATCTTGTAATCAGAGTTTAACAAGGCAATTGGCCTATATGACTCCCTCAGGGTTGGGTCCTTCCCACTTTTGAGTATTAAAATTGTGTGCGAGGCTGAAAAAGACTTTGTCACCTCCTCTCCCTTCATATACATGGAATTATATAGTTTACAAAGATATGAAGATATCTCTGAAGATAGAATTTTATAAAATTCATTAGGTAGCCCATCTGGGCCAGAAGCTTTATTCAGAGCAAGATCAGAAATGGCTTTCTTAATTTCTTCCTCTGTTATTTGAGCATTAAGACTTTCAGCTATGTCAGCAGATACCTTAGGAACAGATATTTTGCTCCAAAAATCCTCCGCTCGAGCTAGATCTGGGAGTCTGGAAGAGTATAGTTCTTGATAATACTTTACCATTTCTTCTGCTATTTCTTCATGTTTAAGTATTTTCTTTCCCCCTGCAACTAACTCCTCGATTATTGAGGATTTTTTTTTCGTTTTTAACTAATTTTGATAAGTTTCCCAGATTTATTTCCATATTTATAAAGTTTCCAGTGTAATTTTAATTCTTTCTGGGTTTCTTTATACAGTAGAAAAGCGTCTTTGTTACTCTTAGCTTTATTATATTTGACCCAGTTAGCCGAGCTCTGATCAAAGAGGAGTTGGTTATATGCATTTGTTATTGCTTTAGTTAATTCCTTCTCCCTTTGTTGCATTTTTTTATTTAACATAGCAGTATAAGCTATGATTTCGCCTCTTAATACGGCCTTTGCTGCCTCCCAAAATATGGCAGGATGGTCTCTGTATTCTGAATTGCAGAGATCATAATCGTTAAATTTAGTTCTAAGCCAGACCTTGAATTTCATATCAGAAGCTAAAAAAGAAGGAAAAAAGAACCGAATTGGTTTAGATTTAAACTGTTTGGCTTGAAAGTCTAAAGTGATTGGCCCATGATCAGATAGGGAGTATTTTTGCTTTAACCTCGAATGTACAAAGTCTTTCGTCTATCAGAAAAAGATCAATTCTTGATAGTGTTTTGTGAGCTTTAGATAAACACGTATACTCCCTAACATCGGGATTTTGCATCCTCCATATGTCCTTAATACCCAGATTTTGCATGAGTCTGTTAAGCAATTTGGTTTCCAGATTATCTTTTTTATGCTTTTTTTGTTTTGTATTTTGTCTCAATCTGTCAAGAGGGCATCGTGGAGCCATATTAAAGTCTCCTGCAAGAATTAAATTACCTTCCAGCACCGAGAGTATCCCAGTTTGCAGCTGGTTCCAAAATTCCGGATCAAGAGTATTGGGTGCATAAACATTGCATAGTGTAAAAACACGATTTTCAATTTTTATTTTTAAAATCCCTGATCTCCCCTCTGGATCTACCCCAGTGTACAGCACTTCTGTATTAATTCTTTTCCCTATTAACATAACCATTCCTCCCTTGCCCTGGTGAAGCAATCACCTCCTTGACCCATGATGTTTTTAATTTTAACGTTTCCTCTAGGTTGAGATGTGTTTCCTGGAGGAATGCTATATCTGTATTCATTTTTCTTAATTGGGTAATAATCGATTTCCTCTTAATGGGGTTTGTGATACCTCCAACATTCCAAGATACTGTTTTAAAATTAACCATTTGTTTTATTTAGTGGGGGAGACGGATGAAGAGAGGGTAGGGGAGAAAAAAAAAAGAGAGGGGGAGAAGGGGCCCCCTCACAGCTGATTCCAACAGTTCCCATCCTTCCTTGCACCTTTATTATCCCCAGCAAGGATTCCTGCATCCGTCTAATTGAAGGCAGAAAACAGGAAGGAAAAAAAAAATCAATGGGTCCTTGATACGGGCTCGTTCTTACTCACTAGAATTTAGTTGGCTCAACAATTTTTCTGCATCTTGTGCATCTTCAAAAAGATAAACTTCTCCCTTTACAAAAACCTTAAGTTTAGAAGGATAGTTAATTAGGGTCTGATAACCCTGTTGGATAAATTTGGAACAGATAGGGGTCAGATTTCTCCTTTTAAATGCTGTTTCTGCTGAGTAATCCTGGAATAAGAGAATTCTACTCTCTTTGAAAATAATAGGCTGATTCTTACGGAAGTGCTGGAGAAGAGTTACTTTATCATTAAAATTAAGCAATTTAGCTATTACTGGCCTGGGTCTGCTGTTACCTCTGTTATCAATCTGTGGCTTCCCTATTCTATGGGCCCTTTCTACCACTATTTGAGGGTTACTAGAGGGGATCCTGAGTAGCTGCACTAGGGTCTCTGAGATAAATAAGTTTAAATTCTCAGGATGTTTCCCCTCAGGTAGCCCAATAATACAGATGTTATTTCTTCTGGCCCTATTTTCAAGATCTTCACTTTTAATTTGCATTTTAGATAAGGTGACTGCTGTAGATTCTAAACTTGTACTATGCGTGGTAGTTAAATCCTCGAGATCAGATACCCTCTGCTCCACTTCGTTAATTCTACTGGTAAAGTGCCTCAATTCTTGAGACAATAATGTGATATCTTGTTTAATCTCCGCCCTGAGGGCATCAAATGTGGGATTTAAAGCTTCTGCAATATTTGTTACTAAAACTTGCATGTTAATAGCTTCATTGACCCCTAAAATATTTGTAGGAGGTAGCTGTACTTCAATAGCTGAGTCTGTATTGTTTTTGTTCCTTCTTTCTCTCTGTTTTGCTGCCATGGCTGGCGAGGGAGTCCGGGAGTGACTGTGAAAGAATTTATCCATATACCGTGGTAGTTAAAGTGGTTAGTTAACCAACTTTAAAAAAAAAAAAAAAAAAATCACCCTGTGCCGTGTATAAAAAAAAAAAAAAAAAAAGGGGGGTGAGAAAAAACAAAGGGGAGGGGAAGGAAGGGGGTGAATCCTGTGAGGGAAGGGGTGAAAGAAAAGTGAGGATAGAAATTTAATGGGGTGGTGTGTGTTCCTATATAAGGGAGTCACCAGACCAGTCACAGAGCCTGTCAGAGTTTACGATATGGAAGACTCACCCAAGAGGTGAATTCAAGCTAACCTCTATTTATATTGTATCCAATTTCTAGCAGTTTTTAATTCTAAGTTAACTAATAAAGAAAAAAAAAAACCACTATTTAACCAGAGCTTGAAGGAGCCAATATTCAGCAGTAGTATAGAGTTATGTATCCGCTTTGGAGGAAGTACAATTAACAAATATACATAGGTACCCTCTTATACAACACTCTTAAACCTTATTTGAAATACCTGTTTAGGGAAAGAAAAAAAAAGCTTTAATACATTATATAACTAACCTCGATGATGTGGGGGTAGAATGAGCCCTTTGATTAATTTATGTATGGGCTGTTTCTGGGCCTATAGCTGCCTGTTCATCCCTCTGTTGTTCCCTCCCTATAAGTATCTATACTGCACCTAAGTAAACTTCAGATTATATCATATTCCAACAGGTGCGCTATAGAACTAAAACATGGTGTATATATAAAAATACCAATATATGACTGTTAAGGGTACTGTGACTACCATCAATACTAATATGGATATTAGGAGCACACAAGATTATGTATTAGGAATACCAAGTATACCACAGGTATGTTATAGGTAGCTCAGTTCCTATACTGATGGTATTGTAAGGATTAGTTTTAGAAAGAAAAACAAAGAAAAAAAAAAAAACAGAAAAAACAAAACTGTAAATCTATTGATATACAAGTATTTTAGAATAACAGACCTTGAGGAAGATAAACAAAAAAGAAAAATCAGTTACTTATTTGCTAAAAGAGGTAGTATGCTATAATATCTACTTAGATGTTAGGTGGTAAGAGACATGTTAAGGCATAAGATACAGAAGTTTGCCAGTTCATAGTTAAGGCAGAATTTGAGCAAAAAAACCACAAGCCCCAGGAGCTTATTTACAAAACTTTCAATGGTATCACCGTCTCTTTGTAGCTTTAGGACAGTTCGATTTCAATCAGGAATATATCGTTCACCTGACAAGCCAAAAAGCAGTTCTTGCTACAGTCATAAGATAAAAATTGATTTTTTCTCTTCTCCCCTTCTTTTAAAGACAATTCAAATGACTGAGCGCTTATAGTCAGAGAGAAAGTACAGGTATGGAGAAAGAGACTAAGTTAGCAGTGTCTCATTTATAGTATAACCCTGGTGAAGACAGCGTCAGGTTTTAAAGAAGCAAGAGCTAATAATACAAGCACAGTTTATTTCTTCTTACCCCCATCTATGTCTGTGCTATAATTCGCTGATGAGGATCACACAAGGAGATTCACGGCTCCGCTTCCTGACCTCAGATTCTTTTGCCTCCAGGTGCCGTTCACGGTCCCTCTGCGATGGACCTTCCGACTGGCTCACCTGTCTCTGGCAATCTCCCAGCCGACGGATTCATCCGCATAGATCCGGCAGGAAGTGGGGAGCCGGTTCCGTTGTCCAACAGGCTGCTAGCTGCAAGCACGGCTCTGCCGTCTCTCCACACGCAGCATCGGTGGGTGGAGGCGGCCACAACTGTCTCAGCCTTCAGACTGGTGAGTTTACTGGGGGTATGCGTCAGTCTTCAACACAGTGGGGGACTCGAGCTGTTCAGTTGAATTTCAGTAGCTCTTGCTGTCTTGTATGGCTCCCCGCTCCAGCCAGGTGGGGGAGGGAGGAAGGGTTTTAGCTGTTTTGTTGTTTTAAGCGTTAACCTGATTTCCAAAGAGATTGGGAAAAGTGCTGCTCAGGGAAAATGTTAATCTCTTCGAAAAAACTCTGTCAGCGTATGATCGATTTTTATGCTGTTGAGGATAACTGGACTGATGGCTTTAGCCAGCTGCAATGTTTCCCTCTGCCATGGAGGTTCCAGGCGCGGTAACCCGCCAAGGTGTGGCTGCAGGGGAGTAGTACCTGCACAGGTGCAAGGTGCAGTCTATGCGCAGGCTCCTCCTCTTCCTCTAGGTCATGTAATTTTAAACAACTTTCCAATTTACTTTTGTCACCAATTTTGCTTTGTTCTCTTGGTATTCTTAGTTGAAAGCTAAACCTAGGAGGTTCAAATGCTAACTTCTTAGACCTTGAAGGCCGCCTCTAATCTAAATGCATTTTGACAGTTTTTTACCACTAGAGGGCGTTAGTTCATGGGTCATTAAGATAACATTAAAGGGACACTGTACCCAATTTTTTACTTTTGTAATTCAGAAAGAGCATGCAATTTTAAGCAACTTTCTAATTTACTCCTATTATCAATTTTTCTTCATTCTCTTGTTATCATTATTTGAAAAAGGCATCTAAGCTTTTTTTTGGTTTCAGTACTCTGGACAGCACTTTTTTATTGGTGGATGAATTTATCCACCAATCAGCAAGAACAACCCAGGTTGTTCACCAAAAATGGGCCGGCATCTTAACTTACATTCTTGCATTTCAAATAAAGATACCAAGAGAATGAAGAAAATTTGATAATAGGAGTAAATTAGAAAGTTGCTTAAAATGTCATGCTCAATCTGAATCACGAAAGAAAAATTTTGGGTACAGTGTCCCTTTAAGCTCATGCAAGTTAATTTACGGAGGAGTGAGCACTGATTGGCTAAAATGCAAGTCTGTCAAAATAACTGAAATAAGGGGCAGTCTGCAGAGGCTTAGATACAAGGTAATTACAGAGGTAAAACGTGTATAATTATAACTGTGTTGGTTATGCAAAACTGGGGAATGGGTAATTAAGGATTATCTACCTTTTAAAACAAAAAAAATTCTGGTGTTGACTGTCCCTTTAAGTGCTAGGAACATAATTCCAAGACACGTAGAAGGGATTTTGACTGTGCTTAGAAAACATTCAAAACAATGATAAACACAAGTTATATAATGAACTGATCTTACCAATACAAGTGTAGAATAAAAAAACTAGTGGAACCATGCAACGCACAACTCCGTTACCTGGTAGCATAAACTTAGAGATATTACAGTGAAGAGTGCATTTTGGGTTTAACAGACACATTTTTACAATAGACTATTAACAAAAATGATTCTGTCATCACTATATCAGCAGCATATGCACATATGCTGTTTTTGCCTTATGTACACTCATTCAAACATGTCACCTTTTTAAAGACCTAGCCCTGGTGAACATTTCCCCCATTTATTTAATTCAATATACCACTGTCTTTTTGAGCAGGGTGGTGTCTGATTGCTGGTGCGTTGTGTACACACAGCATATGTAATTGAAACTAATAGGTTTTTTTTAATAGATAAATACAAAGAATAATGTGGTTTAGCTTAGAAATTATCATTTAGAAGAAGGACCAGATGTACTATTGGCCGCTTGAACAGGGTTCTCAACTTAAAGGGACACTGAACCCAAACTTTTTCTTTCGTGATTCAGATAGAGCATGAAATTTTAAGCAACTTTCTAATTTACTCCTATTATCAAATTTTCTTCATTCTCTTGGTATCTTTATTTGAAATGCAAGAATGTAAGTTTAGATTCCAGCCCATTTTTGGTGAACAACCTGGGTTGTTCTTACTGATTGGTGGATAAATTCATCCACCAATAAAAAAGTGCTATCCAGAGTTCTGAACCCAAAAAAGCTTAGATGCCTTTTTCAAATAAAGATAGCAAGAGAACAAAGAAAAATTGATAATAGGAGTAAGTTAGAAAGTTGCTTAAAATTGCATACTCTATCTGAATCACAAAAGAAAAAAAAATTGTGTTCAGTGTCCCTTTAAGAACCTGTCTGCATAGAATATGGGTAGCGGACCCTATATGTCCTCTATCCGTATGTACCATTACACAATCAACCGAGTGTGTATTGCCACCCACTTCCCTCATGTGAGAGAAGGGCCTGTCAATCACCCTAAGCAAGCATGCTCAGAGTGATTTCTCTCCGCCAACTTGGAGGTGATGGAGATTGTAAAAAGCAGCGGCCATCGCTTATGCTGCTTAGTACAAGGAGACCTTAAAGCCTGAAGAACTCCTGGGTTGTCTCGCCCATTTGTCTTTTTATTTAATGTTAGAGGGTGGTTCATTTTAGTGAATTCACCACTTGTAATCCCTATACGCCTGAATGCCAAATGCTGGGTGCTAGTCAAATTTGATATGCTTGCCGTCCATATTGAAGAGGGGGCAAAATAACCTGCAGTCCCTGCTGAATCTCTCCCAGCCTTGTCAGGTCAGGTGTTGAGGACCACCTGACCATGTCCTGATTTAATGACTGTTCTGCTTTATCCTGTCCTTCCTGGAGGAATCTTTTAAGGTTTGAAGTTTAATAGGAAATGTTAGTTTTAAAAAAAGTTATTATTCTGTACTATGCCACTGAAATACCTATCTTATATGCCTTTCAGTTACTATAAGAGATAGGACAATAAACAGCTGTATAAGTGTATGTGTAATATACCTCAGCTTTACCTGGCACAGATTCTAGTTTCTATCCAAATACATAACATGACACTAGGGGGCTAGAGGTCCATCTAGCTCTGTCAAAGAGATTGTTCAAAATATCTTCCCTATACAGGAACTGTCCACTACTAAGTTTGCCTTTTTAGTATGGGATCTAGCTCTGTTGCACATGGTCTAATTATATTCCCTATACAGGACCTGATCATTAAAAATTAAAAGGTCCATTAAAAGAAAGAAAAATAACTCCATCTTTGTGAGTGGTCTAAATCCCATCTGACCATTTTGGGCAACATGTTTTGCAGTATGTGATTTAGCTCTGAAGTTTCTATCCCTATATATTTCCTGGTTCCTGAGTGGCTAAAGGTCAGTTAGCTGTAGGTAATCTAGATGTGCAACTGTGAGTGGTCTTAATCCTGTCCTAGGTTGGTGACATGAGCACTAGGAGCAAAACATCCATTAGAAGTATTGGATGTGACTATTGTCAAATTGAATGGTCAAGTTCCCATCCCCATACAGGATATGACCACTATTTAACAAAATATCTTTTAACAGTATAGGATTAAGCTCTGTCACTGTGAGAGGTCTAATTCCCATCCCTATAAAGGACATGATACTTTGCCATGGTGGGTACAACCCGCTCTGGATTGGAGCAACCGCCCACCATACAAGGAAGCAGTGCCCTGGCCTGGGCCCAACCGGCGGAACTGGTGAGATCTAAGCCTTTTCTTACCTCTAACATAGGCTGCTTTACACCACACCTAACTTTGGGTTCTATCACCCCCTGCATACTATTTTAGCCACTGTTCCCCTCACAAGACTTGCCCAACTAGCCACACTTCATTCAAAGGTGGCCTGCACCCAGTCTGTGCTGCTCTAAACAAATTGGAATCCATTAACATCTATGGCAGCTCCCTAGAGAATCACCACGACCAAACTTTAAACAACAAGGGAAAAAAAACAGAAATGGAATTAAAAATCCAACCGGAATTCCAAAATCCAAACTTTTTAATTAATAATTTTTGAAAAATAAAATTATCAAAAATTACTTTTCTCCCATCGTAAGTCACAAATATCTCTGCCTGTGTCTTCGGGTTGGATTTTTGTGTTCTAAAATTCAAATAATAGTCTGTATTTATTTAAAACAACAAATATTACCTTTCTGATTACAGTACTGTACTATACTAAACTACCTTTAGATTACATGTATAATCTGCATTATAACATGCAAATATTGCCTAAATGACATAAGATATTGTTTACACTTCGTCCCATTTCACAGATGCAAATATTCCATAATCCAAATCTTTCCCGGTCCTAAGCAGTTTATTACCTTATGCAAAATGTTTCTATACATGGTAGAGCACATTTTAAGTAACTGCCATAACGGTTACTTGTTTTTAAACCAAAAATATTTTCTATTATATTTAATTTATAAGACTCGGTATAGCTGTACCGCAAGTCTTTTAGCCTGTAATTCGACGTCAGTCCCGAACTCGTAAAAATTAAGTTTTTTTCATTGGATTCCCATAGAGCTACCATTACAAGTTTTGCGGTGAGGCTAAAAAACCTGCGTTACAGCCTAAAACGACAAGATCCGTAGCGCCATCTAAAAGCAGTAGTTATGAGTTTTACGCTACAAATCTGTAACATAAAACTCATAACTAAACTGCTACAAATGCACTAAACACCCATAAACTACCTATTAACCCCTAAACCTAGGTCCACCCGCATCGCAAATACTATTTTAAACTTATTTACCCCTATTCTGGCACTCCCCGACGTCACCACTATCATAAAGTTATTATCCCCTAAACTGTCGCCCTCCTGCATCGCAAACACTATTTAAATATTATTAACCCCTAATCTGCCGTCCACCCCACTATACTTACATTATTAAGCCCTACACCGCCGCCACTATAATAAACCTATTAACCCCTAAACCGAAAGCCCCCCAAATCGCAATAAACTAAATTAAACTAGTAACCCCTAAACCTACCCCCCCCAACTTTAGATTAAAATTACAATTTCCCTATCTTAAATTAAATTTTACCTGTCTAATTAAAAAAAAAACTAAGTTTAAACTTAGTTTAAACTAACAAACTAATATAATTAAATATATTAAACTACCAATTAAATAAAAGTAAACTACACATTAAAAAAATCCTAACACTGCAAACTATCTAATTACAAAAAATAAAAGACTAAATTACAAAAAATAACAACCGAAATTATCCAAAATAAAAAAGAATTACACCTAATCTAATAGCCCTATCAAAATAAAAAATCCCACCCAAAATAAAAAAGCCCACCCAAAATAAAAAAAAACCTTCCCTACAATAAACTACTAATAGCCCTTAAAAGGGCCTTTTGTAGGGCATTGCCTTAAGTTAAACAGCTCTTTTACCTATAAAAAAAGACCTCCCTAACAGTAAAACCCACCACCCAACCAACACCCCAAAATAAAAAAACCTAACTCAAAAAAAAACCTAAGCTACCCATTGCCCTGAAAAGGGCATTTAGATGGACATTGTCCTTAAAACGGCATTTAGCACTTTTACAAGCCCTAACCCTAAACTAAAAAAAAAACAGCCAAAAAAACCCTTTAAAAAACCTATCACTAACCCCCGAAGATCCACTTACAGTTTTTGAGGTCCCGCTTGAATGATCTACATCCAGGCGGCCTCTCCAATCTTCATCCCGGGAGAGAATTCTTCAACCAGACGGCATCTTTTATCTTGATCCTGGCGGCGAGGAGCATCCTCTTCATACGGTCGCCGCCGTACACTGAATCTTCAATGCAAGGTACGCAATTCAATATGGTGTTCCTTGCATTCCTATTGGCTGAAAATTTTGAATCAGCCAATAGAAATTAGAGCTGCTAAAATCCTGCCAAATCAGGCAATAGGATTTAAGCAGCTCTCATTCTATTGGCTGATTCAAATCATCCAATAGAATGAGAGCTGCTTAAATCCTATTGGCTGATTTGAACATTTTAGGATTTTAGCAGCTCTAATATTTTTTTCTTGTTGGATATAGTATGTTTTATGTCTTTGTTTTTATTTTGTTCTGTTTGTATTTTTAAAACAGGGCAATCAAAGAAAAGAAAAGTATTGTAATGTTGATTGATTTTTGACTGCTGGATAGCAGTAGAAAGGAATTAAATGTATTAGAATGCCCACATTTGTAAGTAATTATTTAATTATAGTGTAAGGCTTTAACAGTGTTTGTGTTCATATCCTTAACATGATTAAGAGCTTATTGTAGCCCGAAACGTTACTGCTTTATGGAACTGTCACTGAAATAAAGTAGAACTGTATTCACTATAACAGGAGAGCTGTTGCTTTGTTCAATTGTTTTGGATGGGGTAAGCAGAAACCCCAATAACAGCGTGCACCCTGAATAAATATGCAATTAGGACACTGTATTAAAGGAAGGTGCTGGGCTCATATTGGATGTTTTGCTATAATAATATCAATCATAGCTCCCAAAGGAGTAACAAACAGGTTACCTAACTTATACTCTCAAGGTTCTTACTGTGTCCAAAAGGTAAATTAGGATCTGTTAGCAGATCTCTAAAGTGCAGAACAGATGATCACAAGACTGTTGTGTGATTTCCCAGTTCCCTTTCAGCCGGTAGTGATAGTATGGGCTCAAGTTCAAGGAAATATGAAAATGTGTTTTCCAGAAGTATGTTCTGTACTACATTTGTGGTCTCAGTAAAAAAAAAAAGTGTCACTTAGCAAGATAATATTAGTTTCCACGTTAAAGAAAGATCAGTTTTGCATGTAAGCAATAGTAGACATAGGGGCCTATTTATCAATGCATCAATCTTAACTCATTCACTGTGGTCAATACGCTTGCTTTACATCGCTGACGCGAATCTCCATTCAATGGCCTTAGTTATCAATAATTCTGTCAAACTCACGCACATCAAGTACGACGCGAATAGTATCGTACGTGTTGATAAATCTGAAGCATCGATGTTGCGGTTATCCTCATTTATCAAATGATCTACACTGAATTCAGTATAATTCTTATCACATGACCATTACGTGACTCGTGTTTTCAGACAGTATTTATTTCGAAGGCCATTTTACTTACATCATTTCTGTTTATGAATAAGAACACTTCTCTAAGGCAATATTTGATTTTTCCTTTATGTCCTTGATATAGCTATAGTTATATGAGAACAAACAAATAAATCTTATATAAAGTTACTTTTGGAAATATATACGTTTGCTGGAAGAGTCTATATTATTTATTTCAAGAAAAAAATTGGAACTTGTATTGCTCTAATTTATTATATGATAAACTCTTGTCCACTTTTGAAATACATTTTTTTATTTTGCTTATTAATGAAAAATACACCATTTAAATTACTTTAAGCTACTATTCAATCACATATTAAAATTGAAAAATCTATTTTAAAAAAATAGACATAAATCATAGTCTTTATATAGAACTTCAGGACATAGGGTATATCAGTATATAGCCAGGTTATAATACAATATATTTAATAATTATTCTTTAAAACAAACCCCCACTAAAATGCATATACGAAACAATTAAAATCAATATTTTATTCCTAAATTCTTTATATTAGTTAAAGTTATAAACACATTGAATTATATTTATAAAAAAACAGATAGGAATCAAACTATACAATCTTAAACTGTTACAATATTCTATACAGAGATCATGAAAATAAACCTTTACAATTTACTTTATCCACAATGAATTGCATTAAAATACCACAATATGGACCGCTAACTTTCACAGTGCCTAGTTAACCCCTTAATGACCACAGCACTTTTCCATTTTCTGTCCGTTTGGGACCAAGGCTATTTTTACATTTCTGCGGTGTTTGTGTTTAGCTGTAATTTTCCTCTTACTCATTTACTGTACCCACACATATTATATACCGTTTTTCTCGCCATTAAATGGACTTTCTAAAGATACCATTATTTTCATCATATCTTATAATTTACTATAAAAAAAATTATAAAATATGAGGAAAAAATGGAAAAAAACACACTTTTTCTAACTTTGACCCCAAAAATCTGTTACACATCTACGACCACCAAAAAACACCCATGCTAAATAGTTTCTAAATTTTGTCCTGAGTTTAGAAATACCCAATGTTTACATGTTCTTTGCTTTTTTTGCAAGTTATAGGGCCATAAATACAAGTAGCACTTTGCTATTTCCAAACCACTTTTTTTCAAAATTAGCGCTAGTTACATTGGAACACTAATATCTTTCAGGAATCCCTGAATATCCCTTGACATGTATATATTTTTTTTTAGAAGACAACCCAAAGTATTGATTTAGGCCCATTTTGGTATATTTCATGCCACCATTTCACCGCCAAATGCGATCAAATAAAAAAAATCGTTCACTTTTTCACAAATTTTTTCACAAACTTTAGGTTTCTCACTGAAATTATTTACAAACAGCTTGTGCAAATATGGCACAAATGGTTGTAAATTCTTCTCTGGGATCCCCTTTGTTCATAAATAGCAGACTTATATGGCTTTGGTGTTGCTTTTTGGTAATTAGAATGCCACTAAATGCCACTGCGCACCACACGTGTATTATGCCCAGCAGTGTAGGGGTTAATTAGGGAGCATGTAGGGAGCTTTTTGGGGTAATTTTAGCTTTAGTGTAGTGTAGCAGACAACCCCAAGTATTGATCTAGGCCCATTTTGGTATATTTCATGCCACCATTTCACCGCCAAATGCGATCAAATAAAAAAAAAAGTTACATTTTTCACAATTTTAGGTTTCTCACTGAAATAATTTACAAACAGCTTGTGCAGTTATGGCACAAATGGTTGTAAATGCTTCTCTGGGATCCCCTTTGTTCAGAAATAGCAGACATATATGGCTTTGGCATTGCTTTTTGGTATTTAGAAGGCCGCTAAATGCCGCTGCGCATCACACGTGTATTATGGCTAGCAGTGAAGGGGTTAATTAGGTAGCTTGTAGGGAGCTTGCAGGGTTAATATTAGATTTAGTGTAGAGCTCAGCCTCCCACCTGAAACATCAGACCCCCTGATCCCTCCCAAACAGCTCTCTTCCCTCCCCCACCCCACAATTGTCCCCGCCATCTTAAGTACTGGCAGAAACTCTGCCAGTACTAAAATAAAAGGTATTTGGCCCTTTTTTTTAAAAAAAAAAAAGAAGCATATTTACATATGCTGATGTGTACGATCCCCCCTTAGACCCCAACCTCACTGATCCCCCCTAAAAAGCTCTATAACCCTCCCACTCTAACTTAATGGGCGCCATCTTGGGTACTGGCAGCTGTCTGCCAGTACCCAGTTTAGAAGAAAAAAATGTTTTTTTTATACATTTATTAAAAGTTTCTGTAGTGTAGCTTCCCCCCACACAAAACCAACCCCCCACCCCTCCATGATCCCCTCCATGATCACTTTTTGTGCTTAGATTAGGTTTATTTATTAAAACATTTTCCGTAGTGTAGCGGTTCCCACCCGCTCCCGCCCCGTGCACGCGCCCGCCCGCCACCCTCCGTGCACGCGCGCGCGCCCGTGCGCGCGCCCGACGATCGCGCCCCCGATCCCGCCCCCCTTGACGTCATGCGGCACACCGATGGCCGCCCACCCGCCTCCCAAGTCGGCTCCCACCCACCAACGAAACCGGCCATCGATGTCCGGTGCAGAGAGGGCCACAGAGTGGCTCTCTCTGCATCGGATGGCCGTAAAAGGTTATTGCAGGATGCCTCCATATCGAGGCATCACTGCAATAACCGGAAAGCAGCTGGAAGCGAGCAGGATCGCTTCCAGCTGCTTTCCACACCGAGGACGTGCAGGGTACGTCCTCAGGCGTTAACTGCCTTTTTTTTGAGGACGTACCCTGCACGTCCTCGGTCATTAAGGGGTTAAACAATATAACAACATACTTTAACAGCCAATTTCTATGCCAAGTTATCTAAGATGAAATAAATTCTTATTTATCTACAATAAGGCAAATTCTAAAATATATTCATATAAATGCAAAAATAAATTACCTGGGAAACAAAAGACTAGTTTTAAACTACACAGGACTATGAAACACAAGCTTAAAATACTAATTGTGCCCTTTTAAATTTATCAGCTTCAATTAGACTGCAGCAACAATGAATGTATTTCTTTATACTTTACCCAAATAACCAAATTAATGTTTCAATCTTTCTCCGATAAGTCCATTTTCACCTCATAAATTAAAAGAGGTAATTTTTGCAAGATGGATAAAAATTAGGCCCAGATTGCTTTATATAGACTGGAACCCAAGGCAACAGTTTGTCAGTCAAAATTCAGCAGCAGAGTCCCTTTTTTTCTCTTGCCTGAGGTTATATCACGTGATATAACCGCACCCATTTTTATTCTAATCATCAGTGAAATTGGGATGAAATGCCTTTTGGCTGTAATAATGGATTAAGGCCATCGGGGGCAGCAAAGATAAACAGTTTCTTTTTTAAAAACTGCTACAGTAAACTATATAATTCATTTTTATATTTAATATGCTCACCACTTCTTGTATTAATAAGTCATGTTTAATATACATGGATCATATTGTGCCATTTTTCCTAATTATTTTAATATGAAACATCAGTATTTCTAACATCATGCTAGTATTATCTTAAAATGCATTTAAAGTTGCATTTGATTATTTTCTTATATTCATATAAAAACACAGCATATTTCACATTCAGTACACCTCTTTTTGAGTGCATAAAACATATGACACAATTTATGGGACAACCACACGTGTATTTGTCAGATGCCTGAAAAATAAAAAGAATCGGTTATTAATTCTTAAAATAAATTGAACATTTGACATTGATTGTATAGCTACTTGGTCAATACAGCAGACATTTATCCAATATAGTATCCATTTTAAATCAAAATATACAGTATATATATATATATATATATATATATATATATATATATATATTATAATCAATTCTTGCATATACTTAAGCTTCAAATAGTTCATTCCCAGACCTTACGTCTGCATATCTCCATATGAGGTCATTACCTGATAACCTTTTATTACATAGCGGAAAGATCAGGAAATCAAACTTCAAACAAAGTCATGTAGTGAACATCCCTTTGAAATAAATTGCCTTTACTTACTGAATCAAATGTTTTCCAACTTGTCCCAAGCAGCAGCGCCATAGTGAGAACAATTCATATCAAATTAGGTTTAAAAAAAATGAAATATTAGATTTTATGATACATCTGTAGTTTATGTAATGTTACTCACAGATACCCTGAAATAATCCCCCCTTCCAATTTTAAATAGATGGACGACACATGTATTTGAATTGGCTTAAAGTCAGTGGTATTTGGTGAGTGTATTGACAGTATGTATTATAGACAGCCTTTTAAGAAGAGTCCGTTATTTTTGGCCCTTATGCTCGTTAGGCATCTTTAAACTACAATATGTCTAATGTATTTGGGGATATGATATTTCATTCTCCCTCTATGACTTGTAGTTGGGATCTATGATGGCACGCTCGCAACTGATTAATATGGACCCATTTATCCGTAAAAGTATCATTTTTAGGGATCCTAATTTTATAGGCGACTGGGTATATTTTGTCAGTAACGACAAAAGTACCCTTCCATGATGGAAGAAATTTCTTCTACTTAACCTGATCTCTTCCAAAGTTATAAAGATAACCTTTATTATTTATTTTATATTCCTTTTTGGACGTTTTGAGATCATAATAGGTTTTAGTGGCAGTCACAGCTTTCTCTATGTTCCTTTGAGCAAATGCAAAGGCATATTATAGGTGCTTCCTTAGGTTCTCCACATATTGATGCGTATTGGCAGCGTTTATCAAGTTCTGGTCTGATGTACAGTACAGTAGATGCTGAGGTAGAACCATTCTTCTACCAGTCATTAATTCAAAAGGTGACATCTTGGTAGCACTACTTGGAGTTGCTCATAATGCCATTAGGACTAGAGGTAGTTTTACATCCCAGTCTTTACCCATTTCACTCACAAACTTTTTGAGGATTTTCACAATGGACTGGTTGTAACGCTCTACACCACCACTTGAGGCAGCTCTATATGCAATATGGAGCTTTCTTTTAACCCCTAGTATTTTCCACATTTTAGTCATCACTTCGCTAGTGAAGTTATACCAATGCCGGCGACTAATCTTTGCTCATTATCAATAGTGGCATGGTAAGAACAACCATCAACATATACCCAAGGTAATGTTTGACAATGGTCCTCATTGTATATTTTATATGGGGAAAGCAATTGTTCCTCCAGGAAATCGTCTTCTAAAAACTCTTCCCCATGATTTTTAGCAGTACAGTCGTGGAGCTCAGCAAGCCCCTGTGCGACTGGATTCTTTTTGTTTTGCTTATAGCGAATTTCTAAAGGCCAGCCTTGTAAGGAAAGAGTCCAAGCGGTTATGCGGCTGTTAGACAAATTTCCATCTCTTATTCTCTCACTTTGCAGATATAGCAAAGGCTGGTGGGCCGTTTCTACAATAATTTTCTCGCCCTGTATATAACTGGGGAGGTTTTGTAGAGCAAATACAGTAGATACGAGGGCTTTTTCGCAATCGCTAAATTTTATTTCTACTGGGGATAGAGTTTTGCTCGCATAATCAATGACTTTGCCTAAATTATCATGCTTTTGGTACAAAACAGCACTCATGCTTATATCTGTGTAACCTGTCTCTAAGTAGAAAGGTTTACCACCCTCAGGGTACGCTAAGCAAGGTGCTTGAGTGAGTTTTCTCTTCAGCTCCTTGATGGCTGTCTCTTGAGTCTCACTCCAGTGCCATTTCACATCCTTCTTTAGAAGAAGTAGCAGTGGTTTAGCTAATTCAGCATAATTATCAATAAATTTGTGAGAATAATTTGTCATCCCCAGGAATGATCTCAATTCCTTTAAGTTAGTTGGGTTCTTAGAATTTATTATAGCTTCCCCCTTTTTCTTCTGAGGATTCAATCCTTCAGAAGTAACTTCATGTCCTAAGAAGTTTACACGAGAGCGGCACCATTGAGCTTTTTGTAGGGATAATTTGATACCTGCCCTTTTAAGTTGGCTGAGGATGTGTTTAAGCTCTGTGATGTGTTTTTCAAAGTCTGTGCTCATCAACATAAGAAAAGGTCCCCCTTTCCAGTGCATCAGGCATAGCCTTATGCATGAATACTGCAAATTCATGTCCTGAATTTATGTATCCAAACAGGAGTCTTTGGAATGCATACTGGACCTTTTGGAACGAGAATGCAAGCTTATACTGGTCCTCTTCATGTACCTTTATGGTCCAATATCCCTGTGCAAAATCAATCGCAGTGAATATTTTGGATCCCTGCATCTGTGCTAGGCACTGGTCAAAATATGGCACGGGCCAGCCAGACATGTACACTCGTTTGTTTAGCTGTCTTAAGTCAGCACACAAACGCTATTGTACATTGGGCTTGAGAACACCTAGAATAGGATTGTTATAAAAGCTGTGCACCTCTCGGATAATACCCCTTTCTTCCAGGTTCCTTATGATTTCTGCAAGAGAATCATATGAGGCTAAAGGAAGTCTGTATTGTTTAACATAGACAGGCGGTGCATTGGGATCTGTTTGGATTCTTGCAATGTGTAAGTCTTTAGTCCCACAGTCATAAGAATCCCTGGCAAAAATATCCTTGTACTCCATCAGGAGTTTTTGTAGCGTTCATCATCACTGTAACAGCCATTAGCTAAAGATATTTGCTCTTCGACTATTTGCTGAAATCCTGGAAAGATTTCAGGCTATCCTATCTCATAGGCTTCTTCCAACCTAGAGGTGAGATCCCCTTGATTATAATTTACATTTCCCCCATGATTCTCGGTATTGGGGTATTCTTGCTGTTTGATCGGCTGATCAAATACTAGAGAGGCTTCTTCAATTTTACAGATGCCTTCCTCTGAGCTGAAGGGATAAATAGACTGAATTGTAAATAGTCCCTCTGGCATAGATGCAAAGGATTGTTCTATTAATTGTTCTTCAGTTAAGTATCCTTCAGGTATTAGCCCAATTACATTATTCTGGAATCCAAAAGTTTAATAGCTTGATTCCAGCGCATATCCTATGGTAGTTCCCTTGAATAAGGTTATATCCTGTGGGGTCATGTTATGCACAATAACATGTATTGGAATAGTTCCAATATTTACCATAGGAGTATGGTTCATTGTTATACCCAGATTTTGCATTCTATGGGAGATGCAAATTAGTGTTTCAGAAGTTTTTAATTTCTGACCTCTCTTTACTTGTAAGGATAAGAGGAATTTATCAGCCCCAGCAGGTATTACAACATCGTTAGATACCTGCATATTCACAGCATATGGCAATTGCTGGTTTGATTTCAGGGTGGCATTTTCATCCTGAAATACTTCAGGGTCCCTCTTTAACCTGCTCTAGAGGCAAGAGTTAATCAAATTTATTTGTATGGCATATCTATGTAAGAGATCATTGCCAATGTATATTTGATTATGGAGAGTATTTAAAACTAAAAACAGGTGCTTCGCTGATTTATTACCTATAGAGATAGATAATAAACATTTAGCTGTGACATTATAGCTTTCAGACCTGTCATCCAGGCCGTGGACACAGTGGTCTTGGGGAGAAAAATATTTAATCACTTGAGGTTTAGCTATCTGTGCTAATAAGCCTTTGCTTATATAGCTAGCTTCCTGTTTTAAGCTCAATTTGGCATACTTGGGCCTAGATTTGGAGTTCGGCGGTAAAAGGGCTGCTAACGCTCCGCGGGCTTTTTTCTGGCCGCACCATAAATTTAACTCTGGTATCGAGAGTTTAATCAAATGCTGCGTTAGGCTCCAAAAAAGGAGCGTAGAGCATTTTTACCGCAAATGCAACTCTCGATACCAGAGTTGCTTACGGACGCGGCCGGCCTCAAAAACGTGCTCGTGCACGATTCCCCCATAGGAAACAATGGGGCTGTTTGAGCTGAAAAAAAACCTAACACCTGCAAAAAAGCAGCGTTCAGCTCCTAACGCAGCCCCATTGTTTCCTATGGGGAAACACTTCCTACGTCTGCACCTAACACTCTAACATGTACCCCGAGTCTAAACACCCCTAACCTTACACTTATTAACCCCTAATCTGCCGCCCCCGCTATCGCTGACCCCTGCATATTTTTTTAAACCCCTAATCTGCCGCTCCGTAAACCGCCGCCACCTACGTTATCCCTATGTACCCCTAATCTGCTACCCCTAACACCGCCGACCCCTATATTATATTTATTAACCCCTAACCTGCCCCCCACAACGTCGCCGACACCTGCCTACACTTATTAACCCCTAATCTGCCGAGCGGACCTGAGCGCTACTATAATAAATGTATTAACCCCTAATCCGCCTCACTAACCCTATCATAAATAGTATTAACCCCTAATCTGCCCTCCCTAACATCGCCGACACCTAACTTCAATTATTAACCCCTAATCTGCCGACCGGAGCTCACCGCTATTCTAATAAATGTATTAACCCCTAAAGCTAAGTCTAACCCTAACACTAACACCCCCCTAAGTTAAATATAATTTAAATCTAACGAAATAAATTAACTCTTATTAAATAAATTATTCCTATTTAAAGCTAAATACTTACCTGTAAAATAAATCCTAATATAGCTACAATATAAATTATAATTATATTATAGCTATTTTAGGATTAATATTTATTTTACAGGCAACTTTGTAATTATTTTAACCAGGTACAATAGCTATTAAATAGTTAAGAACTATTTAATAGTTACCTAGTTAAAATAATAACAAATTTACCTGTAAAATAAATCCTAACCTAAGTTATAATTAAACCTAACACTACCCTATCAATAAAATAATTAAATAAACTACCTACAATTACCTACAATTAACCTAACACTACACTATCAATAAATTAATTAAACACAATTCCTACAAATAAATACAATTAAATAAACTATCTAAAGTACAAAAAATAAAAAAGAACTAAGTTACAGAAAATAAAAAAATATTTACAAACATAAGAAAAATATTACAACAATTTTAAACTAATTACACCTACTCTAAGCCCCCTAATAAAATAACAAAGCCCCCCAAAATAAAAAATTCCCTACCCTATTCTAAATTAAAAAAGTTACAAGCTCTTTTACCTTACCAGCCCTGAACAGGGCCCTTTGCGGGGCATGCCCCAAGAATTTCAGCTCTTTTGCCTGTAAAAAAAAACATACAATACCCCCCCCCCAACATTACAACCCACCACCCACATACCCCTAATCTAACCCAAACCCCCTTAAAGAAACCTAACACTAAGCCCCTGAAGATCTTCCTACCTTGTCTTCACCATACCAGGTTCACCGATCCGTCCTGGCTCCAACATCTTCATCCAACCCAAGCGGGGGTTGGCGATCCATAATCCGGTCCAGAAGAGGCTCCAAAGTCTTCCTCCTATCCGGCAAGAAGAGGACATCCGGACCGGCAAACATCTTCTCCAAGCGGCATCTTCGATCTTCTTCCATCCGGAGCGAAGCGGCAGGATCCTGAAGACATCCAGCGCGGAACATCCATCCGGACCGACGACTGAACGACGAATGACTGTTCCTTTAAGGGACGTCATCCAAGATGGCGTCCCTCGAATTCCGATTGGCTGATAGGATTCTATCAGCCAATCGGAATTAAGGTAGGAAAAATCTGATTGGCTGATGGAATCAGCCAATCAGAATCAAGTTCAATCCGATTGGCTGATCCAATCAGCCAATCAGATTGAGCTCGCATTCTATTGGCTGATCGGAACAGCCAATAGAATGCGAGCTCAATCTGATTGGCTGATTGGATCAGCCAATCGGATTGAACTTGATTCTGATTGGCTGATTCCATCAGCCAATCAGAAAATTCCTACCTTAATTCCGATTGGCTGATAGAATCCTATCAGCCAATCGGAATTCGAGGGACGCCATCTTGGATGACGTCCCTTAAAGGAACAGTCATTCGTCGTTCAGTCGTCGGTCCGGATGGATGTTCCGCGCTGGATGTCTTCAGGATCCTGCCGCTTCGCTCCGGATGGAAGAAGATCGAAGATGCCGCTTGGAGAAGATGTTTGCCGGTCCGGATGTCCTCTTCTTGCCGGATAGGAGGAAGACTTTGGAGCCTCTTCTGGACCGGATTATGGATCGCCAACCCCCGCTTGGGTTGGATGAAGATGTTGGAGCCAGGACGGATCGGTGAACCTGGTATGGTGAAGACAAGGTAGGAAGATCTTCAGGGGCTTAGTGTTAGGTTTCTTTAAGGGGGTTTGGGTTAGATTAGGGGTATGTGGGTGGTGGGTTGTAATGTTGGGGGGGGGGTATTGTATGTTTTTTTTTACAGGCAAAAGAGCTGAAATTCTTGGGGCATGCCCCGCAAAGGGCCCTGTTCAGGGCTGGTAAGGTAAAAGAGCTTGTAACTTTTTTAATTTAGAATAGGGTAGGGAATTTTTTATTTTGGGGGGCTTTGTTATTTTATTAGGGGGCTTAGAGTAGGTGTAATTAGTTTAAAATTGTTGTAATATTTTTCTTATGTTTGTAAATATTTTTTTATTTTCTGTAACTTAGTTCTTTTTTATTTTTTGTACTTTAGATAGTTTATTTAATTGTATTTATTTGTAGGAATTGTGTTTAATTTATTGATAGTGTAGTGTTAGGTTAATTGTAGGTAATTGTAGGTAGTTTATTTAATTATTTTATTGATAGGGTAGTGTTAGGTTTAATTATAACTTAGGTTAGGATTTATTTTACAGGTAAATTTGTTATTATTTTAACTAGGTAACTATTAAATAGTTCTTAACTATTTAATAGCTATTGTACCTGGTTAAAATAATTACAAAGTTGCCTGTAAAATAAATATTAATCCTAAAATAGCTATAATATAATTATAATTTATATTGTAGCTATATTAGGATTTATTTTACAGGTAAGTATTTAGCTTTAAATAGGAATAATTTATTTAATAAGAGTTAATTTATTTTGTTAGATTTAAATTATATTTAACTTAGGGGGGTGTTAGTGTTAGGGTTAGACTTAGCTTTAGGGGTTAATACATTTATTAGAATAGCGGTGAGCTCCGGTCGGCAGATTAGGGGTTAATAATTGAAGTTAGGTGTCGGCGATGTTAGGGAGGGCAGATTAGGGGTTAATACTATTTATGATAGGGTTAGTGAGGCGGGTTAGGGGTTAATAACTTTATTATAGTAGCGCTCAGGTCCGCTCGGCAGATTAGGGGTTAATAAGTGTAGGCAGGTGTCGGCGACGTTGAGGGGGGCAGATTAGGGGTTAATAAATATAATATAGGGGTCGGCGATGTTAGGGGTAGCAGATTAGGGGTACATAGGGATAACGTAGGTGGCGGCGATTTGCGGTCGGAAGATTAGGGGTTAATTATTTTAAGTAGCTTGCGGCGACGTTGTGGGGGGCAAGTTAGGGGTTAAGAAATATAATATAGGGGTCGGCGGGGTTAGGGGCAGCAGATTAGGGGTACATAAGTATAACGTAGGTGGCGGTCGGCAGATTAGGGGTTAAAAATTTAAATAGAGTGGCGGCGATGTGGGGGGACCTCGGTTTAGGGGTACATAGGTAGTTTATGGGTGTTAGTGTACTTTAGGGTACAGTAGTTAAGAGCTTTATAAACCGGCGTTAGCCAGAAAGCTCTTAACTCCTGCTATTTTCAGGCGGCTGGAATTTTGTCGTTAGAGCTCTAACGCTCACTTCAGAAACGACTCTAAATACCAGCGTTAGAAAGATCCCATTGAAAAGATAGGCTACGCAAATGGCGTAGGGGGATCTGCGGTATGGAAAAGTCGCGGCTGAAAAGTGAGCGTTAGACCCTTTAATCACTGACTCCAAATACCAGCGGGCGGCCAAAACCAGCGTTAGGAGCCTCTAACGCTGGTTTTGACGGCTACCGCAGAACTCCAAATCTAGGCCTTGGTTTTCCCAAGGTCATGCACTTGCATGGGGATACATAGATCATCCTTAACTCTCTCAATTCCTGCGAGGTATTGAGTGTGGCCTCTCCCTTTTAGAGATTTTATGATCCCCCTTGTGGAGAGATATGGTTAATACATCGCCATCTAATGAGGTATTTGCTATTTTTCCAGGCGAAATTTTAAAAGTATTACCATCAGAGCCACTTAAAGGAGTCTGATCATCTATTTGTAGGATAGTGATTTCAGGTATAGATGTATTCCTGAAATGAATCTTCACAGCATCTGGCTTCTCTTCCACCACGTGACAGTTATGTCGGGTGCGAGATATACTGGATCGCTCATAATTAATAGGCCTTTTTACTTGTGACCAAATTACATTATTTATGCAATCAGTTATGGTGCTTAACCGTTTCAGGAGATCATTACCAATAATTAAACGATCAGTTGGCAGATCCACTATAATGACAGGGTGTCTTATTACCCTGTTCCCCAGCCTTAGTTTTAACTATGCCGTACCGTAGACTTTGAGAGAGTTACCCCCAAATCCTATTAGTGAACCATCCAATTCTTTTATTTTAAGTTTGTGGGGTGTTTGCTCATTTAGCTGTGTGTAATACCTGTGGGATAAAATAGTTGCCTGAGATCCAGTATCAATTAATCCCATGATAGGGTTGGAGACTGAATCCTGGAGCTCAGCTAATACATAATATCTCCCTGCAGTTTCACACATAAAATTGGCATGATTACACATCTGTTTGCTCTGCCACAAGTTACCTGAATCTGCTACGTTACCTGATGCAGAAGAAACTTCATTCTTACCAGTCCATCCCTCTGTAATAGGATCGACAGGGTTCCTAAGTACTGCATCTGTGGAAATAAGGTTAAGAGAATGCTGCAACGGAAGAGATCTGTTTCCCGGCTGAGGTTGCTCGTCATCACAGCTAAATCGTCCGTTTCTGTTCTGTAGGGAGAGAACCTGATTAGTACCATTATTGACATTTATCATTTTATTTGGTATATCTCTCACCTCTCTTTCAGGTAATACTGCAGTATTTATGAATGTGCCTGTGGCCCACTGCTGGCCACTGGCTGTACCCCTAAAAAAGGATTGTTAGGGTTCGGCGCCGTCAAAGCTTGACTCATATTAGTAAATAGAGTACATAATTGACATTTTTGCGTACTGAGTTGGCCCACTTAAACAGACAAGCCATTTTTACCCATGGACTGATTTTTTGATATCCCAGGGTATTGATTCCTGGATCCTTGGGATCCCTCAGAATCATAGCTATTGTTCCTATTTTGACGTGTTGTCTTTGGGGTTCAACTTGTTCAGCGTTAATATTTTGGGGAGCACTATTTACTTGGGGTGTCTGGTTATCCTGAGAGTAATTTCGCCACTTTTGGTATTTATTTTTAAGGGGATACCGATTACCTAGTGAGTATTCATCTCTTTGGGGATAATTATTTACCTGGGTATGTCCCCCATTTTGAGTATATTCTCTCTGCACCTCGGCCCGTGATGGGGCAGGGGCGGAGTAATAAATTTGTAGGGAAGGCCTGTTTTCTCGGGCCACTTACGCATAAGGGGGGGCTTGGTGACACCCTAGTTTCTGCCACAATTTTTGGGCTGGACTGTGGTTCCTTTTTAACCCCCTGTTCATCGGACTGCTGAATAGAGTACTCTCTTTGATCAGCCAGTCCAATGAGCAGTGCTCATCAAAATATCTAGCCAAATATCTAGCCAAATTAAGCTTGATGTGCGCGGGCAATGCTTCGAAAAATAAATTTACAAAGTCTGAGCTTTCAAATATGGGGTAATCTTCGGCCATACTGTACGCACTTTTTAGTACAGAAAGGAATTCTATAGGGCTTTGATTCGCGCCACATTTTAAACCGTATACAGCTATTTTCACTGCGGTTTTAGTGCGATATTTCCAAAATTCTTTTCTGCACTGATGTTTTGTTTCACTCCAGGAATTAATATTCATATCCTTGAGTGAAGCAAAGAATTTGTGAGGTTTACCCTCAAACACCCAGGACAGAAATTATATTTTTGACTGCTCACTAGTAACATTCATTATGGATAAAGCATTTTCATAGGTCTCTAAGTGGTCAATTATAGAAGTGGTTCCGTTTGTGGAAAATGTAGGTACTGCATCCTTTAAGAAAGTAATTATTTTAGGGGTGTCAAATACCTTATTAGACGTATCTTGGGCTTTACTAGGGACCTTATTTTTGGGGCTGGAGCACCACCTATCGGCCCTATATTTACTATGGGAAGACCCCTTACATACATTAGTACTACGTGGGCTATTTGGGTAGCTGGATCCGCCCTCTGAATCACTACTAGAGATGCCCTCCCCCTCCTCTGAGGTAAAGTAGTTCCCTGAATTTATAACATGAGGTGACTTTCTATTCGGGAAGCGTATTTCTTACCCAATAGGGGTCCTTTGTTTAAATTCTTCCCTAAATTTCTGCAGTTCATTTCTGATGTATTTCTTAAGGGAGTTAGAATTATCTGCATTATCCTCATTGCTAATAGAGGGGTTTTCATTATGACGATACAGCCTTTTTAAATCACTTAATTCTCTCTGGCTTTGTGCGAGTTCCTTATGCAAATCTTCTATCTGAGTTACTAAATTCTGGTTATATTTTTATAAGGTGGCCATGTTTTGGGCAAACTCAAAATTTTTATCTTGGATTCGTTCTGCCTCTTCCTAACCTTTATGAATAATTTTCACACCTCAGTTGCTCCAATTGTGAATTTTGTACTTCTATTTTATTGTACATTTCATCGTTCACATAGAGGAGCAGGCCCCTCTAACGGGCGATTTTAAGGAACATATTTCAACACTATGTATAGAATTAATTGATTCACTTCTAGTAACAGACATTATTATATTGGCTTAGTATTTAGTTAAATTAAAACGCTAATACAATTTTGACCAACAAGAGAAAAAAATATATATTTTCAAAAATATTAATATTAATTTTGAAATATGAAAAATCAATTTATCAATTTTTTAAAAAAAATTATTTTAATAAAACAAACCCCCAATAAAATGCATATACGAAACAATTAAAATCAATATTTTATTCCTAAATTCTTTATATTAAATTTATAAACACATTGAATTATATTTATAGAAACCAGATAGAAATCAAACTATACAAGCTTAAACTGTTACAATATTCTATACAAAGATCATGAAATTATACCTTTACAATTTACCTTATCCACAATGAATTGCATTAAAATACCACAATAAGGACCGCTAACTTTCACAGTGCCTAGTTAAACAATATAACAATATACTTTAACAGACAATTTCTATGCCAAGTTATCTGAGATTAAATAAATTCTTATTTATCTACAATAAGGCAAATTCTAAAATATATTCATATAGTTGCAAAAGACTAGTTTTAAACTACACAGGACTATGAAACACAAGCTTAAAATACTAATTTTGCCCTTTTAAATTTATCAGCTACAATTTGACTGCAGCAACAATGAATGTATTTCTTTATACTTTACCCAAATAACCAAATTAATGTTTCAATCTTTCTCCGATAAGTCCAATTTCACCTCATAAATTAAGAGGTAATTTTTGCAAGATGGATAAAAATTAGGCCCAGATTGCTTTATATAGACTGGATCCCAAGGCAACAGTTTGTCAGTCAAAATTCAGCAGCAGAGTCCCTTTTTTTTTCTCTTGCCTGAGGTTATATTGCGTGATATAACTGCACCCCTTTTTATTCTAATCATCAGTGAAATTGAGATGATAGGCCCTTCGGGAGCTTGTCCCTGATTGGTTATTTTGGAGACGCCTCCCTTATTGGCTACTGGGAAATTTCATTTTCAACAGCCAAATGCCTTTTGGCTGTAATATTGGATTTAGGCCATCGGGGGCAGCAAAGATAAATGGTTTCTTTTTTTTAAGACAGCTACAGTGAACTGTATCTGTAACAATCCAAATAAATAATTCTTAAAATCTTCCTTATTATGATTTGCTTGAACTAACAGTCATTATAAAACGTTATGCTATAAAGTGTGTTTCCTGTATCAGATAAAAGGTTAGTACTATAAACCCTATTACCATGATTTTAGGAGTTATGTTATTGTTTTCATGCAATTCAAATACAATACACTTAATGGTACTGGGTTTTGCAAAAGAACGTTAGTGCATATGCTATGGAAATTTGATTACTCTCAAAAGACGCTATATCGATATAGTAAGGTAAATACAAGAGTGATGCAAAAGGTAGATGGTAATGCAGAGCCTTACCCAAGCGATGATCAAGGATATCGGCACCGGAGTATATTTGTAAAGGAGTCGGTGAAACTGTGTCCCCTCTATGTAGCGTGCAGCAGCTGTGCTCTGTCTGACAGTGTGCAGCATGTGGAACACGGAAGTGGAGTGAGTTGGCAGTCGGTGACGTCACCCGACAAACAGCTGAGGGCTTAGGCTGGAAAGAGTCCTCGGTCGTTGTGTCTGACGATCGCAAGTAAAGGATATGATTCCTGTAGCAGCCTATAGTAGGGAGAATATCAGGCAGAGTTAGTTACACAGATAATGACTGTGAACAAATAGTTCAGATACGATAAGGCTTGAGACAAGTGGAGAGTTCAACAAGGGAGTGCCTTATAAAGGAAACAGGAAATGAAAAGGAGGCTGATGATGAATTACTCTTAAAGGTAAATAGGTTGTTACAGTATCATTCAATTTTATATTTAATATGCTCATTACTTCTTGTATTAATAAGTCATATGTTTAATATACAGGGATCATAGTGTGCCATTTCTGAGTGCATAAAACATATGACACAATTTATGGGACAACCACACGTGTATGTCAGATGCCTGAAAAATAAAAAGAACAGGTTATTCATTCTTAAAATTAATTGGACATTTGAAATTGATTGTATAGCTACTTGTTCAATACAGCAGATATTTATCCAATATAGTATCAGTTTCAGATCAATATATATATATATATATATATATATATATATATATATATATATATATATATATATATATATATATATATAAATGTTTTAATATGATCTGTGTATTTTAAATTATTATGAAGATTTAGGCACAGCATTCCCAAATGTCTGAGATCTAGTTTCTCATGTGCTGTTTATCTGAGTAAACAGCCTTTTCCACTGAGAATGTGTATTCCAATTAGCAGTAGATAATCAATTCTTGCATATACTTAAGCTTCAAATAGTTCATTCCCAGACCTTACGTCTGCATATCTCCACATGAGATCATTACCTGATAACCTTTTATTACATAGATGAAGGATCAGGAAATCAAACTTCAAACAAAGTCATAAAGTTAACATCCCTTTGAAATAAAGTGCCTTTACTTACTAAACCAAATGTTTTCCAACTTGGGGGGGGGGGGGCAGGGCCATAGTGAGACCAATTCATATCAAATTAGGTTTTAAAAAAAATAAATATTAGTTTTTATGATACACTGACAGGTACATAATCTCTTAATCCATTGTACCTCTTTCTTATTTAAACATAATTCCCTATTGCCGTGATTAATCACTTGGAATCGTTATTGACTTATTCTGTGTCCTGCCTCTACTAAATGCTGTGAAACTTAAGTCCCTTTGTCATATTGAAGATTTATGTTCTTTAACACGTTCTCTTGCAAAGCGGGTCCACTCACCAATGTAACAAAACATCCAGTCCATTTACATGTGCTCTCAGTCTGAATAGAATCATTAAACAGGGCGCCTGTAGGGGGGGCGGAGCCAGCTTTCACTGAGACAAGACGCACATTTTCAGAGCTCCTGAAATATCTCACAATTTTAAAGGATTTATTGCAAACTTTACTCATTTTTTGTTACCCCACTATGAAGATTCATGGAGAAGACTATCTTTAAGCTGCATTGTAGGCATTTTTGCAGCACCGAATACTTTTACAGACCCTGTTTCTAATTATCTCTGACACACAGCAATATGGCTGCGATCATCCTCAACCAGATAATGGGGCTTCTGGAGCGCCACCACGAAGCGCTTCTAAACACAATTGAGGAGGCTTTCAAGCCCCACAATACCTATGTCACCACCCCAGAAATTCTGGCCGATCGCAAGAAGAGGCACTCAGACATTGCAGCTGAGCCGCGACAGCCGCCATCTTGGATGACAGAAGCAGAACACTTCTCAACGCGCTATGGCTTAGAAGGTAAAGAAGAACTGAGAGAAGCCAGCGCGGTGCTATCTATGAGCTCTTCTATTTCAGAGCCCCTTATTTGTAAAAGTCCTACATTACAGAAGGACCCAGTCTTGGCAGCCTCTCATCTAGAAGCAAAGATGCGAGCGCAGGGGTATCTACAGAAAGGCGCCTTGGCTACTACAGTTGCAGGCGAGGGGCGGCAGAGATCACAAACATCGCTACTCTCTCCTCCCGTGGAGGCGCCTGCTTTCCTGTTTCTTACAATGTCTCTCAGGCCAGCAGTCTGTTTTACCCTGAGATCACAGTGTCAATTCTCGATAGGGACATGGCCATACAGAGGAGGTCTCACGCTGATCTTGTTGCCTCCATGCGCTGCGCATCATACTACAAAGCTGAAGTCCGCGCTGAGTTCAGGAGAGGTGACTCTAAAAACAATTCTGGCCACCGGTGTGGGGTAAACCTGCTGAACATTGCTCTGCCGTTGTTGCGGCCGCAGCTGCATTTATGTGTTTATTCTGTATGTTTGTGGTGGACTTTCTATTGGTCAAAATTAAGCCTTTATGCTGCAATATATACGCAGATCTTTGTGATGGTCATTAACCTGATGTATGCCTGACTAACTTATATTTATATATGTCATCTGCCTGCTATATCAGTTGGAGCCTATTTTTATGTTAAGGCACATCAAGATAAAAGCCTCTCCAATTACTACATATGCTTATATGCCTAATGTTATATTTTACCCTGCCGTGGGACATAGGGCCCGTGTCCACGTGGCAGGGGGGTTCAGTTTATGACGGCACGGAGCTTTACTAGTGGATGTAGCTGACAATCCTATAGATGCATATCGAGTTTGGTGACCTTTTAGACTCTCTGCCACAAATCTGACATCGGATGAAATTTAGAGTAAGACACTATATGGATTGTCATGGTGTACAGATTTACACGGTATTCCTTTATAGTTTTCAATGTTTATCTTTCATACTACATCCTTAACAATATGTATACAAAGTGCACAACTTGAGATTATATGTTTGGTTTCCTAACATTACCCAGCAATATGCTCTGCAATTTTCCTTGTGATCATTTAGGGATTACTATTGTTCTCATCTCACATTTATCATTTTAGAGCCTGACACTTTGAATTGAAATGTATTGTGTTATTAATCCAACTGGTAAGTTATGGGGACATCTGTTTAATGTTGACGAATCAAACCCCAGGTATTTATACTGCATATTGTTTGCCGCATCACACTTGACTTATTCTGAGCTTGGGAGCCTATTAGGATCATCATAATTATGCATCTTGTTTTTGCTAAAAGGATAGGGTATATTTGTTTATGTGGAGATGAGACTTCTGACCCTTTATGTATTCGCATCCTGACATGATATGATAACTTATGTGAGGTGATATTGGTATTCCATCCGCAACTATTTATCCACAGTACTATACATATCTAACTACTATGAGATCCCCTAGAGATGAGTATTATACTCTTTTCCATATTTATTTCCTTATACCATAGAGCAACATACCTTGAGGCAGTTGTGGGCCTCATCGCCAGCGGCCGAGGCGGTGTGGACCTACACCCCTTTTTAATAATGAACAGTGTGCGGTATAATCTTGCCCCCTCTCCCTATTGTGTGAGCAGAGGAAGTAAAATCACAAGGTAATAGTTTTCAGGTTATTATGACATCTCCTCCCTTCATAATTGTAGCTAATGATGGTATATCTCAAATGCACCAGAGGGCTCCCAAGGCCTGATAAGAAGTCTAGATGACTCTAGTATCATCCAGTAAATCCCTCATAATGACCCATTTCAATTTTTGGTGCAATACATGTTACTCATTGCACTCAAACCACCACCTCCCCCCCCCCCCCACGTATAATATACTTCCTAGACTAGGAAGGTTACCTAGGCGGTTTGTCTCGTCTATACCGCAACCCCTATAGCAATGCTTAAAATCTATCATTGTGCTGATTATATCGCCCTCCCCTATCCAGCTTAGCATGCCCGATCAGCACTACCGTTCAGTCCAGTTTTGAAGATCTTTAAGTCAAATACCCTAGTTTCAGTGGTTCTTATACGTTTGTACATGCATTTATAGCTTTTGTATAATTTGAACCATGGTTTATTGTTTAATTTTTCTTACACTACTTTGGGTTAAAATTGAGCATTCTTTAACTCTTTATATGTTATCTATCTGTAAACAGCGTATTTCACAGAAAAATGCAATTTCTGTTAAAATGAGGTTTTGAATCCAATGCATACCTTGACATTCATCCTGTTCCATACTATTTGCGCTTAAAAATGAGGACTAACACTAAAATGTAAAAGGTTTAATTTTATATAATTACTTGCATATTTGTGGCTGTAGCATGTTTGTGCATCAAGCTTACTGTTAGTGTCTTTGTCAATTGAATGTCAATGTGTATACCTGAATGTTGTATTTTATAGATCCTCAATAAAAATATTAAAAAAAAAAAAAAAACAGGGCGCCTGTACTCACTCTCATCTCTTCCATTGCACCATCTTCCTTGATGATTGTGCCCGAGTCGTCACCATGGATGCTTGCCAGTTCTGCGGCCACTGATGTTTGTGGCATCTTCCAGGATCACCCATGTGTCCTTCCTCCCTCCTGTATCTACATCTGAGCTGTAACTTGAAAAGTTACACAAGCGTGGCGTGTTTGGGGGCAATATCCACTATTATAGTTTAGTTTTGTTAACCCGGAATTGGTGATAATTTGGGTTTATACCCTACGCTATACTGCAGTTACACAGAGAGGTGCTTACTTTTGCTCCTTATTGCATATTATAGTTAAATTGCGGTGGGGTCAATCCCCTTTTTTAGGTAATTTTCTTGCAATCGTGAGCTATTTTCAGTTTGCACTGAGCTGTGGGGTTTGCGGTGTGAATGAGTTACTATATATTGAGAGTATTTTAGTGGATGTTTGTCGCCCTATGTACAGTACTTTTTAGCTAAGTTTTAATGCACACACCATGCACTCATATTTTTAACTAAATTTATTTCATTAAAAGCTATGTTTTATTAGATCCCTGATCCAGGTTATCTTCCTTGTCATGCACTGATACATAATTATCGGCATCTTAAGAGTGCTAGTATACTGTCACTTTCCTTTCCTCATTACCCTCATTCATTACTGACAGTTAGCACCCCCCTTCAAACATCCGATATTTGACCTTATTTGATTACTCTTTGGTAGCATGACTACCATATAATATAAGATGTAAGATTATTGTTAGTATCAGATAAGATTAATAAGGGGTCTCTTTATTTGTTTTGAGTTTCCCACTACAAAGCTTTTCTAATACTTGTAGATTGACCTGATCAACTTTTTGGGTTTTACTCTGGAGTAACAAAGCTGAACCGATGAAGTGCGCAGCGGAGGCCTAGGAAGGGCCTAGACCTTCATCTACCCCCCCCCCCCATTACTCTGATTATTCAGTTTCATTGGATTTATATGCCAAAGTGAATCCTTAATTTTACTTATTTGTGAGCTGAGAAGTGCTATTGCCTGGGTGTTTTCAAAAGGAAAAAGAAATACCAGAGCGAATACTGATGACCATTATGGCGCATGCAGCGTGGATTGAATCCAGACTGAGCAGTCTTTTGGATGCGTTCCAAGATGCCATAGAGGAGATACTGAAAGAGTCATCTATGGCTCCCGCTGAAGATTTTGTGGCTGTTTTTTGGCCAACGACCCCTCCATATGTGTTGGAGGGTAAACTAGACACTTTAATATGTGAGCAGCAAATTTTGTCTTTTGCTGGCAACACGATAGAGCAGGAGAATGGGGTTTCAAGCCTCTTAGAGGAGATGGAGTCCGACAGGATCGGTACTAGTATAAGTGTGACACCGGCTATAAAACGTGAAAAGGGAAGCAATGTCATTTTAGAGAGGAGCTGGGAACCGCTTGATCTAAAAGTTACATGGGCGGTAAACACCTTGGTAGACAAACCTACAGTTCTTGTCAGCGATACCTTATTATTACAGCTATATGGTATGCTTGGTGAAGCAGCTCCCTTAGGTGAAAACATGAGAGTTGGTTTTGCGTTCGGTGCTCTCCTGCGAATAGCTGATATCCAGAATGGTACCTGTAAACTGTCTCAGTGGCTTGAGATGAAAGCTGGACATCCAATGCGGTTCAGGAGATCTGGAATGGGGTGATGTACTTAAACTACTATACCAAATTGCCAAATGGGTTTACATCTTCATATGAATCTCTTTGTGCTGTAAACTGCAGCAACCTACATTCTGCCATGGCCAGCTTGGACTGAACATTACTTGTAGTACAATTGGTACAAGACTTTATGATAGTCACTGTCACAATATATTTTGATGTTCATTGATATTGTTTCACCCAATTTTAATATGGTTCTATTGTTATGGTTTTCTATGTTAATGATAGTTATCATCTATGGCTTTATTCTAACTGACATGCTATTGCTAAGCACCTAACAGGTCCAGAAACCAATGAGATTTACACAGACATCTAGAGAAACGCTTCCTAAGGAGACTATAATGCTCTATATCTAGGAGTTTTTCATTGTAGATTTCATATAGTCTAAGGTAGTTTTATATTCAGATATATTGTCCTATAAATATACTAGAAGAGGATTTGTCTGTGCGCCCGAGGGTGTCTAGTTATTTGATACCTACCTACAGCTTTTAGATATGTCAAGGCCGCTATTAGTTTAGACAGTCAAATTGTTATGCTTTATAATAATGCCTGTGACTTTCACTTTGTACTTTGACTCTCATTGCTTTGTGAATTTAGGGTATACATTAGATAGTCTATTGTGTCAGCCATCTTTCATATATTACTTGTACCTGCTCTAAGATTTTTTTTAATTTTTTTTTTTAGTTCAGTGGAACTGCAAATTCACATAAGGTTACCTATACACTGCGCCCGTATATTATTTTCTGCCTATTATGCTTCCATGTTATGCTATATTATTTTCAGTGTATACTGTTGTTTTAGTTGTTTAATTATATGTGCCTAGAGCTATAATATTTCTATTTTTTTATTTTTTAAAACTCAACCCCTATTTGCAATTATTAACCCTTAGATATTACGCTCATCTCCTCATTGTCTACTCTAATAAGCCCCCAGACCTTTTGCAATCTCCTATGTGTTTATACTAAATCATGATTACTTACTACTGGTTTATATTGTTTTGCTCCAGTTCTATCTAGCTTGATACACATATATTTTGTGTGTTATATCTAACATAGTTGAACACAAAAAATAGAGAAAAGGGAAAGCACAAAAAAAAATAAAAAAATAAGATTAACCATTTGAGATCCAAAAGTGGTCTCATCTTGTGCATGACGGCCCCCTGTTCCATTCTGTTTCTAATAGAACTAGGAGGTCCAAGAGAGGCCTCAGCGGCAAAGTAGAGGGCCTATGGTTTGCGTGGCAAGCACTATGTTTATTACCAAAGCTGTCTTTTGATTATATCTGTCATATATCTGATCACTGTTTCCTTGTATAGACTCTATGTCTTTGTAATGTTTGCCTGTCTTGTTTTGAATCTCAATAAAAAATATTAAAAAAAAAAAAAAAAAAGTCCACAAGTCAAATAACAAGCCAGGAGTCAAAGCCAGAGCTGGTAGTCAGACGAGCAGAGTCAGGAGCCAAAGCGAGTAGTCAGACGAGCCGAGTCAGGAGCCAAAGCGAGTAGTCAGACGAGCCGGAGTCATGAACAAGGAGAACAGCAGAGTCGGGAACAAGCCAGGGATCAGGAAACAGGAGTCAGACAGTCAGGTAATACACAGGAACTCACAAACAGGTCTGAGACAACACAAGGGCAAAGCATACTGAACAGAGGCCCTGTCTCTCACAGATGATGTACACCAGTCTGGCCATAAAAGGCGTGCAGGAAATGAGCAGTATCACACACTCTGCACCAGACTCAGCAAGAGAGGTAAGTAAAATGGCTGCCAGCAGCATATGGCAAACAAAGCAGGGAAAAACCCTGACAGTACCCTCCCCTCAACAACCCCTCCCCTGCGGGAGGACAAAAGGTTTATTGGGGAAACAGGCATGGAAGGCACGGAGGAGGGTGGGAGCATTAACATCCTGTTCATCCATCCTGGAAATAATGGTAGGTAAAGGTGGATTATTAGCACCATCAGGATTCATGGCCCTTGCGTAATTTCAGGATGCCAGGAATCAGACTGAGATGAGAAGTGCAAAAATAATCGCACCTTTATTAATAACAAAAAATAATAAAAAAAGTTCATAAGTCAAATAACAAGCCAGGAGTCAAAGCCAGAGCTGGTAGTCAGACGAGCCGAGTCAGGAGCCAAAGCGAGAAGTCAGATGAGCCGAGTCAGGAGCCAAAGGGAGTAGTCAGACGAATCAGGAACAAGGAGAACAGCAGAGAAAGGAACCAGGAGGGACGTCAGACAGCCAGGTAATACACAGGAACTCACAAACAGGTCTGAGACAACGCAAGGGCAAAGCATACTGAACAGAGGCCCATTAAATAATAAGTGATGACATCACAATTCTGAGACTGGAACCTGTCTCACATGGATGATGTACACCAGTCTGGCCATAAGAGGGCGTGCAGGAAATGAGCAGCATCCCACACTCTGCACCAGACTCGGCAAGAGAGGTGAGTAAAATGGCTGCCAGCAGCATATGGCAAACAAAGCAGGGAAAAAACCCTGACAATACAGTATTATCGGTCATCAGAGTGGGACGCAATTAAACCCTTAGTCCCCGTGGGGTACGTTTAACCCTGTACTATTCCGCTAGGGTTGTTGAGTGTAAATCAAAGATTGTGTTTCATTTCTTAGCCTTTTCAAAATCTTAACTCTCTCAACATTTGATGGTCTTAAAAAGTCCCTTGACCCTCTTACCAGAACAGTAATCCCAGCTGCGTCCAGATCTGAATAAGAAAACATTGCAGGATTACAGTCACTTTCCTTATCCATTGGTGCACGTTGCTCTACAGACTCCATGATAGCAAAACATCCAATATGAGCCCAGCACCTTCCTTTAAAGCAATGTCCTTATAGCATACTTATTCACGGTGCAAGCTGTTATTGGGGTTTCTGCTTACCTCCATCCAAAACAATTAAACAAAGCAACAGTACTCCTGTTATAGTCAATACGTTTCTACTTTATTTCAGTGACAGTTCCATAAAGCAGTGACGTTTTGGGCTACAATAAGCACTAAAACAGGAGTGATGTTGCTTTGTTCAATTGATATTATTATGTCAGTCAGACAACCAGCACTAAAACAATAAAAAAATAAACTAATACAAATAGAAGAAATGTTAACAGAAGGGGGTGTCACACCAACACATCACATTGCAAATGATCTGTAAATGTGTCTGTTTCAAAGGTTGTTGATTTATTAAAATGGTCTCAGAGGTAATGTGATATGTTGTATAAAATCAGAACACAACTACAGAAATATATATATTATTTTTTTTCTGTAGATGATATACAATGTACCAGATAACAAAATAATGTTACTGATTCACAGATTAGACTCTTGCAATATTTCATGGCTAGTAGCACAATTAAGGTAAATAACACACATTTTTAAGCAAAGCATTGTTCTGCAAAAAATTATTACAAAAATACAATAAAATATGAATCATGGTTAAATTATTTTAAAAAGATCTATACAAAGCAGCTGGATCAGACTCAATTCCAAATGAATTATATAAAATCTTAGTACAGAATATAAGCCATATCCTAACTAAACTATATAATAACTACTTTATAACAAAGGAAAAACCATTGAAATACTTTTCAGAGTCTAAAATAATATTATTGTTAAAAGCTGGAAAGGACCCTGAGGCAATGGACCGATATCCTTATTAAATTCGGACTATAAAATATTGGCAAATAGGATACAACCTGTTTTACCATTTATAATACATAAGGATCAGTCAGGGTTTATTAAAGGCAGATCAATAACAACTAACCTAAGGAAAGTATTTTAAGTAATAGCTTCTCAACCGCCAAAAAAGGGGGAAGTCAAAAGGGGAAGATGATGATAAGGCTGTGCTTTCGTTAGATGCACAAAAAGCATTCTATTCTATAGTCTGGACACATTTATTTACTTCAATGGAGAAATGTGGGTTTACTGGTAATAGCTTACAAATTATTGGCTAGATTACGAGTTTTGCGGTAAGAGCTGCTCGGTAATAACTTGCAAGTTATTGTCACCGCTCACTTACCTACAACGCTGGTATTACAGGTTTACAAAAACCCGGCATTAGCAGGCAAAAAGTGAGCGTAGAGCAAAATTGAGCTCCATACCACACTCCAATACCAGCGCTGCGGTAAGCTGGTTTTACATGCTCGTGCACGATTTCCCCATAGATATCAATGGGGAGAGCTGGCTGAAAAAAAGTCTAACACCTGCAATAAAGGAGCGCAAAGCTCCGTAACGCAGCCCAATCCATGGGGAAAGAAAATTTATGTTTACACCTAACATAAACCCTGAGTCTAAACACCCCTAATCTTACACTTATTAACCGCTAATCTGCCGCCCCCGACATCGCCGACACCTACATAATGTTATTAACCCCTAATCTCCTGCCCCCAATGTCGCCACAACCTACCTACACTTATTAACCCCTAATCTGCTGCCCTCAATGTCGCCGTCACTATACTAAATTGTCTAACCCTAACACCCACTAACTTTAATGTAATTAAAATAAATCTAAATAAAACCTACTATTAATAACTAAATAATTCCTATTTAAAACTAAATACTTACCTGTAAAATAAACCATAAGCTAGCTACAATATAACTAATAGTTGCATTGTAGCTAGCTTAGGTTTTATTTCACAGCTAAGTTTGTATTTATTTTAACTATTTAGAATAGTTACTAAATAGTTATTAACTATATACTAGCTACCTAGTTAAAATAAATACAAATTTACCTGTAAAATAAAACCTAACCTGTCTTACACTAACACCTAATCTTACACTACAATTAAATCAATTACATAAATTAAATACAATTAACTAAATTACAAAAAAACACTAAATTACACAAAATAAAAAAGAAATTATCAGATATTTAAACTAATTACACCTAATCTAATAGCCCTATCAAAATAAATTTAAAAAAAAAACAAACAAAAAATCTAGCCTAAACTGCCAATAGCCCTTTAAAGAAATCAGCTCTATTACCCGTAAAAAAAAATACAAACACCCCCCCAACAGTAAAACCCACCACCCACACAACCAACCCCCCAAATAAAATCCTACCTAAAAAACCTAAGCTCCATATTGCCCTGTAAAGGGCATTTGGATGGGCATTGCCCTTAAAAGGGCATTTAGCTCTTTTTCTGCCCAAAAGCCTAATCTAAAAATAAAACCCACACAATAAACCCTTAAAAAAGCCTAACACTAACCCCTGAAGATCCACTTACAGTTTTTGAAGATCCGACATCCATCCTCAATGAAGCCGGCAGTAGTCTTCATCCAAACGGGCAGAAGTCTTCATCCAGACGGCATCTTCTATCTTCATCCATCCGGCGCAAAGCATCCTCTTCAATCGATGTCTTCTTCCGAATGAGGTTTCCCTTAAAATTACGTCATCCGAGATGGCGTCCCTTAGATTCCAATTGGCTGATAGATTTCTATCAGCCAATCGGAATTAAGGTTGAAAAAATCCTATTGGCTGTTGCAATCAGCCAATAGGATTTTTTTCACCTTTAATTCCGATTGGTTGATAGAATTTTATCAGCCAATCGGAATTCAAGGGACGCCATCTTGGATGATGTAATTTAAAGGAACCTTCATTGTTCAAGAAGACGTCGATTGAAGAGGATGCTCCGCGCCGGATGTCTTGAAGATGGACCCGCGCTGGATGGATGAAGATAGAAGATGCCGTCTGGATGAAGACTTCTGCCGCTTCATTGAGGAAGGATGTGGGGTTTAAATATCTGATCATTTCTTTTTTTATTTTGTGTAATTTAGTATTTGTTTTTTTGTAATTTAGTTAATTGTATGTAATTTATGTAATTGATTTAATTGTAGTGGGTTAGGTGTTAGTGTAAGACAAGTTAGGTTTTATTTTACAGGTAAATTTGTATTTATTTTAACTAGGTAGCTAGTAAATAGTTAATAACTATTTAGTAACTATTCTACCTAGTTAAAATAAATGCAAACTTGCCTGTGAAATAAAACCTAAGCTAGATACAATGTAACTATTAGTTATATTCTAGCTAGCTTAGGGTTTGTTTTATAGGCAAGTATTTAGTTTTAAATAGGATTTATTTAGTTATTAATAGTAGGTTTTATTTAGATTTATTTTAATTACATTAAAGTTAGTGGGTGTTAGGTTTAGGGGTTAATAAATTTAGTATAGTGGAAGCGACGTTGGGGGCGGCAGATTAGGGGTTAATAAATGTAGGTAGGTGGTGGCTATGTTAAGGTTGGCAGATTAGGGGTTAATAATATTTAACTAGTGTTTGTGAGGCGGGATTGCGGCGGTTTAGGGGTTAATATGTTTATTATAGTGGTGACGATGTCCGGAGCGGCACATTAGGGGTTAATAATTTTATTTTAGTGTTTGCAATGCGGGAGGGCCTCGTTTTAGGGGTTAATAGGTAGTTTATGGGTGTTAGTGTACTTTTTAGCACTTTAGTTATGAGTTTTATGTTACGGCGTTGTAACATAAATCCCATAACTACTGACTTTCAGTTTATGTTATGGATCTTGACGGTATAGGCTGTAACGCTCACTTTTTGGCCTCCCAGGCAGACTCGTAATACCGTTGCAAAGGAAGTCCCATTGAAAAAGGACTTTTTGAAAGCTGTGGTAGTTACGTAATACCAGCGGTAGTGAAAAAGAGCCTTAACGCTGCTTTTTCACTCATACCGCAAAACTCATAATCTAGCTGTATAAAATTTATATGCTCAAATCCAACTGCTTCGCTAATTATAAATTTTATGCGGACATCTACATTTGAGTTATATAGGGGCACAAGACAAAGTTGCCCAATTTGACCGATACTCTTTAATATAGCTATTAAACCCCTTGCAATAGCACTAAGAAGAGACATAAAAGGTATCAAATTAGGAAAAATGGTAATAAAATTAGCATTGTATGCAGACAATTTAATTTTATTTATGGACAATTTTTCAAGGACATATACCAGTGTTATGAAGCTAATAAATGTATTTGGCAGATTTTCTGGATACAAAATAAACACTTCCAAATCAGAAATAATGTGGCTAGGTAAAAAACAACCAATTCAATTAGATTTTAAAGAAGTTCATGATTTTCTAGTATATTTGGGAGTAAAAATATTGTTAGATCCTAAAAAAGGGTATGAACTGAATTATACACCAATAGTGATGTCGCAAACCTAAAATTTTGCGTTCGCGGACGCGAACTTCCACAACTGTTCGCGAATGGGCGAACCGCCATAGACTTCAATAGGCAGGTGAATTTTAAAACCCGCAGGGACTCTTTCTGGCCACAATAGTGATGGAAAAGTTGTTTCAAGGGTACTAACACCTGGACTGTGGCATGCCGGAGTGGGATCCATGGCAAAACTCCCATGGAAAATTACATAGTTGATGCAGATTCTGGTTTTAATCCATAAAGGGCATAAATCACCTAACATTCCTAAATTGTTTGGAATAACGTGCTTTAAAACATCAGGTATGATGTATCTATCAGGTAGTGTAAGGGTTACGCCCGCTTCACAGTGACAAACCAAACTCCCCGTTTAAAGGGACAGTCTACACCAGAATATTTATTGTTTTAAAAGATAGATAATCCCTTTATTACCCATTTCCCAGTGTTGTTTTTTTTAACTCTACACTACTGTTACACCAGATATGAGTTGCACTGGGGTGACACTGTGCCCTGGCAGGCAGGCACTGAAACGCACACGTGTTAAGGAAACTGACTGCTATTATTAAACACAGTCAAAAAAGTGTTTTTTTTTTTAAATCTACACTACTGTTACACCAGATATGAGTGGTGGCACTGGGCAAGTGGGCACAGTATACGCTGCGAGCCTGACACGCACGCTGACAGGCAGGCAACTGCAATTAGATTACACAGGGAAAAAAAAAAAAGCAGCCCTTAAAAGGGTTTTTTGGGGTGCTGTTCTTACAGCAGAGATCAGATGAGTCCTTCAGGACTGTAGTGGACACTGAATACACTAGCCTAGCTATAGCTTTCCCTACTAAATCAGCAGCAGCTACACTGTCCCTCCTCTCACTAACAATGCAGCTTCCGAATGAATCTAAAATGGATGCTGTCCAGGAGGTAGGAGGGTCTGGGAGGGAGGGTCTGCTGCTGATTGGCTGGAATGTGCCTGCTGACTGTGAGGTACAGGGTCAAAGTATTACTCAATGATGACGAATAGGGGGCGGATCGAACATCGCATATGTTCGCCCGCCGCAGCGAACGCAAACATGTTATGTTTGCCGGGAACTATTCGCCGGCTAACAATTCGCGACATCACTATACACCAATAATATATCAACTAATAGAGGAATTAAAGAGATGGAAAAATGTACCACTTAATTTAAGTGTAAGAGTTAGGTTGGTTAAAATGATTAGTTTTCCAAAACTTTTATATATACTTCAAACAGTTCCTCTACTGTTGAAAAGAAAATATATAAATTTAGTGAACAAAAGTATTAATACCTTTATATGGGGAGGTAGGAAAAATAGGGTCAGACGTAAGTCTATGTATGGTAAAAAAAAGTGAAATAGGATTAGCAGTACCTAATATAGAAGTGTATAACTTGACTTTTTTGAAAAAAATATAATAGATTGGTTATTGGGAATAGATCACTTTACATTGATGGAGTTAGAAAGTAATATGGTAGCCCCAAATTATTTGAAAGCTCTTCCTCATGTTTAAAAACCTCCCAAAATGGATTAAAAATATTGATATTTTAAGGGACCCGTTAATTGCCTGCACAAAAGTTGCAAACTAATGAATATTGAATTCAGGATGTCCCGATATTTACCAATTCAAGGAAATCCGGAGTTTAAAGTTGGAACAACCTCAAAAACATTTCAAGCCTGGAAGGAAAAAGGGCTGGAATATATTTTCCAAATCCTAGAGATTGATCATAAAACAGTAAAATCTGAATTTAATTTAACAAATAAACATTTTCTAGCATATCTACAAATAAGAAACTATTGCAGAGAAATAATGGGTTCTTTGGATTTGATTGCTCAATGGTACAAAATGATCCCATTGTTCGTGAATTATACACCACATTTATATAACACCTATGATGATGGCCAGTTGGAGTGTGGATATTAATAAGATTAAATGCAAAAGATGTTCATTCCCTAGGGTCAATATTATACATATGTTTCTCTTGTAAGATGTATCGAGTCCACGAATTCATCCTTACTTGTGGTATATTCTTCTCCCCTACAGGAAGTGGCAGAGAGAGCACCCACAGCAGAGCTGCCTATATAGCTCCCCCCTTAGCTCCACCCCCCCCCCCCCCCCAGTCATTCTCTCTGCCTGCTTAACTACTAGGAAGGGCAAAGAGGAGTGTGGTGACAAAAATGTTAGGTTTTTATTTTCTCAAGCAAAAGATTGTTATTTTTAAATGGTACCGGTGTGTACTATTTACTCTCTGGCAGAAAAGGGATGAAGATTTCTGCAAGGAGGATGATGATCTTAGCATTTTGTAACTAAGATCCACTGCTGTTCTCACAAGGTCTGAAGAGTACAGGAAAACTTCAGTTGGGGGGACAGTTTGCAGGCTAAACTGCATTAAGGTATGTTCAGTCTATTTTTTTCTAGAGAGACTATGTTATTTCTAGAAAAGGCTGGCAATATCCCCATGAGGGAAGGGTAAGCTGTATTCAGACACTTGGATAGGAATTTCAGCTTGCATGAAGGGCTCATTAGTTACTGGTGACACTGTTAGGAAAAAAACGTTTTTGTTTATTCAGTGAATGATGCAATTATAAAGTTTTTTTGAAGGCACTAAAGGGGTCATTGTGGCTTATTTTTGAGTTTTCTAAATCACATGGTTAATTTAGAGACACTCTAGTGTTTGTCTGTTAGGCCTCAAAACATTGAGTGAGGTGGGAGGGGCCTATTTTCGTGCCTCAGTTGTGCAGTTTCTTTTCCTCTGAGACTTCTAACTGCTTCTCCAGAGGTTCCTGCCGTGTTTGAGGGCTGTAAAAGAAGTTTTTCCCCACAAATTGTTCTGAAGGGCAGGTAGGAGCCACAGCAGAGCTGTGGCAAAGTGCTGAAAGTCTTTTTTACTGGTTTTGATGTTTTTTCAATCCGGTTTTGCCATTAAGGGGTTAATTGTTTATTTGCATAGCTGTGCAAAGTTACTAAGCCTATATGATACTACTGTAAAAATTTTGTTATGTTTACTGCTTTTTTTTACACTGTTTTGCAGAATTTGTGCAGCTTTTTTTCTCTTAAAGGCACAGTACCGTTTTATTTCTAAGTGTTATTTACTTTGATTACAGTGTTTTCCAAGCTTGCTTGTTACATTACTAGCCTGTTTAACATGTCTGACGCCAAGGAAAATCCTTGTTCAATATGTTTGGAAGCCATTGTGGTACCCCCTGTTAGAATGTGTCCCAATTGTACTGATATTTCTATAAACTATAAAGAACATATATTAGCACTTAAATATAGAGCAATAGATGATTCTCAGTCAGAAGTAAATGAGGGTTCGCCATCTAGCTCTCCCCAAGTGTCACAACCAGTAACGCCCGCACAAGGGACGCCAAGTACCTCTAGTGCGTCAAATTCATTTATTTTACAAGACATGGCCACAGTTATGAATACAACTCTCACAGAGGTTTTATCCTGACTGTCTGGTTTACAAGGAAAGCGGGACAGCTCTGGGTTAAGGAAAAATGCTGAGCAGTCTGACGTTTTAGTAGCCGTATCTGATATGCCCTCACAATGCTCTGAGGTAGGGGTGAGGGATTTGTTATCTGAGGGAGAAATTTCTGACTCAGGAAAGACGCTTCCTCAGACAGATTCTGATATGAAGGCCTTTAAATTTAAGCTTGAACACCTCCGCTTATTGCTCAGGGAGGTATTAGCAGCTCTAGATGATTGTGACCCTATAGTGGTCCCAGAGAAATTGTGTAAGATGGATAAATACTTAGAGGTTCCTGTTTACACTGATGTTTTTTTCCAGTCCCTAAGAGGATTGTGAATATTATTGCTAAGGAGTGGGATAGACCAGGTATTCCGTTCATTCCCCCTCCTGTTTTTAAGAAAATGTTTCCCATATCTGACACCATGCGGGACTCGTGGCAGACAGTTCCTAAGGTGGAGGGAGCTATTTCTACTCTGTCTAAGCGTACAACTATACCTATTGAAGTCAGTTGTGCTTTCAAAGATCCTATGGATAAAAAATTAGAGGGTCTCCTGAAGAAAATTTTTGTTCATCAAGGTTTTCTTCTTCAACCTATTGCGTGCATTGTTCATGCAACTACTGCACCTGCTTTCTGGTTTGAGGCTCTAGAAGAGGCTCTTCAGATGGAGACTCCATTATAAGAAATTTTGGACAGAATTAAGGCCCTTAAATTGGCTAATTCTTTTATTTCAGATGCCGCTTTCCATCTGGCTAAATTAGTGGCAAAGAATTGTGTCATCTAAAAGTAAACTTTTGAACATCCCTTTCAAAGGAAAGACCCTATTCGGGCCTGAACTGAAAGAGATTATTTCAGACATCACTGGAGGGAAAGGTCATGTCCTCCCTCAGGATAGATCAAATAAGATGAGGACCAAACAAAATCATTTTTGTTCCTTTTGGAATATCAAGAGTGGTCCCGCTTCAGCTTCCTCTGCTGCAAAGCAAGAGGGGAATTTTGCCCAATCCAAGTCAGTCTGGAGACCTAACCAGGCTTGGAACAAGGGTAAATAGGCCAAGAACCCTGCAGCTGCCTCTAAGACAGCATGAAGGGGTAGCCCCCGATCCAGGACCGGATCTAGTAGGGGGCAGACTCTCTCTCTTCGCTCAGGCTTGGGCAAGATATGTTCACGATCCCTGGGTTTTAGAAATTGTGTCCCAGGGATATTTTCTGGAATTCAAAGGCTCTCTTCCAAGGGGGACTTTTCACATTTCTCGATTGTCTATAAGCAGACAAAGAGAGAGGCATTCTTACGCTGTGTAGAAGACCTACATACCATGGGGGGGGATCCGCCCAGTCCCAAAAGAGGAACAATTTTCACAAGGGTGCTAGGGTCCCTTCTGGCGGTTCTACGACCACGGGGCATAGCAGTGGCGCCTTATCTAGACGACATCTTATTTCAGGCGTCAACTTTCCAGCTATCCAAGTCTCACACGGACATTGTGTTGGCTTTTCTGAGATCTCACGGGTGGACGGTGAACATAAAAAAGAGTTCTCTCTTCCCTCTTCTAAGAGTTTCCTTCCTAGGGACTCTGATAGACTCGGTAGAAATTAATAAAATATTTCTGACAGCGGTCAGAAAATCAAAGCTCTTAACCACTTGCCGAGCTCTTCATTCCATTCCTCGGCCATCAGTGGCTCAGTATATGGAGGTAATGGACATAGTTCCTTTTGCCCGCCTACACCTCAGACCACTACATCTATGCATGCTCAAACAGTGGAATGGGGATTATGTAGATTTGTCTCCTCAACTCCATCTAGACCAGGAGACCAGAGATTCTCTTCTCTGGTGGTTGTCTCAGGACCACCTGTCTCAGGGAATGTGTTTCCACAGGCCAGAGTGGCTCATTGTAACGACAGATACCAGTCTGCTAGGCTGGGATGCAGTCTGGAACTCCCTGAAAGCACAGGGCTTATGGTCTCGGGAGGAATCTCTTCTCCCAATAAATATTCTAGAACTGAGAGCGATATTCAATGCGCTTCAGGCGTGGCCTCATCTTGCTGCGGCCAAATTCATCAGGTTTCAGTCAGACACTGATAGATGCTCTAGCAGTGCCTTGGTCCTTCAATCTGGCCTATGTATTTCCTCTCCTTCTACGTCTGGTTGCCATAATAAAGCAGGAGAGAGCTTCGGTGATTCTGATAGCACCTGCGTGGCCACGCAGGACTTGGTATGCAGACCTAGTGGACATGTCCTCGGTTCTACCATGGACTCTGCCAATGAGGCAGGTCCTTCTAATCCAAGGTCTGTTCACGCATCCAAATCTAATTTCTCTGCAACTGACTGCTTGGAGATTGAACGCCTGATTCTATCAAAGCGTGGTTTCTCTGAGTCAGTCATTGATACCCTGATTCAGGCTAGAAAGCCTGTCACCAGGAAGATCTATCATAAGATTTGGCACAAATATCTTTATTGGTGTGAATCCAAAGGTTACTCGTGGAGTAAGATTAGGATTCCTAGAATATTGTCTTTTCTCCAAGAAGGTTTGGAGAAGGGATTATCAGCTAGTTCCTTATAAGGACAAATATCTGTTTTGTCTATTCTTCTACACAAACGTCTGGCAGATGTCCCAGACGTTCGAGCATTTAGTCAGGCTTTGGTCAGAATCAAGCCTGTATTTAAACCTGTTGCTCCGCCATGGAGCCTAAATTTTGTTCTTAAAGTTCTTCAAGGGGTTCCGTTTGAACCTATGCATTCCATGGATATTAAGCTTCTATCTTGGAAAGTTTTGTTTTTAGTAGCTATCTCTTCGACTCGAAGAGTTTCTGAGCTATATGCTTTACAGTGTGATTCCCCTTATCTTATTTTCCATGCAGATAAGGTGATTTTGCGTACCAAACCTGGGTTTCTTCCTAAGGTTGTTTCTTATAAGAATATCATTCAATCAAGAGATTGTTGTTCCTTCACTGTGCCCTAATCCTTCTTCAAAGAAGGAACGTCTGTTGCACAATCTTGATGTGGTTCGTGCTTTAAAGTTCTACTTACAAGCAACTAAAGTTTGCCGTCAAACATCTTCATTGTTTGTTGTTTATTCTGGTAAGTGGAGAGGTCAGAAGGTTACAGCTACCTCTCTTTCCTTTTGACTGAAAAGCATCATCCGTTTGGCTTATGAGACTGCCAGCCAACAGTCTCCTGAAAGAATTACTGCTCATTCTACTAGAGCTGTGGCTTCCACATGGCTTTTAAAAATGAGGCTTCTGTTGAACAGATTTGTAATGCGGCGACTTGGTCTTCGTTTCCTACTTTTTCCAAATTTTACAAATTTGATACTTTTGCTTCTTCGGAGGCTATTTTTGGGAGAAAGGTTTTACAAGCAGTGGTGCCTTCCGTTTAAGGTCCCTGTCTTGTCCCTCCCTTCATCCGTGTCCTAAAGCTTTGGTATTGGTATCCCACAAGTAAGGATGAATCCGTGGACTCGATACATCTTACAAGAGAAAACATAATTTAGGCTTACCTGATAAATTTATTTCTCTTGTGATGTATCAAGTCCACGGCCCGACCTGTTTATTAAGACAGGCATATATATTTTTATTTTTAAACTTTCAGTCACCACTGCACCCTATAGTTTCTCCTTTTTCTTCCTAGCCTTCGGTCGAATTACTGGGAGTGGAGCTAAGGGGGGAGCTATATAGGCAGCTCTGCTGTGGGTGCTCTCTCTGCCACTTTCTGTAGGGGAGGAGAATATCCCACAAGTAAGGATGAATCCGTGGACTTGATACATCACAAGAGAAATACATTTATCAGGTAAGCATAAATTATGTTTTTGGAGCTGTCCCTATAGTTGGAAATTCTGGGGGAAAATAGAATATTGGGCCTCCCGTATTAGGAAGAAGGATTCAATTTACTAATAAAAAAATATGTTTTCTTAGTAATTTGGAAGAGGACGGAAACGACTTTTGGTTTCTAAATATGATCATTCTTATTAGTAGGAAGTTAATCCTTAAACATGTTATGCATAAATAGCAGAACAAATAATTCTATGAACACATAGAACTGTGCTGATTAGTAAGGAAGGATAGGAATAGAGAGTGAAGAGAAGGAGGGAAAAGATGCAATTATTGTGGACTTAAAGGGACACTGAACCCAATTTTTTTTCTTTCGGGATTCAGATAGAACATGCAATTTTAAGCAACTTTCTCATTTACTCCTATTATTTTTATCGGTTATTTGTAGAGCGCCAACAGATTCCGCAGTGCTATTATCAATTTTTCTTCGTTCTCTGGCTATCATTATTTGAAAAAGAAGGTTTTTTTTTTGTTCAGAACTCTGGACAGCACTTTTTTTATTGGTGAATGAATTTATCCACCAGTCAGCAAGGACAACCCAGGTTGTTCACCAAAAATGGGCCGGCATCTAAACTTACATTCTTGCATTTCAAATAAAGATACCAAGAGAATAAAGAAAATGTGATAATAGGAGTAAATTAGAAAGTTGCTTAAAATTCCATGCTCTATCTGAATCATGAAAGAAAAAATTTGGGTTCAGTGTCCCTTTAATGATCACTAATGTGAACAATATTTTGTTTGTTATTTGAAATTGTGAATTTAACAAATTATGTTGTTTGTTATTGAATGGAAATGTCCTAAAGTAAGAATGTATGTATTATATATGCATCAATAAAAAGTTAATGGGGGAAAAAAAATCTGAATCATGGTACTGATGTTTATATATACATATTTCTTTTCCTAAAACTAATTGGCTAGAAATGCTGCAGTCCAAGATACCATTAAGTTATTAGTACGAATGAAGAGACCATGATCCTCTGAGAGTATGAGGATAATTAGGTAGAAACGATATAAATGAGGAACTGCCTCACCTACTAATATGCCTTCGGTGTATCTAATGAGCTATCTGCTGGAGTTTAAAATACACAGTGCAGCATTTTCCCTATCAAGAGGGTGTAACTATATGAGGTCACTCTATCACACAGTGCAGCACGTTTAATTCCAGAAGGTAAACATGAAATGCTGCTTTAAGGAAAGCTTAGTTGATATAATGTGTCTGTGTATGTGCAGATACCTCCAGCTCTCTGATTTACTGCTGAGGAGACAAGGGGGTGTATGTACAATTGAGATATCAGAAAGGAACAAGCAAGCTTTATTCCACACACAGAGATATACAGCTTTATGCTGTTAATGGGCTATTTCTTCTGTGTTTAGGGGAAGTTATCTTCATCCCTGCAGTAAACAGCAGGCTGCCAAACACTTTTCCCATGTGCTATTTCTGGTATTGCAGATAAGGTGACCCCTTAGAGCTGCCGTGGTGGGGTTTGGATAGTGGTGGGGGTGATCCTTCCCCCTCCTCTCACTGCTTATGGACTGCAGAAAGGGGTGAACTAGGGAGGGGAAAATTTGTGGAAAATCCTGTTCTGTGTGTGGGACTGAAGGACTGTGGTACAAATGGAGTGCAGTCTGCAGTACTGGCTGGGTAATATGTGTACCAAGTGATGCTTTCTGCTTTTACTGGAGCAGAGGACTTTCATACAGCAGCAGGGTGACCTGGAGAAATATAATGGCAAAGGATGTCTGCTGAGGTAGAAACTGAAGCCGCTGCTGAGACCCCTGCAGAGACCCCAAGAGGAGAATCCACAACACCAGAGAGAGAGGAGGTGAGGAATGAAGGTCATTTGTACCACATATACACAATACAGCATTTATAGTGTGCTACATCACAATATACAAACTCTCCTATTCTCTTTTTTTAAGGAGCTGTTCTTATATATAGAACGGAGGCTGCCTTTTATAACTATTGAAGCTCATTCATATGTGAAGCAGTTATTTACAACAACATATGTAAGCAGGAAATGCAGTATAGGAAATACCATAATCTCTTTTTTGTTGATATACTAACGTCTTATGAAATATGCATCATTGCACACCACATTTTAACTTCATGGCTGCTAAAAAGGGGTGCTACAAGGTATCACTATGCAATGTGCTATAGGTCTCTTTGACAGTCAAATTATTATATTTGAAATGAAATCTATATAAAACTAATAAAGGTTGAGATATTTGCATTAGGACATACAAATCTGAGCTTCCTAAACTGCAATGCTTTGCATTTCCTTTTTGCTGCTGTGAACACTGCCATACAGATGAGATCTTAAACACCAATGTGCAGCTATGAGATAAGGCAAACACCCAGGAGAGTACTACTGAGTACAAATGACACAAACAGCTCTCCAGTGGAAAATCAAAGGGATGTCTTCAATGCAGATTCTTGCAGGTTATATTTTTTGCTGCATACCGCATTATAAAGTTGTACTAAGTATATCTAGAAGTCAGATTTTGTTGTTTTACTATTGCTTCAAATGCTTTGCACTTACAAAACACAGCACTTATTTTTGTGAATCTATACATAGCTTGTGGTTAAATGTGGTTTTATAGATTAAGGTTTGCCAAGCATGCTGCTGATTGCAAAATGCTGCAAGCCCTCTGGTGGTGAAAGGGTTAAGTTGACTGTAAAAGTGCAACAGAAAACCTGAAAAACACCTGCAGGTCCAATTCTGTTATCCGTAATCTGTAATGATTTCTGCGTTTCCCTTAGCGATTGAAAGCATGGCTAGACCATGGTAAACCGCGTAAAAACAGTGATATTGCAAGAGAAGGAAACTACATATATGTATGTGTGTGTGTGTGTATATATATATATATATATATATATATATTTATATATAGCTGTGTGTGTGTGTGTGTATATATATATATATATATATATTTATATATAGCTGTGTGTGTGTGTATGTATGTATGTATATATATATATATATATATATATATATATATATATATATATATATATATATATATATATATATATATATATATATATATATATATAGCTGTGTGTGTGTATATATAACAAATACATGTGTCTGTGTTTAAATTAAAGCAGTATTTATGGGTATATTTTTCTGTGTAACAAAAAATTACAATTTTTAAAAGGTATATGTATGAAATTAGTGATGTTTACACTGAACCTACTGTGTTTCAAAAATACCATTAGAAGCATTGTTGCAATATAATTCTCAAAATAATGCCTGCAAAAGTTAACACTGTTAGAATGATAACCTTTTAATATGCACATGACCCAATAGATAAATAGTGATAGGCAACATGTACATTTGTCTGCCAGGTATGTGGACAGTGATTTGACTTTAAAAAAGAGCAGTTTACCCAAATATTTTAATTTGTTCCCAATGATCCATTTTATCTGCTGGAGTGTATTAAATTGTTTACAAGTAGCTCCTTTACTCTTATATCAGCATTTGAAATAGGTGATTTAGCCTGTGATATCCCTGTGTATATTGAAAGTTTCTATACTTAAAGGTACATAGTACCCATATTCTAAATAACTTGAAAGTGATGCAGCATAACTGTAAAAAGCTGACAAGAAAATATCACCTGAGAATCTCTATGTAACAAAGGAAGATATTTTACCTCACAAATTCCTCAGTTCACCAGAGTAATTGCTCTGTAAAAAGTTATCTTTCAGTTACTGCCCAACTGCTGGTAAAAAAAAGGGAAAAAATGAACAGAAGCCGGTCAGCATCAGCAGTGCAGAGGCCATGAACTCTTTTTTACTGTTATCTCATGAGAACTCTCATGAGATTTCATAATAAACTGAATAGGGAAATAACATGAGTGTGCATGAGGCACAGTCCCTTGCAGGTGCCAGGACAGAAATACTGATTTGCTGCTTACAGGCCCATTTATCAAGCTCCGTATGGAGCTTGAAGGGCCGTGTTTCTGGCGAGTCTTCAGACTCGCCAGAAACACAACTTATGAAGCAGCGGTCTAAAGACCGCTGCTCCATAACCCTGTCCGCCTGCTCTGAACAGGCGGACAGGAATCGCCAGACATCAACCCGATCGAATACGATTGGGTTGATTGACAGCTCCCTGCTGGCGGCCGATTGGCCGCGAGTCAGCAGGGGGCGGCGTTGCACCAGCAGCTCTTGTGAGCTGCTGGTGCAATGTTAAATGCGGAGAGCGTATTGCTCTCCGCATTTAGCGAGGTCTTGCGGACCTGATCCGCAGTGTCGGATCAGGTCCGCAAGCCCTTTGATAAATGGGCCTGCATAAGTCCTTTACAATGGGAATGTGTGAATACTTAGGACATTTTGAAGTAAAATATCTTTGCTGCATCACTTTCAAGTGTTTCAACATTTAGCTATCATGGCCCTTTAAGTATAGGCTATTGACAAGCTATGTAAACACAGCCAGCAGAAGAAATTACACTCCCAGTGGGGTGAAGGATAGTTAAAGGGACACAAAAAATTGATATTCAATAGCCAGATCACTATAAATATGTGCATTATGTAAATACAATAGTGTTTCATATATTAACCGTTTTTTAGTTATTAATTTTTATTGATTTCCGAACCCACCAACCAGCAATAACTTTTAATCCTCCAATCCACATCGATAACTCCAGTTATCAAGATTTCGAATTTTCTTCGCTATGCACATGCACAATTTAACCTTCTCATCAAAACAGACGTCACCGCAGGAAAACATGCAGACCAGCATAATCTATGGGTAAATTTTATGGGTAAATGAGGAGTCATTGTACACATATGCGCATGCGTGGGTAGACAAATCGATACACGCATGTGCATGGTCAGAAGAACGCTAAATAATGAGATGCAAACATTTAAATTTCTATTGGTCAGTTTGTCGGATCGCGCGCTTCCCATATTTGAGGGTTGTCTGATGTGACGTAATGCCCTGAAAATAAAAATTAATTTTTCCCAAGTTTAGAAGCTTCGTTACAAGCAGCAAATAGGTATGTTATCATATTTATACATATAAAATTTCATATTTATGGTCTGTTGGTGCAAATAATTTGAACTTTTTGGAATCCTTTAAGTTTTCCAGTGTTCCCTCTAAGGCCCTGGTGATCTAAAGGTCTCTGGGCTGGCGAGATTATTAAAGAATGCGTGCCTGTCCTTCTATTTCTATGATGGAATGATCTAAAGTTTGTACCCTAAAAAAAGGGTGTCTCGTTAAGGGTCATATATTGCATTTTTTTATGGGGAAAAGATGCATACATTACAAAAGTGCAAAATAAAATTTGTAACTTAAAAATCTTACAAAACAAATAATTGAACCATTCACTCAAAAATACATAGAATTATTTTTTAAACATCATAACAAAATTCTTCACCAAAAATCCTATTTTATCAAAAATTTAAAATTTGTATGTAAATTACTCATGAATAAATTGTACTAACTATGCACGGTGTAAATAATAATTTAAGTACACTGGATGTGCAAAAATCACTTAGAAATTCTTACTTTTAAGTACAAAATTCAAAGCCTAAATGTTTTGTTTTGTTTTTTCGTAAAATGGCCTGAATTTGGGTGTTCATGGGCGTATGTGAAATTATCTCTCTAATCTCAGAGTAATTCTGTAAAGATTTTTGCACTACAGATCTCTGTTTTTTCTCGTCAACTAAAAGGTGCCAAGCTTTTCTCAAAATACTGAAAATACTTATAACCCTAATAGATAAACACATGCAAACGAAAATATAGGCGATACACAGAAAGCAGAGCAATGGAATTTATATTGGCTGCGGGATTTTGAGCAAACCCTGCTCACTGCTAACTTTGCTCCATGGTGCGGTGTCCCTTTCCAGCGAGTTCCATTATGTTCTAATGGAGACCTTGCCACTCGTAGGGACTGCTCCTTTTTTATGATAATTTCACCAGGGTCCACGAGAAGAACCACATCTGATCTGGTGAAGTTTAGCTCGTCGGGTTTTGTCTTTGGTTTACAAACAGAAGATGAGGAAGCATGGGTGTGTAATTGTAAGTTCTAGTGATGTGGTTTGTGTATAGTGTCTGGGATCTAACCAAACTAGCAGACTATATCACATGAAAGATCAGATTATATATATATTGGCTTATATATGCTTCTGAAAATGTAAATTATTTACTTTATGGAGCGTTACCTATTTTTCCAAGCTAAGTAATCATTAAAGGGTCGATAACAATCATTTAGAAAAGCAAATCAAATGATTTATCTAACAAAATCCCCATATTAATGGTGGATTTTGTAGAAGAATAATTTGATTTTAAAGGGCTGTGATCAACCCCTAAGTGTCATAATAAACAGCTATAAGAGAAATTGATTTATTTTTATTTAGGGATTAAACCTACAAAAACATAAAAAATGTTAAGACACTTGGAAAAAGAATATGAACATATCCTAAACTACACTACTGGGATCTAGCTAGTGATTTGTACCTGCACACATTTTGTCTTATGTGATTTGCTCACTACATGTGTTCAGCTAGCTCCCAGTCGGGCATTGCTGCTCCTTTAGCGAAGAATAACAAGAGAATGAAGCACATTTCATAATAGAAGTAAACTGGAAAGTTGTTTGAAATTGTATGCTCTAGCTAAATCATGAAAGAAAAATTTGGGGATTTATGTTCCTTTAAATTACTCCATTTGTTGCTAAGGATTTACAACTTTACTTTTCAATAAAGAAAAACAAACTTAGAAACAAACGAGCTCCTCCCCAAGCTTTAATAACTATATTTTATGAATATTATGATGTTTACATGTTCTAGATCCTTTTAATGTCTGATGAATCAGCTCATCTGGCAGCTGATTTTCTAAATATATGATGTGTGCTGATCCGAGATAACAATTTTTTTTTATTTTCAAGGGTACTTTACTTTTATAAAGCTATTTGAATATATGTCATTGTAATCTCTCTCCTTTGTATGGACTAGGGATATTTAAAGCTCTTGCAAGAACTCTGGGTACTTTTCAAAGCCATATCACTATACTATTAGATACAACTATATTATGAAAATGTTGCAGAAACTAAAAATGAATTATTTAGAAATATAATAAGTATTTGTCAAGTTCTAATTTATTGGGGGTTTTATATTAAGTAAAAAAAAATACCATTTAAAAAATACTAATATAATATTGTGAATTAAGGAGCTGTCCGTGGTACTGCGCTGAGCTGTTCACTATAAAAGACAATAAAACATCAATCATAGACAGATGTAAGAGATATAATTCAGTAAAGAAGTCACCTGATTTTTGGATATGTACACCTTTCAAAAAAGGCAACTAAAAAAAACCCAATGTGGGCCATTAAATATTTCTATGAAGTGCTAAGTTAATTTCTCTATCTAAAGATATAAACTTAAAGGGACACTGAACCCAAATTTTTCTTTCATGATTCAGATAGAGCATGCAATTTTAAGCAACTTTCTAATTTACACCTATTATCAATTTTTCTTTGTTCTCTTGCTATCTTTATTTGAAAAAGAAGGCATCTAAGCTTTTTTTTGGTTTAGAACTCTGGGCAGCACTTTTTTTTTTTTAGTTGATGAATTTATCCACCAATCGGCAAAAACAACCCAGGTTGTTCACAAAAAATGGGCCGGCATCTAAACTTACATTCTTGCATTTCAAATAAAGATACCAAAAGAATGGAGAAAATTTGACAATGGGAATAAATAAGAAAGTTGCGTAAAATTGCATGCTCTACCTGAATCACAAAAGAACAAATTTGGGTTCAGTGTCCCTTTAACTATGCTAGACTGTAAATGTCCACACAATTGCTTCTAAATACACTAAAGAGACTTTCTACAATGGGTTCTGATACTACCTGATCAACTGAATTAAATTTATGTAGAAATAACACAGGTGTGATAGCAATGGCGAAAAAAAAAGTAGAAAATGAAGTGCACTGAATACATAGTCAAAGCATTTGTCCTCTCACATTCTATGGGGCCGATTTACCATTGTGTCGGCATTTTCATTGCACAAGCATTTCTAATGAAATGCTTGTGCAATGCCGCCCCCTGCACATTCGCGGCCAATCGAGTTGGCAGACAAGTTAAGGAGCAGCAGTCTTATGACAGCTGCTTCTTAACTTCCGCTTCAGGCGGACCTGAAGCGGAGTGAGTCGGAAGCAGCATTCGCTGCTTCATAAATTGACCCCTATGTTGTGTTCTATCAGAGCCTACATCTTTGCAGGTAAACTGTAAAAGGCTGTTGTGTATAGATATATTATGTATTGTTAAGATTATTCAATACAATATTGTATTTCTTCATGCAAAGTATAACAAATGATTATTTAAAGGGACAGTCTACCATAGAATTGTTATTGTTTTAAAAGAAAGATAATCCCTTTATTACCCATTCCCCAGTTTTGCATAACCAACACAGTTATATTAATATACTTTTTACCTCTGTGATTACCTTGTATCTAGGAACCTTCTTCCAGCCCCCTGATCACATGACTGTGACTGTTTATTATCTATTGTCTTAAATTTAGCATTGTTATGTGCTAAATCTTAAATAACCCCCTGTGCCTGAACACAGTGTTATCTATATGGCCCACATGTACTTTCTGTCTCCTTGTGTTGAAAAGAGATTTAAAAAGCATGTTATAAGAGGCAGCCCTCAAAGGCTTAGAAATTAGCATATGAGCCTACCTATGTTTAGTTTAAACTAAGAATACCAAGAGAAAAAAGCAAATTTGATGATAAAAGTAAATTGGAAAGTTGATTAAAATTAAAAGTCCTATCTGAATAATGAAAGTTTAATTTATACTAGACTGTCCCTTTAAATCTGACTCCAACCTCTTGCTTAGATGGTATAATATAATTATGAAGCTTGTCAACAAAGAATTAATTTAGCTACTTAGCACTTCACTCTGTTTATTGTATTCACTCAATTAAACAAATTATGGTTTAACCAATGCTATTACTATAGTGAATAATATGCTGTATCTGCTTTTTGATATGAAGTTGTGATAGAACTACAGTGACTATCAATACATTCTTTTTATTTCATGCTGATAGATAACCATTGCTTGCTAAGAAAGTATGTGAAATCAGTGATCCACTATAGCATAGCAAAGCCCGCATAGTGTCAACAAACTTGTTACAAAATAGATCAAATAAAAACAATAGGTGAATTGTGATGTCAATGCAAAATCAATACCATTTTATTAGCTAGAAACCAACAGGGAGACATTTGGGTCTCAAATGATAAATTGATCTAAATGTCACTGTTAAATCAATTGTACAGTATGAAAGGTTGCTGTGTCTGTGTGTTGTTTTTGTTTGTTTTTTGACACTTCTAGAGGGACTCTGAATATCAAGGTATTTCCCGGTGTTCCTAAGGAGATCGGTTGACCTCTATGGGTAAACTGAATGTGTGTTTAGTAGCTTAGACAGTAGACAAAGCATGCAGCTAAAGGTCAATGGGCTTTCTCCTCACCACTTCAGCAAAGAAATCAAAAGCAACTCTTGTAGGCTGCCCTATTGATTCTATAAATTAGACACTTATCTGCTGTATATTGCCTTGCTTGGAAAAGCCTGCAGTACATTATTTATAATGGATTTACCAACCATTGCATTACACATAAAGCTTGCAGATCATTTTTTAGTTAAGCTTTCAATTCATTCACATTACTCGTCTGAATGTTCTTTTTGGCAAACTAAAATAGAAATTGAGAAGACTCTTAAAATTACTTGAGACTATAGGAATATCCAGTTTAGTGCAGTATTCATTTATTTAAAGTTATATTGATACATAGGAGCCTTTCACAACGAGACATGTAACTCTTAAGTTTTATTTAATGTATTTAATAGCATGTGGTGAACATAACTGTTTGCCTATTTGCTATTTATATTTAGTAATCTGAAATCCTGCAGAACAAATATTATTATTTACTTTGTAAACATGCAGAATTTGTTTAGAAATGTTTATTTTAGATTTAAGAACAATGTAGGGCAAAAGACCAGTATCACACATTATTATTTATTTCATTGATTTTATTAAGTGATAATTTAAAGACAATTAAGATATACTTAGCTTGATAGATGAATCAGCAGTTAACACATCTGGCCTGAAACTATGTTTATGCTCAGCACAGAGGCCTTTTCCTTAAAGTCCACTGATGGCTGTAAGATATTATACTATGCTAGAAAAATAACAAGCATATACATTAAAACACAAAAGATACTCTTGAGAAAGTAATAGTGGTTGAAAACAGTTTATGCTAGGACATGTGAGAGAAATACTCTTAGATACCAAAGTATTCACTCTTTCTTCATGATGCCATTACCAGAAATTCATTTATCGTAGTTTTAGAGCATTAATTGATGCCCAGTCCTACTAAGTAATTCTGTCAGAAGTTTACATATATGGAAATTATTGCTTGATTTTCTTTTTGGTAGGATGCCTGATATTTTATCCTTTTGTACCTTATATAAAGTTTGTATTTTAAACTTTATTTCATTCTCCTGGGCTGTTGGTTTTAATTTGACATAGAAGCCATTTCTTCTATAAGATACGACGAGTCCACGGATTCATCCTTTACTTGTGGGATATTATCCTCCTGCTAACACGAAGTGGTAAAGAGCACCACAGCAGAGCTGTCTATATAGCTCCTCCCCTGACTCCACCCCCCAGTCATTCTCTTTGCCTATACTAAGTGATAGGAAGGGTAAAGTGAACGAGGTTATAAAATGTTAGTTTTTATTTTCTTCAAGCAAGATTCATTTATTTTAAATGGTACTGGTGAATGCTATTTTTTCCCAGGAAGCAGATGGATGAAGATGCCTGGAGACTGATGATCTTAGCAGTTGTTACTAAGATCCAGAGTAGTTCCCACAGAATGGCTGAGGAGTACTTAAGAAACTTCAGTGTGAGGAACGGTTTTCATGCTACAAGCATTGAGGTATGTTCAGTCATTTTTTTCTGGAGAGACTGTGTTATTTCAGAATTGGCTGACAATATTCCCATGAGGGAAGGGGTAAGCAGTAATTCTATTGTGAAAAAGAGTATTAATGGACCTGTATGTTGGGCTATAAAATTATTGACACGGATAACATAATGTTTGTGGGCAAACGATTATATGTTGGGAGATAACAACTTTTTTTGTGACAAACGTTTTCTTTTTTATTGGCAATGGAGGGTACACATGGCTTCAGTTAGATTTGGGTATATCAACCCACATGGCTAGATTTTTAGACTGCTTTGGAGCGGCCCTTTTGCAAAGCTGTGAGACATCGAGTAGATGGGCGAGGCCTATTTTCGCGCATCAGTTGCGCAGTTATATTCCCCATGCAAGCAGCAAACTCCAGCTCCGGTGGGCCTTTCAAGAAAGTTTGGGCCTAATCGAAGGGTTAATCCGATTTTGCAGACCCCTGAGGGCAGGTAGGCGCCACAGCAGGGCAGGTTTTTTTTTTTTACTGATTATAATGTTTTTTGTCTAACGTTTTTATACATAAGAGTTAAATGATCCTTTTCTTGTGGTGCAATCTTAGCTGGCAAGTTAGGATATATTTAGCATAAAATTGAGATAATTTTATCATTTTGAAGCAGTTTTGGAAAAATTGTATGCTTTTTTTCTCTTAAAGGCGCAGTACCGTTTTTTCAGATTATTATTTTTTCACTAAATAAAGTGTTTTCTAGCCTGTTTGTGGTTATTACTAGCCTGTCTGACATTGAGGAAAGCCAATGTTCCATGTGTTTAGAAGCCATTGTGGAACCCCCTCTTCAAATGTGTCCCTCATGTACTGAAAGGGCCTTACATTGCAGAGACCATATTTTAGCTGATAAAAGTATGTCTCAGGATGATTCTCAGTCAGAAGAGAATCAGGTTATGCCATCTGCTTCTCCCCAAGTGTCACAACCTTTAACGCCCGCCCAAGCGACGCCAAGTATTTCTAGTGCGTCTAATTCTTTCACCCTGCAAGATATGGCTGCAGTTATGTCTACTACCCTTACAGAGGTATTATCTAAACTGCCAGGGTTACAGGGTAAGCGCAGCAGGTCAGGCATTAGAGTAAATGCTGAGCCCTCTGATGCTTTATTGGCCATCTCTGATGTACCCTCACAGTGTTCTGATTTGGGGGTGGGGGAATTGCTGTCTGAGGGAGAGCTTTCGGACTCAGGAAAAATGTTCCCTCAAACAGACTCAGATGTAACGGCCTTTAAGTTTAAGCTTGAACACCTCCGCTTGTTACTCAGGGAGGTCTTAGCGACTCTGGATGATTGTGACCCTATTGTCATACCACCAGAGAAACTGTGTAAAATGGATAAATATCTAGAGGTCCCTACTTACACTAATGTTTTTCCAGTCCCTAGAAGAATTTCGGACATTGTTACTAAGGAATGGGATAGACCAGGCATTCCGTTCTCTCCCCCTCCTACTTTTAAGAAAATGTTTCCCATATCTGACACCATTCGGGATTCATGGCAGACGGTCCCTAAGGTGGAGGGAGCTATTTCTACCCTGGCTAAGCGTACTTTCAAAGATCCTATGGATAAAAAATTAGAGGGGCTTCTAAAGAAATTGTTTATTCATCAGGGGTTTCTTCTACAACCTATAGCGTGCGTTGTTCCAGTAACTACTGCAGCAGCTTTTTGGTTCGAGGCTCTAGAGGAGTCTCTCAAGGTTGAGACCCCATTAGATGATATTTTGGATAGAATTAAAGCTCTCAAACTAGCTAATTCTTTTATTACAGATGCCGCTTTCCAAATGGCTAAATTAGCGGCAAAGAATGCAGGCTTTGCCATTTTAGCGCGTAGAGCTTTATGGCTTAAGTCATGGTCTGCTGATGTGTCATCTAAACGCAAGCTTTTAGCTATTCCCTTTAAGGGTAAAACCCTATTCGGGCCTGAACTAAAGGAAATCATTTCTGACATTACTGGAGGTAAAGGTCATGCCCTTCCTCAGGACAAGACGGTTAATATGAGGACCAAACAGAATAATTTTCGTTCCTTTCGAAACTTTAAAGGCGGTCCCGCTACTTCCTCATCCGCCTCCAAGCAGGAGGGGAACTTTGCTCAATCTAAGTCAGTCTGGAGACCTAACCAGACCTGGAATAAAGGTAAACAGGCCAAGAAGCCCACTGCTGCTACCAAGACAGCATGAAGGGGCAGCCCCCGATCCTGGACCGGATCTAGTAGGGGGCAGACTTTCTCTCTTCGCTCAGGCTTGGGCAAGAGATGTTCAGGATTCCTGGGCATTAGAAATTGTGCCCCAGGGGTATCGTCTAGAATTCAAGGATTCTCTCCCAAGGGGGAGATTTCATCTTTCACGTTTGTCTGTAGACCAGACAAAAAGAGAGGCATTCTTACGCTGTGTAGAAGACCTATATACCATGGGGGTAATCTGCCCAGTGCAAAAATTAGAACAAGGGCAGGGGTTTTATTCCAATCTGTTCGTGGTTCCCAAAAAAGAGGGAACCTTCAGACCGATTTTAGATCTCAAAAGTCTAAACAAATTTCTCAGAGTTCCATCGTTCAAGATGGAGACCATTCGAACAATCTTACCAATGATCCAGGAGGGTCAATATATTACCACCATGGATTTGAGGGATGCGTATCTTCACATTCCTATCCACAAAGATCATCACCAGTTCCTCAGGGTTGCCTTCCTGGAAAAACATTACCAGTTTGTGGCCCTTCCTTTTGGGTTGGCCACAGCTCCCAGAATTTTCACAAAGGTGCTAGGGTCCCTTTTGGCGGTTCTAAGACCGCGGGGCATATCAGTGGTGCCCTATCTGGACGATATTTTGATTCAGGCGTCAACTTACCACCTAGCCAAATCCCACACGTACATCGTGCTGGCTTTTCTAAGAACTCACAGGTGGAAGGTGAACATAAAAAAGAGTTCACTCGTTCCTCTGAGAAGAGTTCCATTCCTAGGAACTCTGATAGACTCGGTAGACATGAAGATTTTTCTGATGGAGGTCAGAAAATCAAAGATCTTAACTACTTGCCGAACACTTCATTCCATTCCTCGGCCGTCAGTGGCTCAGTGTATGGAGGTAATTGGATTAATGGTAGCGGCAATGGACATAGTTCCGTTTGCCCGCTTACATCTCAGACCACTACAGCTGTGCATGCTCAGACAGTGGAATGGGGATTATGCGGATTTATCTCTGCAGATAAATCTGGATCTAGAGACCAGAGACTCTCTTCTTTGGTGGTTATCACAGGATCATCTGCCCCAGGGAATGTGCTTCCGCAGGCCAGCATGGGTCATAGTGACGACGGACGCCAGCCTCTTGGGCTGGGGTGCAGTCTGGAATTCCCTGAAGGCTCAGGGTGTGTGTGGAGGAGTTCCTACTACCAATCAATATTCTGGAACTGAGAGCGATATTCAACGCACTTCAAGCGTGGCCTCAGCTGGCTTCGGCCAAATTCATAAGATTCCAGTCGGACAATATCACGACTGTGGCATATATCAATCATCAAGGGGGAACAAAGAGTTCTCTAGTGATGATAGAGGTTTCCAAAATAATTTGATGGGCAGAGACTCACTCTTGCCATCTATCAGCAATATATATCCCAGGAGTGGAGAACTGGGAAGCGAATTTTCTAAGTCGTCAGACTTTTTATCCGAAGGAGTGGGAGCTCCATCCAGAGGTGTTTGCACAATTCATTCATCAATGGGGCAGACCGGAAATGGATCTGATGGCATCTCGTCAGAATGCCAAACTTCCTTGTTATGGGTCCAGATCAAGGGATCCTCAAGAAGTACTGATAGATGCTCTAGCAGTACCTTGGTCGTGCAACCTGGCTTATGTGTTTCCGCCTTTTCCTCTTCTTCCTCGTCTGATTGCCAGAATCAAACAGGAGAGGGCTTCTGTAATCTTGATAGTGCCTGCGTGGCCACGCAGGACTTGGTATGCAGATATGGTGGAGATGTCATCTCTGCCACCATGGAAACTGCCACTGAGACAGGACCTTTTCATTCAGGGTCCGTTCCAACATCCAAATCTAATTTCTCTGCAACTGACTGCCTGGAGATTGAACGCTTGATTTTATCTAAGCGGGGATTCTCTGAGTCGGTCATTGATACTGTGATCCAGGCTCGAAAGCCTGTCACTCAGAAAATTTACCATAAGATATGGCGTAAATATCTTTATTGGTGCGAATCCAAAGGCTACTCATGGAGTAAGATCAGGATTCCTAGGACTTTGTCCTTTCTCCAAGAAGGATTGGAGAAGGGGTTGTCAGCTAGTTCCTTAAAGGGACAGATTTCTGCTTTGTCAATCTTACTGTCATGATCCGGTGTACATGCGCTCAGGAAACAGACCCTCGGGGCAGTGGTAGGGATTTGAAGACACCGACCCCTGACCCGGGGAAGAGTATCCTGGACGTGGATAGATGATATTCTGTGATTCATAGTTGCTAGAAGTTATTGAAGAATTAATGGAGGGTGCAATATTTGTTTACAATATATTCTGGCTTCACTGTGAGTTAAAATTAGGAGTAGCTGCAGGATTCAATGAGAGAAATATATAGCAATGTTCAGGCTCCAAAGTAAACAGGTAGAAGTTTGATACTTAGATGCAAACTAAGGTTTGTTGTAGGTTCACAGTACATAATGTTTTATAAGGTTGTATGTCAGGGTTAAACACAGCAGCACAAGTGATAAACAGGTTGCAAGTCTTAGGCATTAATTACTGTTTTGTGCATATAAATGCAAACCAAGGTTTGTTGCAGGTTCACAGTTCATTATATTATGTAAAGCTGTATATCAGTATAATCAGAGCAGCACAAGTGATAGACAAGTTACAAGTCTCAGGCATGAATTACTGTTTTGTGCATATAAATGCAAACCAAGGTTTGTTGCAGGTTCACAGTTCATTATATTATGTAAAGCTGTAAATCAGTATAATCAGAGCAGCACAAGTGATAGACAAGTCACAGGCATTAATTACTGTTTGATCAAACTAGGTTTGTTGCAGGTTATTTCAGCAATGACAACTAGAAGCACAGAAATAGTTATAAAGTTCTGAGTAAGATGATGTTATTGTAATTAGAGAGTGATGGTAATCAAAAGCATAGTTGATTTATAATAAAGTTCAGAGATTGTTAAGTAGCTGTGTCCAGGAAACAGAGTGGAGATATTTTTGATACTTGCGGTTTGATGATATTTAGCATAGGTAATAGAAAATGCTTTATCTTGGAATAGTTGGTAAGTTCAAGCAGAAAACTGACACAAACCTCTGTTCAGGATCACACTTCAATGTTAATGCAAAGCACATTAGACCTGAGAAGGCTTAAAAAGAGGCTGAGGTAATCAGGTGCATGAATGATTAATCAGGCAGGCAAGCAAGCTGAATGTGAATACTGCCCAAATGCAGCAGTCAGAGAAGGAAGTCTTAAAGGGATAGTGACATTAGGCTGAGATATGTTACAGATCGCCCTCTTCAAGGGCGACCTCCGGGCGCCCAACACAATCCAAAAGGAAAGAGAACAAAAATGATATGGAGAACCGGTAGTAGGTGTATGGAGGTAGTGAGTCCAATCGGAAATCAAGAAAGGAGGGTTGGAGATCTCTTGAAAAAGTTGAATGACGAAGTAAATGCCATGTAATTCAGGTATCAAAAGATCTTGACAATGATGAGAGCAAAACTTGAAGTCTACTTTTTTGTAGTCATCGTGAGAATGCATGAACGTAACATACAATGAGCTTCCTACCACAGAATCATCCTGAGGGATAGGCGGATGTTCTTCATGATAAATGACCATGTACATAGCCAAGGAAAAGGCAGCCAGTCCTAGAGATATGAATAGGCTTTCCTTAGCTTCAGAAATAGAGATGCAGCATTCTGGATTGATAACCAGATTAACCACCTTTGGGTCAGAGATTTGAGTATCCTCAGAATTAACCTCTTGGCTGAGGATTAGATATACTCCAAAAGAAAAAGCTATAGCCACTTCTAACGCAATAGCAGGGCTTTCTTCAAAGTAGGAGATAGGAGTGTAGAGTGCAAGATTTGTCCAGTTCTTGCCATCTTCTAATTCAATATGAAATGTCTCCTTACTGGATTCAGAATCAAAAGTGTCCTCACTAAGAACAGGTATATGAATGCCCACACCAGGGCAAGGTTCAGGAATATCCACATCTGGGCAAGGTTCAGGAATATCCTCAATAGGATCAAGTGTAGAAATGCCCTCACCAGGGCAAGGTTCAGGAATATCCTCAATAGGATCAGGTGAAGGAATGCCCATGCCAGGGCAAGGTTCAGAAGTACCCACATCTGGGCAAGGTTCAGGAATATCCTCAATAGGATCAAGTGTAGGAATGCCCTCACCAGGGCAAGGTTCAGAAATATCCTCAGTTGGATCGGGTGAAGGAATACCCATGCCAGGGCAAGGTTCAACTATAGAGAAAGAAAAAGAACCCACTTTAGAGCCAGGAACCATACTCTCTTCTGAGCAGAGGGCAAGGCTTTCTTCAGGGTTCATAAACGAAGAATTAACAAGACCCACTTTACAGCCAAGAACCATACTCGCTTCTGAGTAGAGGGCATGGCTATCTTCAGGATCAAGTATTATTACACCCATTTCTGGGTTAAACAAAGGAATACCCATACCAGGGTCAAAAACAGGAGAGTCCACCTTGATGTCAGGTTTAGTAGTATAATCATGGAAAACAGGAACAGGAATGGGCACTGGGGAATCTTCTTGAAGAACTTTTGTACAAGTTTCAGGTTCAAGAATGTCCACTTGCAAACTTGGTTCAAAGTTGTCCTCACAGGATTCAGTATCAGGAATTCCTGTACAGGAAACTGATGTAGTAGAAAATGTAGGGTGATGCAAAGTATCTCCCAAGGGAAACAATTTCTTAGATGCAGTAACAGAATAATTTTGAGAAGGTGAAGTGTACTGAAATATGCCACACTCAGGTAGATGCGGAGGAATTGTGACACAAGATTCTGACTGAGAAGTTATCTGGAGTTCAGCGGTATGCTTATTTGAGTTTGAATATCAGAGCTAAATTCTCCAGGGATTATCTCTGGTAAACTAAAAGGTTGTATATCTGGAACAAAATTATCTTTTGCTTCTAGCACAGGGTTTACAGGCAATGAGGCATCATGAGATGGATATGAGAAATCAATAGTTGGAAACAGTGTTTGTATTTTTTGTAGAGTCTGAGAAGAGATACCATTAGATGCTTTAAGAACAGACTGATAGTGACTATAGACATCATCCAGCTCGGTGTTGACAGTGTCATGAGGCAAGAGAGGGTCTGGTACAACAGAAACTAAAACAGGGGAATCAGGCTGAGTTTCGTCTTTGCACTTCTGATTTTCTGTGGGCAGAAAGACTTTCTTCTTCTTTTTCTTAGAGAGCTTGGATAACTGATATTTCTTCCCTGTATGAGGCTTCTTAGGTTGTTGCCATTGTGGCTTGTAGTAAGGTTGAGAACAGAAATCCTCTTCATCACTGGATGCATAATTCTGATGTGATAAATCAGCATAGTAGTTGAGGGGACCTTTTCTCCAAACAGCAGTCTGTAAACCAGATGTCTTTTCTTCCAGCTCTGAATCTGTCCAATCTAACGAATCCATGGTAATATCAGAAATAGGAAGATCAGTATTTCCATGAGAGGTTTCATGATGGGAGCTGTCTGTATCATCCATATTGTAAATATAACAACCAAGGATGTCATTATAGCAAATAGGTTGAGGTTTTGTCTGAGTTTGTGGCAAATTAAAGTTGCGCTCATACCAGTCTAATGCCAATTCAGCTGGATCTGTGAAGTCATGCTCCTTGTTGGGATATTCAGACCCAGAATCAGTATCATCAGGATAGGAATCACAAACAGGAGGAGTAGATGGTATTCTGGAACAGTAGTCCTGTCTCTTTAAATATTTAAAGGTCTGAATTTTTTCTGATGAATCTATGAATGTATCCTCTTCAGTTACATAGTCAGACTCAGAATCAGTTTCACCAAAATGGTAATCACAAACATGAGGAACAGATGTCATTTTAGAAAAGTGCTTCTGTCTCTTTAAATCTTTAAAGATCTGAATTTTTTCTGCTGAAGCTATGGTTAAATCCTCTTCATTTTCATAGTCAGATTCAGGATCAGTTTCACCAAAATGGTAACCACGACCATGAGTAGAGGACAGTCAAGAATAGGAGTACTGTGTCTTTAAATTTTTAAAAGTATGAAAATCTTCTGTTTTTCCTTTAGGGATTGCTTGGGTCTGAGATATGTTGTAATTTTTTATTTTCCTTTGAGGGTCGGTGCATCCACTACCACTGCGGATCCCTTTTTTAGGCATTAACATTCTGTACATGCGCTCAGGAAACAGACCCTCGGGGCAGTGGTAGGGATTTGAAGACACCGACCCCTGACCCGGGGAAGAGTATCCTGGACGTGGATAGATGATATTCTGTGATTCATAGTTGCTAGAAGTTATTGAAGAATTAATGGAGGGTGCAATATTTGTTTACAATATATTCTGGCTTCACTGTGAGTTATAATTAGGAGTAGCTGCAGGATTCAATGAGAGAAATATATAGCAATGTTCAGGCTCCAAAGTAAACAGGTAGAAGTTTGATACTTAGATGCAAACTAAGGTTTGTTGTAGGTTCACAGTACATAATGTTTTATAAGGTTGTATGTCAGGGTTAAACACAGCAGCACAAGTGATAAACAGGTTGCAAGTCTTAGGCATTAATTACTGTTTTGTGCATATAAATGCAAACCAAGGTTTGTTGCAGGTTCACAGTTCATTATATTATGTAAAGCTGTAAATCAGTATAATCAGAGCAGCACAAGTGATAGACAAGTTACAAGTCACAGGCATTAATTACTGTTTGATCAAACTAGGTTTGTTGCAGGTTATTTCAGCAATGACAACTAGAAGCACAGAAATAGTTATAAAGTTCTGAGTAAGATGATGTTATTGTAATTAGAGAGTGATGGTAAGCAAAAGCATAGTTGATATATAATAAAGTTCAGAGATTGTTAAGTAGCTGTGTCCAGGAAACAGAGTGGAGATATTTTTGATACTTGCGGTTTGATGATATTTAGCATAGGTAATAGAAAATGCTGTATCTTGGAATAGTTGGCAAGTTCAAGCAGAAAACTGACACAAGCCTCTGTTCAGGATCACACTTCAATGTTAATGCAAAGCACATTAGACCTGAGAAGGCTTAAAAAGAGGCTGAGGTAATCAGGTGCATGAATGATTAATCAGGCAGGCAAGCAAGCTGAATGTGAATACTGCCCAAATGCAGCAGTCAGAGAAGGAAGTCTTAAAGGGATAGTGACATTAGGCTGAGATATGTTACACTTACTACACAAGCGTCTGGCAGACGTCCCAGACGTTCAGTCGTTTTGTCAGGCTTTGGTTAGAATTAAGCCTGTGTTTAAACTTGTTGCTCCGCCATGGAGTTTGAATTTAGTTCTTAATGTTCTTCAAGGGGTTCCGTTTGAACCTATGCATTCCATAGATATTAAACTTCTATCTTGGAAAGTTCTGTTTTTAGTTGCTATCTCTTCTGCTCGAAGAGTTTCTGAGCTATCTGCATTACAATGTGACTCGCCTTATCTTATATTCCATTCTGATAAGGTGGTTTTGCGCACTAAACCTGGATTCCTTCCTAAGGTTGTGTCTAACAAGAATATTAATCAGGAAATAGTTGTTCCTTCTCTGTGTCCTAACCCTTCTTCTAAGAAGGAGCGTCTGTTACATAACTTGGACGTGGTTCGTGCCTTGAAGTTTTACTTGCAAGCGACCAAGGATTTCCGTCAAACATCTTCCCTGTTTGTTGTCTATTCTGGAAAACATAGAGGGCAAAAAGCTACGGCTACCTCTCTTTCTTTTTGGCTGAAAAGCATCATCCGTTTGGCATACGAGACTGCTGGACAGCAGCCTCCTGAAAAGATTACAGCCCATTCTACTAGAGTGGTGGCTTCCACATGGGCTTTTAAAAACGATGCTTCTGTTGAACAGATTTGTAAGGCTGCGACTTGGTTTTCCCTTCATACCTTTTCCAAATTTGATACTTTTGCTTCTTCTGAGGCTATTTTTGGGAGAAAAGTTCTTCAAGCAGTGGTGCCTTCTGTTTAGGTATCTGTCTTGTCCCTCCCGTTCATCCGTGTCCTGTAGCTTTGGTATTGTATCCCACAAGTGAAGGATGAATCCGTGGATTCGTCGTATCTTATAGAAGAAAAGGAAATTTATGCTTACCTGATAAATTGATTTCTTCTAAGATACGACGAGTCCACGGCCCGCCCTGTCAAATTAAGACAGATTATATTATTTTGTTTAAAACTTCAGTCACCTCTGCACCTTTTAGTTTCTCCTTTTTCTTCCTATACCTTCGGTCGAATGACTGGGGGGTGGAGTTAGGGGAGGAGCTATATAGACAGCTCTGCTGTGGTGCTCTTTGCCACTTCCTGTTAGCAGGAGGATAATATCCCACAAGTAAAGGATGAATCCGTGGACTCGTCGTATCTTAGAAGAAATCAATTTATCAGGTAAGCATAAATTTCCTTTTTTGGAGCTTTGCATGGGCTTCAATAGAGCTGGATCTAACCTGAAAAAGGGAGCCCCCTAGGATTACTGTGTTTTGGCAGCAGGTTGGCGTGACACCTTCCAGTGTCAAGCACAACACTGCATTGTATAAGTGGCATAACCAGGTAGGGATCGATATTTACGCAATACATACACATAAGGGAGCATACACAGTGAGTGACATAGGCCCCTCTATCATTTGCGCTTAAGCGATATTGGGTTTTTGTGGCTGTTTGCACCCAAGTTTAATTCCAGTCCTATTATAAGTCGAAAATAAATGTGAAAGCATGAGCGCCGTCACAATTTACGCTAGATTGATTACCGCAACCTCAAACTCTGGTTAACTCTTACACTTGACAAACGTTTCACAAAACACATAAAAAAAATACATGTAAAAGTACAGTTACACTCATAACACTATCTTATACAAATGATTTAAAAGCAGTTTATAAGGGGGGGCTGAGCCGGCCGGTTACCAACATGGCTGCTTAACTGGAGAGCTCCGAGTATCGGCAGATACCCACAATGAATCTTGGCACTTAACAGGAGCAAGAACAGGCTAAAATCATTAGCAGAGATGGAATAATCAGTCAGCATTCATTTGATGCAAGCCTCATGCCCCCAGTTTGAACGTATAATTGGATGCAGAGATAATCAGTGCTAACCCCATACGGACACGGAAGGAACAGGAGAACTGAGGTAACAATCACAGAACCCCAATATGAAACCGCGTAGGCTAACAAGCCTACGGCACCAGCTAAGGGAAAGTACCATAAGCGGGACATATTTGTCTACCGAAAGACTCTAAAATCAAAACTACGCATCTGCTTGGGGAACGCTAGGGGGTTAGAGAAACTTAACACACCTCACCGCCACAGTGCCTACGGAGGGGGTAGGATAACATATTAGGCCCGAATAGACCGGCCTCAAGATGTAAGGGGCAGTAAACTTTCAGCTACATATATATTAAATGGAGCCCTGAAGGGCACACACAGAGCTCGCCTTGAAACTATAACATCAAGGTTTAAAATCACAGGACCTATCTGCTGTCTACTTTATAGAACAATATTTTAGGCTTTTAATATCAAGGCTGTATTTTGCTGTTTTTGACAATACAAACAGAGGTAAATAAATAAAAACGCATCAGTGACCAAGAAGGCCTTAGACACTATTTGGTGCCACAAACTCCACTAGGCCTGAAGTGTGCACCAACTGGCACGGCACCAGAGGGCTGGAAAATACCTTGCAAAGGACTAACCATAACATACAGGAAGAGTAGCTCATCTCCCCTTGTCCGCAGAAACATAATTTTTGGTCCTAAAACCTGAAAGCAATCGAACATAGGGCAAGGTGCTGCCTTCCACACACATTAACTTATACCACGACAAATCAGCACTTCCTCAATGGCCTCTAGGAGAAATCATAGGCAGGATAAAGCAACCAAAGGGGCTACCACTGCTTCTGGCAAATTGAATATTTTTTTTAAAATTGTGGAAACAGCGACAGACAACAGTTTAGACTCCCACAACCAAGAAATGGCAGATACCAACCTAAGCACAACCCCACTTACCTTGCAAGACAGGGAACTTATTACCAAAGCAGACCTAATAAACGTCCCCACCAAAGATGACTTTGCTCTACTACTTACACAAGTGGGGAAACTCATTAAAGATGGCCTGGCGGAAGTTAAAATGGATATTTCAGACCTGGGGGACAGGGTCATGTACCTAGAAGAAGATGCTGAATATGTGAGCAAGGAACTAGACTCCCACAACCACACCATTGAGATACAAGATTAAATAATGCACCAGATGCAATTACACCTCGAAGACTTGGATAATCGAGGAAGGTGCAATAACGCCAGAATCAGAGGGGTTTCTGAATCCATAGCCCCTAACCAAATTGCTCCCTACCTGCATCGGTTGTTCTGCTTCCTTTTACAGAGTGAAGAAACCCCATTGCTGCCTATAGAAAGAGCTCACAGGGCCCTTAAACCCAAACCGCCCGACAACAAACCACCACAAGACATTGTCTTAAAATTCCAAGTTTTCACAGACAAGGAAAGAATAATCGAAGCCTCAAGGAAGGCAAAGAGTATCACATTTGAAGGAAGCACCATTCAAATATATACGCAGACTTAAGTCCTATTACATTGAACAAAAGGCGAGAAGTAAAATTTCTAACCAATCATCTCCAAAACCTTAAGATCCCTTATAGATGGGGATTCCCTTTCAGTATTAAGGTACTGAGGGGCACCCAAATGTTCGTTTACAGAACACCAGATGATCTGGAGTCTTTTTGTAAGCACTTAGAGATACCACAACCACAATTACCACCCCTTCACTGCCCTCCTGCTTCCAGGGACCAGTCACCATCAATTCGCTCAAGACCTCCATCAAAACAAAAAAAGAACCAAGATTACTTCAAATCAAACCTCCACAGTGCCGGAACCACCATGAGGAACTTAGGACCTCAAGAAATCAGTATGAACAAACAGGAAAATATTTCCAAGAACGGTATTGTGACAGGTGGAGACACTTCACCAGGAACTGATATTCTTTTAATTATGCCCCCCCCCCCGGGGCACCTGTTTGTGTGTATGCATGTAGGTACGTGTATATGTATACACATAAGGCACTTAGCCTAGCCTAGTGCATTGCCAAGATGTTTAGTAACACTGTAACTGCCAACAGTGCCCTGCTGGCACTCTCATAACAGCATAATAACCCTTCTAGGGTTCTGCCCACTAGTGAGGAGCCAGCTTCCGGTTTCTTACTAGATACCCCCCTCCTTCTCTGACCAACTGGTCAAGTAGCTACTTGTGTTAGCTACCAGTATTGTAATGAATATGCAATGTTTGTTTATCTTTTTCAATTTGTTTTTACAATTGTAGTTATTGTTATCTTGTTTTCCTTTAAGGCACTGTTTCCCACAGGTTTTCAGTACATTGCCATCCTTCCCACAACCTAAAAGCGGTCAAGCAAGGTATGTCATCTGCGCACCACACCACGTAGGGCTCAAGCCACAGTTTAAATAGACAGGAACATATTTCCTCCTAGATGCAACACCTCTTACCACATTAAATCACCTTAAGCAGTCCTCTCCCCCACGGAATCCCCAATGACCCAGCAAACACTGAGATTAACCACCCAAAACATAAAAGGGCTAAACTCCCCTACAAAACGGTCGGTAGCAACCAACTGGTTTACCAAGCATAAAAGTAAAATTGTATATGTCCAAGAGACACACTTCATAAAAAAATGCAGAACTCAAATTTACCTCTAAACAATACCCAGTAGGTTTTTTCAATTCACACCCCTCAAAAAACAAAGAATGGTGTGGGTATACTACTACATAAATCTATCCCTTTTCAGATTATCCAACAACATTCTGACAATGAGGGTCGCTTTCTGATACTAGTGGGGCTTCTGTTTAACTGGATGGTCACACTGGCCAATGTTTATGCACCAAATTCAGGTCAAGCCCGTTTCTTTAAACGCTTTATTGGGAAACTACTGGGAGTTTTAAAAGGTACAACAATTCTAGCCGGGGACTTTAACATAGCATTAAATCCCTCATTGGACTGCTCGCAGGCGAAAAGTTCACACCCCCAAAGCGTAATTAAAAATATTGCACAACACTTGAGGTCTGCCACGTTAATAGATATATGGCGTCTACAACACCCATCACAGAAAACATATACCTTTTTCTCTAACCCTAGACATACTTACTCCAGACATGACTATATTTGTATTGACCAACCCGGACTGACGTTAGCACTAGACTCAGACATCGAACCTACACCATGGTCAGATCATGCAATGGTCTCCCTGACCTTGGAGTGGCCAGAGAAACCATCTTTGGATTTCACCTGGAAGTTAGATAACTCCCTTCAATTGCAGCCGCCCCTAGTAAGGAAGATTCAGTTATCCCTACAAGACTATTTTAATCACAACACCACCCTGCACTCATCCCCAGCTATGATATGGGAAGCACACAAAGCAGTCATTAGGGGTGAATTCATCAAACAAAATGCTATCCTGACAAAGATTTACTAGACTGAATACACCTGTCTACTAAATGCCCTACAAAACGCAGAGTCCGCGCATATGCAGAACCCGTCTAACATTAAATACACGGAAACTCTCAGACGTGCTAGGTTAGATATGAATAACCTTCTACGCACGGAAGCCCACAAAAATGCTTTTTATCTTAAAAAGCTTTACTTTGTAGAAGGGAATAGAGCGGGAACACTCATGGCCAGAACTCTAAAAAAGAAAAACCTTGCCAACTATGTGCACTCAATTAAAACACAAAACGGTTCAGACATCTCAGATTGCAAGGGTATAGCAAATGCATTCAGTGACTATTACAGCAAACTCTACAACATATCCCCAACTGAACACTCCGCAAATATATCCCTCATAGACCAGTACTTAACTGAGGCCCAACTCCCCACACTGCCCAAAGAAGCAACCAACTCCCTAGACGCCCCAATCGCAACCCAAGAAATTTTGTTAGCAATTAAAGAAATCCCCCTACACAAATGCCCAGGACCTGATGGACTAACCAACTTCTACTATAAACAATTTACACAAATCCTGGCCCCTCATTTAACAACACTCTTTAATGACCTGACAGATGACGGACAGCTCTCACCACGACTACTTGAAGCTTATATTTCAGTCATCCCCAAAATGGGAAACGTCTGACGGACCCCAGCAGTTACCGCCCATCTCACTGCTTAACAGTGATATAAAAATATATGTTAAAGTCCTAGCTAGGCGAATTAACTCTGTATTGCCCTCTATTATACATGTGGACCAGGCTGGTTTTGTCCCTTTGAGAGAGTCTATGCACAACACTATCAGGGTGATACAGCTATCAGAATATGTCTCCACACCCACACACGGCATCCCCTCCGCACTGGTGTCGAAAGATGCGGAGAAAGCATTTGATCGACTGAATTGGTCCTTTCTTAAACAAACTCTCCTTCAATTCGGATTTGGCGAACTGATGATAAAAAGAATATTGCACCTATATAACAAGCCATCAGCTAAAGTTAGAGTTAATGGGGTGCTCTCTGATGGATTTTCCATTGCAAATGGCACTAGACAGGGGTGCCCTCTTTCCTCAGCCCTATTCATATTGGCTATGGAAGCCCTAGCCGCACACATACGGAATAACCCATTAATTAAAGGTATCTCAATAGGACCCAACGAATATAAAGTTGCTATGTTTGCGGACGATGTCCTAGTTACAATATCCACCCCTCAAACCTCTATACCGGCATTAGTCCAGTAATTTACAACTTTCGGTTCCCTGTCCCACTTCCTTATTAACCACCAAAAAGTCCTTGGTATCTCGCTTTCTCAGAAAGCAATCCTTTCCCTTAAAACAGTCTGCCCATATAAAATAAAAACATCCCAGCTGGGATATCTAGGAGTCAAACTATCCCCTCGCACTTCCCAGTTATTTGATGTTAACTATAAACCCCTTCTCCAAAATACACAACAAACCCTCCTGTCATGGCAGGATAGACCCCTGTCGTGGTGGGGCAGAATACAAGCAGTCAAAATGACAATTTTGCCCAGAATCTTGTACATATTACAAACTGTCCCAATAGCCCTACCTAAGATATATTTACAACAGCTTCAAAGATGCATAAACTCTTTCATTTGGGGGCAGGTGCATCCGCTAATTAATGCAACTACCATGTATAGCCCTACAAGGGGGAGGACTGGGAGTCCCGAAAATAGAGATGTACTACAAAGCAATAGTTCTCCAGCAAATATATGACTGGCAAACCAAAGCTGAGGCTAAATCTTGGGTTTCACTAGATTCGCAAATTCTGAAAACACCCTCCCCCTAAAGCAAGTAGGCCCCTAGCATGTTTTAAGTCTGCCTTATACCGTCATGTATTCAATACCTGGGACCACATAATAACAAAAACAGCAGGAATCTCGACAAAGGTTTCCATTAATGCCAATCTCCTCGAACATGGAGGTTTTGGGAGGTTACGCACCTAAGAGTACAATAGGAAGAATCCTAGAAACACCTGAGTCAGTTCCTTTTTTCTCCCTCTTAGACCAGGGGAAGTTGAAGCCAAGGGCTAACTTACAACACATTTTAAATGGTGCATTTTTGTCGTGGCTCAAATACTCCCAAATCCACCACTTCCTCCACAGCACCCCCTTCAATTTAGATCTCACTAGGCCACTCATTCCATTTGAGCATCTTTGCACCTTGCCTGCCATACAGAAAGGCTCATTGACTAGATCCAGAAACATGTTGGAATCTGCACTACTCAAACTCACTCACATGTTGTACAATGGAGCAAAGAGCTCCACCACACCTTAGAGACACAAGACTGGAAACAAATATATGCGAAAACTCGAAAATCTTCAACCTCAATTCGTATATTGGAGTTAAACTTTAAAATTCTGCTGCGTTGGTATTTAACACCAGCTAGATTGCACAAAATGTATCCCTCATCCTCCCCACTGTGCTGGAGAGGGTGCAATAATAAGGGCACCATGATTCATATGTGGTGGGAATGCCCTAATATAACCCCTTTTTGGAAAGACCTAGAACAGATTTTTAAGGAACTTCTGGGGGAAGACTTTACTTTAACACCAGAATTAGCGCTACTTAACAAAACCCCCATAAATAAATGTAAACTGCGAGTTGCACTATTACAGTTAGGACTCAACTGCGCTAGGCTAGTTATTGCTACATACTGGAAATCTCCTCAACTTCCCACTTTAGCACTCTGGCTCCAAAAAAAGGGTGACATTTTACCCTTAGAACAATATGGCTACTATAGAACTAATAGGCCCCCTATGTATCTAGACATAAAATTTTACTGGGACACCCTGTCTATTAATAACACACAGACTCCCTCTCTGAGCTTGAGAGTTTAAAGTGAAAGCTTTGAGGGAAAAGAAGGATGGCCATTAGTCATAAGTGATAAGTTAAGGTATAAACTACAGGCCAAAATGAACCTGTGGGTCGTTAAATTTGTGGAATACCTGTTACTGTTAACTGTTAATTGTTCATAATGGAAATGTACTTGCTTTACTGTTTTACCTCCTTTGCTCTCGCCCTGTGGGTCTCTCTAATCAGGCAGGAACAATCTCACAATTATATCAACCAATATTCACCAAAGGTTGACCAGGGCTTTTTTTGTTTGTTTGTTAGAGAGTTTTACGATCCTGAGTGATGCATACAGCGAGGGATTGACAGTGGGAAACAAAGAATGTACTGCTAAGAGTTGTATAATGTTCAGCTTGCTGACTCTATCTTGTTGATTATATTTTGTAATTGAAAAACTTCAATAAAAATTAATATTAAAAAAAAACAACTGTTTATAAGGGCTCAAAGATATCAGGTCTCAGGTGTTAGAAAAAAATGACTGCAAAGGGCTTTAACATTGAGATCCAAACTTCAATTGAATATCTACAATGATGATCTGATGTATGTCCCCTTATGCTAACACTATACTTTGTTTCACTTTATCAAATAAGCACAAGATGAGCTAAATTGTACTAGTAACACTATATTTGTTGTGTCCAATGGTTGCTATGGCAACGGCTGGCATTTTTTTTGCACAGTGGGTGAGGTTTCAATAAGTGTAAAAGTTTGCTTTACTTTGCACTATTGTTGGTCTGATGAAGGGGTGAACCCCCCGAAACGTCACTTGTTTGTATATGGAATAAATACTTTTTATTCACTTTCTTCAACTCCAGTGAGTGATTGTGCTAAACTCTGATATTTAACTTTCTATAGCACCCTGGCTGAATTGGGATTTATTGTCTGTGGGAGTGTACTTATCCAGTTGATTATATATAATAGGTGGAGACAGACAGAGGCTGTTAGAAAAATGTGAAATGCTATGGATATTTAAGTTATCCACCAAGGTTCCTTTGGGTTTAAATGCCGAATACGATTTAATTAACTTCCTTTCTTTTCCCTTTTCCTCCTCTTTCCCCCCCTGCACCCTCCTCTTCCCCCCCCCTGCAACATTAGCCTAGCGCCAGTTTTCTAAAGGAACGTTTTTCAGAAACATTTATCTAGGAAAACTAATTTTACAGACTGCCGCTTCTTGCTCTACTGAGCGGGTCTGTTTCTTTCCTAAGCACATCTGGGCACGCTGTCTAGTCACAGCCGGCCCGATCGCGCCATTAAACTAAATGTATCTCGCTACCAGAGCGGGAGCGAGCGACATTTAGTTTAATGGCGCGATAGGGCCGGCTGTGACTAGACAGCGTGCCCAGGTGCGCTTAGGAAAGAAACAGACCCGCTCAGTAGAGCAAGGAGCGTTGGGCTGTAAAATTAGTTTTCCTAGATAAATATTTCAGAAAAACTTTCATTTAGAAAACTGGCGCTAGGCTAATGTAATATAATTCTGCACTATGTGTAGAATTATATAACATTATTTGGTGGGTTTACCAGCCCTTTAATAGTATCTGAAGTGACATACACTGTTTAAGACAGTGGATATACATTTGTATCAATACATGATCTACAACAGGATTCTTTAAAGGGACACTAAACCTTTGAAAAAACTGTATTTGAAACTATAATAAACTATTAATAAATAATATTCGCAATATGCTTTAATTAACTATTATTCACGGTTTACTATATATTCATGATCAAAAATTAATATAATTCCAAACCCACACTTACTTCTTTTGATCCCCGTTACCAATAGTGCCTGATAACCTGCGTTATCAATATGGCCGTAATCCGCCGTACTGCGCATGCGCTTTATTTTTGCGCGTCATCGAAAACGTCACCATCCATTTAATCTACAGACCTCCGTAATCGAGCATTCTCAACAGATGTTTCAGCGTTCTCGAGCAGGTAAGATGTGAGTGCTTAGCAGCGATAATACCCCTAGTAAGAACGAGCATATATTGAATAACTCACGCATCAAAATATCTGAATAGCATCGATTTTGAAATTGAAATAACTAATAAATAGCGAGGCAACTAGCAAATAATCACCCTTGAAGTAACGAGCATTATTAATTAATATTTGAACATTTTGACAACATTTGATGAAAGAAACTCATATTCAAATTTAATATATTATACAATGTTGTTTTAAATTTCATGCAATATCGGATATAAATGTTAAAAAGAATGACACTTATTCACTGTTCTCACAATGCGGTTTCCTGTAAATAAAAGAGTATATCTTTGGCAAACATCTTTATTCACTATATTATATTTGATAGAGATCTACTTTTAATTACAATAATTATGCTTATTGTTATTTAAAAATAAATTATGGAGATCACGTCTAATTGGAAAGTTGAGGGTATCATACAGAGTTCTATTGTGACCGAAGTGCAAGCGTTTTCTAGCAGTTCAGATGTGAGCGCTTATCAGCGATAATACCCCTAGTAATAACGAGCATATATAGAATTTATCACGCATATAAATATTTTAATATCATCTATTCTGAATTTGAAATAACTAATAGATACCGAGGCTACTAGCAAATAATCCCCCTTGAAGTAGCGAGCATTATGAATTAATATTTGTACATTTTGACAACATTTGATGAAAGAAACTCATATTCAAATTTAATATATTATACAATGTTGTTTTAAATTTCATGCAATATCGGATCTAAATGTTTAAAAGAATGACACATAGTCACGATTCTCACAATGCGGTTCCCTGTAAATAAAAGAGTATATCTTTGGCAAACATCTTTATTCACTATATTATATTTTATAGAGATCTACTTTTAATTACAACAAGTATGCTTATTGTTATTTAAAAATAAATTATGGAGATCACGTCTAATTGGAAAGTTGAGGGTATCATACAGAGTTGTATTGTGACAGAAGTGCAAGCGTGTTCTAGCAGGTCAGATGTGAGCGCTTAGCAGCGATAATACCCCTAGTAATAACGAGCATATATAGAATTTATCACGCATCTAAATATCTTAAAAACATCTATTTACAACTTGAAATAACTAATAGATACCGAGGCTACTAGCAAATAATTCCCCTTGAAGTAACGAGCATTCTGAATTAATATTTTTACATGTTTAAAACATTTGTTGAAAGAAACTCATATTCAAAATTAATATATTTTACTGTGTAGGTTTAAATTTCTTTAATTATCATATAGAAATTTTAAAAAGAATGACACATAGTCACGGTTCTCACAATGCGATCCCATGTAAATAAAAGCGTATATATTTTTCAAACACTGTATTCACTATGTTATATATGAAAGCGATCTACATTAAATTAAATTTAGTCTGATTATTGTTATTTTAAAATAAACTTTTGATATCACGTATAATCTTATTTTTTGTGGTATCTAAAACAGTTCAATTTTTAGATTTATATTATTACAGTCTTTTTGATTTGTAATTAAAATATGCAATGCAATGGCCACTATTGTATGTTGACTGTTATCAAACTGAGTTACCCATTCAAAAAGAAATCGAAAATAATATTTTAAATTATAAATAATCAAAGAAAAATATTCAATTTTTATTTAATCCTTGTCTCCATTTCAAAAAAATAATAGTCATACAATTTGAACTGATACTTTTTATTTAAAGCACGTTTAATATCACCATTATTAAATGTCATATTAATATCTTATTTATAAGTAATAATAACTACATTTTAAAAATTGTATCTGCAAATTTAAAAAAAACATTGTAAATAATTATCAATGGATTATATATTATATATCTGATTCTAAAATTATAAATGTTTCTATTTTTTTTTTTCAAAGTCTATTTTCTAAAGCTTTCTATTTTTCTTTCACTTTGTCTCCTTTATCTGTTTCAGCTTTAAATGGTTATTTTGTTTGTTACATTTCTTTCATTTGTAAAACATCTTATCACACAATCTATTGATTAGCTTTTCATTCACTCTAGTGGCCTCCCAACCTCTGTCTTTTGCAAATAGTAGTCATGGTAACACTGTTGTAAATGTAGGCTCCTTAGTTTAATTCTTGATTATATTCTTTGAAAAGGTCAAAATTAAAACCTGATTAGACAATCTTTTTAATGAATTCCAAGAGTAGATTAGTTTGAAATAGAGCTTTGTTATTTTAAAGGGAGAGTCAAGTACTAATCTTATTTTCAACTTGTAAAAAGGGCATGCAATTAAATTCATATTAACAATAGGTTTTTTTAAACTATTTCTCTTTATCTTTTTATTATTATTTGAAATATAAAACTAATATGTTCATATGGTAATTTTATATAACTTCAAGAATGACTATCAACTCAATAAATTTAGAACACTATAGGCTATTAGTTCTCATGTTTCATGTAGATAGCATTGATCTAATTCAGTTAAACTCAACCAGTATTGAGGAATGATTTATTAGAATTAATTTTTTTAAAATTCAATGAATTTAACGCACATTATACACTCATTTACATATATCTGCATGTAATATACACTACAATAAATACTACAATTAAAAAATATTCATATAAAATTAAATTTTAAAGATAATTATAAATTAATTTTTAAGGTTTAATTTCTGATTATTTGAAAAGGTTAGTTTTAAAGTAAAATTCAAGTGTCAAATAAGACACTCCACCCTTGACCTTATGTTGATATTGCTAATACATTTTAAAAATACAGGATCATGCTTTAAAATGTAGAGAACTGTATTCACATCAAATATTTTTTTTTAGTATTCCTATAATTAGAAAATTGTTATGTTTACATTTCAATAAACTTTTCTTTTTCCTATTTTCTAAAAAACATGGGCTATATAAAGATCTAATTAAACAAACATTGTTTATAATTTTAAATTTAGTCTATAAAATTATTTTAAATGGACACTAAACCCAATTTTTTATTTCATGATTCAGATAGAGCATGCAATTTGAAGAAAATGTATCATCTACTCCTATTATCAATTTTTCTTTTTTCTCTTGCTATCTTTATTTAAAATGCAGGAAACGGGTGCATAGGAGCAGGCCCATTTTTGTTTGAGAACCTAGGTTATGCTTGTTTATTGGTGGTTTAATGTAATCCTCCAAATACCAAGCGCTATCCGTGGTACTGAACCAAAAATGGGCTGGCTGCTTAGATTTACCTTCCTTCTTTTAAAATAAAGATATCAAGACAATGAAGAAAATTTGATAATAGGAGTAAATTAGAAAGTTGCTTAAAATATCATGCTATATCTTAATCTTGAAAAAAAAAATGGGGTTCAGTGTCCCTTTAAGGGTCAGTCAGCACAATTTTTTAACATATATAATTACAAATATTGAAAGTCTAACATTATAACTGTTGATTTTTTAAAACATATAAATGGTTAAATAAATTGATTTTTATTCTTTGTAAATACATATAATTCATGTTTTCGGTTTCATTTTACATAGAATTAAAGAGGCATTCAACAATGTTTCAAAGCTATAATTTTCAATCTCAAAAAATTATTTTATTTAAATATCGTTTTCAATTACATAAATCAAATTTCGATTATTGTTTGATTGAAATTTCAATACAGTATTAATAAAGAATAACCGATTAAAAAAAAACTAGAAAATGCTATACCAATTTTTTTTTAATAAAAATTTTGTTTTTCATTTTTGAAGTTGAGTCTTTATACACTGCCTTTGTACCATGCGATAGCCATCATCCAATCTCAAAATCATAAAATTATCATGTTACAAAAATCCTAGATTCACAAATGAATAAACAATTATTATTACACGTGTTCATTAGTATAATTACAATTCAAAAATTGAAAAATTAACAAAATGTGGCATTAATTTTAATGTCATTAATTTTAATAATTTCTAATAATTATATATTAAAATAAAGTACGGATTTTTATTTGTTATTTGTTATTGTCTCCCTTAATTTTTAACTTCACTTCATTTTTTTATTTTTTAAATAATTATAGACTATAAATTTTATTTATGAAGAGTATAATCTTAAAAATGAAATAAAATAAAAATATATTCAATAGCCTATACATCAGTATTAATTGTTGCAATGTAGGTGTAGATAAAACAAAGGCTAAATCATCTATTTAAAATGCTTCAATTGTAGTAAACTAGCTTCTTTTAAAAAATTAAATAGACTATCGACGGTTAAAAGTATCATTTCTAATAAACACACCCACATATATAACAAATTATAAATTAATTTCTAAATTTAAAAAATTATATATATAAAAATAATTATTTTTGAGCATTAATATATAATTTATACTCTTATTACATTTAAAAATTATTTTATTTATTAAAAAAAAAATTATCTTTTAAATTTTTTTTATAAAAATTCAAAATATCATATTTCATATATAGTATTAAAAATTTTAAAAATCAAACATTTAATAATTCACATAAATAATTCCAAACATACATAATTCCAAATAATTAAGAAATAAATAAGACACACCATCACACACACATACACATACACACAAATGCATTACAAACCATCTTGAAAAAAATATTAAAATAATATTGATTATTTAATTTCAAAATCAGATTATTAAAATTTTTTATTAAATTGTTTCTCCAATATATCTAAATTGTATTTCCTTTTTTTATTCAGAATAAATCGAAATTTTTCAAAAATTTCATTGTCTTTTGTTTGAAAATCCTGATCACGTCCGAATTTACAAGGTAATTATTTTTACAAATATCATTGAATTTTTTTTTTACATGTTAAATAATGTTTATAAACAAATTTGCACATTACATATTTATATAAGTATTTTTTTATATGCGAAATTTTTTTTTTTTTTAAAGAACATTATATATTTTTTTATAATAAAATAAAAATATGTACCAATGATTATCAATAATTTTTTACATATAAAATTATTATTTTCAAATACACAATGTATATTAATTTTCATTTTGCATTGTCAAAATATTTTTTTTTTTTATTTTTTTTTTAAATTATTTATTTATAGATATATGAATAATAATTAATTTTTTTTAAACAATTTTCGTTTTAAAAAAATAATTTTTAAATTTTTTAATATATTTAAATTATAATAATAACTATTTTAATATTCCTTTTTATTTTTTTATAGATGCCTAAATGTTTTGTAAAGGGATGTTCATCAAAACATGACAATCGATCGAAAACACCAGACGTCAGTCTACATTGTTTTCCTAGATCACCCAATAGGATAAGAAAATGGCTAGAAATTTCAGGACAAGCATTACCAAATCCAGAAACAATAGTACAAAAGATTATGATGCCAAAAAGTACTGTTAATTATCGTATCTGTTCTAAACATTTTACAACTGACAGTTATATGATGATCGGTTCAAGAAAAACACTCAAAAAGGACGCTGTTCCGAGTTTGCAAGTACATGTGTTAACAACATCGAATGTAATAGTCGATAATGAACAACCGTCAACTTCAATGTTCAGTAGAGAAACAGTAAATGTCTCATCTTCACGTGTCGATGTAATCCCAAGCGACAGTGAAGAAATAATGGACACAACTCCTGAACCATCGCTTCCATCTTGGCAAGTTGATCACCATTATAGTAGCACACTGTCTAGTATGGATAGCTTTGAAACTGATTTATCTGTAATGTCACATATTCAGAGACATGATATTTCCCTAGAACGTGCATCTACTGCACTTCAAATTCAAGATGAAAATCCTCATTTGTTACCAAAGTCACGTACTATGTTTGCCAAAATTCTTCCAAAAACACCATAAAAAATTATTGTAGGAAAAGGAAGTCATGTAATGGATCAGCAGATGTTAAGACGTTCGCCTAGAATGATAAAGAAGAAAGACAAAGGAATTAAACATAATGTCGGAACTACAACAAAAAATTTAATACAAACTCGGTCAATAGGTACATGGACCGGTACTTATGACTTTTTTATGTCTGAAATTGCCTCATATAAAAAATTTTTTGAGGAAGAGGAATCGATTTCGACATTACCAATTATGTCCACACCAAGGCAAATCACAAAACAGTACTTGAGGTCAACTCTCACACCGATCAATGTAGTGGAATCTAGAATACCCAGAATAATAATACCTGAACAATCATCACCTATTTTAAGCCACAGCATGGAAGAAGAATTTCAATTACTAGATACCAGTGCATTAGGTGAAAGTATAAATCCATTGGAAGAATCTGCAACTTCAGAACATGTTGACGATAAAGACACTTCCTATGTTCCTAAATCAGATTCATCACCGTCTTCAGAAGAAGAAAAAAATCTCAATTCTGACATATCGAAAAAAGCACAAACAGAACGCAAATTTATTGTGTTCGAATCATGTCTTGACGAACTTTTAAAGTTGATAAAGTGCTCCTATGGTGGGAATTGCAATTCGCCTTTAGAACAAATTCTAAAAACAGTGACTGGAACAAACATTACTTTATACACAGAATGCACTGCTGGACATAAATTCAAATTTTGGGACAGCCAGCCACATTTTGGAAAAAAAGCCATTGGGAATATTATGACTTGTGCAACAATACTACTGTCTGGCAACCATTACAGTAAAATTGCTGAATTTTTCAACATAATGAACATTCCATTCCTATCCGAAACAAGTTAGTACAAATTTCAAAATAGTTACTTCTTTCCAGCTATAGAAAGAGCGTGGATACTGCAGAGACAAGATATAATAAACAGTTTTAAAGGGAAATATGTGACAGTGATGGGTGACGGCCAATGCGACAGTCCGGGTTTTTCAGCCAAGTACTGTATGTATACTTTAATGGAGGATACTACCCGAAAAATAATCGATTTCAACATCATACAGGTGTCCGAAACAACGTCATCGGTTGCAATGGAAGCAAAAGCATTCCGAAGAAGTGTAACCAATGTTATCGCACAAGGTCTAGAAGTAAAGACAATTGCCACTGACCGTCACGTCTCAATTCGAAAAATCATGAGAGAAGACTACAAAGAAATCCGTCACCAATTTGATTTGTGGCATTATAACAAAAGTCTGAAAAAAAAATTGTTTTCTTTAGCAAAAACAAGAGAAAACAAATCACTACAACATTGGGTTCCTCTAATTTCAAACCATCTCTGGTATAGTGCTGCATACTGCAAAGGGGACAAAATAATATTAAGTGAACTTTGGCGGTCTGTATTACATCATGTTCTAAATGTTCACTCTTGGGACAATGAAACCGTTGTTAAGAAATGTCTTCACAAGGAACTTACACCTGAAGAAATTGCAGAGCGTCCATGGCTTGACAAAAAATCTATGGCATATGCAGAACTGTGTAAATTCATTGAGGACCCACTCATTGAAAAAGATCTTGTTTACCTGAAGGACTACTGTCATACTGGAGAGATAGAAGTATTTCACAGTATGGTCCTGAAATATCGTCCCAAGAGGGTGCATTTTTCAATGGATGGGATGAATGCTAGAACACAGTTGGCAGTCATGTCACATAACGCAAATGTGGATCGTCCTCAAGCTGTTGTTAAAAGACCAACAAGAGCAAGTCGGGAAAAAGGAGAAGAAAGATTCAAACCCTTTTACTCAAAAATGAGTAAGCAGTGGCACGCTAAAGCGGTGTATGAAAATACAAACAATGATTTCATTCAGCCAATCATGTTTGACATTTTACAGATAGTCAATGGCGAATTGAAATATGACTTTCATTCACAAGTTGCACGTTTACCACCGAATATAGCACATGTGCAAAGACCGACAACATCGCAATTAATTGATTCACATCGTTCTCGACTATCAAGAAAAAGGCTTTTCAGAGGAAATGATAATTAATGTTCTAGTTCAAATATCCTTTTTTTTTACTTTGGGGTTTAATAAATGATAACATACTATATACCTTTAAAATTTTTATGTTTTCAAAAATTTAATTTTTTGGTATATTTTATCACCAAAAAATTATTTCAAAGTTTTAATTTCTATTTTGTTGTGTATATTTACTGTGTTATTAAAAATAAATATTTTATGTTTTTGTTGTAATGTGAATAAACAAAAATTTTTAAACAATTATTGTTTTTATTATCAATTTGTAAAAATTTTTTAAACTATTTTAATTATCCTTTTTATGTCGATATATTTAGGATCTTAATTTTAAAATGATAAATGTAAATCTCATCATCCAGCACATTTTATGTTCATCAACATTGTCTCTCAATTTAATTATTTAAAAAAAAAAAAAAAATAGCATCATCTATATTATTAAAAAAATGTCACTGCTACTTACCATAAAATGTAATTAAAAAAAAATTTGAAGTTTATATTCGAAAAATCAATTTTATAATATTTATAAATTAATCAGTTTATTTTATTTTTATTATAAGAGTGTTAGTAAATATTTATTTTCAGTGTGCCTTTATAAATATTATTTTTAAAGTGATTATTAAAAATTAAAAAAATTAAAAAAAGAAGTAGTACGATCATTAATAATTCAAAAAATAAATATTATTTAAATAATAGAATTCTTTATTGAGAATATAACAATTTTAAAATTTTTATAAAATTATTAAATATGAAAATGTACCCACAACTTAAATAGTATAATTAGATAAAAACAAAAAAATAAACATAAATATAAAACTATTTACACTTAAACTAAATAAACAGCAATATTAAAATATTCTAAAATTTTCTAAATGTTTAATTATATTAACAAACAAAATATTATATAATATAAATAAATAAAAATAACTGAAACATTAAATAAAAAAAAATAATAACATTAGTCAAAAAACATCTCTTCCGCAGGACCATCAAATTCAACCCTATAAAATCCCATGTAGATTCTATCTGGTGCTGGAAATTGTTGACGTATGGTATTTACTACGCAGGAAGGTATGGGTCTGCGATTGAAAGGCCCAAGATATCCATGAATCCATAATGTAAATTGCCGGTAGGCAATTTTCCTGTAGTCCCTTAAAAAAAATAAAAAAAATAATTAATAAAAAAAAAATAATCAACTCAATTTTTAAAATAATATTATTTATTAAATTTGAAATAAATATAATTTTAAAAATAAACTAATTAACATAAAAATTTTTTTTATTAAAGATAATTTAATAAATTACATTAAATTTTTTAATATTAAAGTTAAATCTTAAGATCAAATAAATTTAAAAATTAATTTTGAAAATTAATTTTGTTAAAAAAAAAATAAATATATTAATTAACATTATTTTATCTAAAAAATATTACATTTTAATTTAATATATTTGTAAAATATAAATAAAATAAATAATCAAAATTAAAATATTTTCAAAGTCATATATTTTTATATAATAATGTATATTTTTTAGATGAATTGAACATCATTGAAATTAGAAAATCATTTAATAATCGTGGTCTTCATAATATATTTATTTTATTTATTTTTTTTAACAATTATTGTATTAAAAATTCAAAAATTAATGAAATTTAAAAAAAATAAAATTTTATTTTTAAATAAGGATATGTTTATAAATATTGTGATTATACTTATTGAAATTATGTAAATAATTTTAGATTTATAATTAAAAAATTTTAAATTATTATTACATTTATTAGAAAGAATAAAAAATTATTAGAAAAAAATTAAATAATTAAAAATTATTGATTACAAATAAGTAAATATTATATATAAAGATATTTTAAATATAATTTTACCAAGAAAATTTACAAATTTATCGATAATAATCAAAAAAAAATAATTTAATTTTAGTTATTAAAATAAAAAAAACAAAAAATAAATAAAAAAAAAAACTAACCTCTCTTGCAGATCTTGGACGCGTCTCTGACGTGTCCTGCGATCAGCAGCCCGGTAACGGTGAAGATCGATCAAAAATTGACGATCTTTAAGTCTGTTAAAATATTCGTCTTCGGAAATGCAATTTAAATCCTCTGAAATCCGAGTTGCAATGTTCTCTATTTCCTTACAACATCTTGACTCTAAAGCAGTGGGCATAATGTTACAATTTCCACATTGACACCAATTAGTGTTTCCAATTCTATCCGATGTATCAGATGAACTGCTATCTGAAGTTGATGGTGATGGTGAAAATTGTGCTGGAACCACTATTGGATCCCATAGATGTAAAAGATTGGTATCCATTGGAAGTGCTCTATTATTCCTTTCATTATCATATTCTTCTCTCTATATAAAAAAAAATATAAAAATTTTGAAAATTATAAAGTTATATATTTTAATTGAAAAATACAACACTAAAAATCAGTTAAATAAAAAAAAAATATATATATATATTACCATTCTTTTTCTTCTCTCCAATATCTCTATATTTTGAGAATTATTGCTATCATCTGATCCACTGGCCATCGCTTTTCTTTTTATTCTGTAAAATTTTATTATAAATAAACCTTGTTAGATAAATAGATTAAATATTTAAGTTCTATATTTTTGAAAATGTAAATGGATTATATGACATATATTACATATTCAATAATTATAATATATATACTCTAAAACAATGTTTGACATTCTCTGTGACGTGGCCAACTAGTGTGCATTTATAGATCATCAGTTGTGCCACGTCAGACTGACTACTGTGATTGGGTCTACATATTTAAAATATATTAATATTTGAAGGTAGATGAAACGATAAGCAGGCATCTTTTACAACCATGCATTTGACATTAATTCATAGACAATTATTATGATTTTTTGATAATGAATGTCAATATGACATGTATAATTTTTTGGAAGCATGTCATGACAGCACAGTACAGTGAGTCTTATTATAAATATATATTTATATTTATTTATATATAAAATACATTTTTAAAATTTTTAAGATTATTTAACAATAATGTATGGAGTTGTTACACATTTTTTTTTAATGAAATTTCTCATACGTGAATAAATAAAGGTTTGCAATCACTGATGTAAACAATATATGTCTATTGAAGTTACAGATATATAATTTATTTAAAGAGAGAAAAAAAAAAAATTAAAATGTGTATGATAAAACACAAAACCTGTAATTATAATCAAATTAATAATTTAATTATTATTTAAATTGTTGATATTGTTGATGAATGTTATGCTAGCTGATTTCTATATAGGCTATGTGTGTAATTTAATTTTCTATCAATGTAAATCTATTTTGTCTGTATATACGTACAATAATTTGTTTGGTACGTACAGTATGGATCTATGTATGTACACAAAATATTTAAATTGTTAAAATCTTTTTATATGGATAAACCTATATTTATTTGGTTTATATTTATTGACATTATTTATGTATATACATTTTCTAGTGCAAATATAAGTAAGTAAATGATTTATATATGTATGTTTGTATTTACAATATTTTACTTAGTTCAGTTTATATGTAAATTATTGATTTTAGTATTTAAATTAAATCGTTATGTATGTATGTATATATCAGATTTGTGTATATATATATAAGTATGTAAAGTATGTATATATTTATGAATCGATTTCCTTTTTGGTATGATAGCATGTGTATATGTACAGTTTATATGTTAGTATATACAGTATATATGTATTTTTGATTATACAAAATATATTTATGTATTTATATATATATGTGCAATACATTGTTATGTAATTACATTTTTTATGTATTTATAAATCATTATTAAATACAAAATATATGTTATTTCACTATATATTTTTGTCTTTACAGTATGTATTTATTTATAGCTTTATTCAAAATAGCTATTTTGGTATGTATGTACAGTTAATATATATATGTATATGTTATTACAAAAATCTATTTGAACAAATTTTTTTTTTTAATACTATATATTCTATATATGGTCCTTAGTATATGTGTAATTTTGAAAAGTATATATGTATGCAAATAATAAATTTTTATTTAAATGTAGATATCTAATTTCAGTCGATATGTATCTATGTTAATTAGATTATTAATGTATTTAAAAAATTTACTTTGATATGTATGTATCCGAATAATATATCTATTTATTATGTATATATATATATATTGTTGATATTTCTTTATGTATGCGTGTATGTACAATATTTATTTTGATAATTATAGTTTACATGTATGAAAATTCATTATATTGATATTTAATTTTTAAAATTCGGTTGGGATGTATGATATAAATATATAAAATAGATTTTTATGTATCTAATTTATATTTAATGTTTTAAAAATAAACATATAAACTATATACAATATATATATATTGTGATGTAAAGTATTTATAGACGTATGTGAACATGATGTAGATGTTTAAAATATCTACTTAAATGTTATATGTTTGTAGTTTTGAATGTCTGTTTTATAATGATTATTTTAAGTTTTATCGTTATGTAATTAAATTATTTATGTAGCTACTTTATATAATAATTGGTGTGCATTCAAAATGTATGTATGTACTTTATATATAGATATATGTATGCTAAATGAATTACAATTTATGCATGTACAGTAGGTATATGTATATCATGAAAATAAATGAGTATATATTTATAAAAATTATTGATTTATGTTAAGTTGGTCTGTATGTATGCATGTATGTCCATTCTGTAAGTATGTATGCATGTGTGTACAATATAAATATATGCATGTCAATTAATTAATTAGTTAATGTATGTCAATTTTATATCTATAAATATGTAATGTATTTATGAATGTATGTTCAGACATGTAACTATGTATGTAGAGTTGTTATGCATGAATTTATGTGTCATATGTATTTATATGGATAATGTGTGTCTATATCATGTATATATATACAATAGATGTGTATTTATAAATCCATTTTGGGACAATATGTATGTATTTATGTTCTGTGTGATTGTATGTATGTCTATACTTTAGATATGTATTTAAATATATAAAATGAGTAGATATTGATATATTGATGTAGAATGTGTATATGATTTCATAAAGTTTTTATTTATCGATTAACATTAAAAACGTATGTAAAGTAGATATGTAATTCTAATCATTATTACTGTAAAATAAATATGCATGTTGTCCTGAATGTACATTTTTAAAATCTGTATGTATAATAGTTATGTATGTATATATGATATTTATGTGTGCATGTATGTACATTTGGTATATATGAAACCGAAGTATGTACTAATGTGTAATCTGTAAAAAAAATGTAACGCTCCAAATGTATGATTTGATGTTTATTAGTTATGAATGTAGAGTTATTTTCTAAAATGTTTGTATTGATGCATGTATTCAGGATCGATGATTATTTAGTGACGATTTATTATATCTTTATCGTTGCGTATGTGGACTGCTATGAATGTATCTGAATATGTGTGCAATTATAATAGATAAATAGTAAATTTGTGGTATTAAGAGCAAATATTACTGAATACCGTTGAATACACTTTTGCGCTAAAAAAAACAAAAATTCATAAGTGCTGATTGATGGAGAATGTTATAAAAAAAAGTGAATGTGTAATCTTTAGAATATAATTCATAAATGCACAGTTGTAATAGCAATGGTATCTATTTTTTAATTAGAATGTATTCGCATATAATTATTTTAGACTTTGTATAATCATATACATAGTTGTCACATTGAGATGTTGGAATTAAAACATAAATCGATTTAACTATATTCATTATTTAATTATTAATTTTTAATTAAAAAGAAATAATAATAAATAGCGTTCAATATAAAAGCAAATAAATACAGATTTTACCTGTACAATGATGTCTCCTGCAACACACGAACTCAATGCAGCAAGCTTGTAACGGAATAAATACAAAAATTACAAACAATAGCTTGCTTATCAAGTTAGTGGGTTGAGAAGAGACATGCAGAAAACACCCATAAATTAGAGACAGAGATAAGAATTTATAAGTCATTTAACTTTCTTTGTTCGTAAAACAGACTTAGCCGCAATTGAATCAAATACCGATGTCATGGATATAGTTTTTGTAATGCGCATGCGTTATGCCAGTCGATCACGTAATGGCGTTTGGAATCAGATGTTCAATATGCGCATGCGATAAGTTGCTAAATGATTTGCGCATGCGCGCGATGACGATCGATTTGTATAATTATATGCACGATAGAGCACTGCGATTGGACAAAGTCTATTCTAATTTCGTCACTGAAAAAGGGGGTTTGGCAGCGGTGACGCGATTGCAAGGATTTTATATATCGTTTTCTAAGGCAAGAAATACTCGTTTGAGATTGCAATAAGGTAATTTTTACTTGATAAGTTGTTGACAATAGATTTTAGGGTGTTAATTGTAGTAAAAAAAACAAAGTTTTGGAATCCTTTAATACAGTTTTGAGTTTTCTCATTCACTCTATGTTAAAGTGATAACAGCTTCTTCTTATCTGTATTGTCCTTAGTTTACATAAAAAAAATGTGCACTAGCAAGCGAATAGCAAAGTCTATTAAAACTGATAAATTTAAATCAATTTAGTTGGGCTTTTTTTAAGTTTTGATTATGCTCAAGAAAATGAATGTATTTATTAAATGTACTGTATCTCTAGCAGAGCAATCTTACTGGACCAAATGATCTAAAGTTCTCTGCTCAGGTGAGATTATCTAAAGCTCTCTGCTCAGGTGAGATTATCTAAAGCTCTCTGCTCAGGTGAGAGGATCTAAGAAGTCAGTATGTCCCTCAAGGAATTTTAGCAACACAAATTTTAAATTGAGAGATGTTTTGTATGTAGTGTTCTGGATGTGCACATATTTTGCTTGATTTTTTTTCCATGCTTGAAAGTTTTTTGGTCATTGGGCCTTTAGAAATAAAACAAATGTATTAGTGATATTAAAGTGAAGGTCAATTTGGATGAATTAGTGCCTGGTTTTTAATAAACCTATTAAAAACAAGGGCACTTTAATTCATCAAAATTCACATTTCACTCCTTTTCTTCAAAAACTTACCTTTTAATCCTGTCAGCCACTGCAGTGCTTCCTCCGCCCGTCGCAAGCCTTCTTCGTGGGTCCAAAATGACGAATCCGGCTTCCTCCAATCACAGCATTGCATCAGGCCATGATCTCCCCGGGGGGAAAGCCGTGATTCGAGGAAACCAGATTCGTCATTTCTGACGTAAGAAGAGGCTTCCGACAACCAGGGGAATCGCTGGATCAGCATTTAGGATTAAAAGGTAAGTTTTTGAAGAAAAGTAGTGAAATGTCAATTTTAATGAATTAAAGTGCCCTTGTTTTTAATAGGTTTATTAAAAATCGGGCACAAATTCATCCAAATTGACCTTCACTTTAAAAACTAGAGGAATTAAGAAATTTTAAATTTTAATAAAAAAAACAAGAAGTTTGAGGCTTGGGAGTTATTGGTCAAAATGAAGTAATATAGCAAGAAAGGTCATCAGATTTTGTCAAAACTCTTACTAGTATCTTTGCAAATTGAGGTATATTACAAAACTGCTCTATTCAAATGTGAAATTTGCTATTGAGCATTAAAATTTAAAGGGACATACAACTCAATTGTTTTGTCTTTCATGATTCAGATAGAGCATATAGTTTAAAACAACTTTCCAATTTACTTCTATTATCAAATTTTACAATTTTTGTACTGTCCCTTTAAGTCCTTTTAAAACACCAGTGTGTGATGTTTAGAGATGAGGCACAGCAGTTCACTGCTAATAAAAGTGCAAACTTTTCACTTTGTTATAAATATTAAATAATAGGAGGACACTTTTTTACTTTCACAAAAGACCAGAGAAGCTAGGCATGCCAGTTACGCCCCTTTAAGGGTATCTTATGGTATTGTCTGACATATTGCAGGGACATTTGTAAGTTTTTGTCACAATGTGAGTTAAAGTAGACTCAGGTGTTCTTCACGGCTAGTCATTTGAGAACACTAACAAGGAGATGGCCTAGCTCAGACGCATTATCTATAAATCAGCGATCTTAGCATTTTAATTACTTTGCAGTATCAATTCTTATTTAGAGCTTGGTAGACAATGGCAAAAATAAAACTGCTTGATTAACTTGTCTCACATTTTAAATTAATTTCAGACAGTGGATGATCAGGAAAATTCAGCAACATTAAATTGCTTGTGCAGGTTGAGGAAACAGCAGTGCCCAATCAGTGCCAGCTGGCCAGCAGTTTCACACTAGCGAGGTGCTTATGCAGGGATTCCCATCTAAGGCTGTAACAGTGTGAACATATTGGAAGTCTCAGTGACGTACGTTCTGCAGTCCTGCAGCTATTATAGTTCATCCTCCTAACTAAAAAGCTATGGTTCAGTTAATGCTCAGGATAGCCTTATGTATATTACAGTCATTTTTATTGCCATTGCTGTATTTGTCTTATCCACTTTGTAAGTCTATGCCATAAAGATTAGAATGTAAACATTTCAAGGTAGGAGAATCCATAGCAGTTAATTCAAATTTCACCTGCATTAACCAGCTTTGAAATGTGCTGTGCAGCAGTAGCACAGTTTTTAGATGCTACCATGTCTAATGATGCCCCTTTTGAATGTCAACCTAAAAACTACACCATTTACAATGTTTCTCTCCAATAAATTTAGAGTTAGGCTTTAGGGATAAAGATATAAACCTTGAGGTTCTAGAGAGGCGGCAACTATGAGGCTAAACTTCTGAATAAGCAAATGATAAAATAATCTTTCAATTGATAGAGATGTTTATGCATTGGTGAAAGTTTAAAAGGTTCTCCTGATGATAAAATAAAATGATAATGTACACGATTTAATCAATAAACAAATAAATAGGTTTCTTAAGATAAAGTATTTATATAGACAATTTTGGTTCAAAATTTACACCAAGGATTTAGGAATAAGGAAAAAAAAGGATTCCCAGGGAGGGAGGTACTTGTTACATCATTTACCATTGAACCAATTGGAATGGTTTGTTGTTTTTAAATGTTGATCATGTTTCTTAACCTAACTATGCAGCTATGAATATCACCACATCCGAAACACGTTGGCACTCATAGTGATAAGAGATACTTATAGCCTCCATTGTTTATTGTATGTATATACACTGCCCGTTTTTAAACTTTGGATATAAATAAAGAAAAGTTTTATTGGAATTGTCATGTGTGTTCCTCTAACTCTGTTTCGTTAATTCTATATCATGGGCCTTTTGATTAGAACATGCAGCATTTGACATTTTTACAGGCTTCCCGTGTATGCAAGTTCCGCTGCCATGAATATAGCAAGTCAGATTGCTGATGATGTCATATTGAACAACCAAAATTGGTTATCTGAAGGAGGGATTGAGATGGTGTGCTTTTAGATTGTGAACAGATGTACGCTATAATAATGGAGTTAACTTGCAGAGTGTGGATAGCCAGTAGGGTTTCCTCCTTAAAGGGGCATAAACTCAATAAAAAATTATTTCTTGATTCAGACAGAGCATTAATTTTTTTAAACAGCTTTCCAAATGTACTTTTATTATCTAATCTGTTTAATTCTCTTCTTATCATTTGTTAAAGGAGTACTGCACTACTGGGAGATAGCTGAACAGATCAAGCATTGCAAAGAAGTCCCTAGCAACATGTGTAAAAGTCCCTAGCAATATATGTAGTGCAGGCGTTGCAAAGAAGTTCATAGCAGCATATGTAGAACATGCATTGCATATAAGTCTCTAGCAACATATGTAGAACATGCATTGCATATAAGTCTCTAGCAACATATGTAGAACATGCATTGCATATAAGTCTCTAGCAACATATGTAGAACATGCATTGCATATAAGTCTCTAGCAACATATGTAGAACATGCATTGCATATAAGTCTCTAGCAACATATGTAGAACATGCATTGCAAAGAAGTCCCTAGCAACATATGTAGAACATGCATTGCAAAGAAGTCCCTAGCAACATATGTAGTGCAGGCATTGCAAAGAAGTCCCTAGCAACATATGTAGTGCAGGCATTGCAAAGAAGTCCCTAGCAACATATGTAGTGCAGGCGTTGCAAAGAAGTTCATAGCAGCATATGTAGAACATGCATTGCAAAGAAGTTCCTAGCAGCATATGTAGAGCGTGCATTGCAAAGAAGTCTCTAGCAACATATGTAGAACATGCATTGCAAAGAAGTCCCTAGCAGCATATGTAGCACATGCATTGCAAAGAAGTCCCTAGCAGCATATGTAGCACATGCATTGCAAAGAAGTCCCTAGCAGCATATGTAGCACATGCATTGCAAAGAAGTCCCTAGCAGCATATGTAGCACATGCATTGCAAAGAAGTCCGTAGCAGCATATGTAGAACATGCATTGCAAAGAAGTCCCTAGCAGCATATGTAGCACATGCATTGCAAAGAAGTCCCTAGCAGCATATGTAGAACATGCATTGCAAAGAAGTCCCTAGCAGCATATGTAGCACATGCATTGCAAAGAAGTCCCTAGCAGCATATGTAGAACATGGATTGCAAAGAAGTCCCTAGCAGCATATGTAGCACATGCATTGCAAAGAAGTCCCTAGCAGCATATGTAGAACATGCATTGCAAAGAAGTCCCTAGCAGCATATGTAGCACATGCATTGCAAAGAAGTCCCTAGCAGCATATGTAGAACATGGATTGCAAAGAAGTCCGTAGCAGCATATGTAGAACATGGATTGCAAAGAAGTCCCTAGCCACATATGTAGTGCAGGCATTGCAAAGAAGTCCCTAGCAACATATGTAGTGCAGGCGTTGCAAAGAAGTCCCTAGCAGCATATGTAATTAAAGAGATATAAAAATCAAAATTTGTACTTTTATGATTCAGGCAGAGCATTCAATTTTAAGATAGTTTTCTGTTTACTAATGTCATCAAATTTACTTTGTTCCTTGGTATCCTTTGTTGAAAACATACCTAGATAGACTTTAGAGCAATAATGCCCTACTGGGAGCTAGCTTGTGATTGCTGGCTACATAATATTCTTCTTGTCATTGGCTCAGAAGATGTGTTCAGCTAGGTCCCAGTAGTGCATTGCTGCTCTAAAGCTTGCAGGGGTTAAACACATAGTTAAATACAAGCTACAGTGCAATTCTAAAAATTATCACACACAAATTAACACATTACAGCAATTTCTATTTGCACTTGTATTTCCTATTAGTTGGCTCAGGAATTATGCATTATTATTTGCAATTATGTTTGTAACAATACAATGATATAGTGCTACAGGCCTGCACTTGCTCCTGAGCCTACCTCAGTATGTTCTTATGCAAAGGAGCTATGTTTTTAACAAAGTCTGCCAAAACAAAGAGGTACATTTGTGTAGAAAACTAATAGAATACAATAAATGGTTATATTTTTTGACTGCATTCTATCTGAAACATGAAAATTCAAATTTGATTCCCATTTCCCTTTAAAATTAGATCTGTATTGACAATGCACTATTGGTCCAGATGTGAACATGGCTGCTGAGCCAATTAGGGGCACCATATGTGGGTAGGCAGCAATCACAAGCCATGTTCACCTTAGAATCGGCTCAGGCGTGTGCATGTGTCCTGCGCACTGTATATTGCTGTTACAAACACTGAGGCATTCGCATGTGCATGCTCCTTATCCTACCTCAGTATGTTTACAGAAAGTTTCAACAAAGGATATCAAGAGTAATGAAATAGCTATTTTTGGTTTGCTATGTGCTGTGTTAAACTCTCAAAAATCTTAGCTCTTAAAACTTACTGGAACTTTGTAGTAGAATTGGAAGTGCAAACCAGTGGATTTAACATTCTATTCTATCATGATGCTTCTAAGTAAAATTATCATCAATTTTACATTGTATGCAACTTTATAGTACAGAGCTTCCTAAACTTTTTTTTCACCTGGGACCCCTTTTTTTTTTACATTGTAAAATATTTTGTTACCCCATCATGGAAATATAGTAAAGACAAACACCTTGTCAGATGGGTATACACATTTTTTAAAATATTTTTTTATGCATCAATATACTACACAAGTGAAGAGCTATTGCTAATAACTAAAGATTAGTCCCACTCTCTAATTCTGTATACCTTTCATGTAGGGTTCTCCCCTGCCTGTGGTGATGGAACAACACGCACATGCTGTGTGTTCTCTTACTTTATTGTAAGAAATATTATAATGCTATTTGAATGTAGATCAAACACCACTTTTATGTCCATTTAATAAAATAAAAAATGTTGCAAAATGTACTGAGTTGCAATATTTTTGGGAATATAATAACCCATATGGGTTCCCATTTTGCATTAAAATAAACAAATAAGGATTAATACCTAAGCTCTTTAGAGGATGTAATTGGGATTGCTTACAGATCATTTGGTGAATATTTATAAACAGATAGTCCATCTTACTCTTACAAATATTCTTCTGCATTACTCAGCAACTTAATCTCTCTGTCCTACACCCCTTAATATAGCTACCTAGCAGTAGCATATCTTTCTCATAACCCCAACTAGAACTAGTAATTATACTGCCTCACATTTAGCAAAAAACCTACGACTAAGATGAAAACGTATTTATTTAGCCTACACATCACCTACAACCAGTTCTAGTATACTATAGTTTGCCTCTGTTGCTTCCAAAAACATACCCCTTAACCCTGTGAATTTGATAGTACTACTCCCACCTACTTATACCCTTAATGACAATGGTCTGAGAGTGGCTGTTAAATAATACTGGGAAATAGACTGATCCCGTTGTAAAAGAGGTTCAGTACTACATATATTGGTTACATATCTATAAATTGATGTGTTTATGTCCTAGAGAGAGATACCTTATTTCCATGATACACTATACACGTAAAGTATTGTTGTATTTTTTGCTTCTATACTATGGGGTCAATTTATCAAGCTCCGTATGGATGCCCCGTGTTATGAAGACTGCTGCTCCTTAACCTGTCCACCTGCTCTGAGGTGGCAGACAAAAATCAACCCGATCGGATTGATTGACACCCCCTGCTAGCGGCCGATTAGCCACGAATCTGCAGGTGGCGGCATTGCATCAGCAGTTCACAAGAACTGCTGGTACAATGATAAATGTCGACAGCGTATGCTGTCTGCATTTATCGATGTGCGGCGGACGTTATACGCTACATGTACGTCAGCATAATAATAAAGTGACCCCTATGTAACCTTATAAAAAAAATAAATTACACTGCTTACCAAAACTCATGTATACAAGATGTACTCTATTGACTGTCACGCAAGAATGCTCTCATATGCTCAAGTTTAAATTTGTACTAATCCTACATTTATTTGTATATTTTATAACCTCAATACAAATACAATTTTATAAAAAAAAAATATTCCTTTATGTTTCTTTTGCATTTAATTTGATAATCCTATTATGTTAAGATATCTAACACTGGAGTGGTAACATTGCCAAGTGGGAAACATATTAATATTGCATGACTTAAATGCCTAGTTAAAAGTGGATATAACAATTCATTTGTAAAAATATATATTACAAGCCTGAGACCAGTCGGCACCAGTTTTACCAGAAAATAATTTAAAGTATAAATATTTTATCAAGTTAAACCAAGTCTTGGATTGGGATTTATATTATCTGAGCTTTAAAATCTCAGACTATTACAATTGTTTTGAAAACACATTGGGTCAGATTACAAGTGGTGCGCTAATAATAGTTTGGGGCACAATACGCAATATCGCTGGACCATGCTAGCTAGTGTGCACTAATTTCTTTTCCTACGATATGGTGAGTCCACAGCTTCATCAATTACTGCTGGGAATATCACTCCTGGCCAGCAGGAGGAGGCCAGGAGCACCACAGCAAATCTGTTAAGTATCACTCCCCTTCCCACAACCCCCAGTCATTCTCTTTGCCTTCGGTGTAAGGAGGAGGTGAAGTTTTGGTGTCTGAAGAAGATTGGATTTATTTCACTTCAATCTAGATTTTATTATTTTGAAAGCCAGAGTAGGTTTACTCTCTTTCCTTTCAAGATTGGATTTATCCGTACTCCACGTTAGTCTCTTCAGTAGGGCAGTGGTGGCTTTCAAGCAGTTAGGAACTTGCAAGGTGGGCGTCACCGAGTTATCCTAACATGTTGCTGCCCTAGTATAGAAAGCCAGAGTAGGTTTACTCTGTTCCTTCTCTTTCTACCAGTTTCTGTGAGGAGTTGCATCCTCTCACATTGTGTAGGCTGTCCTCCTGCTGGACAGCTGGATTGCAGGTAAGTGCCTTTGTTCTTCTAAATAAGGAGACTGTGCACTTATGACAGTTATACTGCAGCTTTCTCTGGGATATAATGTATCCTTGGAAGGATATTTTTTAGCAGGATGCAGGCACTATTGTGACTAGGAGACTAGGGGTTAATACTTTCTTGTGTGCTAGTATACCCTGATTTTTTTTTTTTTTGGCTCTTATACATTCAGAGGCTTATCTGGGTAATCCTTATGCCTCATGTGTATTACTCATTTGCAAATGAATGTTTTATTTTTTATTGGGCTCCTTTTAGGTATATCGAGCTAGCTCTTTATTTCTCTTTTCACATGCTGGTGTTTACTGGTGAAAAAGATACGGGAGGTTTAGACACGTGTATAACAGATGTTGTCTCTTCTATCGTTCCTGCACAGTGCGCAGACCGATTTCAATGGCGGAGGTTCTGAGGGCGCGCTCTGTTTCTAAATGGCGCAATTTCTATCCGTCACTTCAGATTGTCTCTGGGGGAGTGTCAACTAAGCGGCGCCATTGCTAAACCAACTTTTCAGGCTAAATTAGCATGAAGGAAAAGTCTAGGCTTGGCGATGGGTCTGTATAGTGACAGGCATCGCCGGGGCTTCCCGTTACATGCGGTGACATCACGCGCAATGACGTGATGACATCACCGTGCAACTTTATTTAAAATTGACAATACAAGGGTCATTCCTTCATCCAGATCTCGTTTCTCTGAAGAGGATTACTGGGAGATGGAATGCTTAGTTCTATCTAAGAATGGTTTTCTGAGCCGGTTGTTGTGACCTTGATTCAGTTTTGGATGTAAGTTTCTAGAAAGATTTGCCATAAGATATGGTGTATATATCTTTATTGGTGTGAATCCAAGGGCTACTCTTGGAGTAGGGTCAGAATTCCTAGGAATTTGACCTTTCTCAAGGAAGGTCTGGAGAAGGGTTTGTTAGTCAGTATATACAAAGTATCAAGCCATAGGGGAGCGCAACATCTACCTTACCTCCTCCTCCGTGTGTGTCCAGGCAGCGCAATGGAGAGTGGGTGGGAAGTCTCTCCCTATAGGTCCAGAACCCAATGACGGCGTCTCCAGCAAACGTGCCTGCTATACACGTCAAACAAGGAAATGTATATCCAAAAGATAGCAGAGACACACTGACAGGGAACGGCAGTATAAAAATAAAATCCAATCTTTATTGTAGAAGAGGATAAAAACAAGTCAAACAGTAGTAAAAGCATAAATCCAACAGGTGTGTGAACAGGAGCTCCAGTTGTTAGTCAGTACCCTGAAGGGTCTGATTTCTGCATTTTCTATTTTGCTACATAAACATCTGGCGGACGTGCAGTCTTTTTGTCAGGCCCTGGTCGGAATCAGGCCTGTGTTTGTCGGTTGCTCCTCCTTGGATCGTTAACCTTGTTCTTAAAGTTTTGCAGCAGGCTTCGTTTGAGCCTTGGCATTCCATAGATATTAAGTTGTTATCTTGGAAGTTTTTTGTTTTATTATTACTATCTCTTTTGCTCGGAGAGTGTCAGAACTCTCAGCTTTGCATTGTGGTTCGCCTTATCTCTCATGCCGATAAGGCGGTTCTTTGTACTAAGTTAGGTTTCCTTCCTAAGGTGTTTTCGGACAGAAATATTAATCAAGAAATTGTTGTTCCTTCTCTATGTCCTAGTCCTTCTTTTCATAAAGAACGTTTGTTGCACAAATTGAACGTTGTGCATGCTTTAATATTTTATTTACAGGCGACTAAGGATTTTCGCCAGTCTTCTAGCCTGTTGGTTTGTTTCTCTGTGAAACGTAAGGGTCAGAAAGCTTTTGCTACTTCTCTTTCTCTCTGGTTGAGAAGTATAATTTGTTTTGCTTATGAGACTGCTGGACAAGCAGCCTCCTGAAAGAATTATAGCTCTTTCCTCTAGGGCTGTCTCCTCTTCTTGGGCTTTCAAGAATGAAGCTTCTGTAGCTCTCGTTCCTATTGGATGATTCGAATCAGCCAATAGGAATGAGAGCTGCTTAAATCCTATTGGATGATTTGAACAGCCAATAGGATGTTAGCAGCCCTAATTCCTATTGGCTGATTTAAATTTTTCAGCCAATAGAAATGCAATGGTACCCCCAGTATAATAGGGGTACCTTGCATTTGAATCCTCAGAGTGCGGCGAATGATCACATGAAGAGGACCTCCATGTCGGATCAATGGACCACCGCCTTGGACCTTCGCCTGGACCTCCGCCTTGGACCTTCGCCTGGACCTCCGCCTCCGCGCATAGACTGCTCCACCTCAGCAGGGATGAAGAAGATGCTGGTCCCACGATGGATGAAGATGGATCTGTCTGGATGAAGATGGAGCTGCTGGGATAATGATCGCTCAAGCCAGACTTCAGCAACTGTGAGTACCTAAAGAGGGGTTAGTGTTAGGTTTTTTTAAGGTGGGGTTTTTTGGGTGGGGTTTTTTTTTTAGATTAGGGTTTGGGCTTGTCTTAAAAGAGCTGAATGCTCTTTTAAGGGCAAGAAAAAGAGCTGAATGCCCTTTTAAGGGCAATGCCCATACAAATGCCCTTTTCAGGGCAATGGGTAGATTAAGTTTTTTTTTAGAGTTAGGTTTTTTATTTTGGGTGGGTTGGTTGGGTGGTGGGTTTTACTGTTGGGGGGTCTTTGCATTTTTTTACAGGGGAAAGAGCTGATTCTTTAGGGCAATGCCCTACAAAAGGCCCTTTTAAGGGCTATTGGTAGTTTACTGTAGGCTAGGCTTTTTATTTTGGGGGGGCTTTTTTATTTTGATAGGTCTATTAGATTAGGTGTAATTGTTTTTATTTTGGATAATTTAGTTTATTTTTTTTAATGTGTAATTAATTTAATTTGTAGTTATTTTAATTTTAGTATAATAGTAATGTTAGTTTAATTTATAGTTTAAACTTATTTTTTTTTTATTTCCCAGGTAAGTTTTTTATTTATTTTAAGATAGGGATCTTGTAATTTAAAGTTAGGGTTTTTTTTAGGTTTAGGGGTTAATAGTTTAATTTAGTTTTTTGTGATGTGTGGGGGCTGGCGGTTTAGGGGTTAATAGGTTTATTTAGAGGTAGTCATATGGGAGGCCAGATGTTTAGGGGTTAATAACTTTATTTAGTGGCGGTGTGGGGAACATATAGTGGCATCATATGAGTGTGTAACTGTACATCTACAAGCCATAGTAAATATATATCAGCATTAAATATTAGAGACCCCCAAACATCAGGCGTAATCGCCATCATTAGGGTAAGGCAGTCTTTATAAAGAATTGCACCCAGAGGATGAAAGAAAACCTAACAACGAAAAAGTGGTAGCCGATTAAGGCAGGTGTGCCTAGATGTAGTTTGTTTTCGAATGATAAAGGCTGCTGGTGTCCATGGATTGTTGTACCAGATCCTGCGGTGATATCAGCCAATGCCCACTTTTCTACAACTGTCTACAAATGCGGTTCACAGAGGAGTGTTGAAAAACAGGTGCGAAATCCAGAATCAACTGCTCACCACTCCCTACCCAGCTGGATGTCCTCTGGTCGCTAGGAGAGGTGTCTGCACTCCCTGCCAGTTGCATTGAATTCGCCATCTTGAGACTGCATGGCGAGACCATACTACCAGCTTTCCTGATCACTTTCAATAGGGGAGCTGGGTATAGTAGTAGTGGGGCTCCACAGGGGGAGCCAAATCATTCTCAGCCACTTCTCTTGCATCTGTTGCCCCGTCCAAGTTGTGATCAGGCTCATACATATGTGCTGTGTCCTGTTCTTTGTGGTTGTTCAAACCTAGGTTTTCCCTCAACATCTTGGCTCTTTCAGATCCGCCAGAGTCCTCACCAGGTAGATGTGGGTGTTGTAGTTGGGATAACAGACCCCGGAGCCCCATAGCCATGTCATCTCGGGGCAAGATAGCGGTGAATTTATTTGTAGCATCGCTAGTTTGGAAAACTGCCTGGGAAGGGTGGAAAGCCTCTCTGATGGCATTAATAAGAGCATTGTTATGGGCCTCCAAAAGATTGACAAGTGCAGTTGAAAGTCCTTTAGTAACCTCCATGCTTGCCAAAGAGTAGGTTGCATGCCTTAGTATACTTAGTGTGTCCTATGGTTTTATGAGCTGTGAAAATATTTAGCAGCAGCATTAAGTATCTGTTCCGTAACCCGGTTTCACCTTCTACCCTCCAACTTGAGAACATGAGGCCTATTTATCAAGCCCCAGTGGAATTCCGCAGCGGAATTGTGGCAAGCTCGATTCCCCTTATTTATCAAAGCCTTCAGACCGGCAAAACTTAAAATTTGTGACGTAACATACGATCCGCCGGTTTCAGTCCGACACAGATCGATGCTTACGTCATTACAGATGTTCCGAATGCAAATTCGGCACTATCTGACTACTTTTGCTAGTTATCAAATTTCTACCAGGTACGCTCGCCACTATTCCGGCCCAGCGTACCTGCTTTTCAATCTGCCGCCCTGGAGGCGGCAGATGCCATAGGAATCAAAGGGAGTCTGAAAGCAGCGAAAGCTTATGTTCGCTGCTGCCCGATATCCCATTGATTCCTATGGGAGAAAACCAGTAACGTTTACACCTAACATCCTAACATGTACCCCGAGTCTAAGCACCCCTAATCTGCCACCCCGACACCGCCCCCACCTACATTATAGTTATTAACCCCTAATCTTCCGCCCCAACACCGCCGACACCTACATTATACTTATTAACCTCTAATCTGCCGCCCCCTACACCACCGCCACCTACATTATACTTATTAACCCCTAATATGCCGCCACCTACATTATACTTATTAACCCCTAATCTGCCGCCCCTACACCGCCGCCACCTACATTATACTTATTAACCCCTAATCTCCATCCGTCGCGGAGCAGCTCCATCTTCAAGGCATCCGGCACGGAGCATCCTCTTCTGACGATGTCTTCTTCCGAATGAAGGTTCCTTTAAATTACGTCATCCAAGATGGCGTCCCTTAGATTCCGATTGGCTGATAAGGTTGAAAAAATTAAGATTGAAAAAATCCTATTGGCTGTTGCAATCAGCCAATAGGATTGAGCTTGCATTCTATTGGCTATTCCAATCCGTGCGGAGTGGAGGGTGGAGCTGAAGACCGGCGACCCTGGAACTGAAGATTGGCGACCGTGGAGTGCAGAGGATCCTCTTCCTATGATCGCTGCCGTACACTGGATAGAGAATTCAAGGTACGCAAATTAAAAATGGCGTCCCTTGAATTCCTATTGGCTGATTTGATTCTTCAAATTCAAATCAGCTAATAGGATGAAAGCTACTCAAATCCTATTGGCTGTTGCAATCAGCCAATAGGATTGAGCTCGCATTCTATTGGCTGATTGGAATAGCCAATAGAATGCAAGCTCAATCCTATTGGCTGATTGGATCAGCCAATAGTGTGAAAGCTCAATCCTATTGGCTGATTGCAACAGCCAATAGGATTTTTTCAACCTTAATTCCGATTGGCTGATAGAAATCTATCAGCCAATCGGAATCTAAGGGACGCCATCTTGGATGACGTCATTTAAAGGAACCTTCATTCAGAAGAAGACGTCGTCAGAAGAGGATGCTCCGCGCCGGATGACTTGAAGATGGAGCCGCTCCGTGCCGGATGGATGAAGATAAAAGATGCCGTCTGGATGAAGACTTCTGCCCGGTTGGATGAAGACATCGGGCTGCTTGGATAAAGACTTCTGTCGGCTTCGATGAGGACTTATGCCGCTTCGTTGCGGATGGATGTCGGATCTTCAGAAACTGTAAGTGGATCTTCAGGGGTTAGTGTTAGGCTTTTTTAAGGGTTTATTGGGTGGGTTTTAATTTTAGATTAGGGTTTGGGCTTTTGAAAAAGAGCTAAATGCCCTTTTAAGGGCAATGCCCATACAAATGCCCTTTTCAGGGCAATGGGGAGCTTAGGTTTTTTAGATTAGGTTTTTATTTGGGGGGTTGGTTGTGTGGGTGGTGGGTTTTACTGTTGGGGGGATATTTGTATTTTTTATTTACAGGTAAAAGAGCTGATTTCTTTGGGGCAATGCCCTGCAAAAGGCCCTTTTAAGGGCTATTTGTAGTTTATTGTAGGCTAGGGTTTTTTTATTTTGGGGGGGCTTTTTTATTTTCATAGGGCTCTTAGATTTGGTGTAATTAGTTTAAATATTTGATAATTTATTTTTTATTTTGTGTAACTTAGTGTTTTGTTTTGTAACTTAGTGTTTGTTATTTTTTGTAACTTAGTTGTTAGTTTTTTGTAACTTTGTAATTGGTAATTGTAGATTTAAATTATTTGAGTAGGGTTAGGTTTTTAAATATATAATATAGTTAATTTAATTGGTAGTTTAAAGTAATTTTAGTATAATAGTTAGGGTAGGTTAATTAATAGTTTAATATAGTTTAATGTAAGTTTAGTATAACAGTTAGGATAGATTAATTATTAGTTTAATATAGTTTAATTTAAATCTAAAGGTAAGCTTAAAGGGACACTGAACCCACATTTTTTCTTTTGTGATTCAGATAGAGCATGCAATTTTAAGCAACTTTCTAATTTACTCCTATTATCATTTTTTTCGTTCTCTTGCTATCTTTATTTGAAAAAGAAGGTTTTTTTTAGTTCAGTACTCTGGACAGCACTTTTTTTATTGGTGGATGAATTTATCCACCAATTAGCAAGGACAACCCAGGTTGTTCCCCAAAAATGGGCCGGCATCTAAACTTACATTCCTGCATTTCAAATAAAGATGCCAAGAGAATGAAGAAAATTTGATAATAGGAGTAAATTAGAAAGTTGCTTAAATTTTCATGCTCTATCTGAATCCCGAAAGAAAAAATTTGGTTTCAGTGTCCCTTTAAATTTATTATAAGAGGGGGGGCGGAGTTAACTGCTGAGCAAGGAAGACGTCTCTGGAGAGAGCTCTCTGCTATAACTTGAATTTTTATATGATTTAAGCTTAACATATATAAAATTTTAATGCAAACACAGAGGATCAAGTACGGTTAAAGATTTCTGGAGATATATAGCATACAGAGACAGCCAAGACACCGCATTTATCTCCTCTTAACACCCTGTAACGGAGGGAACGGTCCCTGAGACATAATTCTTTAAGAACCGGTGTGCACAACGGAATTACCCCTGCATGGAGAACGATCAGCCTTCTGCTGCCTAACTCCGGAGGGTCGAGGCACCACACCGGAGTCACCTGGGCACTTCTGCAGGAGAGTACGGACCTCTGCCGTGGTCGGGCCTATAACGCTACAACCCCACATTGCTAAACGAAGGCGCCATTAACCTGACCACTCAATCTACACCCCTGCCTTTGTCGGAGCCTACCGGACTTGTTCCAGACCTGGAGCTACATCTTGGGGGAACGAAATCTCAGGTAACGGCAGAGGTCTCCTTTTTGCATAACGCAGACACTTCTGGATACAAAACAGCCGCCACACTTATTCCCTCCACACCGCGCTTATTGATACACTTACCTCTAACAGCAAGCCAACATCCCTGCCACCGGCAATCCCCCTAGATCAGAACACTACAAGGGGTTAAAAGATGGAAAGACCCGAGCGGGTGAATTGCACTATTGCCTGAGCCACGTGGGGAGAGGGCCAAAGGCGCGAACAGACGCCATCTTAGAGATACCCCTGCACACTTCTTCCCTGCATAAAAAATTATATATTGCTGAGAAAAATCAGCCCACTAGTTCACACAACGATTGATGACACCGGGGGAACAAGCTAATAGATTCCTGTGGCTTTAAACTAGGAAAGGCAATATATGGACTGTGACAAGCTAGCCACATGATTCTCACTCTTTATATGAAACGCACAGAGTAGAGACATCTCCCTTCTGCAGGTTGGATCCCATAACCGTTATATATTATTATTAAAAGATTTTGCAGTGCACTTTCAGACAGAACCATAATAAGGGAAATACCTTACATTAAGCTACAAACAGATGTAACTTTCACCGTACATATACAAGATCTATCTGCAGAGGCCTTGGGGCTCTTGAACACTAGAAACTATTTATACCTACCCCAGAAAACCACCTAACAGTTTGCTTTGTGCTGCTTGTTCTCAGATCTGAGGAAACACACTCTTCCCCCCCCCTTTCCTGCCGCCCCAGCGGACGGTGGGTCATACCCCACTTTCCCTTCCCGTGATCGCCTTGTGAAGGCAATTTCCCTGGGGAGAGTGTGTGGGAATTCGATCTACCTACTGGCCCGAACCCTGGTAGTGAGCCATACAAATAAGAGGTGATTGCTGGAGCAGAATCCTAAATACAGCTGTACAATCCACAAATATCAATTGCCTTAGGCAATTGCAAGAATGTACTTGTGTAGCACTCACCAGCAATTGATCTATTTTGGTCCAATGCTACCTTCGGTAAAGAAGCCCAAAGAGGGGCGATTAAAACTTAACTTTTATTTTGTTAGTTAAAATCTTTACAACACATTAAAATCCACAAACAGTGTGGGGTGAGGGAATGTTGTTCCAAAAAGGAATAGACCATTAGTACATTTTTGGTAAATCCAAGGGAAAGTACCCTCACTAATATGGGGTGCTACAATATACCTCGGGTGTCACCCTTTTATATGTAGGGTCCTGAGTTATATCTCAGGTGTAGCTAATCCCCCAATAGTTGTGTGTAGTCCGCAATGTGGGGAGTGTGATTACTAGTTCTGGTTTGTGTTTTATTATTTTAGAACCCAAAATGTAACGGTCCCGTACAGTTCTTTGCCACTCCTTTGTTGAAGGATAGGATAGAATTATCACCAGACTGGCTGTGCTAAGGAGTCTATCAGCGGCTTAGTGATGAATTGGATGGATATGCTTATATTGTGGAGATTATAACTGGGGGGTGACAATATAGCACGTTATTGTAGAGAAATTGTTTAACCCACTTATCTACGAGGGTTAGGAGGTATTCTCCTGTTTATATGTGGAATCAGGTTGATCGTGCTACAGTATTGATCTGATATTACAGATATTCTTAACTGTTGTATAGATAGCCCTGTGGGGTAATTAGAATTATTTATAGTTATCAACATATGTTATTATAATTCCATATAGAGAGCTAAATATACCTATACGTTAAATACGCTGTCAATTTGTACTGAATATCTGTTATAGTGTGCGGTGCTTCTACTCGTTTTGTGATACTTGGTATATAGAGAGCCTGAATGGCGAAAATGAGCGGAGCTTAACTGTCGAAGGACAGTAATAGTATTCAGAAAAAATTTAGTTTCCTGTAGGTCAGAATAGCTGGTTTCTAAACCGGTGATATCAAAACCTGCCCCTGCTTGATTATCTATATATAGGTTTTCTTAGTATTGCGGATGCACCTTTAAATTCCTTATCGTAAAGTAGGACTTATCAGTATACTACATCAGTCATTACTGTATATATTAACCCCCCGTTTTTTTCGGGTTTTGCTCCCCAATATACTATGTAAATGAGATTAGTTTAGCCGGAAGTTTTCAGTAGTCAGCGTTAATGTAGTGGCTAAACAATTATAATAATCTAGATGGTAAGATTCGAGTTGCCGTTTGGCCTTCCCAGCTTATAGTATAAACACACAAATATCAATCCCTTACCATTCAGGGTTGTAGTACCCTCTAACCGTAATATATTAATTTCGTTTTGTCTATTTTTGCGGTAGTGATTAGTAAAGTACTAATACTGGCTATTGACAGCTTGTCTGGCTAGAGGATCTCAAGTTCACACACGGTTCACACATGTACCATTTTAAATTATTTTTCTAATTAAACATTCATACACCAGGTCACACTGTTTGAAAAGTTTAAAAAGGAGAAAAGTTCTCCAGCTGCCCTGACATGTTTCGCCACAAAGGCTTTGTCAAAGGTGGGGCACCCGCCGAACTTGGGGCTTTTTATTGGCTGGCCGGTGGGAGGTACTCCCTCGTCGGCTGTTGTGATTGGTTCCCAGTTTCTCCTATCGTATCTGTAGGAGAGGGGGGTGTGTTGAGAAACGTCATTTCTGTAGCGCTTGTTGTGTGCCTATCTCTGATTCTCAGAGTCCGATCATGGTATTGGGGCATCTTATAGAGGTTATATACCTAAATGAGGTGGGACACAGCAGGGGATATTAGATAATATGCTTGCTGGATTACTGTGACTAACATCATCCAGATAGGCTTGTCTTCCTTTTTTAGGGTATATATTAATGATTGGATCGCCACCAAAATATAAAACAATAACAATAAGATTGGACAAAGTAAATACATTCCCTGCTTTGCTGTGAGATCTCGAGTAACACATAAAGAGGTTGAGGGAACTTAGTGCAGGACCAATTATATGTGTGAGATTGGAATGTGGTGTGGTTGTAAGTGGTGATGTCGAGTGCAGGGAAAACAGAGGTGAACAGCAACAGAAAGGGTTAAAAACTAGTGCCAAACGTGAGACTATTTAGTCTAGTGTCCCATTGTTGAACATACTGGTATTCTAAATCCCAGAATGTGAGTGTGATGTAAAGGGTATGTTCATCATGTGTGAGTGGGAGCCCGGAGTCAAATTGTCCTGGGCTGTCTAGATAATTATATAAAGAATAGTGACAACACTATGTAGGTGTGAGCTTCATAAGCCTATGGGGACTTAAATTTTTAGTGTCCTGGGTGTGCTGGCATCATTAAGTGTGCTGGTGAATTGTAAAGTGCAACATTTAGTTTACTTTAAACAGTGAGGGGTAAATGGATATTTATCAAGTTTGTAATTGGGTATAATAGATAATCAAAGTGAGTGGGACCTGTTCATTTCTGGTTCCCATTATGTATTACTATGAAATTCGATGGTTCAATTTCTTTTAAGTTTCAGGTGATTGGTGCGCCATTTTACTCAGGCCTTGTGAGAATTGACGTAAAGTTATGTTGATTCTATTATGTATCATTCTTGAATTATAACCTTTTTTGGAAAAAGTGAATTCAGGTAATACTATGTACAATCCAACCTGGCAATATGTAATTGATGAACACATAGTGAGGGGACAAATGTCTCTTCATATGCTACAAAAGAGCCTTAGCAGAACCATGCCTGTTGTGGAAGAGAAGAAGTTTCAATAGCACATACCTCACTAATATTGGAGATTACCTCAAACCTTATGTATTAAACATCCCACATGGGGGAGTAGAGGGGAGGAAATATAGTTTGCCCTCCACAGCCACAATAACCTGTGAAATAATGACCACTAGAAGAGGAGGGAAAGGGGAAAAGATAGCAAACCCAAGCACACCCTCTGCGGTGTCCTCCTTTTTCAAAGCCTCTCAACCATCAAAAACCATCAAAGACATGGCAGAGGGAGAGGACACTACTCAACCCTCACCTCCAACCATTGTCAACCAACCCCCTATTACAAAAGCAGACCTACAACACCTGGTATCTAAGAAGGATCTGACGGACAACTTTGAGAAATTATGGCAGAAGATAGACTCAATCCACACGTCAGTGACATCAACCCTTGCTGAAATCAAATCTGATCTTACTGATATGGGTAATAGAATTGACATTCTGGAGGACCAGAAGGATGCAATGGTGGAGAATGTAGATGAGATAACACAAACAGTGTCCGACCAACAACAGCTTCTCCAGGAAATACAAGACAAAATGGAGGACTTAGAGAACAGGAGCAGGCGGAATAATGTCAGATTAAAGGGAATCCCAGAGGATGTAACATCTAAGGACATTCCAGCATATATTGCGCAACTTTTCAGTCAAATAACAGGGTCTGCTCCTGATTATACATTTCATGTGGAAAGGGCTCATAGAGCTCTTAAAGCCAAAACTAAAAATGGTATTCCCCCAAGGGATGTGATAGTTAAATTGACTTTCTTTCCTGATAAAGAGAAGATACTGCAAGCCTCCAGAAAGAACCCAACCTTTAAGTTTCAGGGCAATGTAGTACAGTTCTTTCAGGATCTAAGTCTACGGACCTTACAACGGAGGAGTTCACTGAAACCATTAACAACTATTCTCCGCAAACAACAAATCCCCCATAGATGGGGATTTCCCTTTGTCCTAAGTATCCTCAAAGACTCCAAAACCATTAACATCAAAAACCAGGAGGATATCCCAGAGGTGTGCACTATACTGGGCTTGGAACCCCCAGATCTCCCGACTCCCCCAGAACAACACTCACCAACCCTACGGAGAGACAAACCCACAGGCTCCATCACCCAGAAGACCTGGCAAAAGGTCAGCTACAAGAAGCAAAAGATGAGCGAAGCCAGAGATGAGCTGACGTGAATTTTCTCCCCTTTTTTTTTTCTTCTCCTCTCTTCATTGGACTTTTTGGTCTCCCTCTCCTTTCTTGCGGATACAATCTCCCACAATTATGGGATTTGAGGACATCACCAAGACATTTCCGAGGTATGATGACTTACCCCCCCACTTGCTTTTTTCTTTTTTCTTTTTCTTTCATACATCACTGTCTATGTGGGGGGAACTACCCCCGACACTTAGCTGAACTGGTCACCCTAAAACACCATGTCGCTGACAGATGACTTTCTCAATATCACTGGAAGAGATTGACCAGGAAATGAGTACATTCTGCTGCAAGGCTCACTACATTGACATTTAAAAGGGACAAAAAGTTGTCCCCTAGTATTTAAGTTTAAGTGGAAATCACTTGTTTGTTAAAAGGTTTTCAGGCATTGTTGAGATGTCCCCTTAGTGGGGACAGATTAACGGTTAATTGTTTAACAATATGTTGTTTGCTCCCTGTTTTTTTCTTCCTTCCTCCCCCTCTCAGCGATTCCTCCAAGACAAAGACCTCCAAGAAGCAACACACCATGTCGTCTCGAGATCTCCAGGGTAAGTTGACTCACTACGTGAGTGACACACTTCTAATACACATGATACACTTAGAATTGCAGACCACCACATATGCCTATGAATAGTAAAATTAGACTGATATCCCATAATGTTCGAGGCCTAAATACTGACATCAAACGAAGGCTTGCAATGAATCAATATAGGACCTTAAATGCTAACCTGGTGTTCTTACCTAAGTATTGGACCAAGCAGTTTAGTACACATTATCATGCCACTGCACCCAATAAAACCCGCGGGGTATCCATTTTAATCCACTCCTCCATTGGATTTTCTCATATTAGCACACTGGCAGACCCTGAAGGTAGATATTTGATAATAAGAGGACGCATCCACGACTCTGAGATAACCCTATGCAACGTTTACGCCCCCAATGATAACCAACATGAATTTTTTGCCCACATTGCTCACTTACTGACAGAATGGTCACAAACCAAAATTATCCTAGCGGGGGACTTTAACATAACCATGACTCCAATCCAACCCTCTCAGCACAAACACCTAACTCCGAAACACCATAGACATAATCGCATTGTTAAAGCAATCCAAGAATCATTTGTACCACACACACTCTTGGACACATGGCACACGCTTTATGGGTCGAATACAGATACCACCTTTTACTCAGCTGCACACAACTCATACATTAGGCTTGACTACATATACCTGAGCCAGATACTACAGCCCTTGCTATGCAGTTCAAGTATACACGCTTGCGTTTGGTCTGACCATTCTATAATTTCACTTGACCTGGAAGGCCTAAGGGACACTAACAGACGTAGGACTTGGACATATGATAGCACTCTTTTAAAATCAGACCAAGATCATAAAGCTATATTACAAGCTATGACTGAATTCTGGGTAATCAACACCGACTCAACCACGAATCCAATTTATTCATGGGCAGCACATAAAGCAGTGGTGAGGGGACTATTAATTCAACTGAAGGCTAGGATTAACCACAAATACAGAATCCACACAGAACAACTTCACAAAGATATCGAACATCTAGAGAGACAGCACAATCTAACTAAGAGCCCAGAGTTATTACGAACACTTCAGGATAAAAAACAATCACTAGCAACAATATTAAACTCGCAAGCAGTTAGGGCAGCTCAACGACTCAAATCACACTACTTCATATTTGCGAATAAGCCAGATAGATTCATGGCCCATAAGATTAGGGAGAGATGCAGAGCGTCGGCTATAATGTCGATAGAAACGGAGAGGGGAGACCAGACATCCCATCCACAAGAAATAGTTAACACTTTCGCAAACTTTTACAGCAAACTCTATGATGGAAAAAAAGTGACTCATAATTCAGAGACAATGTCCCAGACAAGACGATTCTTAGATGACTGTAAATTGACCCCACTCACGACAGAACAGAGAGACAGCCTTAATGCCCAGATAACTATAGAGGAGATTTCAAAAGCCATTAAAGACCTGAAACCAGGAAAGGCGGCGGGCCCCCGATGGGTTCCCGGGGGAATACTATAAACTATTCAAAAACACATTGATCCCCCATTTGACTAAATTTTGTAATTTCATCATGGAAGACAACCCCATCCCTCGGGAATTATTGGATGCAAAGATAGTAGTGATCCCTAAACCAGACAAAAACCATAAGAAATGTCAAAACTATAGACCTATCTCTCTAATCAACCAGGACCTCAAGATTTTTACTAAGGTCCTAGCCAACCGCCTCAAACCAATTATGCCACATTTGATCCACCCCGACCAGGTGGGGTTTATACAGAACAGGGAGGCCCCGGACAATATAAGACGAGTAATCAATTTGATCCATCACTTAGAGAGCACACAAACGCCTTCTCTGGTCCTATCACTGGACGCGGAGAAGGCGTTTGACAGAATAGACTGGAAATACATGCTAGGGGTAATGGCAGAGTTGGGTTTTACTAATACATTTATGACTGCTTTACAAGCAATTTACTCAAAACCACAAGCCCAAGTAACTGCGGGAGGCTATAGGTCAAATCTCTTCCCCATACTAAACGGGACCAGACAGGGATGCCCTCTATCACCCTTACTCTTTGCTCTCTGTATTGAGCCACTAGCGGCCAAAATCCGAGCACACCCAGACATAGCAGGTATTCAGGTGGCCCAAACCGAATACAAAATATCATTATTTGCGGACGACATACTACTCACCATTACTAAACCACTTCTATCACTCCCTAATTTAAACGCGACACTGACCGAATTCTCACAGATATCGGGATACAAAATAAACATGGAAAAAAGCGAACTTCTCCCGGTGGCCATCCCCTCACATACACGGAAAATAATTGAACTGAATTTTGAGTTTCGCTGGGTCTCTAAAACACTCAAATATTTAGGCATTAACCTTCCAGCTCAGATGCATCTCTTATATAAATATAACTACTCCCCATTGCTTAAACAGTTCAGGAGAGACCTCCTAAGGTGGCGAGCATTTGGTTTTTCTTGGATGGGGAGGGTAGCACTAATTAAAATGAACTTGTTACCACGGATTCTGTATCTTTTCAGAGCCCTCCCCATCAGGCTGATCACGGCAGATATTATTAAAATGCAGACTGACATATTAGCTTTCATAAGAGGACCGAAATCGGCTAGAATAGCGAAACAGGTGATTAGCAGAAGCAGAGCTATAGGGGGAGTGGGGGCCCCGGACCTTTTTGTATACTATAGGGCCGCTAGATTGGCTCAAGACTCCTGCCTCATGAGGAGATCAGAAGAGGCTACTTGGGTATTTCTAGAGATGGAGCTAGGAGGGTGGGAAGAGAGAGACTCAATCTTCTGGGACACACACCCTGGTCATCCAAAGAAGCTACACACTCAAGCATACACCACGGACCTGACTACAAAATCCTGGACCCAAATGCGTAGGAGAACAGACTTATTCCCTACATACTCTCTGTTGACCCCAATCAGAACCTTTTTGACAGGCGACTCCCGTAGAATAATTGCTAAGTGGGAGAACAAGGGACTCTATAGAGTGGCAGATGTGGTGGGGGGGGGGGGCAATTACTTCCCTTCACACAGTTACAGGAAAAACTGGAACCTATAAAACTCCACTGGTATCTTTATCTCCAATTACGTTCCTCCCTACATACTTTCCTTAAAAACCCGATAAATGGGAAACTCACGGTATTAGAAAGCTGTGGCGCAAGCTTAACTAGAACTAAACAAAACATTTCTAGAATATACATAGCACTACAGACACCCCCGGACAGGACTAAATCCTCGATAATAAAGGCGTGGGAGAAAGATCTAAACATATCTAAAGGGATTTCGGAATGGGAAGAACTGAGCCAGGAGGCCGATAGGGGATTAATTAGCATGGATTTAAAAGAAAATGTTATGAAGACTGTATTTAGATGGTATCTCACACCAGTGAGGACAGCCCATATGCACATAAGCAGCAGTAATCTATGCTATAGGGGATGTGGAGAGATAGGGTCATACAGGCATATGTGGTGGGACTGTAGGGATATACAGAGGATCTGGCAGAAACTCTCTGCCCTTATTGGCCAACTTCTGGAGGAGGAGTTCCTTCTTACTATCCAGCAGGCATTACTACACGAACATATAGATAAATTCCATAAACACATTAACACGTTCATAAGAATACTATGTACGGTGACAAGAATTTGCATAGCGAAATATTGGAAGGTAGGCTCCCCCACATGGTCAGAAATATATAACAAAATTTCCTACACTTATATCATGCATGAATACGCAGTAGACACCTTAAATAACAGAGCTTCATTCCAGAAAGTATGGTTCTACTGGATCAGTTATTCGGTTTTGTCTAGGAGAGAAGCTGAGTCTCCACCTGTATCTTGAGAATTGACTCTAAATATAACTTAGAGACTGCGGAGGATCGCTGGGAGTGGGAATACTGTCTGTTCCCCTCCATCCCCCCCTTCCTCCCCCCTCCTCCTCCCCCCACCCATATTTGCTCTATACAGAGCTAGATTCCTATGATCATCACTAGAGATAAGAATCACTGGCTATACTTTATCTTTGATGTTATTTTCTTTTTCTCTAATTTGTTCTTTTTACTGATTAAGAGGTTCACAGAGTGATAAATGTGTTAAAATGTTTCTGGAAATAGACAACTAATGTATAAACCGAGAATATAGATTTATTTAGCGCAGTTCTGTCTACAGAACAAAACATCCACTGGCAATATGAAGAGTATTGATACACATAAGAGGAACTGAAGATTTACCAGATATGCTCATGTTATTGTCTGTTGATGTTATCAAAACTACTTTTGAACCCTTTTTGTACTGTATATGATCAAAACTTTTCTTATAACAACAATAAAAAAATATTTAAACATAAATTTATTATAAGATAGGGATGAGTTAATATTTAATGTAAAGTTAGCGGGTTGTTAGGTTTAGGGGTAAATAGGTTAATTTAGTTTATGGCGATGTGGAGGGCTGGCGGTTTAGGGGTTAATAGGTTTAGTAAGTGGTACTGATGTGGGAGGCCAGGGGTTTATGGGTTAATAACTTTATTTAGTTGCGGCGGGGTCCAGGAGCGGCAGAATAGGGGTTAATACTTTTATGTAGGTGGCGGCAGTGTAGGGGGCAGAAGATTAGGGGTTAATAATATAATGTAGGTGGCGGTGGGCTCCGGGAGTGGCGGGATAGGGGTTAATAATCTTATTTAGTTGCGGCGGGGTCCGGGAGCGGTGGGATAGGGGTTAATACTTTTATGTAGGTGGCGGTGGTGTAGGGGGCGGCAGATTAGTGGTTAATAACATAATGTAGGTGGCGGCGGTGTAGGGGGCAGAAGATTAGGGGTTAATAACATAATGTAGGTGGCGGTGGGCTCCAGGAGCGGCGGGATAGGGGTTAATACATTTAGTTAGTTGCGGCAGGGTCCGGGAGCAGCGGGATAGGGGTTAATACATTTATTAGAGTTGCGGTGGGCTCCGGGAGTGGCGGGATAAGGGTTAATACCTTTTATTAAAGTTGCGGCGGGGTCAGGGAGCGGCGGGATAGGGGTTAAACATTTTAGTATAGTGGAGGTGTTTAGTGACAGGGTATAAATAAAGCTGGAAAAAAGCCGAATAGCAGCGAGATCGATAACTGTTTAGTTAATAACAGTCCGCTGCTCATCGCCCCGTACTTGGTGCGCAGCTTTTTGACAGCTTTCTTTATAAATATGGAGAGCGTATTCAGGTCCGCGACCACGATGTTAGGCGATGTCAGACGAGCGTATTGGTGCCGTTGAATGCAAGTAAGTTGACGGCTTGATAAGTAGGCCTCCATGACTGCTTATTCTGATATTACTCTTTTATCCTCAGATTTATTAAATCCCTGCTTACAGGACATGATGATCAGCATTTTTAAACTTTCATTATTCAGACACTAAAATTCACTTTCATTATCAAATTTAATTTGTTCTCTTGGTGTCCTTTGTTGGAAACAATATGTACATATGCTTAGGAGCAGCAATGCAGTCCTGGGAACTAGCTGGTGATTGGTAGCTACACACATACAGTATACCTCTTATCACTGACTCACCAGATGTGTTAGCATTGCTGCTCTGGGGCTGACTTTAAGTGTGTTTTAACCCCTTTTGTAGAGGTTAAACACACACTTTTATAAAAGCAACAGTGCAATAATAAAAAACATATTAGAGCCTATGCTTTTTTCATTTTTACATATAGGTTTCTATCACATGACCTCTGTTCTACCCCTTAAATACAGTATGACAGCGTGTGTTTAACAAATAGATGAGACGTGTGATGTGTTCATAACTACATGAAGAATTCATATGTTTTGCATTTTTACCAGGTATATTTCATTATATAAATAACAAGCCCAAGCACCCAATCAAAAACTACGGTGTAGGCTCCACCATAAATGGATGGAAAGGGGTCAATAGGAAAACATTTGTGTGGTTACAGTGATATAAAATAATTGGGTTAACATGGACAAACAAAAGGTACTTAAATTAGTACTCAGCACACCAAAGTAATTCCTAATATCACTTTATTCACTATGTAACAAATTGAAAAATATATTATTATGTGATGGAAACCCAAACACTTCTTATTTGTAGCATACATCTGGGGCGGGATTACATATATGGCGCAGACTTCAGCCCAAGCGCTGCAACCTGCGCCGCCCGTAATTTTACCTCCCACATTGGGGTATACAATAAACCCTGCCGGTAGTTCATAAAGTGCCGTAAGTCGGATATACTAGCGATGTCCAGAAATGAGTGTAAATACTAATTTCTGGAGTCGCTAGTGACTTACGGCACTTTAGAAACTGCCGGCACCTAAGAAAAAAAATCTAATCTCCCGTAAAAGTCTAACGCCTCCCAAAAATAAGCCCGACACGTAAAACCTCTACATCCGCAATCCCCCCTCTCACAACTAATAATAAATGTATTAACCCCTAAACTGACAACCCCCCACAACACAATATGCCTAATTAAACTATTAACCCCTATATCTGCCATCAAACCCACAACTAATACTAATAATAATAACTAACAGCTAGATTAAGAGTTTTGAGCGCTATAGGGAAATTAATGACCGCCACAAAAGCGGTGGTATTTAACCTCCCTATAGCGCTGCTATTACAGGTTTTGTAAAACCTGGCTTGTGCGGGCGATATGATTGCGTTGAGCTCCATACCTCACCTGACGTGATCGTGCAGGATTTCCCCATAGACATCAATGGGGAGTGTCGGCTAAAAAAAAGCCTAACACCTGCGATCGAGGAAACAAAAGCTCCGTAACGCAGCCCCATTGATGTCTATGGGGAAAGAAAGTTACGTTTAAACACCCTAACATAAAAACCACATCTAAACACCCTTAATCTGCCGCCCCTAACATAGCGACAACCTACATAATGTTATTAACCCCTAGTTTGCTGCCCTAACATCGCCGCCACCTTAATAAAACTATTAACCCCTATTAATTCCCGATATCGCCGCCACCTACATTACAATTATTAACCCCTAAACCTCTGGCCTCCCACATAACTAACACTAAATAAATATATTAACCCCTAACCCTAACGTAACCCTAAGCATAACCCTAACTCTAACGTAACCCTAAGCCTAAATCTAACCATAACCCCCCCTAACTTAAATATAATTAAAATAAATCTAAATTAAACTTAGATTACAAAATTCTCACCCTTAAATATAAAGCTCTCACCAACGCCGCTCCCCTCTACCTATCCTCTCTAATACACAAGTATACTCCAGCCCGCCCACAAGTTCCAACAATGACCTGCTCCTTGCATCCACGACTATCACCTCCTCTCATGCTAGACTGCAGGACTTCTGTCGTGCTGCACCTACCCTCTGGAACACTCTCCCTCGTGCTGTCAGGTTTTGCCCTAATCTTTCTTCCTTTAAATGTTCCCTGAAGACTTTTCTGTTTAGAGAAGCCTACCACCCAACTAAATAATAAATTAATTTCACTTACCTAACATTTCCCTCATCTAACTCTGTATTAACATCTTTCTCAATCTTGCAGTCCTCACCTCCTGTTTCTCAACCTCCTACCCTTTTAGATTGTAAATTCCCACAGGAATAGGGCCCTCAATCCCTCCTGTATGTGTTTGTAAATAACAAGTCTTGTTTTATTACTAAGTACTGTTTTATTTATATGAATTGTATCCATGGACAGCGCTGCGGAATATGTTGACACTCCATAAATAAGGTATAATAATAATAGGAATTATTTAGGTAATTATTGTATTTAAAACTAAATACTTACCTGTAAAAAAAAAACATAAGCTCGCTACAATATAACTAATAGTTATATTGTAGCAAGCTTAGGTTTTATTTTTATTTCACAGGTAAGTTTGTATTTATTTTAACTAGGTAGACTAATTAGTAAATAGTTATTAACTATTTACTAACTACCTAGTTAAAATAAATACAAAGTTACCTGTAAAATAAAACCTAACCTGCCTTACACTAAAACCTAACATTACAATAAAATAAATTAAATTAATAAAATGCAATTATCTAAATTACAAAAAAGAATAAACACTAAATTACACAAAATAAAAAATGAAATTATCAAAAATAAAAACGAATTACTCCTAAACTAATAGCCCTATCAAAATAAAAAAGCCCACCCAAAATAAAAAAAACCCCTAGCCTACACTAAACTGCCAATGGCCCTTAAAAGGGCCTTTTGCGGGGCATTGCCCCAAGAAATCAGCTCTTTTACCTGTTAAAAAAAATACAAACACCCCCCAACAGTAAAACCCACCACCCACCCAACCAAACCCCCCAAATAAAATCTAAAAAAACCTAAGCTAACCATTGCCCTGAAAAGAGCATTTGTATGGGCATTGCCCTTAAAAGGGCATTTAGCTCTTTTACATTGCCGAAACCCTAAGCTAAAAATAAAACCCACCCAATAAACCCTTTTAAAAACCTAACACTAACCCCCGACGATCCACAGTTTTCTAAGACCGGACATCCATCCTCATCCAGGCGGTAGAAGTCTTCATCCAAGCGGGCAGAAGTCTTCATCCAGACGGCATCTTCTATCTTCAGCCATCCGAAGGGGATAGGGTCCATCTTCAAGACATCCGGCGCGGAACATCCTCTTCTTCCGATAGCTGCTGTAGAATGAAGTTTCCCTTTAAGTGACGTCATCCAAGATGGCGTCCCTTACATTCCGATTGGCTGATAGAATTCTATCAGCCAATAGGAATTAAAGGTGAAAAAATCCTATTGGCTGTTGCAATAGGATTTTTTTAAGGTTTTTTTTGGGGGGGGTTGTTTTATTCAGATTAAGGATTGCAGTAAAAGAGCTAAATGCTCTTTTAAGGGCAATGCCCAAACAAATGCCCTTTTCAGGGCAATGGGTAGTTTAGGTTTTTTAGTGTTAGGTTCTTTTATTTTGGGGGTTTGGTGGGTGGGGGGGTTTTACTGTTAGGGGGGACTTTGTGTATTTTGATGTAAAATATCTGATTATCTTGGGGCAATGCCCTGCAAAAAGCCCTTTTAAGGGCTACTGGTTGTTTATTCTTAGAGTAGGGGGTGTTTTTATTTTGGGGGGCTTTTTTATTTTCACAGGGATTAGGTATAATTTTTTAAAATTTGGTAATTTTGTTTTTTATTTTCTGTAATTGTAGCTTAAAGGGACAGTCTACACCAGAATTTTAATTTTGACTAGACTGTCCCTTTAATTTATACTTAGTTTATTTTTATTTTTAAAGTAGTGTTAGGTTTTTTTTATTTTAATAGTAACTTTAGTATTTTCTAATTTAGGTAATTTGGGTACATTTAGGGGGTGTTAGGTTAGGGGGCTTAGTAATTTATTTATTTGTGTTGTGTGCTTTGGCGGTTTAGGGGTTAATACTTTGATAGGTTTATTGCGTTGTGGGCTTTGGCAGTTTAGGGGTTAATAATTTGATAGGTATATTGCGTTGTGGGCTTTGGCAGTTTAGGGGTTAATACTTTGATAGGTTTATTGCATTGTGAGCTTTGGCGGTTTAGGGGTTAATACTTTAATAGGTAGTTTGTTTTGTGGGTTAATGGCGGATTAGGGGTAAATAGTTTTAATAGGTAGTTTGCAATGTTGGGGTTGGCGGATTTAGGGGTTAATAATTTAGTTATTACTTGCAGTGTGGGTTTCATGGCGGATATAGGGGTTAATATACTTTATTATTTATTGTAGTGGGGGATTGCGGTTGACAGATATTGCGCATGCATGTTCAGGCATTTTGCAGGCATTTTCGGGAGTTACATTGCTCCGATACTTAGCGCAAGGCTTGCTGCGGCTGCCTTATGTGGCAAGATGAAAATGGAGTAAGATTTATCCATTATCGCCATGTCCTTGCGCTGAATATTGGATACCAATTTGTGATACCGATTTGTGATATTGGATACCGATTAAGCCATGTTAGCTTATGGGAGTAAAAATTGCGGGCGACGGGTGAAAATATATGTGCCGCATTTATATGTGGCGCTGTATAGGATACCAAAACAGCGCATACATAATGGGGCCCCTGTTATACACACAAACTAAATTTCACCCCAGGCATCCCTAAGGGAAAATAATCTAGCCGTCAACTCAGATGAGATAGATGAAAAGTCTCAAATTTAGTCTGTAATCCAAGACCGGTAATAATTTGTAATCCCAAAATTGAGGACAGTGTGATAAGGTAACCGTCTTTGGAAAATGTCAACATGCAGTATTAATGTCCACTAGTACCATCCGCTTTTAGGGGCCTATCTATCAAGCTCCGAATGGCTCGCCAGAAACATCAGTTATAAAGCAACAGTCTAAAGACCTCTGCTCCATAACCCTGTCCGCCTGCTCTGATGAGGCGGACAGGAATCGCCGCAATTCAACCCGATCGAGTGCGATCGGGTTGATTGACACCCCCTGCTGGCGGCCGATTGGCCGCGAGTCTGCAGGGGGCGGCGTTGCACCACCAGCTCTTGTAAGCTGCTGGTGCAATGCTGAATACGGAGAGCGTATTGCTGTCCGCATTCAGTGATGTCTGTCGGACCTGATCCGCACTGTCGGATCAGGTCCGACAGACATATGACAAATAGGCCTCTTAATGTGTAAGCTTGTCAGTACTTTTACACAAAAAGAACAAAGTCCTCTTATCCTGAACCACTAGTTAGTGGTATGTATGTGTTAATCCCTTAAAGTGATTGTAAATTATCCCGGTTTTGTAAATATAGTTGTCTAGACAATCATTATATTATTCATACCGCCACTTTATTTTTTTTTAAAAAATTTGTAATATGTTTATAATTTTATATTGCAGGTATCGACTATTTACTATACCTGCTCCTCCCACTGTGAACTTCCTTGTTTTCCTTCCTATTACGTATACAGCGGTCCCACCCGCTGTTTACGTATCAGCAATGCGCGCTCCCGTTTCAGTTTGACATTGCGCATGCGTAAAATCATTTTCTCCGCTGTCAATCAACATAGTATTCATTGAATCTGTAGATTCAATGAATACTATCGTTGTGAAGCAAAGGAAAGGATCTCCTACCCCAGCCTATAATTCCGCCAATTAATGCTTTTTAAAAAAAAAAAAAGGAAAGACTGTATTAAAATTACTGATAAAATTGTTGAAAAATATCGTATCAGTAAGAACAATTGATTGATATTTGAGTAAAATTATAGTCAGCAAATGGAATACTAAGGATTTTAAAATTTTAATTCATTTTAATTAGGATAGTAACAATCCATTATATAGTCTTTTCGGTTATATAATAAATCTGCTATGGATATGTTTGTAAGGAATGTAATGAAATGTATTTATAACATAAATAACGATATTAAAAATTGGTGTTAATTGAAATAATAATAAGTTATTATATAAATATGAACAGTATTTGTTTGAAAACTAAGCGGATGTAATTAGAGAATACGGAGCCCTTATACAGATCAACTTACAGAGCGGTACAGTTATTCTGAAATGACAGGACTCCGTAAAGAAAAGTATTGCGCATGCGCAAAATGTGCACGAGCTTGAAGGAAATCATCCGTGAACATGAGTACAACGCAAGCGCAAGAAGGAGTCGTGATGTCATCCTAAGGGGTTGGGTCCCCCTGTGGTTAGAGCCGTGATTGGTTCGGAGACGTCAATGCTAATGAGAACAACTAGGCGTGCGTGCCGGGTGGAGGATGAAAATAACGGGAGCAAATGTTCAAAGTTAAAAAAAACAGGTATATACTAACAACGGAGTAAATTGATGAATGAAACTACTATTTTTTTTATACAAACGTTAAGGGTAACGTTAGTGATGAAGCTCACTTTACATTCACTTTAATATGAAATCTTACTCCGTTCACTGTGTGCTGAATTCAAACACCTATAATACGTAATATCAGTGGCTCAGCTTAATGTAACAGATGGTAGTAAACATACAAGTTGTATAAAAGATATCAGGTGAGATTACATATGCGGCGTCGCCCGCAAAAGCCAGAGATGCCAGTTTTTAGTTGAAGTGAGCGATCACATATACGGTGCGTATATTTCACCCGTCGCCCGCAGATTTTACTGCCATAAACTAACATAGAACCGGCGTCGCAATTCGGTATCACATATTCAGCGCAAGGATTACGTGGCAAAAATGGAGAAATTTTACTCCATTTTCACCTCGCCACACATAGGCAGGCGCAGCAAGCCTTGCGTTGAATATGTATGCACCGTAACTCCCTGAAAGTATTAACTAACACCTAACGCATGAGCAATATGTACCTGTCAACTGCAATCCCCCCACTGCAATAACTAATAAAATCTATTAACCCCTAATCCACCAACCCCCACATCACAAAGTACCTAATAAAGTTATTAACCCCTACTCGGCCATCCCCCATAACGCAATAAACATAATTAAACTATTAAGCACGAAACCGCCATCCCCCCAAAACGCAATGAACCTAATTATCCCCTAAACCGCCATCCCCCCACAATGCAAAGAACTAATCTAATCACTAAGCCCCCTAACCTAACACCCTCTAAGTTAACCCTAATTAAAATAAAAAAAATACTAAATTAAAATTAAAATAAAAAATACTAACATTAAAAAATAACCTAAGATTCAATTAAAATAAGTCTAATATTACCAAAAATAAAAAAGTCTAAAATTACAATTTAAACCTAATCTAATACCACTATATAAAGCCCCCCCAAAATAAAAACACCCCCCAATCTAACACTAAACTACCAATAGCCCTTTAAAGTGCCTTTTGTAGGGCATTGCCCTAAAGTGATCAGCTCTTCTACCTAAAAAATACAAATTAACCCCTAACCCCCCAACCCTTCAAACTCCCCAAAATAAAAAAACTTAACACTAAAAAAAACCTAAGCTACCCATTGCCCCTAAAGGGGCATTTGTATGGACTTTGCCCTTAAAAGGGCAATCAGTTTTTTGCAGCCCATTAAAATAAAAAAGCCCTAATCTAAAAAAAAACACCCCCAAAAAAAACTAAATCTAACCCCGAAATAGGTACTCATCATTTCTGAAGTCTGGTGGTAAAGGTCTTTTTCCAGGTGGCGACATCTTCATCCAGCGCGGGGACCTCTTCTATCTTCATCCGGAGAAAAGGCAGAGTGGAGGTGGCTGCGGAGCAAGAATGAAGGACCAGCATGGACGATCCTCTTCATGTGATTGTCGAAGCACATTGAAGCTTGAATTCAAGGTACCAGTTTTATATTTGGGGTACCTTGCATTCCTATTGGCTGATATTTTCAAATATGCCAATAGGATGACAGCTACTGAAATTCTATTGGCTGTTCAAATCTAATATATCTGCTGCATATCGCTCGACTGTCGCACCATCTATGATTCAGGGTGATATATATATATACTGTCAGAGGCGTAACTAGAAACCACAGGGCACAGGTGCAAGAATCTAAGATACTTCCCCCTACTATGCGATCAGAGTCAGTTCCTTTAGCTACTTATGCCCTAGTTTTATTACAAGGTAGTGGGTACTCATCTTGTGGTTACATTTTTTATAGTGTTTACTCACTGTACAGTTTCTATATCATATGCATTTATCCAAGCTGGATCTGTGCATTTATGCTTTATGGGGCTGCGACCATTGTTATAGAAGAAAGTACCTTATTTTAGCTATGCTTGATACTAGGCACTAGATAACCCCATAAGCTACAACGGGTGTTATCATACTGTGGTAATAAGGAGATATACTAGCCCCTTATGCAGTAAGTAAAGTTTCTATCTTTTGATTTGATTAGTTCAAGTGTTTAGAGTCCATAAGAATTAGTTTCTCTATAGTTATATTAAGATTGATAGCAGTATATTCCTGCTGTATTATACTGTATGCTCTCATGCTGTATTCTTCTAGACCTTTATATTCTGGTTTGGTTCACTAGGCCTTATAAAAAGAATTTCAGAATGGTCCTATTTCATGTGTAAATTTTTGGCAAGTCTCCTTAAAGTGATGGTAAATTAAAGCGCCTTACTCCCTGCCATTAAATATATTAAAAAATTGTATGAGGTTCATTCACCGCACTAGTATCAACTGATTTATTTAAAAATGTACTCTTCTTATATGCGCACTCCGTCCGCCTTGCGTCACACTGCACTTAGCAAATTTACCTTATCCAATTAAATGTGAAGTTGAGGGGTATGTTTAGAATCCCCCCTAAAAAAAATTGTAGTTATGTGCATGCGCTGATTACATCACCGACCCACTGTCTCTGTGAACGAGCATGGTCTTGACATGCGCATTTAAAACTCTTCAGAAATCTCAGCCTATGGGGCCGAATTATCAAGCTCCGAATTTCGGAGTTTCTGCGTGAGCCTTCAGGCTCGCCGGACACAGCAGTTATGAAGCAGTGGTCTAAAGACTGATGTTCCATAACTGGTCCGGTGCCTCTGAGACTGCGGTCTGCAATCCTTCCAATCCTATATGATCACGCTAATTGACACCCCCTGCTAGCCGAAAATCTGCAGGGGGCGGCATTGCACAAGCAGTTCTGGTGAACTGCTTGTGCAATATAAAATGCTGACAGAGTATGCTGTCGGCATTCAGCGATGTCTGTCGGACATGATACGCTACAGCGAGAGAGAGAGAGAGAGAGAGAGAGAGAGAAAAAAAAAAAAAAAAGGGAGAAAAGGAGAGCACTCTCAATCAGTCCAACTGCTGCCAGGGTGTAAGTACAGAAAAACAAAAAACTTACACTCTCTGGTCTGAGGAAGGGGATACTTTGTATCCTTTTTCACAGTAAAAGATTGTTTCAAAAAAGACCAGATAGTGCAAGTTTTTTGTTTTTATATATATATATAATGTGATGACGAGTTAAATACAAACATATTTTATTTTTAATTAAACAACATATTCTTTGCGGATCATATAAATGTATTTCATACTATTACATAGCTTTACGCAAGCGTATTTAGTTACATCTCAGGTGCATGCAATGATGCCAACATAGAGAGCGGGTGGAACTGCTTTCTACGTCAAACATAACAGAAACCAGAAAATTGAAGGGGCGGAGGAATGACGCGAAAATAGTAGGAATAAAAAACGATTTTTAGATATTAAAATAATAATTTGTTGCTTTTATTACCATTAATATTTTTTATCTAAATATATATTGTGATATCCTTAAATGTACTATCACTTTAGAGCTTGTTCATTAAATAGCCCTCCCTAGACTTTTCCTGACATAGATCTGTCCATATATAATGATTTCCAGCAAGTTTTCCTTTTGTCTATATTTTTTATTTGTAGTCTTACAGATATTCAAAATGAAGTTCAACTAATGGATATAATAGTACAGTTTTGCTATAATAAACCATATTAAGCTGCAAGAGAGACCTTAATATTTTTTTGAAGGTCGAAATCTGAGACCTTGTTGTCTTATATTTATCTTAGCAGTTCAGGTACTGATGGGATAATCTGCAGATTTTTGATATGCAGGTTATAATTAAATTTTATGGTCCAATGAATCAAGATTTATAATGGCATTTTATATCTATATATCTATATATATATATATATATATATATATATATATATATATATATATAATGTACCTAAGCACTTGTAATTTTGATTTACTACTGGTGGACAGATGCTATTTTGATAACCTGTAGTTTAATCTGTAATGTCTGGGCTGATTTTACTACTCATGTACAATTAGTCAAGATTTGTAGTGGAATTATATGTAATCTACTATCCTTGTATGTACCTGTAACCTTTGTGCTGTGTCTCATTAAAAACTATTTTAAAAAAAACAAAAAACAGTAACATGCACCTTTAACGTATCCTACTTTATCAAATTAAATACCTCAATCCCCCCTCTAATATAAAAACAAAAACAATCAGTTTCATTAAATTATATCAGTGCTGGACTTGGCTGAGTGCTTGAAAGAGTCGCTTGCATTGTGTGTCTCTCTATCTCGTCCTGAAGTTCCAGGTGGGCAGCATGAATAGGGCAGTAATCCAGAGGTGAAAAACCTATCAAGAAACAGCCAACAATAACTTCCTAATCATCATGCTTTCACACTGAGACGCAGAGAAAAGCTTCAAAAATCGTGTGTCACACAGCCAGACCATGTTAGTTAACAGGTCTGAACTTGATATTTACAAGTCCATGGTAAAGTGTGTTTACCAGAGAAGTGTTAGTGCGGACTGCTTCACTCGAGCGCAACCTATATTTCAATAAATATCCCAAATGCACTAATTTGAGCTCATATTACAAGTTGAGATACTGTTTGTGCTTGCAAAAGCCTAAACTGTGCTAGAATATTCAGCACAACTTGAGACCTGCAGTAAACTGCAGGGGTGAAACTACATGCGGTACAGAAGGTGCCACTGCACTGGGGTCTGAGGCTGGGGGGGCCCACTCATAGGTCTGAAGATAAAATGTAATAAAGTGTGCTGACAGGTTTTTGTTTGTTTGTTTTTTGAGACCCAGGCCTTGCCGATTGCTGAGCTGACGTCACGTGACATTGTTAGCATTTAGTGTAAATGGGTGTATCTGTAAAGTATCTGTGTGTGTGTGTATGTATGTATGTATGTATGTGTGTATATATACGTATATATATATATATATATATATATATATATATATATATATATATATAATGTTCAAAAAGAGCACTTTCACCTCAGTTTCAACTGCCAGGGTGCCAACGGTTAAATATAAGAACAAAAGGAGGCACTCACTGGTCTTTTAATGAGTGAATTTAAGACGCTTAAGGGATTAAATTCACTCATTAAAAGACCAGTGAGTGCCTCCTTTTGTTTTTATATATATATATATATATATATATATATATATATATACAGTATATATATTTAGTATCTCATAAAAGTGAGTACACCCCTCACATTTTTGTAAATATTTTATTATATCTTTTCATGTGACAACATTGAAGAAATGACACTTTGAGTGTACAGCCTGTATATCAGTGTAAATGTGCTGTCCCCTCAAAGTAACTTAACACACAGCCATTAATGTCTAAACCGTTGGCAACAAAAGTGAGTACACCCCTAAGTGGAAATGTCCAAATTGGGCCCAATTAGCCATTTTTCCTCCCCGGTGTCATGTGACTCATTAGTGTTACAAGGTCTCAGGTGTGAATGGGGAGCAGGTGTGTTAAATTTGGTGTTATCGCTCTCACACTCTCTTATAATGGTCACTCAGGGGTGTATTACTGCCTAGGCCAACAAGGCACGGCCTAGGGCGGCAGCTTGGAAGGGGCGGCACTTTTTGGTGTCTATCTCTCTACTCTTCTTGTTAAGTGGAGTCTCCAAAGAATATAGCCCAACCTTTGTGCCGTGCATTTAGCTCTAAACCTCCCTGACAAATGGAGGCACCCACCTACCACCCGTCACAACCACAACCGTCTCCTTCCCTCAGACACAACCCGGCTGGGGCCCAAGCACAGTAGCAGTCAGAGCACAGTAGCCGGGAGGGAGAAACTCGCCCTGAGCGCACAGTGACTACACACCACAAGCTCCTCCCTAACAGCACAGTGACAAGGAGGAGGGAACCGAGGTGGAGCACACGCGGACCGGTGAGTGTTACCCATCCACAATAAGAAAAGCGCCAGTTGCTAGTGCTTGGGGGGCGGCCCAGTAAAGCAGCCAGCAGATGAGAGTGACCGGGAGCGGCCACCAGGAGAGCACACAGAGAGCCGCAACAATCGTCTGTAAAGGTACTGATAGTGTGGACTGGTTTGTGTAACGTCAACACGGCTAGGAGCAGGAAATTAATAGAAGACTAAAAGGGCAGTAGTAATTTAAGGTGTTAGGGAAAGATCCCTTATCTACTGTGCAGGTCTAGGAAGGGATAATATTATGTATTGACAGTATTGATAATGACCATATTGAGAGGAAATGGAATTGTAACCGTGTCCCAAACAATTGCAGAACAAACATGATTAGTGTCAATAGATTGGGGGGAAAATGGAGAACTCTGAATATTTTATGTTGTAGTGTCACAAACATCTTGGTGTTCAAGACAGTTCAATGGTTCTTTCTTAGTTATACCTACTTACTTAAAACCCCACCTTTTCACTACTCCTGACTCAATGTTACATATGGGGAAAGATCCAATGTGAGTGTGACTGATATATATATATATATATATATATATATATATATATATAATTTTTATTTTTTTTATTATATATTTATATATATTAATTTATAATATTTTATTATTGCAATATAAACTTTAGACTGTCTCTACAGGTTATGGGAAATATATTATATATATATATATATATATATACTATATATTTATATGACCTAGGTGTCCTGATTAATATTTCATAAAAAAAAAGTCACATTATACCCTGACCAAAAAATATTATGGCCAAAAAAGAGCCTAAAACTTGTGGGGGAGGGGGGTGTGGGGGGGCAGAAATACGCCACTGTGGTCACTGGAAGTTCAACATGGCACCTCATGGCAAAGAACTCTCTGAGGATCTGAAAAAAAGAATTGTTGCTCTACATAAAGATGACCTAGGCTATAAAAAGATTGCCAAGACTCTGAAACTGAGCTGAAGCATTATGGGCAAGACCATACAGCGGTTTCACAGGACAGGTTCCACTCAGAACATGCCTCACCATGGTTGACCAAAGAAGTTGAGTGCATGTGCTCGGTGTCATATCCAGAGGTTGTCTTTGGGAAATAAATGTATGAGTGCTGTCAGCATTGCTGCAGAGGTTGGAGGGGTGGGGGATCAGCCTGTCAGTGCTCAGACCATATGCCGCACACTGCATCAAATTGGTCTGCATGGCTGTCGTCCCAGAAGGAAGCCTCTTCTAAAGATGATGCACAAGAAAGCCTGCAAACAGATTGCTGAAGACAAGCAGACTAAGGACATGGATTACTGGAACCATGTCCTGTGGTCCAATGAGACCAAGATAAACTTATTTGGTTCAGATGGTGTCAAGCATGTGAGGCGGCAACCAGATGAGGAGTACAAAGACAAGTGTGTCTTGCCTACAGTCATGCATGGTGGTGGGAGTGTCATGGTCTGGGGCTGCATGAGTGCTGCCGGCACTGGGGAGCTACAGCTCATTGAGGGAACCATGAATGCCAACATGTACTGTGACATACTGAAGCAGAGCATGAGCCCCTCCCTTCAGAGACTGGGCCGCAGGGCAGTATTCCAATATGATAACGACCCCAAACACACCTCCAAGATGACCACTGCCTTGCTAAAGAACCTGAGGATAATGGTGATGGACTGGCCAAGCATGTCTCCAGACCTAAACCCTTTTGAGCATCTGGGGGGCATCCTTAAATAGATAGTGGGGAAGCACTCTGTGATGTTGTCATGGAGCAGTGGAAGAGGACTCCAGTGGCAACCTGTGAAGCTCTGGTGAACTCCATGCCTAAGAGGGTTAAGGCAGTTCTGCAAAATAATGGTGGCCACACAAAATATTGACACTTTAGGCCCAATTTTGGACATTTCCACTTAGGGGTGCACTCACTTTTGGTGCCAACGGTTTAAACATTAATGGCTGTGTATTGAGTTATTTTGAGGGGACAGCAAATTTACACTGTTATACAGGCTGTACATTCACTACTTTACATTGTAGCAAAGTGTCATTTCTTCAGTGTTGTCACATGAAAAGATATAATAAAATATTTACAAAAATGTGAGGGGTGTACTCACTTTTATTAGATACTGTATATGTAAATATATATGCAATACGTGACTCATCCACTAGCATTCAAATGCCATACCTTCTCAGTTAGCTGGTGTGGTGTGTAGTGAAGACAATTTGTGTCATACAAGCCACGACTAACTTTATTAGGTGTAGTGTTTGAATGCTGGTGCATAATAACTTTTGCTAGAAGCATTTTTGCTTATGAAATTATATTGCAAAAATTATTCTATTCAAAATTAAAATTTAAACAGCCATATTAGATGTGCACGTGCCAACAACTAGGAAAGAGGTCCTCTGCCAATAGCTGAAAAACTACAGAGTGTAATCAGTAAAAGTGAGTGTTTGGCCACCAGTGAGAAGGAGTGTGGCCAGTGAAAGGGGGTCCCCTGAGAAAAGTTGGGGTTGCAGGGACTGTCGCTGGGGCAAAACTCGGTCTGTGGTTGCTAAAGTGACTTATTATATGTTTGCTGGGGTGTCTACTGGAGAAGCTTCTGGGAAATGAAGTAGGAGTGGTAATATGGAGGATGTAGAATCTGAAAGTCACCATGTGTTTATCAATGGCAAAAGAAAAATGCAGCCTGACAGAAATAGAAGTGATGAACACGTAAGGGAGCAGGTGAGGCAATAGACAGATAAAAAGATTTCTTAACTGGCACTACTTCCGAACATATTCACAAAGAAAATGTTACCACCCCAAATAAACCCCATCACAAAGGCAGGACCACAACAAATACCGACCAAATTGTTGACCATTTTATATAGCAAATCAATACAGTGCATTTCTGGTAGTGATCATGATAACCAGGAAGATACTGATACCAATCAACCTCCTGCTAGTGTCCCAAAAAGGAATCTATAAAATCTCTCATGACAGGAACATGGTCCTTATTGTTTCCATTTTACAAAATGTCATCTTTTTTCTCCCGCTGAGGTATGAGTCAGTTCTTTAAAGAAAAATGGCAACATACGCAGCGTTAACCTGCATACAAAGTCTATTTATTGTGTGAAACAGATATTATTGCTGTAAAGCTGTTGGTAACAGAAAGAGTGACTTGATCAATAATGGAGTGGAGGGCCTGGAATCCAAATTGTCTTCAATGAGTGGGTAAAGATATGCCAAGGTATCTCCAGAGAGGCACTCTAGGCCTTGCAACTGGCATCGATACAGAGGTACAGCTTTCTTAGCACCAGGTAAATTAAAAAAAATACACTGACACCTCACATGTATCACTGAAAGATATATTTTTCCTATCTGCCTTAACATGACAATGACTAAAAAATAAATTGTATACATAATCATAATTAATGCTTCATCATGCATTAGTGTTAACTCTATTTGCATTCACATACAACACTAATCAAATACACTGGAGCAGACATCTCTAACAAGTTACACTAAATGCTTACTAACTCTTTGCCATAATTGCAATAATTCTATTGATAAAACCAGTCATATAAATGCATAGTGCTACTTACCTTATTTTCTCGTTTGTTACAGCTGAAATAAAAGGAAGCACATAACTATGCTTACACTGTCTATTGTATCACCACAGGCGATATCAGATTGTGAAGATACAAAGCCAGTCCATCATAATCATCTTATGAAACTAAATATGTGACAATCCTCCAACTTTTTATATAAAAAAAAGGGTACACAGTGTTTCTGCGAGATGATACTGTGCACACTGCCACAACACCTGACCACGCAAGTGACTGCAGCCAAAATGTATTTACCAGCCAGCAAGATAGTAGCACTAATTTTACGCCTAATTAAAAATATATGAGACAGTCTGCATTCACTGTCTCCATTAATAACAATTTCTTTTCTTGAAAATGATCCGTTAAGAATCAAAAAGAGTAGCAGAATTAAAATGAATCACATGATAAGAAAAACTATAAATAACGAAGGTTAAATGCCCAAACACTGGTTAACAAATTAGACAGGGTATGTACAGGCCTTACTATGGAAATGTCCAAATTAAGAATGTATATGATGGACCTGAATAAATTCTTACCCAATCATCAGAAAAGTCCCACCAAGGCCCCAAAGCCAATTCCCAAAAGCTAAAATGGATCAGTGTCAGCCATTTCCTATGCAGAATCTGGTTACAATGAAAAAGTTTAGGATAAGAGGTGTGACCATGTTTAAAAACACTGGTTCATTATTTAATAGATTCCTCAGTTGATCTTTGACCTCAGTTCAAATTGTTCTAGTTCCATTTTGTTTGACTAATACTATTTTTCAGCATATGTTTATGTTAATATTATGTTCATTTTCTCTTGGTTTTATATATATATATCAATTCACAGATATGGTAAACAGATACAGTTACAAGATGTGGAAACATATTATGTGTGAACCTTTGTTAATTAATTTACGGGCCATAATAGTGGGGGGAAAATATTTACAACTGTCCACCATATGCTATAAGTGCCACTCAGGACCCGTGGAGCGCTGCTGGTCCTGAGCGGAAATCGCCATTGATCCAATCAGCAGCTCTAGCTGCACATATGAGTCATGAGACTAATGCTGCTGATTGGATCAGAGGCGGGTTCTGCTCGGGACCAGCAGTGCTCTGTGGGTCCCGAGCGGTACTTCTAGCAAAGAGTCAATAGTCCCCCTTTGCGGGGCTTAAACACACACAGTATTGTAGGGTCAATAGTTGGAAAATGACATGCTCTAACGAATTAGAGCATGTCATTTATATAGCCCTTTAAATCCTCATCAGTGGCATATTTAGGTTTTATGCTGCCTTAGGCACTCAAAATTATACTGCCCCCACCCCCCAGTTTTTAGGTCTTTTTTTGCCATAATATTTTTTTGGTAAGGGTGTAGAATGACTTTTTCATGACATTTCCAAAGTAAATGTTATTGTTCAAGTGCGCACGTGTCTATATATATATATATATATATATATATATATATATATATATATATATATATATATGTGTGTGTGTGTGTGTATATATATATATATATATGGTGAAGGTGTGTGTTTATGGTGTGTGTGTGTATATATATATATATATATGGTGAAGGTGTGTGTTTATCGTGTGTGTGTATGTGTAGTGCAGTATGTGTTTGTGCAGTGAGACACAAAATCTGCCGCCCTAGGCAAGTGTCCTATTTGCCTAGGCCAAAATACACCCCTGCTCCTCATGGTCCAGAAACTGTTCAGATCTCTGCCTGCTTGGGCTGCTCATCAGACCTAGAAGATAAATATTTAAAATACAAAAATTTAGTGGTCCTTCAAGATGGCGGCAAAAAACATAATATTCTACTGCTTGTTAAGTGTTCATACATGTTTCCCACAGTATTGCTTTAGTTAGCATGTGGCTTTCTATTTAGCATATCATGCTCTGTTAACATAAGCTCTTGGTTTTTCTTATCCTGTTTGATACATGGGCATAAAATATGTGCACAGGCAAAAAAAAATGGTTCATCTAAAAGCTTTGGTTGAATTGGGTCGTTAGAATTTCGTTCATGGTTGCATTTGGTTTGTCGGTTTGTCTGAATCTTCAGATAACAATTTAGTTCAAAATAAAATTTGTTTGATTACATTATGGCCAACGGAAAACTCACAAAACATTAATTTTTTTTTAACAACAAAAATATACTGCTATGAAATGCCAGCAATTCTAAGATTCTTTTTTTCTTTATTCTTTTTTATTTTATTGAGGTTTAAACATCAAGACAAATGTTACAACAAGGATGACCATTAAGTTCACATAGATAAGTACATTATATAGATGTCCTTACAAGTAAGGAACAAGTAGTAATGGTTGTGCAAAACATATGGATTATATATGTCCGATGTAAATGGAATAAAATATGTAACATAACCTTTATAAACCTCCTTTTTTTTTTTACAGTAAATGAAAGAATCCCCTTATATTGAAAGAATGACCACTCTTGGACCAGTTTGAAAACTGTTCATAAAACGGCTTTAGGGGAATTGAGAACAATGATGAAAAAGTAAAATGAATAACACAACAAATGAAAACATTTAAATGCCTCCCTTAAACCTACAATTAGTGTGAGAGATGTAAATAGCATCACTAGCAAGACCATTAGCTAATATTGGGATACTTTGTTAGATTGTGTCAGGGATGAATTTGTTCTCCAAGGCTAGGTTTGTCAATCTGCCTACTGCATAAAGAGTCAAAGGGCATAGGGACTAAATCTAGTTTTCTATTAAAGAAATTGCAGAGGTAATAGGTTGTGATATAAAAAGAAAACATGTTTTCTAACGACCGCTGCTCCATAACCCGTCTGCCTGTTCTGAGACAGTGGACAGACATCGCCGAAAATCAACCCGATCCAATACGATCGGGTTGATTGACACCCCCTGCTAGCGATCGATTGGCTGCAAATATGCAGGGGGCGGTATTGCACCAGCAATTCACCAGAACTACTGGTGCAATGATAAATGCATTTATCGATGTGCAGCGGACATGATCCGCAATATCGGAACATGTCCGCTTGCATCATGATAAATAGGCCTCATTACTGCTACCAGGGTGCAGGCAATAATATCTATGTTGTTGCAAGCAAGATGTCCGCACTCACTGGATTTTTAGAAAGTGATGGTTTATTTACAGCTTAAATATACCATTGCTTTCTTAAAATCCATTGAGTGTGGACATCTTGCTTATAAAATATATATATATACTGATGAAATGCCCCACTGCAATATAAAATGAATCAACTCTTTTAACACTAAACAATTATATAAAAAATATAATTCCCTCCACTATAGAGTAAAAAATAAATAATGCAGTAATGTGCAGGTAAACTGTGATGCACTCCTTAACTCGCTATTAGCTCAGGAATCCTATTGGGAAGGTGAGCATAAAAAGGATCCAGCTTCGCTGTTAAGATCCGTCCTGGCTTGAACCAATGACAGATGTCAAGTCTCATCTGTTAAAAGGAAGTCAATGGAAATAACTATATTTAAAACACTATTTCAAACAAAGAGATAAAGGGGGTTCTTTTTCTCCCTAAAGCACTGAATTGACGTCAATTGTAATAATTTATACGCACTATTAAAAACAAACGGCTAGATTACGAGTCTTGCGTTATGAGTAAAAAAGCAGCATTAAAGGGATATTCCAGCCACAATTGGAAACCACATGGGAGCATTTCGGTATTGAACAGAAGCATTTTTGTAATATACATGCATTAGCAAAAATGCTTCTAATAAAAGCTATGGCTGTTTTAAAAGTGTATTTAAGTATGCACCGTGCACCAGCATTTTGAACACAGTACTTGCTCAGAGAGCCTAAAGTGCCTGTACCATCTGGTAATGACTCAATTTGTTAATTGCTGACATGATACAAGTCCAAATGATGCTCTGAGCAGCTGCAGTATTTAAAATGTAGGTGCACTGAGAATTTCTAGCTGTGCTTCACATGCACGTGCAGAGAAAAATGTTAACACTAAAACAATGATAACTTTTACTAGAATCATTTTTGCTAACACAAGTATATTGAAAATATGTTTCTATTCAAATATGTAATTAATCTATGCACATTTAAATTTTGACTGGAATGTCCCTTTAAGGCTCATAACGCTGCTTGTTTACTACCGCTGCTATTCTGAGTCTTGTAGGTACAGCTGTCCCGCACACTTTTTTGGCCTTACTGCAAATCAACTTAAGCAAATTGCGTATAGTCTTTTTTCAATGGGACTTCCATAGCGCCGGTATTACGAGCTTGTCCTGGGAGGCCAAAAAGTGAGCGGTACAGCCTATCCTGCAAGATTCGTACCGCATTTTAAAGTCAGTAGTTATGAGTTTTACACTACAATGCTGTAGCATAAAACTCGTAACTAAAGTGCTAAAAAGTACACTAACACCCATAAACTACCTATTAACCCCTAAACCGAGACCCTCCCGCATTGCAAACACTAAAATTAAATTAACCCCTAATCTGCCGCTCCTGACATTGCCGCCACTATAATAAACATATTAACCCCTAAACCGCCGCACTCCCGCCTCGCAAATATTAGTTAAATATTATTAACCCCAAATCTGCTGTCCCTAACATCGCCGCCACCTACCTACCTACATTTATTAACCCCTAATCTGCCGTCCCCAATGTCACCGCCAATATATTAAATTTATTAACCCCTAAATCTAAGTTAACCCTAACACCCCCTAACTTAAATGAATTAAAATAAATATAAATAAAACTTACTATTAATAACTAAATAATTCCTATTTAAAACTAAATACTTACCTGTAAAATAAACCCTAAGATAGCTACAATATAACTAATAGTTACATTGTAGCTAGCTTAGGGTTTATGTCTTTCATGTAATTGGCAAGAGTCCATGAGCTAGTGACGTATGGGATATACAATCCTACCAGGAGGGGCAAAGTTTCCCAAACCTCAAATTGCCTATAAATACACCCCTCACCACACCCACAATTCAGTTTTACAAACTTTGCTTCCTATGGAGGTGGTGAAGTAAGTTTGTGCTAAGATTTCTACGTTGATATGCGCTTCTCAGCATTTTGAAGCCTGAGTACAGTGAATGTCAGAGGGATGTGAAGTGAGTATCACCTTTTGAATGCAACGGTTTTCCTCACGGGAGATCTATTTCATAGGTTCTCTGTTATCGGTCATAGAGATTCATCTCCTACCTCTCTTTTCAGATCGACGATATACTCTCATATTCCATTACCTCTACTGATAACCATTTCAGTACTGGTTTGGCTATCTGCTATATGTGGATGGGTGTCTTTTGGTAAGTATGTTTTCATTACTTAAGACACTCTCAGCTATGGTTTGGCACTTTATGTATTTACTAGTACTAAAGCCCGTGTACACGGGCCATTTTTTGCAGTACAGCGGTCCCACCCCTTGCTTTTTCCCCCCTCTCTTTTGCTCTCTCTTCCCCCCCCCTCTCTTTTTTTCTTTCTCTCCCCCCTCTTCTTTGCTCTCTCTCTCCCCTCTTTTGCTCTCTCTCTCCCCTCTTTGGCTCTCTCTCTTCCCTCTTTGGCTCTCTCCCTCCTTTCTTTTGCTCTCTCTCCCCCCTCTTTGGCTCTCCCCCCCCCCTCTTTGGCTCTCCCCCCCCCCTCTTTGGCTCCCTCTCCCCCTTCTTTGGCTCTCTCCCCTCTTTTGCTCTCTCTCCTCTTTGGCTCTCTCTCTCCCCCCTCTTTGGCTCTCCCCCCCCTTTGGCTCTCTCCCCCCGCCCTTTGGCTCTCTCCCCCCTTTGGCTCTCTCCCCCTTTGGCTCTCTCCCCCCCCCCCCTTTGGCTCTCCCCGCCCCCCTTTGGCTCTCTCCCCCCTCTTTGGCTTTCTCTCCCCCTTCTTTGGCTCTCTCTCCCCCCTCTTTGGCTCTCTCTCCTCTTTGGCTCTCTTTCCTCTTTGGCTCTCTCTCTCTCCCCCCTCTTTGGCTCTCCCCCCCTTTGGCTCCCCCCCCTTTGGCTCTCTCCCCCCCCCCTTTGGCTCTCTCCCCCCCCTCTTTGGCTCTCTCCCCCCCCCCTCTTTGGCTCTCTCTCCCCTCTTTGGCTCTCTCCCCCCTCATTTGTTCTCTACCCCCTCTTTGGCTCTCCCCCCCCCTCTTTGGCTCTCTCCCCCCCCTCTTTGGCTCTCTTCCCCCCTTTGGCTCTCTCCCCCCCCCCTCTTTGGCTCTCTCTCCCCCCTCTTTGTCTCTCTCCCCTCTTTTGCTCTCTCTCCTCTTTGGCTCTCTTTCCTCTTTGGCTCTCCCCCCCCCCCCTTTGGCTCTCTCCCCCACTTTCTTTGGCTCTCTCTCCCCCCTCTTTGGCTCTCTCCCCTCTTTGGCTCTCTCTCCTCTTTGGCTCTTTTTCCTCTTTGGCTCTCTCTCTCCCCCCTCTTTGGCTCTCCCCCCCCCTTTGGCTCTCTCCCCCCCCTCTTTGGCTTTCTCTCCCCCCTCTTTGGCTCTCTCTCCCCCCTCTTTTGCTCTCTCTCCTCTTTTGCTCTCTCTCCTCTTTGGCTCTCTCTCCTCTTTGGCTCTCTCTCCTCTTTGGCTCTCTTTCCTCTTTGGCTCTCTCTCCTCTTTGGCTCTCTTTCCTCTTTGGCTCTCTCTCTCCCCCCTCTTTGGCCCTTCTCCCCCCCCCCTCTTTGGCCCTTCTCCCCCCCCCCCCCCCTCTCCTGCTCCCTCTCTGGCTCTGTCTTCATTGAAAGCCTTTGCCTCTCTGGTCACGCCCCCATCACGGCAAACCGCCCGGCCACGCCCCTCGCAACGCCCGGTCACGCCCCCATCGCAACGCTCCCATCGGCTATGCTCCCTGACACTCCGCTTCAGCCTTGCTCTGTGCTGAGTGCTGAGTGTCAGGATCCAATCGGTCAGGTATGTTTGTCACGTGCAGTCTCTACTGCGCATGACTGCATCTGACAAACATACTTTGCCATTTATTATATAGGATATAAAGTTCTAAATATACAGTTGCAAGAAAAAAAATGTGAACCCTTTGGATTGATATGGATTTCTGCACAAATTGGTCATAAAATGTGATCTGATCATCATCTAAGTCACAACAATAGACAATCACAGTCTGCTTAAACTAATAACACACAAAGAATGAAATGTTGCCATGTTTTTATTGAACACACCATGTAAACATTCACAGTGCAGGTGGAAAAAGTATGTGAACCCTTGGATTTAATAACTGGTTGAACCTCCTTTGGCAGCAATAACTTCAACCAAACGTTTCCTGTAGTTGCAGATCAGACGTGCACAACGGTCAGGAGTAATTCTTGACCATTCCTCTTTACAGAACTGTTTCAGTTCAGCAATATTCTTTGGATGTCTGGTGTGAATCGCTTTCTTGAGGTCATGCCACAGTATCTCAATCGGGTTGAGGTCAGGACTCTGACTGGGCCACTTCAGAAGGCGTATTTTCTTCTGTTTACGCCATTCTGTTGTTGATTTACTTCTATGCTTTGGGTCATTGTCCTGTTGCAACACCCATCTTCTGTTGAGCTTCAGCTGGTAGACAGATGGCCTTAAGTTCTCCTGCAAAATGTCTTGATAAACTTGGGAATTCATTTTTCCTTCGATGATAGAAATACGTCCAGGCCCTGACGCAGCAAAGCAGCCCCAAACCATGATGCCCCCACCACCATACTTCACAGTTGGGATGAGGTTTTGATGTTGGTGTGCTGTGCCTCTTTTTCGCCACACATAGTGTTGTGTGTTTCTTCCAAACAACTCAACTTTGGTTTCATCTGTCCACAGAATATTTTGCCAGTACTGCTGTGGAATATCCAGGTGCTCTTGTGCAAACTGTAAACGTGCAGCAATGTTTTGTTTGGACAGCAGTGGCTTTCTCTGTTGTATCCTCCCATGAAATCCATTCTTGTTTAGTGTTTTACGTATTGTAGATTCGCTAACAGGGATGTTAGCATTTGCCAGTGACTTTTGTAAGTCTTTAGCTGACACTCTAGGATTCTTCTTCACCTCATTGAGCAGTCTGCGCTGTGCTCTTGCAGTCATCTTTACAGGACGGCCACTTCTAGGGAGAGTAGCAGCAGTACTTGAACAGATCACATTTTATGATCAATTTGTGCAGAAATCCATATCATTCCAAAGGTTTCACATACTTTTTCTTGCAACTGTATGTATTGTACTTATATTTGCCATGATTCAGGTTTCAGTATATTTCCTTTTGCAGACTGTCAGTTTCATATCTGGGAAATGCATTTTTTAGGAAAATGTATTTCTTACCTGGGGTTTAGTCTTTTTTCAATTGACTGTCATTTTAATTTCGCGGGCAGAATTAGGCTCACGAGGGTGCAAAATGCCAAACTATTCGAGTCATTTTTGGCGCAAGATTTTTTTTGGGCGAAGTTACGTTCAATGACGCAAATTAGTAATTTCCGGCGTCTTTGTCGATGCCGAGTCCTTTCACAAGGTTGCGTCTTCAATGACGCAAGTGTGTCATTTCCGGATGTTGTTAGCGGCAAAACATTTTCTCTGTTTGTGCATCATACTTGGCGACAAATATATTTTCATTATTTTAAACCCCATTCCTATATGCCTCTTGCCTTATTTCTCTATCAGAGGGCTATGCTGTTTGCATTTTTTTCCCATTCCTGAAACTGCCATATAAGGAAATTGATAATTTTGCTTTATATGTTGTTTTTTCTCTTACATTTGCAAGATGTCTCAATCTGATCCTGTCTCAGAAATCACTGTTGGAATCCTGCTGACTGATATCAATTCTACCAAAGCTAAGTACATTTGTTATAATCTTGTGGAGATGTAGGGGCCTATTTATCAAGCCGTCAACTGTGCTGCATTTGCCGGCACCAATACGCTCTCCTAACATCGCCTAACATCACTGCCGCAGACCTGAATACGTTCTCCATATTTAACAAAAAAGTTGTCAAAAAGCCGCGCACCAAGTACGGGGCGTTGATAACTAACAGTCATCGATCTCACTGCTCTTCGGCTTTTTCCCAGCTTTATTTGTATACTGTCACTAAACACCCACACTATACTAAACTGTTTAACCCCTATCCCACTGCTCCCGGACCCCGCCGCAACTAAATAAAGTTATTAACTGCTAAACCGCCGCTCCCGCAGCCCACCGCCACCTACATTATACTTATTAACCCCTAATCTGCCACCCCCTATACCGCCGCCACCTACATAAATTTATTAACCCCTATCCTGCTGCTCCCAGAGCCCACCACAACTAAATAAATGTATTAACCCCTAAACCGCCAGCCCCCCACATTGCCATAAACTAAATTAACCTATTAATCCCTAAACCTAACATCCTGCTAACTGTACATAAAATATTAACTCAACCCCATCTTATAATAAATTTAAACTTACCTTTATATTTAAATTAAACTATATTAAACTAATAATTAACCTATTCTAACTATTATAATAAAATTACATTAAAGAGACACTGAACCCAATTTTTTTCTTGTGTGATTCAGATAGAGCATGCAATTTTAACCAATTTTCTAATTTACTCCTATTATCAAATTGTCTTCATTCTCTTGGTATCTTTATTTGAAAAGCAAGAATGTAAGTTTAGATGCCGGCCCATTTTGGGAGAACAACCTGGGTTGTTCTTGCTGATTGGTGGATTGATTTAACCGACCAATAAACAAGTGCTGAACCAAAAAAATAACTTAGATGCAAATAAAGATAGCAAAAGAACAAAGAAACATTGATAATAGGAGTAAATTGGAAAGTTGCTTAAAATTGCATGCTCTATCTGAATCACGAAATAAAAAATTTGGGTTCAGTGTCCCTTTAAACTATATTAAATTAATTATTAACCTAACCTAACTTTTATAATAAAATTACATTAAACTATATTAAATTAATAATTAATCTAACCTAACTTTTATACTAAAATTACAAATTAAAATAACTATTATATATTTAAACACCTAACCCTACTCAAATAATTTAATTCTACACTAAAAAATTACAAAGTTACAAAAAACTAACTAAGTTACAAAAAATAACAAACACTTAGTTACACAAAAAATAAACGCTAAGTTACAAAAAATAAAAAAGAAATGATCAAAGCTTTAAACTAATTACACCTAATCTAAGGGCCCTATGAAAATAAAAAAGCCCCCCCCAAAAAATAAAAAAAACCTAGCCTACAATAAACTACAAATAGCCCTTAAAAGGGCCTTTTGTGGGGCATTGCCCCAAAGTAATCAGCTCTTTTACCTGAAATAAAAAATACAAATACCCCCCAACAGTAAAACCCACGACCCACACAAACAAACCCCCAAATAAAAACCTAACTAAAAAACCTAAGCTCCCCATTGCCCTGAAAAGGGTATTTGGATGGGCATTGCCCTTAAAAGGGCATTTAGCTCTATTGCAGGCCCAAGTCCTAATCTAAAACTAAAACCCACCCAATAAACCCTTAAACAAATCCTAACACTAACCCCAGAAGATTTACTTACAGTTTTGAAGATCCGACAACCATCCTCCAAGAACCCGGGAGAAGTCCTCAACAAAGTGGCCGAAGTCTTCAACAAAGCCCGCAGAAGTCTTCACCCAGACGGCATCTTCTATCTTCATCCATCCGGCGCAGAGCGGCTCCATCTTCAAGACATCTGACACGGAGCATCCTCTTCCTTCCGACGACTACCGCCGAATGAAGGTTCCTTTAAATGATGTCATCCAAGATGGTGCCCCAAATGGGCTAGGTGTTGTACAATGTGTAGAGTGTGTATTAAGAAATATTTTAATTGTAAATCTAGTACTTTACACAAGAATAAAACATGCCACGGTGGGTACAGTGGTAATAAATGACAATAAAAACAATAAGATGTGGATCCACTCTTGTACAAATTAAATATTGAATATATCTATATAAAAACACTGAATATAAAATGATGCAGAGGCAATAATAATAGTAGCCCCAATAAAAATATGAGAAAGTTAAAATTGCAAACAATGTCTGAAAGAAATCAATCCAATGTGTGGATTAAAAAATACAGTAAATCAAATGAATGGATTGCTGATATCGACTAGGAGGAGGATACCGTAAGAGATATTGTGTACCAGTGTTGGTGGTGATAATGTGTATAAAAAAAAGAATGAAAAATTATCCTTAGTGATTGCAAATATAAAGAAAACAGACAGTGTCAACTTGCTTATTCAAAAGTGAAAAAAATTATGTGAAAAATTGAAAAAATTACAAAGGAAAAAATGAAAAAATGCTGCTCAAAAAATGAAAAAAAAAGAATAAAGTCAGTGATTTTAAAAAAAAAAGGAAAAAAGGGAACAAAGTCAGTGATTGTAATCCAACAAACAAAATCCTAAAAAAGGCTAAATGTGAAGATCCAAATAAAAGTCAAAAGTTAATAATGTGTAGAAAAGGAGTCCGTCTGAGGTTCCTGATGGTGAGAATAAAGTCAACGGTCTTTTAGGTCAAACCCAATTAATGGGCTAGTGTTCCTGTTCCTGATGGTGAGAACCTTTGCTGGTTGGGAGAAACTCCAATCCAAAAAAAAAAAAAAATGTTTTCTTTTTAAATCGTAAATTAAACCTAAAGGCAAATAAAAAAACAATAGTGTAGATGGTACTAAAAACTTATATAAATCAGAATAGTGCTTACCAGCTGTGGTCAACGCGTTTCGGCCTCCTCTAGGCCTTTCTCAAGACTGCCAGCTGGTTGTCAAAAGGGTCCCTTTTGTAGTGAAAAGTGGCTCATTTTCTATTAATTACTCATAGTAGAGTTCACCCTGGTAGTCAATGGTCACATAATAACAGTGTATTGCGGTGATCTATCCTATCTATGTTATCGCCGTTTTTAGCGTGACGTCATATCCGCTTTGCTTTGATTGGTTGTGGTTTGTGTACATTCCTAGAGTGGCCATGTGTTTTTTGTGGTATTCCTATTTTTTGATTTTAGTCTCTCTCGTTATTCTAGGTATTTCATTGTGCATAGCGTTATGTTTAGAGGTAGTGGAATCAAGTGACTTGTAAAACGTTTGTCACGTCGGCTAGGAAAACAGATACTATCCTTTAGAACTGTATTCAATAGAAATTGACCTTTAACAAATGCAAGTTATTCTGGTCCAAATGTTTATATATATATATAGAATCGATTGGCTTATCAAAAAATTAAAAAATTAAATGCTATCCTTTGATACTGAATAGCTTGTCTCGTTAATGTAGCTTTTTCATCATGTGTAAATTGAGCATATAATATTTAAATGATAGTGAGATCGAGTGACTTTTCAAATGTTTTTTGCACAAGCTGGAAAAAACATATGTTATTCTTTTATGTTCACTACTAGTCCTAAAGCCCGTGTACACGGGCCAATTTTTTAGGTACCGCGGTTCCAACCCTTGCTCCCTCTCTCTCCCCCCTCTCTTTTGCGCTCTCTCTCCCCCCTCTCTTTTGAGTTCTCTCTCTCCCCCTTATTTTGCACTCTCCCCCCTCTTTTGCTCTCTCTCTCCCCTTTTTTGCTCTCTCTCTCCCCTCTTGTGCTCTCTCTCCCCCCTCTTTTGCTCTCTCTCTCCCACCTCTTTTGCTCTCTCTCTCCCCTCTTTTGCTCGCTCTCTCTCTTCCCCCCTCATCTGCTCTCTCCCTCATCTGCTCTCTCCCCCCTCTTGCTCTCTCTCGCCCTCTTTTGCTCTCTCCCCTATTTTGCTCTCTCCCCCCTCTTTTGCTCTCTCTCTCCCCCCTCTTTTGCTCTCTCTCTCCCCCCTCTTTTGCGCTCTCTCTCTCTCCCCCCCTCTTTTGCTCTCTCTCCCCCCTCTTTTGCGCTCTCTCTCTCTCCCCCCTCTCTTTTGCTCTCTCTCCCCCTCTCTTTTGCTCTCTCTCCCTCCTCTCTTTTGCTCTCTCTTCCCCTCTCTTTTGCTCTCTCTCTCCCCCTCTCTTTTGCTCTCTCTTCCCCTCTTTTGCACTCTCTCTTCCCCTCTTTTGCGCTCTCTGTTCCTTCTCTTTTGTGCTCTCTCCCCCTCTCTTTTGCACTCTCTCTCCCCCTCTTTTGTGCACTCTCTCTCCCCCCTCTCTTTTAAACTCTCTCTCCCCCCCCCTCTCTTGAGCTCTCTCTCCCCCCCTCTCTTTTGAGCTCCCTCTCCCCCCCTCTCTTTTGAGCTCTCTCCCCCCACTCTTTTGCGCTCTCTCCCCCCTCTTTTTTGCGCTCTCTCCCCCTCTTTTTTGCGCTCTCTCCCCCTCTTTTCTGTGCTCTCTCCCCCTCTCTTTTGTGCTTTCTCCCCCTTGCGCTCTCTCCCCCTCTTTTTTGCTCTCTCCCCCTCTCTTTTGCGCTCTCTCTCTCCCTCTTTTGCTCTCTCTCTCCCTCTTTTGCACTCTGTCTCCCCCTTCTCTTTTGCGCTCTCTCCCCCCTCTTTTGCGCTCTCTTTTAAACTCTCCCCCCTCTCTTTTGCGCTCTCTCTCCCCCCTCTCTTTTGAGCTCTCTCTGTCCCCCCACTCTTTTGCGCTCTCTCCGTCCCCCCACTCTTTTGCGCTCTCTCCGTCCCCCCTCTTTTTTGCGCTCTCTTCCCCTCTTTTTTACGCTCTCTCCCCCTCTCTTTTGTGCTTTCTCCCCCTTGCGCTCTCTCCCCCTCTTTTTTGCTCTCTCCCCCTCTCTTTTGCACTCTCTCTCTCCCTCTTTTGCTCTCTCTCTCCCTCTTTTGCGCTCTCTCCCCCCTCTTTTGCTCTCTCTTTTAAACTCTCCCCCCTCTCTTTTGCGCTCTCTCTCCCCCCTCTCTTTTGCGCTCTCTCTCCCCCCTCTCTTTTGCGCTCTCTCCCCCTCTTTTGTGCGCTCTCTCTCCCCCTCTCTTGCACTCTCTCCCCCTCTCTTGCGCTCTCTCCCCCTCTCTTTTGCGCTCTCTCTCTCTCCCTCTTTTGCGCTCTCTCTCCCACCTCTCTTTTAAGCTCTCTCTCCCCCCTCTCTTTTAAGCTCTCTCTCCCCCCTCTCTTTTAAGCTCTCTCTCTCCCCCCTCTCTTTTGAGCTCTCTCTCCCCCTCTCTCTCCCCCTCTTTCTCTCCCACTCTCTTGCGCTCCCTCTCCCTCTTTTGCTCTTCCCCCCTCTTCTGCTCGCTTTCTTTCTTTCCTTCCTTCCTCTGTTTTGGTCTCTCCCGCCGGCCACGCCCCTCCCCCGCGCTCCCGCGAGACCACGCCCCCTCATCACACCCACCGGCCACACCCCCTCATCATGTCTGCCACGCCCGTCTGCCATGCCCCCATCACGGCACGCCCAATGCCGGTCACGCCCCCGCCAGGCAGCTTCCGCAGTGCGCACTACTCTGCAGCTGAAGGCCAGGTGTGTTTGTCCGCGCGCAGTCTCTACTGCGCATGACGGCTTCAGACAAACACACTTGGCCTTGGCCTTTTATAATATAGGATAATATGACATTTATCAGATGTAAAAAAAAAAAATTTGGGGGGTAAAGTTTTTTCAAATTGTAATGTAGTATACCTTATCAGGATTCCTTTGCTGATAGGTCTAGAAGTGTTTAAATCGACATTAATAAACTACGATGGCTTGTCTACTAACTACAGATAATTTATTGAACCTAACATAATGTTTGTATATATAATGTTGGGTGGTAATGAAATCAAACAACTTGTCACGAGTTTATCATGCAAACTGGGGAATATTCTCCTCTAGTGCATGAATCATTATCAATTCATAACTATATTTTAAGGAGCACTAACCATATTCTTATCCATAGTTGTATATTGATGCAAAAACCTGATATTGTAATCGGTAAAAGGTGGCAAATAGCGTGAGATTACTATATATACTTATTGAGAAGCAGTTTTTGGTAGAAAAGATCTTCAGGCAGCTGTTTCAGTTTGATTCTTCTGCTTTTGATTTAAGTTTTTTCCTTTCATTTATGAGAATAAACTTATATTTTGGGTTGTGGATAAATTTATTCAGTGGTAAATGGCTTTTTTATTTTTATCCCTCCCTCTCTAGTGACTCTTGCGGGGAGTTCCACATCTTGGGTATTGCTATCCCATACGTCACTAGCTCACTAGCTCATGGACTCTTGCCAATTGCCAATTGCATGAAAGAAAACATAATTTATGTAAGAACTTACCTGATAAATTTGTTTCTTTCATATTGGCAAGAGTCCATGAGGCCCACCCTTTTTTTATGGTGGTTATGATTTTTTTGTATAAAGCACAATTATTTCCAAATTCCTTTGTTGATGCTTTATTACTCCTTTCTTTATCGCCCGACTACTTGGCTATTCATTAAACTGAATTGTGGGTGTGGTGAGGGGTGTATTTATAGGCATTTTGAGGTTTGGGAAACTTTGCCCCTCCTGGTAGGATTGTATATCCCATATGTCACTAGGTCATGGACTCTTGTCAATATGAAAGAAATTAATTTATCAGGTAAGTTCTTACATAAATTATGTTTTTTATTTTACAGGCAAGTTTGTATTTATTTTAACTAGGTAGAATAGTTACTGAATAGTTATTAACTATTTACTAACTATCTAGCTAAAATAAATACAAATTGACCTGTAAAATAAAACCTAACCTGTCTTACACTAACATCTAACCTAACCCTACAATTAAATAAATTCCCTAAATTATATACAATTCGCTAAATTACAATAAAAAACCCACTAAATTACAGAAAATAAAAAACAAATTACAAGATCTTTAAACTAATTACACCTAATCTAATAGCCCTATCAAAATTTAAAAAGCCCACCCAAAATTAAAAAAAACTAGCCTAAACTACACTACCAATAGCCCTTAAAAGGGCCTTTTGCGGGGCATTGCCCCAAATAAATCAGCTCTTTTACCTGGAAAAAAAAATACAAACAACCACCCCAACAGTAAAACCCACCACCCACACAGCCAACCCCCCAAATAAAATCCTAACTAAAAAAACCTAAGCTCCCCATTGCCCTGAAAAGGGCATTTGGATGGGCATTGCCCTTAAAAGGGCATTTAGCTCTATTGCGGCCCAAAGCCCTAAACTAAAAATAAAACCCACCCAATACATCCTTAAAAAAAAATATTAACACTAACCCCCGAAGATCCACTTACCGGGAGAAGTCTTCATCCAATCGGCAAGATGTCCTCAACGAATCCGGCAGAAGTGGTCCTCCAGACGGGCAATTTATTTAATTGTAGGGTTAGGTTAGGTGTAAGACAGGTTAGGTTTTATTTTACAGGTCGATTTGTATTTATTTTAGCTAGGTAGTTATTAAATAGTTAATAACTATTTAGCAACTATTCTACCTAGTTAAAATAAATACAAACTTGCCTGTAAAATAAAAATAAACCCTAAGCCAGATACAATGTAACTATTAGTTATATTGTAGCTAGTTTAGGGTTTATTTTACAGGTAAGTATTTAGTTTTAAATAGGAATTATTTATTTATTAATAGTAAGTTTTATTTAGATTTTTTTTAATTAATTTAAGTTAGGGCGTGTTAGGGTTAGGGTTAGACTTAGGTTTAGGGGTTAGTAACTTTAGTATAGTAGCGGCGACATTGGGGGCGGCAGATTAGGGGTTAAATGTAGGTAGGTGGCGGCAATGTTAGGGACAGCAGATTAGGGGTTAATAATATTTAACTAATGTTTGCGATGCGGGAGTGGGGCGGTTTAGGGGTTAATATGTTTATTATAGTGGTGGCAACGTTGGGGAGGCAGATTAGGGGTTAATAAGTGTAGGTAGGTTGCGGCGACATTGGGGCGGGAGATTAGGGGTTAATAAATATAATGTAGGTGTCGGTGATGTTGGGGCAGCAGATTAGGGGTTAATAAGTATAATGTAGGTGGCGGCGATGTCCGGAGCGGCAGATTAGGAGTTAATAAGTATAATGTAGGTGTAGGCGATGTCGGGGGCGGCAGATTAGGGGTTAATAAGTGTAAGATTAGGGGTGTTTAGACTCAGGGTTCATGTTAGGGTGTTAGGTGTAAACATAAATTTAGTTTCCCCATAGGAATCAATAGGGCTGCGTTACGGAGCTTTACGCTGCTTTTTTGCAGGTGTTAGACTTTTTCTCAGCCGGCTCTCCCCATTGATGTCTATGGGGAAATCGTGCACGAGTACGTAAAACCAGCTCACCGCTGACTTAAGCAGCGCTGGTATTGGAGTGCGGTATAGAGCTCAATTTTGCTCTACGCTCACTTCTTGTCTTTTAACGCTGAGTTTCAGAAAACCTGTTATACCAGCGCTGTAGGTAAGTGAGCAGTGAAAATAACGTGCAAGTTAGTACCGCACAGCTCATAACGCAAAACTCGTAATCTGGCCATATGGAAACCCATGTAATGATAAAATAGCAAAAGCTGAAGTATTCAGACAATATTATGCTTCACTATACATTATCACCAATCTTACCTCTTATGATTACATTGCGTATAATAACATGAAAAATTATTTTTTTGGATCTCCCGACTTTGAACTCAGAGGAGTCGAAATACCTAGAATCCACCATAACAGCAGATTACATTTTGACTGCAATTAAACACATGCCAGATGTGAAAAAAGCCCATGCCCAGATGGTTTGAGTATTAAATATAAATATTTAAAAATACAGGAACAAGCACTTGGGTATACTCCAATCTAGTGGGCATGCTATAGGGGTTAGCCCAAATCCAACAAGCACAAAGTAATAGCAGCACCACCAAAATACTTGCAAAAGTTTATTTAGCCAGATGTAAAAATGATGTTTCAGACCCATTTCCCTGAACTATTAAATTCAATATTACAAACTTTTTGCACCCCCAACAATCTGTTTATTCAATACAATACATAATGATGGTGGTTTGTCCACTTCTATGCTAGAGGCGCACGTAACTGTGCTAACAAAACCTGGAAATTGAAAAACAGTGTATACAAAGTATACGTTACATTATTTTTTTGAAAGGTGGTTCAAACCTGAGACATTATTTTGTGGAAGGTGGTTCAAACCTGGGAAATATTATTTTCTGTTTAGATAACTCTTTTTTTAAACAGATTAGAAAGGAAATTGTAAAAGCATTTTATAACTTTTTTTTTGTTTGAATTGGCTTTATTGTAAATAAAGAAGGTTTCGTACATAGGCCTCTAGTTATCAAGCCGTCAACCGCAAATACGCTGGAATTCCGCAGCATATTTGTGGCGAGGCTGATTCGCCATAGTTATCAAGCCCTACTGCCCGGCAAAAGTAGAATATAGTGACTCAGTCCGAAACAGATCGATGGTTACGTCACTACAGATGTTCCGAACGCAAGTTCGGCACAATCTGACTACTTTTGGTAGTTACCAAACTACTAGCAGGTACGCTCGGCACTATTCCAGCCCAGCGTACCTGGAGGCGGCGGATCCCATAGGAATCAATGGGTGTCTGATCATAGCGAAAGCTTATGTTCACTGCTGCCCAATATCCCATTGATTCCTATGGGAGATGTCTGCACCTTACACCCTAACATGTACCCCGAGTCTAAACACCCCTAATCTGCCCCCCTACACCGCCGCCACTAAATAAACTTATTAACCCCTAAACCGACGCTCCCGGACCCCGCCGCAACTATAATAAACATGTTAACCCCTAAACCGCCGCTCCCGGACCCCGCCGCCACCTATATTAAAGTTATTAACCCCTAAACCTAAGTCTAACACTAACCCTAACCCCCCCTAACTTAAATATTAATTTAATAAATCTAAATAATAATACTCGTATTAACTAAATTAAACCTATTTAAAACTAAATACTTACCTGTAAAATAAACCCTAAGATAGCTACAATATAACTAATAATTATATTGTAGCTATTTTAGGATTTATTTTTATTTTACAGGCAACTTTGTATTTATTTTAACTAGGTACAATAGCTATTAAATAATTAATAACTATTTAATAACTACCTAGCTAAAATACTTACAAAATTACCTGTAAAATAAATCCTTACCTAAGTTACAATTAAACCTAACACTACACTATCATTAAATAAATTACCTACAATTACCTAAAATTAAAATAAATTAAATAAACTAAACTATAGTACAAAAAAACAAACATTAAATTACAGAAAATAAAAAAAATTTACAAGCAGTTTAAACTAATTTCACCTAATCTAAGCCCCCTAATAAAATAATAAAGCCCCCCAAAATAAAAAAATGCCCTACCCTAGTCTAAATTACAAAGTAACCAGCTCTTTTACCATCCCTTAAAAGGGCTTTTTGCGGGACATTGCCCCAAAGTAATCAGCTCTTTTACCTGTAAAAAAAAAAATACAAACCCCCCCAACATTAAAACCCACCACCCACATACCCCTACTCTAACCCACCCAAACCCCCCTTAAAAAAACCTAACACTAACCCCCTGAATATCACCCTACCTGGAGCCGTCTTCACCCAACCGGGCCGAAATCTTCATCCAAGGTGCGCAGAAGAGGTCCTTCATCCGGTAGAAGTCTTCATCCAGGCGGCGTCTTCAATCTTCATCCATCCGGCGCGGAGCGGAGCCATCTTCATAGGAGCCAACGCGGAGCCATCCACTTCAACCGACGACTGAACGACAAATGAAGGTTCCTTTAAGGGACGTCATCCAAGATGGCGTCCCTCGAATTCCGATTGGCTGATAGGATTCTATCAGCCAATCGGAATTAAGGTAGGAAAAATCTGATTGGCTGATGTAATCAGCCAGTCGGATTGAAGTTCAATCCGATTGGCTCATTGGATCAGCCAATAGAATGGACCTCGTATTCTATTGGCTGATCCAATGAGCCAATCGGATTGAACTTCAATCTGATTGGCTCTGCTCCGGATGGATGAAGATTGAAGACGCCGCCTGGATGAAGACTTCTACCGGATGAAGGACCTCCTCTGCGCACCTTGGATGAAGATTTCGGCCCAGTTGGGTGAAGACGGCTCCAGGTAGGGTGATCTTCAGGGGGTTAGTGTTAGTTTTTTTTAAGGGGGGTTTGGGTGGGTTAGAGAAGGGGTATGTGGGTGGTGGGTTTTAATGCCCTTTTAAGGGCTGGTAAAAGAGCTGGTTACTTTGTAATTTAGACTAGGGTAGGGCATTTTTTTATTTTGGGGGGCTTTATTATTTTATTAGGGGGCTTAGATTAGGTGTAATTAGTTTAAACTTCTTGTAATTCTTTTTTATTTTCTGTAATTTAGTGTTTGTTTGTTTTTTTTACTATAGTTTAGTTTATTTAATTTAATTTTAGGTAATTGTAGGTAATTTATTTAATGATAGTGTAGTGTTAGGTTTAATTGTAACTTAGGTTAGGATTTATTTTACAGGTAATTTTGTAAGTATTTTAGCTAGGTAGCTATTAAATAGTTATTAACTATTTAATAGCTATTGTACCTAGTTAAAATAAATACAAAGTTGCCTGTAAATTAAAAATAAATCCTAAAATAGCTACAATATAATTATTAGTTATATTGTAGCTATCTTAGGGTTTATTTTACAGGTAAGTATTTAGTTTTAAATAGGAATAATTTAGTTAATAATAGTAAGTTTTATTTAGATTTATTAAAATAATATTTAAGTTAGGGGGGTGTTAGTGTTAGTGTTAGACTTAGGTTTAGGGGTTAATAAGTTTAATATAGGTGGCGGCGGGGTCCGGGAGCGGCGGTTTAGGGGTTAAACATTTAATTTAGTTGCGGCGTGGTCAGGGAGCGGCGGTTTAGCGGTTAATGAGTTTAATGTAGGTTTCTGCGGTGTAGTGTGGGGCAGGATAGGGGTTAATAACTTTAATATTGGTGGCGGTGGGCTCCGGGTGCGGCGGTTTATGGGTTAAACAATTTAGTTGCGGCGGGGTCTGGGATCCGCAGGATAGGGGTTAATAACTTGAATATAGGTGACGGCTGTGTAGTGGGGGGCAGGATAGGGGTTAATAGGTATAATGTAGGTGGCGGCGGGGTCCGGGAGCAGCGGTTTAGGGGTTAATAAATTTATTATAGTTGCGGCGGGGTCCAGGAGCGGCGGTTTAGGGAGTAATAACTTTATTTAGTTGTGGGGGGCTCCGGGAGCGGCGGTTTAGGGGGTAAAACAGTGTAGTTTAGTGTGGTTGCTTAGTGACAGGCTATCAAAAAAGCTGCGAAGAAGCCGATGAGCAGCAAGATCGATGACTGTCAGTTAACAACAGTCCACTGCTCATCGCTCCGTACTTGGTGCACGGCTTCTTGAGAGATTTTTTGATAACTTTGGCGAACGTATTCAGGTCCGTGGCGAGATTAGGCGAGCGTATTGGGTCGGCGAATGCAGGAAAGTAGACGGCTTCATAACTAGAGGCCATAGTGTGTAGACGCAGCTCCAATTTTTTTTTGCATATAAATGATAATAGTCTTGGTCAAGCTAATTCAAGTTTTCTGGTAAACATGTTCTTTAAAGAAACAAAAAACAAATTAACAATCAAAAACTTATCTGTCAGAGCATTTGAGTTTTCACTATGTGTACGGTACACTTTTTTCTCTTTTTAATTTCCGTTTTTATCTCTCATTATGTTACAGCTGTATCAGGTGGTGTATACATAGGTTATTTATTTCATAGGCCTTAGATTCTTGTAAATATGTCAGTGGTTTTTAAGGTACAATTCCCATGTTATCAGCATTTCTGCATTCCTGGGATTCCTGGGTTTTTATTTGTTCTTGTTTTATTAACCAAAATATTGGGAAGTCTGTGAGATGAGTGGGGTATTGGTGAGATAGAGTGTGGGGACCTAAATTTAATTGTGTATTAACGATGTGAGAGGGGAAAGTCTAGAAGTGAGGTGAGGGAAGTAGAGCGTAGCGTTGTCCCATGCCTTATATGTTTCTGTTATTATCGGGTTAAGGATATATTTTTGGTTTTTTAAAGGTCCAGCAGGGTCTAGTAAGATTATTGGAGTTGTCTATGTGATGTTCTAAAAATACCCATCTTTTATGTTTTTTGTGTATATTTCAGTGTATTATACATTGTAGGTAGATGGTATGTCTATAGTTGGCCAAATCAGTTAATCCTAGTCCTACTTGTGTCTTGGGTATGGTCATAATATTTTTGTTTATTCTGGGATGTTCTTTATTACAATTAAAATCACTAAATGCTCTCTGTAGTGTTGGGATATATTTTTCTGGTAGTGGTATTGGAATTGTTTGTAAGATGTATAAGATCCTCTGGAAAATATAAATTTTTATTAAATGTATATGTCCCAACCAGTAGCATTTTATAACTTTTAATGGTGTTATAGTGGTAAGTCACACACCAATTCCTAATATTTCATCTTTTTGGTACAGCGGTTCGATTCCCACAAGATATTTTTACAAGATTTTTATATGTTTTTATTATATTTGTAATAAGATACATGTTAAAATCATATATTTTGTTTGTTACATAATATATTTGTCTGTGAGATTGTTTACCTTAGGATTGTTAAGATACCGGTAGTAAACAATGACGCAGTGTTTTTCCTCCAATCACCAAGCAAAAAAAAGCAGAAAATAAAAAATATTTTTATCCTTGAAAAGGCTGCCAGTATATCAGCGGAACGTATGTTGGATATTTCAGGACTATAATAGGCTTGTATAACTGACAGGTTTTTCAGGCACACCATGTATTCGCTGTTTAGTAGGCTTGCTTTGTACCAGGCTGGGCTCTAGACTCGCGATTGGTTCCTTGTATACTATGATATTACCTTCTGTATACAGTCTGTATTTCTGTCCTATGTTTTTAAAATAAATATTGATTTTTAAATCCACTTTGGAGTTCCTGAGTCTCCAGGGGAGCTGTGAGGCTTTATACAAATCTAGCTCAGAAAAGTGTAAGTACTATTTCTTTTTGGTAAGGCCACATTCCCTTACAGACTTCACTATTTTGTATTTTCCTTCTTTCCTGTGAGGTGGGTGAAGATTACCACTACACTACAGTCAAGCAATTTTAGGACACTATTCCGGTCCTTTTTCTTTGAATTATCTGACATATCCTTATTTTACTTTGTATACACTCTGTTTTTATTTTTTAGTGTACACATTTAAGTACTTACCTTTGATTAGTTTTGCAAAACATGGAAAGTCCAATTAAACTTGATAATTTTCATACAATCTCTTTACTAAATGCAGATAAAATTGGGTTTAGTATCCCTTTAATATCTTCGCTAAGAAACTACCTACATGAATAAATCGTTGATTGCCAAAACTGATCCACTCAGATCAGGTCGGCTTTATCCCTGGTAGAGAGGTGAAGGATATTACCTTAAATGCTCTCCAAACGCGGGAAAAGCTTTTAATCGGGTGAATTAGGAATTCCTTAAAGCAGCTATGTCCCACATAAAAAAATTCCTTCTATACCTCTCTAACATCTAAGGTCAAGGTAAATAGATTTCTATCTGGGAAATATTCCATATACACAATAACACTCTACATGGGTGTCCCATGTCTCCAGTGTTATTTGCCATATCTATTAAAATCTTAGCTCATAAAATACGAAAGGATCTTCAGATAACCAAAATCTCTTTGGATGGCATTGAGCATAAACTGGTGATGTATGCAGATGAAATACTAATTACTCTTACTAAGGCAGAGAGTTCTTTACCCAAAACATTGCATGTTTTCAAGGAATATGGCCTTGTATCTAATGTTCAGCTAAACCTAGCCAAATCTAAGATGCTGAGCATTTCCATTGACCCAAAAATCATGGCTCAAATGGTGGTGGATTGCCCTTCCCCATTGCAAGAAACTAAAATGAAGTATCTGGGTATAGTCCTCTTACCAGATCAGCAGGAGCTGTTCATGGCCAATTAAGGTGACTGAATACACTATTGTAAGCTATATCTCTAACTAACTATAGTACTAAATATATCTCATGGCTAGGGAGGATTAGTGTAATAAAAATGAGTATCCTCCTTGGGATTCTGTATATCCTACAAACTACACCCATACCCTTGCCTCATTGATTACAATCCACCTTTTAACAGTACATAGGAAAAACAAGGAGACTATGTACTTCCCTATGTTAAAGGATCCTGATCTATTGAGGAGGCCATTGGTTTACAAAGATTATTAGAATGGTGTGTGAATGGTCCTAATAAATTATGAGTACAATTGGACTAAGCAATTTTGAAGACTGGCAATTGGCATGAATACCAGCAAAACAGAGACCAACTATAATATCAGATTACCCAATAATAAAAGGAATTCTTTATAATTTGGGACAAGATTGTTAAAACTTAATCCAATATCTATATGCAGGTTTCCCATTGACCCCACTTTGGCATAATCCATCTCTTCCCTCAGGACAGGGGATATAGAACTTAAGAGGTTTTCCAAATTGTGCAATGATGATTCTGACCTCTTTACCACCTGGCTATCCTATGCACAGTTCAGACATTTTGTTGACATGCATCCACACAAACAACATCTTTTCTACCCGCTAACAGCATTTGAAAAGCTATGCATGAAGAAAACACCCCATAACCATTTTATATCTATCCTTTTTATTAGTTGTTATTGTTGTCAGAGACAAATTAGCTCCCCACTTACACCAAATTATGGTTTAGGGAATTGGGGACTGAATTTACATTAAAGGAATGGAACACAATTTTCTTGACAGTTAAAACAGCTTCAATCTCTGCTGCCAAAGTTCAAGAAACCAATTTTACATTTTTGAAAAGGTGGTACCTCACTCCTAGTAGATTGAAAAAAAATGTATAGTTCTACCAATAGCAAATGCTGTAGGGGATGGGGAGAGGAAGGGGCTATCTCTCATATATGGCGGGGTTGTAAAAGACTAACTTCTGACCAAAATGACTCCAAACATAATAAGCAAGGTGGTAGAAACCATCATTCCTAACAATTCCAAAATGCTTCTGTTCTCATCTCTCCCCAAATTGAAACATAAAGCAAGGAAAAAGTTATTGCATAATATACTTAACAGTATTAAATTACTGATCTCTTGATACTGGAAATCTTCTACAATTCCAAAAATTACAGAATGAAAAGAACAAGTAGAATCCTTTTTACAGCTAGAGAGATACTATCATTTAAAAAATGGCACAATAGATCTATGTGAATTATGCTAGATGCATGGAAGCAAAGGAAGAATAACAACCCTCAGTAATATAGGCTTCTATCAAGCAAGCTAGGTCACCTCCCTCTTTTTTTTTCTCTCTCTCACTTGGATTATGCATCCTTCAATATGGATATTGTTTTAATTGTTTATAGCTTGCATTAATACTTAGTTTTTTATCTTTAATGTAAAATCTTATTTATTAAACTAGGTTTATTGTTGGCAAGGAAGACTTTACAGTTCCTCGTGCAATAAGATGTGCTAAAGAGAGTGTATTCACATGGACATGTATTGACAAGAATATCCTAAGTAACGGATATGGACGCTGGATCTAAAAGCTTTCTCTCCCACTTGGGAATTCATATTTGAAATGTGCTGATTGTAATATCTGTATTTAATTGTTGTCTCTCTCTTATTGTAGGCACATGTTCTATTTATGTAGAAGGACAATTATAAAAAAATAAAAACTTTGATGAACTCACTACAAGAAAAAATCTGATTCTGCACACAAAGACAGGAGCCCTAGCAGTCCCAGCAAATCCCCCACTGCAATACATAAAGCTACATCTCTTTAACACTAAACAAGTAAAGAAAATTATAAATTCAAAAAGTGAAAAATAAATAAAGGCGGTTGCATTGTACTGCAAGAAATATGATTCTGCACACTATGGGGTAGATTTATTAAGCAGCGGATGCTGCTTTCTACCACCATCGTTAACGTAAGTTAAGAAGCAGCGGTCGTAAGACAGCTGCTTCTTAATTTCTCTGCCACCTAAAAGGTCAGGATCAGGATGATTGACACCCCCTGGTAGCGGCTGATTGGCCGCCGGTGAGCAGGGGGCGGCATTGCACAAGCTACAGCGAATCATGTCCATTCGACCCTTAGTAAAACAGCACATAAAATGAGAAACAGCTGACACAGGCACATACAAATGCACTGTCCAAAAAAGTGATTAAAGATGGCTGCTATAGTCTCCCACTTACCTATATTGGGTTAAAAGTGAATTGGAGAAGCCTGTTTGGCATTTGCTACCTGATTTACTGTCCCTCACATGAATCATTTGGTAATGCTCTGCCAGGATGTACTGTACACATGAACGGTCAGTCCCCCTGTGCATCACTGCAAATGAATGAGCTGATTTGTCAAATGATCTCAGCTCCTTCCCTTTTTTCATATGTTCTCTGACCCTTTTTTGGTGCCAAAAGAAAAAAAATTTTTTTAACTAACATGAAAAATGCTGTTAGTCGCCCATTTCAGTCCCCAGTTCATTTGTCTAGTTGTTATGTGGATGAATGGGCCAGAATTCGGACAAATACATATTCGTTCCGTGACGCATGCACATGCCTATTGTTCTTTACAAACATGTTACTAAAATGTCAGAAGCTTACTACTTTGCAAAGCATGTAAGTGTTTTGGGGTTTAATGCTATAAAAAATAAATTGGTGTTTGTTATCTCCCTGTCTCTTCACCTCTAGATCTATATCAGGATATCAGTAATATGTGAATGTGTATATGGTTCCATCCACTTAGCCATCAGTTGGATATTTGGACATCGCCTAAGAACTTCCCAGTTGCCTAGCAGCTTTGAGAGGGAATGTTAACAAAACGTTATTTGTGCTGCAGTTCACTTCTACCATATTCTAAGAGGCGAAGGGAATGTTCATAGCATTTCAAAATTAATAACCTGTTTTTAATGTTACTATATGTGAATAGATTTCATTAGAAAATTATTTCAAGTGCAGAGAGTCTGTGCAGTGAATCTATTTATTTTACAGGGGTTTGTGCAATGTAACATTTAAAACAGAAAAATATAGATATGACCAGCACCAAGAATTGAATAATATACAAACTCTCAAGAAAAAAATAAGGCTCCCTTAAACCCTAAAGAAACAATGCTGCTGAGAAAAAAAGGTGACTTGAGAGCGCAGTCGTAACTGCTAAAGTATAAGAAAAGGATAGGAATCACAGTTTATAAATACTAAATAATTGCTGAGCACAACTCATATTAAATACCCTATATATCTGTCTAAAATATAATTATATAAAAGCTGCTATCATCCACTCATAAATATATATAATATCAGGTTTATAGGAGGTTAAAACCAAAATATAGCTATAAATAATATATAGAAAAATATGAAAAAGCATAGAGGCAATACGTGAATTCACTTAATACATAATGCTCTAATTAACAAGTAAGTATTTAATAAGTTAAATTAAAATAAAAGTGGATGCAAAATAATATTTTCTATGAATTCATAGAAAAATGCATATACATAATAAATACAATAAATGCAGTTACAATTTATATAACGCACTGTGCAAGAAATTAACGATAAAAAACATAAAAATGCTTTGGAGTAAAGAGTTCATTAAACTCCAAGATACACTGATGTGCCAGTTAGGAAGACTCTCCGGTCTAAATGGCGTTGATGTATAAACGATCCGCAAAATGCTCCTTGTTTGCCTATGGAGAAAACCAGATCCTCCTTACACGAAGCAGCTACAAGTGGATTATAAGGCAAATGTGTACTCACAGTTCAGAGCACCGTTAACCAATCAATACCAGCTGTATTCCACCGGAGGTTATTGCAAAAGTCTGGAATCAGCCTACAGTGTAATGCTCGTGGGATACTCCTCTATCAGACCGAACTCGGGCCAGTAACAGTCTTGTTATCTCGGCGCCGAGCCGGAATGATTGGGAATATCCCAGAGCAGAGAAAGTTAGAAAGATGAGGATGGCGGCACTCACCACAGGCAGGACAGTCCCCAGCGGCAACGGCAAAACAGTCCAAGGACAAACCACTAGAATGGTCAGGCAGGCATGGTTTGGCAACAGCAAAGCAGTCCAAGGGCACACCACTAGACTGGTCAGGCAGGCAGGATTTGGCAACAGTAAAGCAGTCCAAGGGCACACCACTAGAATGGTCAGGCAGGCAGGGTTCGGCAACAAAGAGGCAATCCAGAACAACAGGGGTTAATAAGCAGAGTAGTCAGACAGGCAGGGTTCAGCAGCAGTATATAAGTCCAGCAATTTAGAGGTTAAACAGGCAGAGTTCAGCAGCAGTATATCAATCCAGCAATTCAGGGGTATAACAGGCAGAGTAGTCAGACAGGCAGGATTCAAACACATTAAGGCAATACTGTAGTAACGATCTATCACACCCAGGAGCACACAAAGTAACACCTATACTTGGACAGTGATAGATCGTTATTGAGGGACTTACATAGGCGCAGGATTCGCGCCACAGGAATTTATCGGGACCCGACACAGCCCCTGGCAACGAGCAGGGAAGGAGACGCCGCTCCCCTAGCAACGCCTAGAGTGGCGCGGCGTGACATACAGAAATTTTAATTAAATGCAGACTCGCCGGCTCCTTGAAAAAGAGCTTGAAAAAGAATAATTTTGAAACGGGTTGCTCAGTCTCATACGCTTCCGTAGTGAAGCACACCTGTCTAAAATACCAGCTCGAATTAGGCGTGGTAATGGCTTCACAAAGCATTTCTGAGGTCTGACTTTGTGTGCTAACGAGCGGACCTTGTGATATACCCGCCGGCGAGTCTCCATTTAGTGAAGAACTCTGACCTGTGAGTACAGATTTACCTTATAATCCACTTGTATCTGCTACATTTAAGGAGGATCTGCTTTTCTCCATAGGCAAACAAGGAGGATTTTGCGGATCGTTTATCCATCAACGCCATTTAGACCAGACAGTCTTCCTAACTGGCACTATCTTGGAATTTATAGAACTCTTTACTCCAAAGCATTTTTATGTTTTTTATCGTTAATTTCTTGCACATTGCGTTATATAAATTGTAACTGCATTTATTGTATTTATTATGTATATGCATTTTTTTTATATGGATTCATAGCAAATATTATTTTGCATCCTCTTTTATTTTATTTTAACTTATTAAATAAGGTTACTTGTTAATTAGAGCATTATGTATTAAGTGAATTCACGTATTTCCTCTATGCTCTATTCTTTTTTATATTTTTCTATATATTATTTATGTCTATATTTTGGTTTTAACCTCCTATAAACCTGATATTATATATATTTATGAGTGAATGATAGCAGCTTTTATATAAGTATATTTTAGACAGATATATAGGGTATTTTTTATGAGTTGTGCTCAGCAATTATTTAGTATTTATAAACTGTGATTCCTATCCTTTTCTTATATATTATACTCAAGTCACCTTTTTTTCTAAGCAATGTAACATTTAATCCAATAATTGGCATTTTGTTGTGAAAATATTTTGCCCTAGTATTTGTTAATTCATGGTTTATTTAACACCAATAATGTACAGTTTGCGAACAAATGTGGAAAAAATATTTTTGCATTCAAACTACTTGAGCTTGATCACATAAGCGGTGCCACCCGCAAAGACGGCATCGGCAAATTTTTAGACAAATGTAGCAATCACATATACGGCGCAGCATAAAAATGCAACGCATATATTTTACCTGTCAGATGCTATTTTTACTCCCATAAACTAACATAGAACCGGCATCGCAAGTCGGTATCACATATTCAGCGCAAGGACTTACGTGGTGAAAATGGAGACATTTTACTCTATATTCACCTCGCCACACATAGGCAGGCGCAGCAAGCCTTGCACTGAGTATATGAGCACCGTAACTCCCTGGAATTCTTAACAAACACCTAATGCATGCACAATATGTACCTCTCAGCCGCCATCCCCCTACCGCAATAACTAATAAATGTATTAACCTCTAATCCGCCAACCGCAAATTGCAAAGTATCTAATTACACTATTAACCCCTAATCCGCCAACCCCCCACAACGCAATCTACCTATTAAGACTATTAACCCCTAATCCGCCAACCCTCCACATCACAATTTACCTATTAAGACTATTAACCCGTAATCTGCCAACCCGCCCTGGAAGAAGATCTTCACCGCCTGGATGAAGACTTTTCTCTGCCTGGAAGAAGATGGATGTCCAGACTTCAGGAACGGTGAGTACATTTTTTTGGAATTAGTGTTAGTTTTTTTGGGGGGTGTTTTTTTTTTTAGATTAGGGCTTTTTTTATTTTTTGATGGGCAGCAAAAGAGCTGATTGCCTTTTTAAAGGCAATGCCCATACAAATGCCCCTTTAGGGGCAATGGTAGATTTTTATTTTTTGGGGGGGTTTTACTGTTAGAAGTATACTTGTATTTTTTAATGTAAAAGAGCTGATTTCTTTACGGCAATGTCCTACAAAAGGCCCTTTTATTAGTAGTTTAGTGTTAGATTAGGGGGTGTTTTTATTTTGTGGTGTCTTTTTTGTTTTTATAGGGGTATTTTTTTTATTTTATTTTTCGAAATATGAGTTTTTTTTATGTAATGTTAGGTTTTTTTTTGTTTGTTTGTTTTTTAATCTAATGTTAGGTTTTTTATTGTACTGTAATTTAATGGCAAGTTAGGATTTTTTTAGTTTTGGTAATTTTTAATAACTTTTTTAGGGAGATAGTTTTTTTTTTTAATTTTATGTAATTGGGGTTATCTTTGGGGGTGCTATGTTAGGGGGCTTAGTGATTAGATTAATACTTTGCGTTGTGGGGGGTTTGCGGATTAGGTGTTAATAGTGTAATTAGTTAGATTGTGATGTGGGGGGTTGGCTGTTTAGGTGTTAAAAGTGTTAATAAGTTAATTAGTTTGCGTTGTGGGGGTTGGCGGTTTAGGGGTTAATAACTTTATTAGCTAGATTGCGATGTGTGAGGATGGCTGTTTAGGGATTAATAGTGTTAATAGGTAGATTGCGTTGTGGGGGGTTGGCGGGTTAGGTGTTAATACTCTTATTATTTTTGTGATGTGGGTGGATGGCAGTTTAGAGGTTATTAGGTAGATTGCAATGTTGGGTGTTGGCGGTTTAGGGGTTAATCACTTTAATTAGTAGTTGCAATGTGGAGGGATGGTGGATATAGGGGTTTAGTTTTTGTGAGGCGGGTTAGATTTTTACGGCGGTTTTAAGCTTTTTCTTGTTTTTTTACTTAGGCGCCGGCAGATCATAAACTAATGTAAGTCTCTGGCAACTCCAGAAATGTGTATCTACTCACATTTCTGTACCTCACCAGTTTATCTGATTTATGGCAGTATATGATCTGCCAGCGCCGTATCTGTGATTCACCCGATGTGCAAGTTGCGCTGAAACCAACGCCGTATATGTAATCGCACCCCTTATGTTTTGGGTTCTTTCCATCTTGAAAACATGTCATTTGTTGAATACATGCTTTGCATAAATGTCATTTCATGATGAATTTTTTAAAGGTATTCCTCAACATATATACTTGTAAGCCATGCATGATACTGGACATTATTCCACATATTTTTATATACAATTAAAGGGATATTAACTTGCTTTCAAAAGAATGTTGTTATCACTAACTTTTCATAATTATTTAAAGGGACACGAAACACTTTTTTTTTTTCTTTTATGATTCAGATAGATTATACACTTTTAAACATCTTTCCTATTTACTTCTGTTATTGATTGTGCTTCATTCTCTTGGTATCATTTATTGAAGAAGCAGTAATGAACTCTTGAGAGCTAGCTGAACATATTTGTAAGCCAATGAAAATGGACATACAAGTTCAGCCACCAATCAGCAGCTATCTCCAAGCTCCTGGGCCTATCTATGCTTTTCAACAAAGAATACCAAAAGAATGAATCCATTTAGATAATAGAAGTAAATTGGAAAATTGTTTAAAATTGTATCCTCTATCTGAATCATGAAATAAAAATTGTGAGTTTCATGTCTCTTTAATATTGTCATTTTTCCACTGATTTCCTGTATTTTCATATAGAAAATCACTTATTTTCCAAACCCCAAATATGATTCATTATTGGAGTCCTATCTGGGGGGTCTACCCAGGTAGTAACATAGTGCATGCTCACTGTAATTCACATGTGCAAGTCCAGATATGTAGGCGCTGATATCACCATACTAACTTTGTTTTACTGAGTGAAGCAGACACACTCTATTAATTGCATAGCAGGTGAGGGAGCAGTTATTGGTGAGTATTGTGCGCATGCTGAATCTTCCCTTGTAATAACAAGCATTATCATGTGGAGTGTGCTCTGCTCATAGATAATGTCTATAGTTATAAACAGTGTTGGCTGTTTAATTATAGCAAGCTAGTGCAGCTGCAGATAAATACCAACTTGCAACTTTGAGATTTATTTTAAAATGATACAAGTAACAATATAATGGCTAATACTAGTCTAAGCCATATAAATCAATGTGAAAATGCAGCTTTGATAGATTATAAGGGAATTTACTTACACCCATAAACTACACTATTAACCCCTAAACCACCATCCCCACCACATCGCAAACACTAAATAAAAGTATTAACCCCTAAACCACCACCCCCCACATTGCAAACTATCTAAATAAATTATTAACCCCTAAACCGCCACCCCCATAATGGCAACCCCATGCTCGCTGAATTTTTATATTCTTCTATGCTGTGGGGGTGCAGCCAACAAGGAGGCGATCTGTAGCGCCATTCATTTGATATAATACACCCTCACTGTGAAGCTGTGCATACTCATTAGCTTCATTCAAGCTAAATTTACATTGCTCTGCTGGAATGAAGCTACAGAGTATATGCAGCATCACAGTGAGCATGCACTATATCAAATGAACAGCGATACATCTCGCCTACTGGTATGATGCGCCTTCGCCCCATGTGTGTAGCGTACATTCCTCTAATATTGGGCTCCATTTATTAAGCAGCAAAAGCTGCTCCAGAGCCCTTGTGGGGCAGGTTCAGGCCCGGACTGGGCAATCAGACTGGCCCTGGAAATTTATATAGACACCCCCCTCCCGCTCAGCCCCACACCCCTTTCGGGCCCAGCCAAGCCCCGCCCCCCTCTGGCACAGCCAACTACACCCCCTGGCAACGCAGCAGCTGATCTTCCTACCAACCCCTAACAGTGGTGCTACACTGCTACTAACCTACTTGAGCTCCGTGTGCTCGTGCTCCCAGTGTGCCAGCCCATGTGGCCTTCAGCTCCTCTCTCCTTGTCATGATATCCCCCCCCAATCCCTGCATTGCTATTAGAGCAGAGCAGCCGCCACACTATGCGAGCTCGAATAGCACTGTGAGAAGGGGGGGCAACAAGCTCACTGTGCTCCCTCAGCTGCTCACTATCTGGCAATAACTGGGCGGCCCACCAGGATTTTTCCCGGTATCCCAGCAGGCCAATCCGGCCCTGGGCAGGTTTGCATATGCGAGCCTGGTTCCCGCAATGTAAGTTAGTCCACTGTTTCTTACACTCTATGCCACCTCTGAGATGGTGAGGGGAAATCATAGAGAGCTTGCTTGCTCTCGTGCAATTGGTCGTGTGAGAGAAGGGGCAGGCTTTACACACTAACTTGAGCATGTAATGATACATAAGGCAGCGTATCCTGTTTGTCCGATGCCCTATGTAGCGAAGGTGATCAGACAACTTCTGAAGTTGAGAAGCTTGTCCACTCGCTGCTTTGTACATGGGGGCCATTGTGCATACAGTGCTTAGTGACATTCTGAGTATTCACCACATTTAAAGAGTATTTTCTGTGGATCCCTTTCACTACATAGTTTTAAAAAACAAGTTGTATAATATAATCTATAACCATACACCATGTGTGGGGACAGAATGTTATGTTTATTTTTTTACAAGATGTTACTGCACTGGAGACTTTGTTTGACACAATATAAGCTTAGTCAGATGGCATCTTAAAAATGCAAGCTGGGAAGCTATATTTGTTACACCATGCTTCAACTTCTCAGTTTGTCACCTGAGGGTACACAATTTGTTTTTGTAAGTGTAAGCAAAGCTATTGAGCACTTCACTTTACATGTTTGTATCTGGGTTAATTTGTTATGGAAATCTATTCACTTCTGATAATAATTATTTATGTAAGCAAAATGAGTAGATGGTAAGAAATTCTTTACAATAAAACAATGTCTTACAGTAATAGTCTTGACCCCTTCGCTACCAGGAATTTCAGAGAAAAACTTGCCCATAGTGCTAGAGAATACTAATATTTTTGCTTTCCCTATGTGTAAAAAAAAAATAGAGCCTCAGTTTTTATAATATATATATATATATATATATATATATATATATATATATATATATATATATATATATATATATATATATATATTTAGTAATTTTTAATATTCATTATTTTAAACCATAACAAATTAAGTAATTTTAACACAATAATTAAAAATATATACATTTGCTGTCCATTTGGCAGTGTATAGGTATTCATTTAACATTTACTCACTATCTTTCACTACTCGCCACAGTGCAATTTCTACTCGCCAATTCTTACTGAATTATTTACACACAACTACTGCAGTCATAAGAAAAATGTTTGAAAAAGCTTTTCTGGGATCCCCTTTGTTCAGAAACAGCAGACAAGCATAGCTTTGACATTGTTTTTTAGCAATTAGAAGGCCACTAATTGCAGCTGCACACAACACTTCTAAATTTCTCAACAGGGATGGGGTTAATCAGTTAGCTTGTAAGGTTAATATTTGCTGTAATGTAGGGATTACCCTCTCACCTGACACTTCACACCCCTGTTCCCTCCAAAAACAGCTCTCTCCCCACTATCTTAAGTACTGACACTCTGCAGCTTAGGTCTTTATATATATATATATATATATATATATATATATATATATATATATATATATATATATATATATATATTGTATATACTGTATATGTAATTATTTATTTTTACATTTCTGTAATGTAGAAATCCCTCCCAACTCTCTGATCCCTTTCACTATTCCCTGCCATGTTTTTTTTTCTGGCAGACAGTCTGCCAGTAGCAAGTGATTACTTTTTTATAATATATATATACCCACCTCTACCTACCCTAATATATCCTAAAAATTCTCACTGTTAACCTCATTTATGAATAATAAAGAATTTGTACCTGGCCTAAACATCCCAATTAGATCCATTAAGATTTGGAAGAGGATACTACTGGTATCTCACTTGGGGAATGAAAACCCATTACAAAATAGAATGAGCTAGTTGACAATGACTTTCTGTTTTTTCAGAATTTGTTCTTATACCACCAATGTTACGCATACTTAACATCTCACCCACAGAATATACATTTCTCTAACAGCTTTTGAAGCCTTATGCCGTAAATCTTCTCCTACGAGACCATACCATATCCCTACTTTACTCTACTGAAACAACCCGGAATAGGGGTATTTTGATAGGGCTATTAGATTAGGTGTAATTAGTTTAAATATCTTGTCATTTGTTTTTTTATTTTGTGTAATTTAGTGTTTGTTTGTTTTTGTAATTTAGGTTTTTGTATTTCATTTAGTTAATTGTATTTAATTTAGATAATTTATTTAATTGTAGTGTAAGGTTAGGTGTTAGTGTAACTCAGGTTAGGTTTTATTTTACAGGTAAATCTGTATTTATTTTAGCTAGGTAGTTAGTAAATAGTTAATAACTATTTAGTAACTATTCTACCTAGTTAAAATAAATACAAACTTGCCTGTAAAATAAAAATAAACCCTAAGATAGATACAATGTAACTATTAGTTATATTGTAGCTAGCTTAGGGTTTATTTTATAGGTAAGTATTTAGTTTTAAATAGGAATTAATTAGTTAATGATAGGATTTTTTATTTAGATTTTAATTATATTTAAATTTAGGGGGTGTTAGGGTTAGGGTAAGACTTAGGTTTAGGGGTTAATAAATGTAATATAGTGGCGGCGACGTTGGGGATGGCAGACTAGGGGTTAATTAATGTAGGTAGGTGGCGGCAATGTCCGGAGCGGCAGATTAGAGGTTAATAAGTATAATGTAGGTGGCGGCGATGTCGGGAGCAGCAGATTAGGGGTTAATAAGTATAATGTAGGTGTCGGCGATCTCGGGGGCAGCAGATTAGGGGTTAATAAGTGTAAGATTAGGGGTGTTTAGACTCGGGGTTCATGTTAGGGTGTTAGGTGTAAACATAAATTTAGTTTCCCCATAAGAATCAATGGGGCTGTGTTACGGAGCTTTATGATGCTTTATTGCAGGTGTTAGGCTTTTTTTCAGCCGGCTCTCCCCATTGATGTCTATGGGCAAATCGTGCACGAGCATGTTACACCAGCTCACCGCTGACTTAAGCAGCGCTGGTATTGGAGTGCGGTATGGAGCTCAATTTTGCTTTTTAACGCCGGGTTTAGTAAAACCTGTAAATACCAGCGCTGTAGGTAAGTGAGCGGTGACAATAACGTGCAATTTAGCACCGCACCCCTCTTTCCGCAAAACTCGTAATCTAGCCGAAAGATTGTACTTCCAAAAAAAGAATTGTATTTGAACATTTAGATTTGTATTCATATGTCACTATTTATGTACAATGATAAAAAAAATCACACACGCTTGCTTTTTTGACAGCAATCTTATTCCATACTCAGACAGGTACATTTGAAGCGACATTTCAGGCTCATTTGCCCTTAATCATGCTTAAATGTTTACATCTGTTTGTCCAATTTATACCCTTGTTAACCCTTTATTTGCAACACTATTAAAACTTTTTTTTAAACCAGATAATACACCATCTAGTGGTTAAAAACAAGACTACATTATACAGATATTACTCCTTATATAAACATAAATACTATATTATTTACTTGCAGCTCTATTATTTATTTCATGTTTATTAATGCTATAATACTAATCTCCTAAAATAAATTCATTACAATACACATATATACAAAAGAAAAAACACAACTGCTTAGAGGCCTATTATAAAAAGACCCCTTGGGTTCAATTTTCTCTAATTTGTGTATCCAATAGGCCTCCTTCTGTTTATGTAGAATTTCTCTATCCCCTCTTCTTCTCAATACTTCCACAATGTCTATTATTTGCCATCTCAACTGACTAATATTGTGGTCTGTTTTATAAAATGTCCAGAGATAGGTGCATTTATATCTCTACTTCTAATATCAGATTTATGTTGGGTGAGTCTTTCTCTAATTTGTCTTGTCGTTTCCCCTACATACAACTTGGTACATGGACATTTTAACAAATAAACCACATAAGTGAATTCACATGTATATTATTTCTTCATTTTAATTTTTTGACCTGTCCTGGGGTGAACACACTCTTTGCCCTTTATTATAGCATTACAACTTAAACAGCTCAAACATGGGTAGCACCCCATGTTTTTCTCAGTAATAAATCCCCTATTTTGTTTTTTTTTGGGACCCCACATCTGTCTTAACTACTAAATCCTTTAAACTTGGTACCCTGCTATAAGCCATTATTGGGGGACTTTGCAAAGATTCAATGTAAACATTACACTTACTCAATATGTGCCAATGTTAGTTAATTATACCTTTAACCTCCTTGCTATATGGACTATATTGTGATACAAAAACTTGTCTTTCTGAAAATTGTTTTAGCTTTTTTACCTGTTTGTTGGTATCCAAATTCTGTACATATTTTATTTATTTATCTATTAATTCTTTTGAATATCCCCTTTCTATAAACCTCTGATCCATTTCTTTTAAAAATTCTGAAAAATTTTTTTTACTTGTTACAATTCTTTATACTCTGAGTAATTGACTTCTTGGTAAAGAATCCTTTTATTCTGTATTATGAAAGCTATCATATTTCAGAAGGTTATTTCTATCTCTTTCTTTTTTATAAATGTCCAAGGACAATTTTTCTCCATCGTTTTCTTCACTATAGGTCAAAGTGAATTACAATCTGTTTACTGATGTATTTAATTGTTCCACAAACATTTCTAAAGAGGTCACATCGCCCCACCATATGCCAAAGATATTATCTATGAAATGCAACCAGGTGGCGCCATATTCTCAAAAAAGTTCATTTTCATAGACATATTTTTCTTTAAAAAAAAAAAAAAATCATATATAAATTGGCAACATTTGGCCCCATTGCAGTTCCTTTCTTTTGGACATACCATGGAACAAAAAGTAATTCCAAAATAATATCAATCTAAGCAAATCCTTCAAAAAACTAAGTTGTACTGCAGTAAATGTTGTACCCCTTTTTAACATTTCCATTACTTCTCAATACCACTTTCATGCTTTATAGATGTATAAAGACTTTTCACATCAAGAGTATATAACATAAATTTACTTTTAGGTAATTCTGTGTTATTATGTCAATTGTGCTATAAAGTCACCTGTATCTTTAATGTATGATGTCATTATTTTCTACCAATGGTTGTAAAACCTTGTCTAAAAGAACATCCGCAATAGCATATACTGCTACTATGGGGCGTCCATGTGGATTACCCATGTCTTTGTGAATTTTTGTGACTGTGTAAAATATTGGGACCCTGGGGTATATATGTAAAAAAAAACACTTCTAGTGAACCAATGAATTGCTGCTCTTGAGCCTTCATAGGTATGCTTTTCAAGTAAGGATACCAAGAGAATGACACAAATTAAGCAGAAAGAAAACATTTGGGGTTTATGTCTCTTTAACCAAAAAAATTCTTTAAAAAAATAAAAATAAATTGTGTTTATTAAGTCCTATCAAGTTTTTAAAATTAAAAATATTAATTAGTACAAGCTGTTTAAATTAAATTTATTAATTCATTTTTGTTTACAATCAATACCGTAGATATTCATTGAACAAACTTAAAGGTACAGTCTACACCAGAATGTTTATTGTTTAAAAAGATAATCTATTTATTACCCATTCCCCAGTTTTGCACAACCAACACTGTTATATTAATCACATTTTAACCTCTGTGATTACTAGAGAATACAAAACTTATACAGTGCTACAATCTAAAAGTTAACTAAGCCTCTCTCCTACCGCCCTCCCAAGACGGTCAAAATAAAACAAAAACTAATACCATAAATGAGAGGGCGCTACTAGCTAAGGTAACCAACACACTTAATCAGTAATTCTAGCAATATATTAGGCGAAGAGTCAAACATACAGTATAAAATGAATCAAACATACAGTATAAAATATTTTTACTTCAAAAATAAGAGCATATTATAAGGGACGTCTCCCTGTTTAATAACACAATGAAATATAAAAGACAATGAAAAATGCACAAAAGTGAAATAATAAATATATATTCTAGCTGGAATACCACCCTAAAAGTTATTATCAGAAAAAAGGATAAAAATAGATAAAGAGAAAAAGAGAAAAATAAAAATATGCTAGCAATGTGTTTGCACAATTAACACCAAATGTTCATCGCTTGAGACAAAAATGTCCAATAGGATCCGGTCTGATTTGTAGAATTGCTATGCAATATGAATTAATGGTTATCCATATAATGTATCTGGCCAGATCCTCGGCAAAACATACATAGATACAATGTCCAAACCGGGGCGCTTTGAAACGCCTTTGATGTATTGAGGATTTGAACAGTAACTTTGTTTCTGTGTCAGAAGGAAAGTCAGGTGTCAAACAATCAGTGATATAAGCAAAATTAATCTCCATGCTGTCAGAAAACTGAACCACCTCTTGATATTGTATATGCACTGCTCACCTTAAGACCGAGACATATGACTTTTACTCACACCATTTCAGAGCAGCTGTGGTTCGTTCTGAACCTCCACTGTAGCCGATTATATTCACACTGTGGTCAGCGTCTCACTGGGATTCATGCTACTTCTTGCAGCTGCTAAAACCAACAGGATCCCGGCAAGGAAAGAAGAGAACGAGCTTGTGAACACCCGCTCTTAGCGTTTGACACGCGCGGGTAAAATACTAGGTACCTAGATTCTATTTGTTCTTTGCAGGACAAGCAATTTCTTACTTCCTACGAGTTTCACCCATGTATTAGGGCTTTCTCAAGATGACAGTTGCTCCCGGAACACTGTTTAAAAATCTGCTGCTTCAATTTCATTGGGTGATTTTTTTCTTTGCCAATTAGCTCTTAAGGTGGATATTTAAGGTGGTATATATTTTAACTCTTGTGAGCTTCCATCGGCTTTCCACATAAGTAGCAATGGGAACTGGATATTCCTAAAACCTTTTTAGATGCTTGATGCGATACCTCGTGCTCTTCAAACGGTACATAGACGACATCCTAATTGTGTGGAGAGGCTCTGAGGAAAATCTGAAGCTCTTTTTTCAAGCAATGAACACCAATGATAGAGACTTCCACTTTACTTACGAATATAGCAAAATATCTATCTCATTTCTAGATTTAGAAATATTTGTAGATGAAGGTAACCTTGCCACTAGAACTTTTTTTAAGCAAGTAGATTGCAATGGTTATGTACACAAGAAAAGTTGCCATCATGAAAGATGGAAAGGGAACATACCTACAGGACAGTTTCTAGGAATTAGAAAGAATTGTTCCAGATATATTGACTTTAAGACACAGATCAATGTCTTAAAACAAAGATTTCATGATAGAGGCTATTCAGAACAGGAACTAGAAGGAGCCAATCAATTCTGCCATGACAGAAAGGAGTTCCCTTTTACAATATAAAGACAAAGGCATACCAACTATCACTGCTGATAATAATGAATATGATGTAGCCCTTATTACAGACTATAGTGAAAACTATCAAATAATAAGGAAAATAGTCAATAGGCATTGGCACATAATCAAAAAGGACCCCATAATAGGAGACTGGTTAGCCTATAAACCTAAGATCATATTTAGGAAAGCAAAAAACTTAAAACAAATCTTGGCACCTAGTGAATTAAAGAAAGAAAGTACAAGTATGGTAGATAAAGATCTAAAGGGACATCATCTTAAAGGTTTCTTCCCTTGTCATTTATGCAGGGCCTGCAGATATAGTAGCAAAAGCAGCTTTATTCACATAGCAGGGACATGAGAGGATTTCAACATTAAAGATATCATCAGATGTTCACAAAAAGGGGTTGTATATCTCATAAAATGCTCATGTAACCTAATTTATATTGGTGAAACCACCAGAATGCTACGTGACAGGATCAGAGAACACCTCTGCAATATTGAAAAGGGTAATCTTGACACTCACCTATATAAACACTTTAGGGAGATTCACAAAAATAATTTACAACATTTCAAATTCAGGGGTATATGTATAGTCAGAGGAGATTGGAGAGGGGGTAATTTTGAGGGTAAGCTCCTTAAGAAGGAATCTGAGCTAATATATAAATTGGATACCCTCTACCCAAGAGGTTTAAACTCTGAGATAGATCTGTCTCCCTTCTTAGGAGTATAGATTTCTATAATATCATGATTAGGTTATATCTGGTGAATAAACATAGAGCTATATTCTAGTCAAATTACTCCCAAGAATAATACCGTCTTTTATATACAACTTTGATCACATTAAATGAGCATATTTTTATAAAAAAAAAGTTATATGATTCATATGTGAAAATAGGTTATCCCTGTCGAAAAATAAAATCATTTTTTTAGTCTTATTTGCAAACACTGTTTCACTCCAGAGAATGTTATTGTCATATATACAATTCTAGATTAGAGGAACATTAGAGGAACGGTATTGCCATGTATACCATTCTGTTTAGTTTAGAGGAATATAACTCTTCACAAAGGGCTATATGAAACCACATATTAAACTCACGCAACTCTTGTTATCTATACTATTATTGTATGAAATTTAAGAACTAGTTATATGTGTTATCACACATGTAACACTGTGTGACTTGGTTTTGAAAATTGCTAAGATATTAAGATAATCGATTTTGGTTTTAAAATAGCGAGCTAACCTCAAATTTATTTTAGAATTTATTTCAGAATTGTCTGGTATTATTTAAAATCTAATTGATAGATCTATGTCTGTGGAATACCATCCTTTGGAATTCACCACCCTAATTAAGTTTTCTGCCACTTTAGTTTTTGAGAAATGTTTTACATATGTCTATTTTTTCATATTTAGGATAGTGTTGAATTTGTAGAAATTAAACTTATAAGTATCGCATCAAGCATCTAAAAAGGTTTTAGGAATATCCAGTTCCCATTGCTACTTATGTGGAAAGCCGATGGAAGCTCACAGGAGTTAAAATATATATCACCTTAAATATCCACCTTAAGACCTAATTGGCAAAGAAAAAATCACCCAATGAAATTGAAGCAGCAGATTTTTAAACAGTGTTCCGGGAGCAACTGTCATCTTGAGAAAGCCCTAATACACGGGTGAAATGCGTAGAAAGTAAGAAGTTGCTTGTCCTGCAAAGAACAAATAGAATCTAGGTACCTAGTATTTTACCCACGCGTGTCATACGCTAAGAGCGGGTGTTCACAAGCTTGTTCTCTTCTTTCCTTGCCGGGATCCTGTTGGTTTTAGCAGACGCAAGAAGTAGCATGAATCCCAGCTGACCGCAGTGTGAATATAATCGGCTACAGTAAAGGTTCAGAACGAACCACAGCTGCTCTCAAACGGTGTGAGTAAAAGTCATATGTCTCGGTCTTAAGGTGAGCAGTGCATATACAATATCAAGAGGTGGTTTAGTTTGCTGACAGCTTGGAGATTAATTTTGCTTATATCACTGATTGTTTGACACCTGACTTTCCTTCTGACACAGAAACAAAGTTACTGTTCAAATCCTCGACACATCAAAGGCGTTTCAAAGCCCCCCGGTTTGGACATTGTATCTATGTATGTTTTGCCGAGGGTCTGGCCAGATACATTATATGGATAACCATCAATTCATATTGCATAGCAATTCTACAAATTGGACATTTTTGTCTCAAGCGATGAATATTTGGTGTTAATTGTGCAAACACATTGCTAGCATATTTTTATTTTTATTTTTCTCTTTTTCTCTTTATCTATTTTTATCCTTTTTTCTGATAATAACTTTTATTGTGGTATTCCAGCTAGAATATATATTTATTATTTTTTATCTTTCACTTTTGTGCATTTTTCATTGTCTTTTATATTTCATTGTGTTATAAAACAGGGAGACGTCCTTTATATTATGCTCTTATTTTAACCTCTGTGATTACCTTGTATCTAAGCCTCTGCAGACTGCCCCCTTATCTCAGTACTTTTGACAGACTTGCATTTTAGCAAATCAGTGATGACTCTTAAATAACTCCACAAGAGTAAGCACAATGTTATCTATTTGACATACATGAACTATCACCATCTCACTGTCAAAAACTGTCAAATAAGAGGCGGTTCAACAGCTTAAAAATCAGTTTATCAGCTGACCTTTCAACAAAAAAACAAAGCAAATTTGATGATAAAAATAAATTGGAAAGTTGTTTTAAACTTTCATGATTCAGATCGAACATGTGATTTTATTTTGCCTAGACTGACCCTTTGAGGGGACAACCCCAAAGGAATATTGGCTGATGGGGCAAGCCTCTACAGGAGAAAAAGTTCCTTTTAATGTATAATTTTGTAACTTTTTATAGCAGCAACAATGTTGTAGACCATTTGGCAGGAGATCTGTTACCTCAAATGTATAATAGTTTAATTGTTCTTTAAAAAAAAAAGAAACTAACCATAGGGCTTGTTCATAATCCATCGTGCTCGTAGCAACAGCAAATTCTTGTTGTAACTTTTAATATATTTTGAATATATTGCTTACACAGTTTATTGCTACTAAATAATCTTTTCACCTGCTTCTTTCCTATCTTCTTATAGCAAAGACCAGAGAAACAGTCCCTGAGTACGTCTATGTGTCGGGAGTCACACTGGAAATGCCTCCTTCTCTCCATTCTCATGTTTGTATGTCTGGGTGCAGTGACTTGGTGCCAAGTAACCAGCGTGACCAAGCTCAGCTTCGACAGTTCTCTTAAGGGTAGGTCCATGATCTACCATGGTAGTCCTTGCTCAGATGGTTATGTCTACATCCCCTTGGCTTTCCTTGCTATGCTTTATGTGGTCTACCTTGTAGAATGCTGGCATTTTCATTCAAAAAATGAACTACAGAATAAAGCAGATGTTACCAGTGTTCACGACCAGATACAGCGTATGCGGCAAGCTACACCTTGTATCTGGTGGAAGGCTATCAGCTACCACTTTGTTAGGCGTACTAGACAAGTCACTCGCTACCGACATGGTGATGCTTATACCACTACTCAGGTCTACCATGAACGGGTAAACACTCATGTGGCTGAAGCAGAGTTTGAATACTCCCATTGTGGTATAACGGACATCTCCAAAGATTTATTGGACTTGGAACGTCATCCAGCAACAAAATTGAAATTCACCAAGTGCTTCAGCTTTGCCAACCTAGAGTCTGAAAATTCCTATCTTACTCAGCGTGCCCGATTCTTTACAGAGATTGAGGGACTGGATGACTATATGGAAGCTAGGGAAGGAATGCAGCTGAAAAATGTGGACTTTAAGGAATTAGTAATTGCCTATGTGGATCTAGAACGACTTCCATGGTTTGTTTCACATTATGCTTTCTGGGCAGCAGCAGTACTCATGCTTTCTTGGCCACTGAGAGTTTTTATAGAATATAGAACTGCTCATGTGCATTACCACATTGAAAAACTTTTGGGATTAGACTACCAGGCACCTACAACTGAAGAGGAACCTATATACAGATTCAGAATGCCAAGAGTCAGCACCTTTGACAGTACAGAGCTGGAATGGCACATCTGTACAAACAGACAGTTAATTCCAAGTTATTCTGAGGCAGTGATGATGGATCTCACAGACACATCACTGTGTAATGGCTACTCTTCTTGTGGATACAATGGTGTTTTGCGTACATGTGAAGGTTGCAACAGGACCTCCAGTAATTCTTCCATTTTTTCCCGCCATGCTATGCATAGCTGCAGTGCGGGCCCATCTCACCTCTCTCTCAGCACCAGTCGCTTCTCACTCTGCCAGCTGCATGGATCCCACAGGACAGGGCTCTGGCGCAGCCGCAGTAGTAGTTTGGCAGAAAGAGGTTGCCAGGATGAAAGATGCTGCTCCTATTCTAGCCAGCTGGCAATCAATGAAAATCCACCAACTTACCATGATGCCCGCTTCTTTCCAGTGCTCATAGTCCACCGTCAGGAGGGTTGCCGTAGCAGAAATTTTTGTATCCACCGTTCTTCATGCATGGAGACATCATTGTGAGGGTATATCACAGTGGTTAATGGTGCAGTCACATTTATCAACTCTCTCAACATGGAAGATGCTCAGAATTGTTATTCAATTGAGCTTAAAAAGGCTTCATAGAATAACGTGAATTGGACATGTTTTTCTCCATGGAGGGAAGCATTTTCTTAATGTTATATTAGTATGGCATTAAAACAGTAATAATTTATTACTACTAGTGCATCTTTTAAGACTACCGCATTATCATGTCTCTGAAAGGACTTTCACATAATCAGTGAAAGTAAGCAAATCATCTCATCCATACATGGTGCCTGAACCTCAAAATGAATATGCTGCACAACTGTGTAACTTAGTTATAGAATACATGTGCATCACGTTTCTTCCAGAATAATTAGATTTTGCCACAAAGTACATGTATGTTATATTTTGCCTTATTCAGTTGCAGTTATTGAATTTTAACATTTCAATTTACAGTGGGAAAATGAACTATCTTTGCCATTCAATTGCCTAGATTTGCATGAATTTTTATCACAATATGCCGACGTCATGAGGTAGTATCTATAATATATATATCATTGTGAATTGATGCATTCTGCACATGAAACATCAATCAGCTACTGTAGATTATACTGTTTATTAATGTATATTACTTTTACTTAGGATTTAAAGTAAACAAATATTTATAAAATAAACAAAACCATATAAAGATGTTTTGTGATAAGTTATGGTATCCTTCAGGAGAGGAACATTTTAATTGTAATAAATTTGTGTTGATTGGTTAATAAAGCTCATTATATAGTCATATGCTGCTTTAATATAAATATTTCTAAAATACAGTGAATTTTTCCAGGGTTCAGAATATTTCCTTTTATATGCAACTGACTTGCAAAGATGTTATCAGCAATTAAATCATTGTGTTTCCACACAATATTTAAAATAAATTAATACAGAAATAAAGACATATTTTGTATATTTGTAATGGAATTACTTAAGCAACTTCAACTGAATAAGGCTCCATCTCATCCTAAACATTTTTAATGGTGAACTTTTAACATGTGGGACCATTAATGAAAAAATATATTTGGTCGCTATGCACATTCAATATTGTGTAACAGGAAGGCAGAAATACTAACTAAATTAGTTTTAAAGTGAGTGACTCAGCATAGAGGGCAGTTTAAAGTATTCCATATATTTATCTAATTTATCTAAAAAAAAAATTAGATTAGCTACATTTTATAAACCTTTCATGAACTAACCTTTAATTTAGCTGACAACATTCTCCAAGTTATAGACCAAGGGCTAGAAATTATTCAAGTTATGAAGCCAACATGCAAACATCTAGCGATTTTCTCACATTGTCTCCATGTTAGTAACCTTAGTCACAGAGCTCCATATATGGCCCACAAAATAATATCACTTACTGGCAGCGTTTATGATCCCATCCACTATAAAACTGGTACCTATATAGGTGGTATTACTATAGCAAAACCCTAACCATAACTGATGTGATGTTCCCAACCACCTCATGGGGCAGATCAGCTTTTATGTGGAGGGAGGTTAAAGTTAAGATAAGTGATGTGGTGGTTGCAGTAAGGGTTAATTGCAGAAGGGTGCATGAGGTGAGAGTTTTAGGACAGCTTAAAGAAGTTATATAACTGCTTTTAGAATTTGCTGTAAGAAATAGGTTAGTGTGAGCACTGAGGGCTGCCCACAATCATAGCATAAAGCCTCTATTATGTTTTAGTGGCTTTAATAGAAAGTAATAAGTATCACTATTAATTGGGAGTTGCTGCAATGCAGTGTGAAGGCAGAAACACTACTCAGTCCTCAGCTGCTACCAAAGTGTTTTGCATAGGATCTAGGCCCATGTTGGTTCCCAACGGCTGTATGGTTGGATAACATACACATTTCTGCCACTATCTATTGGCCGACAGAAGCACAAATATATATATATTTATATATATATTATATATATATATATATATATATATATTCTCTGCCATATGCTACAATTATTCTTACCACAGTTTTTTGTTTTTCAGGAACTCAGAAAGAAAACAAAACGGAAATAGTCTGTCTACTGCATGGGCAATACACTATAGAAAGAAAAAGATCTGTGATGTGTGGTGTCTCCTCATATGTTCACCAATACTGTACTTGTAGTTCAGGCATATACAATACGCTGATACAGCATTACTCCTAGAATTAAATAATCCATATGTTTTAAATGTTATAAATAAATACACCTTTTTGAGGCCTAACCATTCTTAGTCTTCTGTTTCTATGCACTACGTTTTGCCTTATGGAATACATCTCTTACGGCTAGCTGATAGGCAGGGGTGTTCTTCAGATTCCGATAGTGAATGTGCAAACTTTTACCTCATTGTTTACAAAACTTCATAACTCTTATTTTATATTAATAGGTGCTAAGTAGTTACATGGTGGCTTATTTTATGCAAGGAACATATCCACCCCATTGAACATCTGCATCCCTCAGTCAGTCTTTTGTCCACAACAAGATAATGTTCTGTCTTGTTCAGTCCTGTCATCTTTGTTCTTTTTAATAAATGTAATGTTTTATCCATGTTTTTTCATTGTCAGCAAGGAATCCTGTAAATCTTGTCTGGGATGTAAAGAAAAAATGTTATGTGACCCGGTATTTACTTACATTGAGTAACTGGATTGTCTGAACCCTACGTACATGTAAACTGAATGTAAAAAAATGTAAAGAAATAAATATTGGTATCTCTTGGTTGATTGACAAATGGAAATTGTGATATATCTCTTGATAGTGTTGATAAGTCCTCAGTACTACCTTAAGGAAACATAAAAGTTGTTTCCTGTTTAGTATAAATGTATTGATAATGTATATTGAGAATTGGATTATGTGAACAAATTTTTATTTTTATATAGTAGTGTCCTACACATAGTATTTATTTGTGAATAAAGTGAAGAGCTATCAGGAAGACATGACAGGATACCCAGTATCAGTTTATTGGACAAGCCAAGGAAAGACGTCGCCAAGGCAATAACATATATTTCATATCTGTCATTAAAAATATATAAAAGACTTATGCAATAATAGCATGAAGAACTTTACCAAATAGGATGGTTTATATTAAATAGATAAATATTCTAATAATCGTCATCCAGCAGAAAGCAACAGGACTGTGAATGCAAAACTTAATTCTAAAGGCATGTATGATTGTATGTAAGTAAATTATAAAAGGGTTTCTAAAGGATTTGACTGTTCCACTATAAAATACATCTTTTTAATTGTGTCGTCTTTTGTTTCATTTGTAGAAAGATCTGCTATTGAATTTACAAAAAAATATGTTTCTTTCTCTTACTCAGATCATTAATATGAAATTATGCACTGGAAACTGTTAAAACTGCTAATTATAACTGTATATGTATTTTCATTGAGTTTGGGTGTAAAACAAGAACCCAAAACAACCCAGCACGCACCATATGTCTATTTTATTTTCACAATGCTCCATATTCCTATTTAAGATCCTACCCAATAATTCTCAACATATTCTTTAAGCTCAACAAATCTTGTCTACAACTAGTTAAATGAATGGACAATCCCAAATCGGCAAAACAGTTTTGTATAGAATTAAACTTGCTGATGTTTCCTAAACTGCTGAGATTTACAGATAGTTCTTAGTAAGGTTGTGTGACATGAACACGATCTTAATAAATATTATGACCGACCTACTTATTTTTAGATATTTATGTTGATATACCAACATATAAGTACAGACCAGTACTCTTTGTTGGAGTTATAGGCCTGCCATCTTCATCAAACTTGGGTTTAAGGTTCTGTCTGTATTTTCAAACCTTGCTAGATATGGTACTGAAACCTGATCTAAAGGCAGAGTGCATATAGATGACAAGGACAATGGCTAGAGAAGGACAGAAGCAGACTTGACAGGATCTGGTAATCTCATCAACCGGAAGCAGAAATAGACTTTGCAATCAAGAAAAATGGGATGGGACTGGTTAGCAACATGAAAACAGGAAAGGCTAGGTTCTAAATCTTAACAAACTAGCACCTAGATTACGAGTTTTGTGTTAGAGGCTGAGCGGTGCTAACGAGCAGTTTTCCCTCACCGCTCACTTACCTGCAGCACTGGTATTACGAGTTTTCAGAAACCCGTTGTTAAAAGACAAGAAGTGAGCGTTGAGCAAAATTTTGCTCATTACCGCACTCCAATACCAGCACTGCTTAAGTCAGCGGTGAGCTGGTGTAATGTGCTCGTGCACGATTTCCCCAAAGGAATCAACGGGGAGAGCCGGCTGAAAAAAAGTCTAATACCTGCAAAAAAGCAGCGTAAAACTTCTTAACGCAGCCCCATTGATTCCTATGGGGAAATACATTTTATGTCTACACTTAACACACTAACATGAACCCCGAGTCTAAACACCCCTAATCTTACACTTATTAACCCCTAATCTGCCGCCCTCGACATCACCGACACCTACATTATATTATTAACCCCTAATCTGCTGCTCCGGACACCGCCGCCACCTACATTATACTTATGAACCCCTAATCTGCTGCCCCCAACATCGCCGACACCTACATTATATTTATTAACCCTTACTCTGCTGTCCCCAATGTCACCACCACCTACCTTCACTTATTAACCCCTAATCTGCCACCCCCAAAGTGGCTGCCACTATAATAAACATATTAACCCCTAAACCACCGCATTCCCGCCTCGAAAACATTAGTTAAATATTATTAACCCCTCATCTGCCGGCCCTAACATCGCTGACACCTACCTACATTTATTAACCCCTAATCTGCCGCCCCCAACGTCGCCGCCACTATATTAAAGTTGTTAACCCCTAAACCTAAGTCTAACCCTAAACCTAACACCCCCTAACTTAAATATAATTAAAAGAAATCGAAATAAATATTCCTATCATTAACTAAATAATTCCTATTTAAAACTAAATATTTACCTATAAAATAAACCCTAAGCTAGCTACAATATAACTAATAGTTACATTGTATCTAGCTTAGGGTTTATTTTTATTTTACAGGCAAGTTTGTATTTATTTTAACTAGGTAGAATAGTTACTAAATAGACAGTTATTAACTATTTAATAACTACCTAGCTAAAATAAATACAAAAGTACCTGTAAAATAAAACCTAACCTAAGTTACAATTACACCTAACACTACACTATAATTAAATAATTCCCTAAATTAAATACAATTAAATAAAATTAGCTAAAGTACAAAAAAAATTACAGAAAATAATAAACAAATAACAAGATTTTTAAACTAATTACACCTAATCTAATCCCACTAACAAAATAAAAAAGCACCCCAAATAAAAAAGCCCTACCCTACACTAAATTACAAATAGCCCTTAAAAGGGCCTTTTGCGGGGCATTGCACCAAAGTAATCAGCTCTTTTACCTGTAAAAAAAATTACAAATCCCCCCCAACATTAAAACCCACCACCCACACAACCAACCCTCCTCTAAAACCCACCCAATACCCCCTTAAAAAACCTAACACTAACCCCTTGAAGATCACCTTACCGGGAGAAGTCTTCATCCAACCAGGCCAAAGTCCTCAACGAAGCCGTGAGAAGTCTTCATCCAAGCCGGGCGAAGTGGTCCTCCAGACAGGCAGAAGTCTTCATCCAGACGGCATCTTCTATCTTCATCCATGCAATCAGCCAATAGGATTGAGCTGGCATTCTATTGGCTGATTGGAACAGCCAATAGAATGCCAGCTCAATCCTATTGGCTGATTGGATCAGCCAATAGGATTGAAGTTCAATCCTATTGGCTGATTGCATCAGCCAATAGGATTTTTTCTACCTTAATTCCGATTGGTTGATAGAATTCTATCAGCCAATCGGAATTGAAGGGACGCCATCTTGGATGACGTCATTTAGAGGAACCTTCATTCAGTGTTAGCCGTTGGATGAAGAGGATGCTCCGCGCCGGATGTCTTGAAGATGGACCCGCTTTGCGCCAGATGGATGAAGATAGAAGATGCCGCCTGGATGAAGACTTCTGCCCGTCTGGAGGACCACTTCGCCCGGCTTGGATGAAGACTTCTCCCGGCTTCGTTGAGGACTTTGGCCCGGTTGGATGAAGACTTCTCCTGGTAAGGGGATCTTCAAGGGGTTAGTGTTAGTTTTTTTTAAGGGGGTATTGGGTGGGTTTTAGAGTAGAGTTGGTTGTGTGGGTGGTGGGTTTTAATGTTGGGGGGGATTTGTAATTTTTTGATTACTTTGGGGCAATGCCCCGCAAAAGGCCCTTTTAAGGGCTATTTGTAATTTAGTGTAGGGTAGGGCTTTTTTATTTTGTTAGTGGGATTAGATTAGGTGTAATTAGTTAAAAAATCTTGTAATTTGTTTATTATTTTCTGTAATTTAGTGTTTGTTTGTTTTTGTACTTTAGCTAATTTTATTTAATTGTATTTAATTTAGGGAATTCATTTAATTATAGTGTAGTGTTAGGTGTTAGTGTACTTAGGTTAGGTTTTATTTTACAGGTCAATTTGTATTTATTTTAGCTAGGTAGTTATTAAATAGTTAATAACTATTTAGTAACTATTCTACCTAGTTAAAATAAATACAAACTTGCCTGTACAATAAAAATAAACCCTAATATAGATACAATGTAACTATTAGTTATACTCTAGCAAGCTTAGGGTTTATTTTACAGGTAAGTATTTAGTTTTAAATAGGAATTATTTAGTTATTAATTGTAGGTTTTATTTAGATTTATTTTAATTATATTTAAGTTAGGGGGTTAGGGTTAGACTTAGATTTAGGGGTAATAACTTTAGTATAGTGGCGGCGACGTTGGGGGCAGAAGATTAGGGGTTAATAAATGTAGGTATGTGTCAGAGATGTTAGGGACGGCAGATTAGGGGTTAATAATATTTAACTAATGTTTGCGAGGCGGGAGTGCGGCGGTTTAGGGGTTAATATATTTATTATAGTGGCGGCGATGTCCGGCTCTGCAGATTAGGGGTTAAAAAAATTATTTTAGTGTTTTCGATGTGGGAGGGCCTCGGTTTAGGGGTTAATAGGTAGTTTGTGGGTGTTAGTGTACTTTTTAGCACTTTAGTTGAGAGTTTTATGCTACGGCATTGTAGTGTAAAACTCTTAACTACTGACTTTAAAATGCGGTACCAGTCTTAACAGGAGAGGGTCTACCGCTCACTTTTTAGCAAACTCGTAATACCGGCGCTATGCAAATCCCATTGAAAAAAGAGGATACGCAATTTACGTAAGTGGATTTGCGGTATTTCCAAGTCTGGCCAAAAAAGTGAGCGGTTAGCCTATACCTGCAAGACTCGTAATACCAGCGGGCATTAAAAAGCAGTGTTAGGACCGGCTAACGCTGCTTTTTAAGACTAATGCACAACTCGTAATCTAGCCGTAGGTTATTAATAAACGTGTAGATAGGACATGCTTGAATGACTGACTGCATCAACAACTTGCAGACAGTACAGGGCAGGTTCTTGGGCTGACTGGGTCAACAACTTACAGACAGGGATCAGTACTAGGCTCTGTTATTTTTAATATTTTTATTAAGGATTTCGAGCAAGGATTAAATAACAACATCTCTATTTTTTCAGATGATACAAAGTTGAGTAAGGTCATTAGGTCTTAGTGGGATGAACTTGCTTTACATAGGGAACTGCAAAAATGAGAAGAATGGGCAAGTAAACGGAAAATGAGATTAACTATGGGAAAATGCAAGGTTCTACATTTTGGAAGTAAAAATAAGCAGGCAATCTATTATTTAAATGGGACTAGACTTAGCCAAACCAAGGAGGAAAGGGATTTGGGAGTAGCAATAGATAGTAAGCTAAAGATGAAGATGAGTGCACAATTCAGGGCAGTGGCTTCTAAGGCTAATAAGATACTACCATGTATTGAAAGAGGCATTGATGCAAGGGAAGAAAGCATAATTCTGTCACTATATAAATCCCTTGAAAGACCTTACCTTGAGTATGGAGTGCAGTTCTGGGGACGGATCTCAAAAAAAGACATTGCATACATATAAAAAGTTCAGAGAAGGGCCACAAAGCTAAAGGGTATGGAGAAGGTAAGCTATAAGGAGAGGTTATCCGAACTAGGTCTGTTTTCTCTAGTAAAAATGTGCTTGAGAGGTGACATTACTGATTACTTTATATAAATATATTCAAGGCCAATATACAGAGATAGCAGATGCTCTGTTTATTCCAAGAACATTTTTGTGACAAGAGGTCACAATTTAAGGCTAGAAGAATGGAGATTTAATCTCCTGCAATGGAAATGTTTTTTTCACAGTAAAATTGTGGAACTCATTACCTGAGGAGGTAGTAAATGCCAATACTGTAGATGCATATAAAAATGGTTTGGATACATTTCTGGCTAGAAAAAGAATTCAGGGATATGATTGCTTATGTAACCTTTTTAATAGGATTAATTTAAGCTCAACTGGAGCTTTTTTTGTAAGTATATTAGATTTGTATAGGTTGAACTCGATGGACTTCTGTTTTGTTTTTTTACCTCATCTGCTATTTTGCTATGTAGTATAGAGCAGGTTCTTGAACTGACTAGGTCAAGAACTTTTTGGCTGGACAGGTTCATACTCAGGACTTGTAGGCATGACAGGACTTTGACAGTTATTTGAACAGAGATCAGCAGCCACTGATAGACTGACCTACTGCAAAGTCAACTTCTATATGAAGATCTTCATATTTTATAGGGACTGACTTATGAAATCACCCTCTCTGTCTGGTGCCCATGAGGCCTACTTATCAAGCCGTCAACTTACTTGCATTCAACGGCACCAATATGCTCGCCTGACATCGCCTAACATTGCAGCCCCGGACCTGAATACGCTTTCCATATTTATATAAAAAGCTATCAAAAAGCCGTGCACCAAGTACGGGGCGATGAGCAGCGGACTGTTGTTAACTAAACAGTCATCGATCTCGCTGCTATTCGGCTTTTTCACCGCTTTATGTATACCCTGTCACTAAATACCGCCACTATACTAAACTGTTTAACCCCTATCCCGCCGCTCCCGGACCCCGCTGCAACTAAATAAAGTTATTAACCCCTATCCCGCCGCTCCCGGAGCCCACCGCAACTCTAATAAATGTATTAACCCATATTCCGTTGCTCCCGGAGCCCGCCGCAACTAAATAAAGTTATTAACCCCTATCCCGCTGCCCCCCAACACCGCCGCAACTCTAATAAACCTATTAACCCCTATTCCGCCGCTCCCGGACCCAGACGCAACTAACCAAATGAATTAACCCCTAAACCTCTGGCTTCCCACATCACTACCACTTATTAAACCTATTAGCCCCTAAACCGCCAGCCTCCCACATCGCCATAAACTAAAATAACCTATTAACCCCTAAACCTAACAACCCGCTAACTTTAAATTAAATATTAACTCATCCCTATCTTATAATAAATTAAAAATTACCTTTAGATTTAAATTAAACTATATTAAACTAATAATTAATCTACCCTAACTATTATACTAAAATTACATTACACTACAAATTAAATTAACTAAATTACATATTTAAAAACCTAACCCTACTCAAATAATTTAAATCTACTATTAAAAATTACAAAGTTACAAAAAACTAACAACTAAGTTACAAATAATAACAAACACTAAGTTACAAAAAGAAATAAACACTAAGTTACACAAAATAAAAAATAAATTATCAAATATTTAAACTAATTACACCTAATCTAAGAGCCCTATGAAAATAAAAAATCCCCCCCAAAATAAAAAAAACCATAGCCTACAATAAACTACCAATGGCCCTTAAAAGGGCCTTTTGCGGGGAATTGCCCCAAAGAAATCAGCTCTTTTACCTGTAAATAAAAAATACAAATACCCCTCTAACAGTAAAACCCACCACCCACACAACCAACCCCCCAAATAAAAACCTATCTAAAAAACCTAAGCTCCCCATTGCCCTGAAAAGGGCATTTGTATGGGCATTGCCCTTAAAAGGGCATTTAGCTCTTTTTCAAAAGCCCAAACCCTAATCTGAAATTAAAACCCACCCAATAAACCCTTAAGAAAGCCTAACACTAACCCCCGAAGATCCACTTACAGTTTCTGAAGAGCCGACATCCATCCTCAACGAAGCAGCAGAAGTCCTCATCAAATCGGCCGATGCCTTCATCCAAGCCCGCAGAAGTCTTCATCCAGACGGCATCTTCTATCTTCATCCATCCGGCGTGGAGCGGCTCCATCTTTAAGACATCCGACGCGGAGCATCCTCTACTTACAACGTCTTCTTCCGAATGAAGGTTCCTTTAAATGACGTCATCCAAGATGGCGTCCCTTAAATTCTGATTGGCTGATAGAATTATATCAGCCAATCGGAATTAAGGTTGAAAAAATCCTATTGGCTGTTGCAATCAACCAATAGGATTGAGCTTTCATCCTATTGGCTGATTCAATCAGCCAATAGGATTGAGCTTGCATTCTATTGGCTGATTGTCTATTGGCGATGTCGGGGCGGCAGATTAGGGGTGTTTAGACTCTGGGCTTATAATAGGGTGTTAGGTGTAAACGTTACTGGTTTTCTACCATAGGAATCAATGGGATATCGGGCAGCAGCGAACATGAGCTTTCGCTGCTTTCAGACTCCCATTGATCCCTATGGCATCCGCGACCTCCAGGGCGGCGGATTGAAAAGCAGATACGCTTGGCCGGAATAGTGGCGAGCGTACCTGTTAGATATTTGTTAACTAGCAAAAGTTGTCAGATAGTGCTGAATTTGCATTTGGAACATCTGTAATGACGTAAGCATCGATCTGTGTCGTACTGAGATCGGCGCATCGTATGTTACGTCACATATTTCAACTTTTGTCGGTCTGTAGGCTTTGATAAATAAGAGGAATCATGCTTGCCACTGCGGAATTCCAGTGTATTTGTGGTTGACGGCTTGATAAATAGGCCTCCATGTATCTTTAGAAAAAAAATAGATTTCATGTCCTTTTTACATTTTTTCCAGCAATAAAAGAATATATGCAACATCTTACAAAAAAAAATTTCTTTTTTTTTTCTTTTTTTTAATAGCAGAGATTACAAAGCAATTCTATAGATTCTAAATTCTAAAGATTAAAATTTTTGGATATAAAGAGAAAATTATATTCATCCTATTTTTATGGAAATTTAAAGTATATGTATCTCAATTCAAATATTTGCATTATTTTTTTATCTTCTGCTGTTTATCGCTTATGTTATTAAGACGTAAAATCTATACTTTTTTAGTTCTTAAAGTACACTCACAATTAATGCATGTGCCAGAAATTATTTTCTAATAGTAATTGTGTAAATATTCTGTTTCAGGTGGAAAAATTATACATTTACTATTAAAAATTACAAAGTTACAAAAAACTAACAACTAAGTTACAAATAATAACAAACACTAAGTTACAAAAAGAAATAAACACTAAGTTACACAAAATAAAAAATAAATTATCAAATATTTAAACTAATTACACCTAATCTAAGAGCCCTATGAAAATAAAAAATCCCCCCCAAAATAAAAAAAAACCATAGCCTACAATAAACTACCAATGGCCCTTAAAAGGGCCTTTTGCGGGGAATTGCCCCAAAGAAATCAGCTCTTTTACCTGTAAATAAAAAATACAAATACCCCTCTAACAGTAAAACCCACCACCCACACAACCAACCCCCCAAATAAAAACCTATCTAAAAAACCTAAGCTCCTCATTGCCCTGAAAAGGGCATTTGTATGGGCATTGCTCTTAAAAGGGCATTTAGCTCTTTTTCAAAAGCCCAAACCCTAATCTAAAATTAAAACCCACCCAATAAACCTTTAAGAAAGCCTAACACTAACCCCCGAACATCCACTTACAGTTTCTGAAGAGCCGACATCCATCCTCAACGAAGCAGCAGAAGTCCTCATCGAATCGGCTGATGCCTTCATCCAAGCCCACAGAAGTCTTCATCCAGACGGCATCTTCTATCTACATCCATCCGGCGTGGAGCGGCTCCATCTTCAAGACATCTGACACAGAGCATCCTCTACTTACAACGTCTTCTTCCTAATGAAGGTTCCTTTAAATGACGTCATCCAAGATGGCGTCCCTTAAATTCTGATTGGCTGATAGAATTATATCAGCCAATCGGAATTAAGGTTGAAAAAATCCTATTGGCTGTTGCAATCAACCAATAGGATTGAGCTTTCATCCTATTGGCTGATTGAATCAGCCAATAGGATTGAGCTTGCATTCTATTGGCTGATTGTCTATTGGCGATGTTGGGGCGGCAGATTAGGGGTGTTTAGACTCTGGGCTTATAATAGGGTGTTAGGTGTAAACGTTACTGGTTTTCTACCATAGGAATCAATGGGATATCGGGCAGCAGCGAACATGAGCTTTCGCTGCTTTCAGACTCCCATTGATCCCTATGGCATCCGCGACCTCCAGGGCGGCGGATTGAAAAGCAGATACGCTTGGCCGGAATAGTGGCGAGCGTACCTGTTAGATATTTGTTAACTAGCAAAAGTTGTCAGATAGTGCTGAATTTGCATTCGGAACATCTGTAATGACGTAAGCATCGATCTGTGTCGTACTGAGATCGGCGCATCGTATGTTACGTCACATATTTCAACGTTTGTCGGTCTGTAGGCTTTGATAAATAAGGGGAATCATGCTTGCCACTGCGGAATTCCAGCGTATTTGTGGTTGACGGCTTGATAAATAGGCCTCCATGTATCTTTAGAAAAAAAATAGATTTCATGTCCTTTTTACATTTTTTCCAGCAATAAAAGATTATATGCAACATCTTACAAAAAAAAAAATCTTTTTTTTTTTCTTTTTTTTAATAGCAGAGATTACAAAGCAATTCTATAGATTCTAAATTCTAAAGATTAAAAATTTTGGATATAAAGAGAAAATTATATTCATCCTATTTTTATGGAAATTTAAAGTATATGTATCTCAATTCAAATATTTGCATTATTTTTTTATCTTCTGCTGTTTATCGCTTATCGCTTAGTTCTTAAAGTACACTCACAATTAATGCATGTGCCAGAAATTATTTTCCAATAGTAATTGTGTAAATATTCTGTTTCAGGTGGAAAAATTATACATCTTAAAGATACAGGGGTATATTTATTAATGTGCGAGCAGACATGATACAATGAAGCGTATCATGTCCGCTGCACATCGATAAATGCCGACAGTATACGCTGATTAGTTATGGAGCAGCGGCAGGGCCGTCTCAAGACATTGCGCTGCCTGGGTCCGAGAATTAAGTGACGCCCCCCCCCCCCCCATACTCATAGTATGTGTGTACAGTGTATATATATATATATATATAAAAGTACTAACAAGAGTATGTATAGTGCAGCAAAATGTAATACAATTATAAATACATTTTGCTTCACTATATAAAATCCCAAGAGTGCTTTCTGCATGTTTTAGCTATTTAAATCATTAGTGCATTTTCCTTTGTTTTTATATAATGTAAAAGCTTAATTAACTTACATGTACTTTATTATGCTCCTTATCTAGGCATCATAGAGGTTAAGTATTTCACAGAACACTGCCCTAAATCGAGCAGGGCAGCAAGCTATAAATCCGCAAATAATGTGGAGCAGGGATAGAGCAAGCACTGGCTGCAATAAACTAAAGCGGGAGATCTCTGTGCTCCCCCCCCCCGTGCGGCTAACTCCAGTCTCTAAAGTGCAGCTGAATGCTACTTTAAATCGATTGTTTTCCTAACCTAACAGAAGGAGGTATGCTCCTTACCTTCTTGGGGGCCAAGAATGGGTCGCTTTCTAAGGAGATTTTTTTAGATGCCTCCTCACAGTTGAATTGCCGCCTGGACAGTCAGATGGGGTCATGGAACTAAAGGGCCCAATCAAATTCAGAAAGCATCTGCTGGCCCCTCCCCCCAGTGGCTGACTTGACTCCAGTTGCACACACAATCTTTTTTAGCCTGGAAGTTCTGCCACTGGAGAGGATAACAAATAAATAAATGTTTGTTAAAAAAAATAAAAAATAAAAATTCTGCTGCAAATTGGCAGAAGAGCAGCTCTGATCTCTGCACTTCACTGCTAACAGGGATATACCTTAGTGCCTGAAGTGCTGCCCCCCAGAGCATTTTTTGTTATATATTTACCTATCAAAAAAATATATTTTTTTTTAGTAGACAACCCAAAGTATTGATCTAGGCTCATTTTGGTATATTTCATGCCACCATTTCACCGCCAAATGCGATCAAATAAAAAAAAAAGGTTAACTTTAATCATCATGGCACAAATGGTTGTAAATTCTTCTCTGGGATCCTCTTTGTTCAGAAATAGCAGACATATATGGCTTTGGCGTTGCTTTTTGGTAATTAGAAGGCCGCTAAATGCCGCTGCGCACCACACTTGTATTATGCCCAGCAGTGAAGGGGTTAATTAGGTAGCTTGTAGGGTTAATTTTAGCTTTAGTGTAGAGATCAGCCTCCCACCTGACACATCCCTCCCCCTGATCTCTCCCTGACCCCGCTCAAACAGCTCTCTTCCCTCCCCCACCCCACAATTGTCACCCCATCTTAAGTACTGGCAGAAAGTCTGCCAGTACTAAAATAAAAGGCTGCTTTTTTCCATATATTTAACTTTTTTAAATATTTTTTGTAGTGTAGGATCCCCTTTTACCCCCAACCTCCCTGATCCCCCCCAACAGCTCTCTAACCCTCCCCCCTCTACCTATTTTCCGCCATCTTAGGTACTGGTAGCTGTCTGCCAATACCCAGTTTACCTCAATTTATGCATATTTAAAAAAAAAAATCATTTTTTCTGTAGTGTAGCTGCACCCTAATTACCCTCCCCCATCCCAGATCCCTTTCTCACAATGGATCCCACATAGGATCCCCCTTATTGCCCTTCCTCCCTCCTTCCCCCTCACTTCACAGCTTTTTTTTCCCTATATCCTGTAGCATGGCAAAGTGGTCCCACCCACTCCCGCCCTCCTTCTGCCTCCTCCAGCTATGGGCCACCCACCCCCTCCCTCCTTACGCTTCCACCCACCAACAATCTGCACCACCGCTGTCCGATGCAGAAATAGCGCATGGGGCATGTAGTAATTGTGCAATCTCGCTATTCTGAGTGAAACGCTGGTCGTTAAGGGGTTAAACTGCCAAAAATCAGAAGAAAAAACAAAAACTGCTCCTTCAGACTAGGTAAGGAGTTGTGCTGATGTGTTGTAAAAGAGTGGGGGGATTTCTTGGCTACTGCTGTAGATAATCTATTGTTTGCATCTTTGCATTATTTAGTCTGACAGTAATCTTCATATTGTCTTCAGCTTACTGATTTTAGCAAGCGTTTTAAACATACACCGCTTCCTACAAACAATACAAAAATAAGAAAATTGCTGTCAGACTAAATAATAAAAAAAACTCCATTTGCTCCCAACAGCTCACCTAGTTCTGTGCTGTGTATAATCACACAGTAATAGCAGCTGCAGTAAGTGTAAGCTGTGTCTCTCCTCCTGTTTATAGTAATTTGGCACACGTCTGTCTTCAGAGTGTCCCTAGTAGTCCAGGATAATTTAGGAAGCATTGTTGCCAGCTATTAGGACAGTGGATCTAAGGTAGTTTTGTGTCCAGGGGCGGAACTACCGGGGGGTGCAGCAGTCAGCCATGACGGGGCCCCCAGGAGGTCCCCCATCAGGGGGACCCCAGCTTCAGCACAACAATTTTAAAAAAAAATTCAACTTTTTTTTTCCCTCCAGAATTTTGCAGCCACACCCCTGCGCCCCACCCCCCTTGGCCAACCTGAGAGAAGCCTAGAGACGTCTATGTCCCATGTCCTTCTATTTCCATCTGAGCTCGCAGTTTTAGAACAAACATATTTTGCTGAACACTGAAGATAAAGGATAAAGTAGAGACCAAAAATATAAACTTATGTTGTTGCCAGAAAAGCAAATTAGTTGTAAAGAGGAAGGTACAAATATTAGTTTTGGAGTCAGTACCTGCTACCCTGTGTTTTAAGTTAACCATAGAGCTATTCTGGCAATTTTGACTGCCACTAAACCATAAAATTTAACTTTTAATAATACTGCTGGAGCCTAATCTAAATAAATAATTTCTTACATTTGTAGCCCTCTTCAGCATCAATTGTGAGATTGTATCTGCTATTAGTGGTCTCTTTAGGTTGGCTGACCAACAGTGTGTAGCTTTAGGGGCTCCATATGGAGTTTGAAGGGCCGTGTTTCTGGCGAGCCTTCAGACTCGCCAGAAACACCAGTTATGAAGCAGACTCTTGTGCTGTTTTCTAATATGGCTTTTGCAATAGATTTGTTCTAAAGATTTTAAAAAACAGAAAAAGGAAAATATCCATTAAAGGATTCCAAAACGTTTCAAATTTTCGGTATTAATAAATTATCACAAACTAATCTACACAACTCAACTATCAAAACGTACCCACTTTGACCTTAAAACGAGTGTTAGAAGCAGAATAAAGTTATATATTACATTTTGGAAAAAACGTCATTGAAGCCAAACCCCCGTTTATGGTGCCTTCAATACAAAAATCAGTCTCCAATCACACTGCGAATTCGTGCATATCATTATCGCATTGTTTCGTCATCCTGCGCATGCACAATACAATCCAGAAATTTGCGCATGTGCAGATTGCCGCTTTGATTTCTCACATACCCAAATCAAGCTACTGGCACAACGCATGCACTCTACAAAGTGCTATCGGGTCTGCGGGTTCAGAGGAAGGTGACGTATAGGATGACGTGTAAGAAAGATCAAGCATGCGCAGTAATGACGAAGTCGGACATCTTGATAACTCAGGTTATCGTGAATGATTCGTTCTTCAAAATTTATCTTATAACGGTGGGTTTGAAAAATCAATACATTTTTGCAGCAGAACATAGAGAGAACAGTAATAAAATGACACGCAAAGCCAATTACAAATATCAATATCAAATATGGACAGAGAAATTTAGGCTAACTTTAAAAAAAAAATTAAATTTTTTGTTATGATTTTTTTTTTTAAAGAGGAGGGATTAATAATATAATATATACATTTTTTAAATGTATAATATAGCATATATATATGTGTGTGTGTGTATATATATATATATATATATATATATATATATATATGTGTGTGTATATAGTCGTATGCAAAACTTTAGGCACCCCTGACAATTTCCATGATTTTCTTTTATAAATAGTTAGGTGTTTTGATCAGCAATTTCATTTTGATCTATCAAATAACTGAAGAACACAGTAATATTTCAGTAGTGAAATGAGGTTTATTGGATTAACAGAAAATGTGCAATATGCATCAAAATGAAATTAGACAGGTGCATAAATTTGGGCACCCTTGTAATTTTGTTGATTTGAATACCTGTAACTACCTAGCACTGATTAATTGAAACACACAATTGGTTGGGTGAGCCCATTAAGCCTTGAACTTCATAGACAGGTATTTAAGGTGGCCAATTGCAAGTTGTTCTCTTTGACTCTCCTCTGAAGAGTGGCAACATGGGGGCCTCAAAACAACTCTCAAATGACCTGAAAACAAAGATTTTTCAACATTATGGTTTAGGGGAAGGCTACAAAAACTATTGCAGAGATTTAAGCTATCAGTGTCCACTGTGAGGAACATACTGAGGAAATGGAAGACCACAGGCACAGTTCTTGTTAAGGCCAGAAGTAAAATATCAGAGAGGCAAAGGCAAAGGATGGTGAGAACGGTCAAAAACAGCCCACAGACCACCTCCAAAGACCTACAACATCTTGCTGCAGATGGTGTCACTGTGCATCGTTCAACAATTCAGCGTATGGGAGAGTGATGCGGAAGAAGCATTTTCTGCACAGACGACACAAACAGAGTCGCTTGAGGTATGCAAACGCACATTTGGACAAGCCGGCTTTATTTTGGAAGAAGGTGCTGTGGACTGATGAAACAAAGATTTATTTATTTGGTCATAACAAGGGGCATTATACATGGTGGCAAAAGAGCACAGCGTTATAAGACAAACACTTGCTAGCCACAGTAAAATTTGGTGGATGTTCCATCATGCTGTGGGGCTGTGTGGCCACTGCCGGTACTGGGAATCTTGTTAAAGTTGAGGGTCGCATGGATTCCACTCAATATCAGCAGATACTTGAGAATAATGTTGAGGAATCAGTCACAAAGTGGAAGTTACACTGGATATTTCAACAAGACAACAACCCAAAACACTGCTCAAAATCTACTCTGGAATTTATGCAGAGGAACAAGTACAATGTTCTGGAATGGCCATCCCAGTCCCCAGACCTGTTTATCATTGAAAATCTGTGGGGTGATTTGAAGTGGGCTGTCCATGCTTGGCAACCATCAAACCTAACTGAACTGGAGAAGTTTTGCAAGGGAGAATGGTCCAAAATACCTTCATCCAGAATCCAGACACTCATTACAAACTATAGTAAGCGTCTAGAGGCTGTTATTTCTCCTAAAGGAGACTCTACTAAATATTATTGCAATATTTCTGTTGGGGTGCCCAAATTTATGCACCTGTCTAATTTTATTTTGATGCATATTGCACATTTCCTGTTAATCCAATAAACCTCATTTCACTACTGAAATATTACTGTGTCCTTCAGTTATTTGATAGATCAAAATGAAATTGCTGATCCAAACACCCAATTATTTATAAATGAAAATCATGGAAATTGTCAGGGGTGCCTAAACTTTTGCATATGACTGTATATATATATATATATATATGTGTGTGTGTATATATATATATATATATATATATATATATATATATATATATATATATATATACATACATACCTCCTCTGTGTATCTGCACTCACAGTTCAAAAGTGTCCTCCACCAGGGTGCAAAGTCAAATTATTGTAGAGGATCCAAGCAGGGACTGCACTCACTGGATTTAGAAAAGAAATTAATATTTTAGAGCTCAGTATCAGGCGCCATTTTATTAACATAACATGCCATAGTAAACCCTCTTGCCAATTACACATTTTTATTTGTAGATTCCGCAATCATTCTCTTGACATGAGGTGTGCTACTATGTGGCATGGTTAGCCCTGAGAACCACTCAGATGCCACTTTTACATAATATGCCATAGTAAACCCCTTTACCAAGTACACATTTTATTTAGGGATTCCTCAACCCTTCCCTTGACATGTGGTGTGTGACTATGTGGCATGGCTAACCTGGATAACCCCTCAGACACCATCATATTAATACAATATGCCACAGTAAATCCTTTTTCCAATAATACATTCTATTTTTTTTACTCGAACTGGAATATATCCCTGAAACTCTGTTTAAACATATCACTGGACACTAGAGATAACCTAACCACATACAGGTGAAACTCGAAAAATTAGAACATTGTGCAAAAGTTCATTTATTTCACTAATGGAACTTAAAAGGTGAAACTAATATGACTCATTACATGCAAAGCAAGGTAGTTCCAGCCGTGATTTGTCATAATTGTGATGATTATGGCTTACAGCTCATGAAAACCCCAAATCCAACATCTCAGAAAATTAGAATATTGTGTAAAGGTGCAATATTCTAGGCTTAAAGTGTCCCACTCTAATCAGCTAATTAAGCCATAACACCTGCAAAGGGTTCCTGAGCCTTTAAATGGTCTCTCAGTCTGGTTCAGTAGGAATCACAATCATGGGGAAAGACTGCTGACCTGACAGTTGTGCAGAAAACCATCATTGACACCCTCCATAAGGAGGGAAAGCCTCAAAAGGTAATTGCAAAAGAAGATGGATGTTCCCAAAGTGCTGTATCAAAGCACATTAATAGAAAGTTATGTGGAAGGGAAAAGTGTGGAAGAAAAAGGTGCACAAGCAGCAGGGATGACCGCAGCCTGGAGAGGATTGTCAGGAAAAGGCCATTCAAAAGTGTTGGGGACTTTCACAAGAGCCACCACACACAGACGGATCCTGGACATGGGCTTCAAATGTTGTATTCCTCTTGTCAAGCCACACCTTAACAACAAACAACGTCAGAAGCGTCTTACCTGGTCTAAAGAAAAACGGACCTGGTCTGTTGCTCAGTGGTCCAAAGTCCTCTTTTCTGATGAGAGCAAATGTTGCATCTCTTTTGGAAACCAAGCACCCAGAGTATGGAGGAAGAATGGAGAGGCACACACTGTAAGATGCTTGAAGTCCAGTGTGAAGTTTCCACAGTCTGTGTTAATTTGGGAAGCCATGTCATCTGCTGGTGATGGTCCACTGTGCTTCATTAAGTCCAGGGTCAACGCAGCCGTCTACCAGGAGATTTTGGAGCACTTCATGCTTCCTTCTGCAGATGAGCTCTATGGGGATGCTGACTTCATTTTCCAGCAGGACTTGGCACCTGCCCACACTGCCAAAAGCACCAAAACCGGGTTCAATGACCATGGGATTACCTGACCTGAACCCCATAGAGAATCTATGGGGCATTACCAAGAGAAAGATGAGAGACATGAGATTGAGCAATGCAGAAGAGCTGAGGGCCGCTATTGAAGCATCCTGGTCTTCCATAACACCTCAGCAGTGCCACAGGCTGATAGCTTCCATGCCACGCCGCATTGAGTCAGTAATTGCTGCAAAAGGGGCCCAAACCAAGTACTGAGTACATACAGTATGCATGCTTATACTTTTCAGAGGTCCGATATTGTTCTACAGTTATGTACAATCCTTGTTTTATTGATTGCATTTAATATTCTAACTTTTTGAGATTGTGGATTTGGGGTTTTCATGAGCTGTAAGCCATAATCATCAAAATTATGACAAATCACGGCTTGAACTATCTTGCTTTGCATGTAATGAGTCTATCTCATATATTAGTTTCACCTTTTAAGTTGCATTAGTGAAATAAATTAACTTTTGCACGATATTCTAATTTTTCGAGTTTCACCTGTATTTTGAGCACAGCAGCAATGATCTCTCACATTACACTCTGATAATACTCCTGACATCCTGCATACTCGGCAGGATGCTAATTAGCCATGTGGATTCACTGGGGGGTGGATCATAATGGCACAGATGCTTAAACAGAATGACTAGAGCTATGGGCGTATATACGATATAATCCTTTTAAATTTATTGCTGTAGAGAGTCAGTGGAATCAAATCCTTATTGTATGCTGTCACAATAACAAGCCAATGTAAAAAGTGTTAAAGGATCTTACTGCCTCCTCCTTTTCTGGCTGGTCTTAAGGTAGGGGCTGAGTCTTGTACTGGGGTTCTGCTCTAGGATCCGACTTCTGTCTGTTTCTCCAGCATTTTTTTCTCCCCCTCCTCTCAGCTCTCCTTACCCTCCTCGGCCGTATTTGGGGGCACTGTCAAAACTCCACAGGCTGACACATCTGATGACGTGTGCTCTCCTGAACAGCTGCTCTGTGTCATTTACACTTTGTCTGGTCTGAGGAAGGGGTCTGCGAACCCCGAAACGTCACCATTTAATAAATATTAATTTATTTTCTAATTCCAGTGAATGCAGTCCCTGCTTGGATCTTATATATATATATATATATATCAGAACAGTTGATGGCAGCTCTGCACTCACTCCCAGGGTGCATTCAATAGGGTAATCCAGAACAGCACAAAAGGAAGCACTCACCGGGTCTTAGTATGAAATATATTTAATCAAATCAGTGACGTTTCGGGGCTATTAACCCTGTCTTCAAACTACATAAGATAAAAAAAAGGACACATACCTTACTTCTCTTATACCCTCCACCAAACACCCATGCCACAAACTGGAAACTCCCCGGCATTCTTGCCAAACCACTGCGCAGGCTCAGCCCCTTACCGGTGGTTACCGGAAGCGGCATCCTTATAGTGTGTAGAGACAATGGCTGTAATTACAGAAGTTCAACTTACAATAGCAGTACATGCACTATGGCAAAAACAATACTATATTGTTAGTGTATCTTATCACACAAGCTAACCAACTTTAAAAGAGATCTGCACATATATAACCTATATAGCATGAATCATATCCAGATGAGGGAAAGAAAAAAGCTTTCAATATACCAATTTATGAAAAGCTACTTGGAAGGGGCAAATATAAACATCAGAGAATAATAGTTTGAGGGCTACTGGCAATTAATCATTACTAGGAAAAGCCCAATATTTGAATATCCAAGATATGATTCTTCATTCCAGGATGACAATTTGCAAAAGATGTGTCAGTCTACAAAAAATGTACATATATATGCCTATAATTTACAAAAAAACAGTGCCAGTCCAGGTGGGTGTTCAAACCCCCAGGGACAAGGGTCCCCAGGTAAAAGATTTACCTGGACTCACACTGTAATAACATTCTAGCTCTGTCACCCCCTCTGGTGTGTGTGTGTGTGGGGGGGGGGGTGTGATCTATAATCACATACCTTAAATCTGCAACGGTATGGCCAGCCATCGCAAAATGCTGGTCCACCGGCTGTTCAGACACATTTTTCACTAAAGCTGCTCTAATTGCAGTGCGATGGTTGGCCATCCGTGTCCGGAGGTCATCTACCGTCTTACCAACATAGAATAACCCGCACGGAGAGTGCAATAAATACACTATAAATGTTGTGGTGCAGGTTATCCTATGCCAGATGATATACCTTCGGTTAGTACCTGGATGGGTAAAGAATTTGGTGGTTAATAAGCCATTGCAAGTTGTGCAACCAGCACATTTGTAACAACCAGGTTTCACTGATTGCAATCAAGTAGTCTTTTTGTAACTCTGTGCTGGATCCACCTTAACTAGAATGTCTCTGATGGATCTGGACCTCCTAAAACCCACTCTGGGGTGCTTCATCCCTCTGAAAGGCAAATTCTTATCTGTTTCAATAATATGCCAATTATTTTTGATTAATTGAGGTAGACCTCCATTGTCCCTTGTATAGGCTGCAGTAAAAATCATTCTTTCATCCTCTTTTGGTTTATCAGATTACCGCAGAGCAGTATCCTGATCCATATTAGCAAATGTCTGGAAATGTTGTTGGATATATTTTTCTTGGTAACCTCTTTGTAAGAACGGTAAGATGACCTCCGGACACGGATGGCCAACCATCGCACTGAAATTAGAGCAACTTTAGTGAAAAATGGGTCTGAACAGCCGGTGGCGCAGCATTTTGCAATGACTGGCCATACCGTTGCGGATTTAAGGTATGTGATTATAGATCACACCCCCCCCACCACCAACACCAGAGAGGGTGACAAAGCTAGAAAGCTAGGATGTTATTACAATGTGAGTTCAGGTGGATCTTTAACCTGGGGACCCTTGTCCCTGGGGGTTTGAACACCCACCTGGACTGGCACTGTTTTTATGTAAATTATATTCATATATATGTAAATTTTTTGTAAACTGACACATCTTTTGCAAATTGTCGTCCTGGAATGAAGAATAATATCTTGGATATTCAAATTTTGGGCTTTTCCCAGTAATGATTAATCGCCAGTAGACCCCAAACTATTATTCTCTGATGTTAATATTTGCCTATTCCAAGTAGCTTTTAATAAATTAGTATATTGAAAGCTTTTTTCTTTCCCTCATCTGGATACGATTCAGGATATATATGTGCAGATCTCTTTTAAAGTTGGTTAGCTTGTGTGATAAGATACTGATAATATAGCATTGTTTTTGCCATAGTGCATGCACTGTTATTGTAAGTTGAACTTTTGTAATTACAGCCATTGTCTCTACACAGTATAAGGACGCCGCTTGCGGTAACCACGGTAATGGGCTGAGCCTGTGCAGTGGTTTGGCAAGAACGCCGGGGAGTTTCCAGTTTGTGGCATGGGTGTTTGGTAGAGGGTATAAGAGAAGTAAGGTATGTGTCCTTTTTTATCTTATGTAGTCTGAAGACGGGGTTGATAACCCCGAAACGTCACTGATTTGATTAAATATATTTCATACTAAGACCCGGTGAGTGCTTCCTTTTGGGCTGTTATATATATATATATATATATACTAGTCCTAAAGCCCGTGTACACGGGCCAATTTTTTGAGTACCGTGGTTCCAACCCTTGCTCCCTCTCTCTCCCCCCTCTCTTTTGCGCTCTTTCTCTCTCCCCCTCTCTTTTGCTCTCTCCCTCCTCTTTTGCTCTCTCCCCCCTCTTTTGCTCTCTCTCTCGCCCTCTTTTGCTCTCTCTCCCCTATTTTGCTCTCTCTCCCCCTCTTTTACTCTCTCTCCCCCTCTTTTACTCTCTCTCCCCCCTCTTTTGCTCTCTCTCTCCTCCCTCTTTTGCACTCTCACTCTCTCCCCCCTCTTTTTCTCTCTCTCCCCCTCTCTCTTCTCTTTTGCACTCTCTTCCCCCTCTCTTTTGCGCTCTCTCCCTCCCTCTTTTGCGCTCTCTCTCTCCCTCTTTTGCGCTCTCTCTCCCCCTTCTCTTTTGCGCTCTCTTTACCCCTTCTCTTTTACGCTCTCTCTCCCCCCTTTCTTTTGAGTTCTCTCTCTCCCCCCTCTTTTGAGCTCTCTCTATTCCCCCTCTTTTGAGCTCTCTCTCTCCCTCTGGTTTGAGCTCTCTCTCTCCCCCCTCTCTTTTGAGCTCTCTCTCTCCCCCTCTCTTTTGAGCTCTCTCACTCCCTCTCTTTTGCGCTCTCTCTCTCCCCCTTCTCTTTTGAGCTCTCTCTCTCCCTCTCTTTTGAGCTCTCTCTCTCCCTCTCTTTTGAGCTCTCTCTCCCTCTCTTTTGAACTCTCTCTCTCCCCCTTCTCTTTTGCGCTCTCTTTCCCACTTCTCTTTTGTGATCTCTCTCTCCCCCCTCTCTTTTGAGCTCTCTCTCTCCCCCTCTCTTTTGAGCTTTCTTTCCCCTCTCTTTTGAGCTCTCTCTCCCCCCTCTCTATTTAGATGTCTCTCTCCCTCTCTTTTGAGCTCTCCCCCCTCTTTTTTGCTCTCTCTCCCCCTCTTTTGCGCTCTTTCTCACCCTCTTTTGTGCTCTCTCTCCCCCTCTTTTGTGCACTCTCTCTCCCCCTCTTTTGTGCTCTCTCCCCCTCTTTTGCGCTCTCTCTCCCCCTCTTTTGTGCTCTCTCTCCCCCTCTTTTGCTCTCTCCACCCTCTTTTTCTCTCTCTTCTCCTCTTTTGCTCTCTCCCCCCTCTTTTGCTCTCTCCCCCCTCTTTTGCTCTCTCCCACTCTTTTGCTTTCTCTCTTCCCCCCCTCTTTTGCTCGCTTTCTATATTTCCCTCCTCTCTTTTGGCCTCTCCCACCTCTTTTGGTCTCTCCCACCTCTCTCCTTTTGGCCGCCCCCCTTCGCGCATGCTCCCACAAGACCACGCCCTTATCACGCCCACGAGGCCATGCCCCTTGTCACAACCGCAAGGCCACACCTCTTGTCACGCCCATGAGGTCACGTCCCCATCACGGAACACCCAGCCACGCCCCCACCAGGTAGCTTCCGCAGTGCGCACTCCTCTGCTGATCAAGGTCAGGTATGTTTGTCCTCTGCAGTCTCTACTGCGCATGACTGCATCTGACAAACATACCTGGCCTTTTATTATATAGGATATCTATATATGTGTATATATATATATATATATATGTGTGTGTGTGTGTGTGTATATATATATATATATATGTATATATGTGTGTGTATATATATATATATATATATGTATATATATATATATATATATATATATATATATATATATATATATATATATATATACATATATATATATATACACACTGTATATATATATATATATATATATATATATATATGTATTGCAAGTTGGGGGACCCTTCATAGATTCTTGCACCGGGGCCCTGAGGCTTCTAGTTACACCTCTGTTTGTGTCACTTAAGTTCTGTGTGGATTTAAAGGGACACTGAACCCAAATATTATTATTTTTTTCGTGATTCAGATAGAGCATGCAATTTTAAGCAACTTTCTAATTTACTCCTATTATCAATTTTTTTCGTTCTCTTGCTATCTTTATTTGAAAAAGAAGGCATCTAAGCTAAGGAGCCAGCCAATTTTTGGTTCATCTAAACTTACATTCTTGCTTTTAAAATAAAGATACCAAGAGAATGAAGAAAAAAATGATAATAGAAGTAAATTAGAAAGTTGCTTAAAATTGCATGCTCTACCTGAATCACGAAATAAAAAAATTGGGTTCAGCACTCAGCTGATCCCTGCAATAGTGTAATATATTGGGAAGTGATAATATATACAGTAAGAGCTGGAAAGATAAGAATAATTGATTAGGAGATGGTTTATGTTTCATTATAACTTTACTGCAATAGTGCAAGAATACGTCTATCGTCTTTTGGAAGAATTAATGACTGTTAGTAGTAAAAGTTTTGTAAATATATGTGCACCTGTATTATTTGTTTAAATTAGACAATTTAGTACTTTTTGAATACCATGCAGACTGTTTTCTGTTTACTAATACACATTCTAAAGAAAAATAATTCTTTTTATTCTTTCTTTGTTTTTAAAAATCTGTTTTTGCGCATTGCTTTACTTCCTGTGACATCTCTTTCTATGACGTCTCTTACTGTGATGTCACTGAATATGAAAAATTACTGCAAATAATGAAATTCAAAGTTGGCAGGATTGCGCTTTCTATGGTTGGGAGATGTCTGTATTGGCAATACTGTTCTGTCCAGAAAGCTTTACCTCTAATTAATTTGTTATGCATACATATTTTTGTATTGCTGCATTATTAAACCTCTACTGGCTAGACAGCCATATGAAATGTTACCTCTTGTGCCCAACATTTTATACAGGGCGAGGATTGCCCTCTATGCACACCGGCACTTTAATTACAAACTTTTGATAAGAAGTTCACACCCACAGCTATTTGGACTGTAATAGTACCATCTGTACATTGGACATTTTATTTATATGCCTTTGTCATACCTCATTTGTTGAGGTTTTTAAATGTGAGTTTGCATTTGTCTGTTTGTATATATATATATATATATATATATATATATATATATATATATATATATATATATATATATATATATATATGTAATATTAATAAACTGTATTACACTATATATTTTTCTTTGACTTTCTTACATGGTATGGTGATTGAGACCGAAAGTTTCCATCTACCAGGACACCAAGAAGAGCACAAGCATCCCATAAAGAAAGAAAGTTTCATCTGCCAGTGACTGTATATCCAAGAGGCTACATCCTTGTCCAGCATTATTGAATCATCCTTACCTCATTCGATTGAGGGTATCTAATGTAAGTGCATACCCTTAGGGGGATACATACAAGATTGGAAGAAGATTGAGTCTGAATTTTCCATTTGCCATCTATTTGTGACACATTAAGGAACTTTTATTGCCTTATAAATACATAGGTTCTGACCTTGTGTACTTCCTAAATAAGGCCTAGATTTGGAGTTTGGCGTTAGCCGTGAAAACCAGCGTTAGAGGCTCCTAACGCTGGTTATAGGCTACCTCCGGTATTTGGAGTCACTCAAAATAGGGTCTAACGCTCACTTTTCAGCCGCGACTTTTCCATACCACAGATCCCCTTACGTAAATTGCGTATCCTATCTTTTCAATGGGATTTTTCTAACTCCGGTATTTAGAGTCGTGTCTGAAGTGAGCGTTAGACATCTAACGACAAAACTCCAGCCGCAGGAAAAAAGTCAGTAGTTAAGAGCTTTCTGGGCTAACGCCGGTTTATAAAGCTCTTAACTACTGTGCTCTAAAGTACACTAACACCCATAAACTACCTATGTACCCCTAAACCGAGGTCCCCCCACATCGCCGCCACTCGATTAAATTTTTTTAACCCCTAATCTGCCGACCGCCACCTACGTTATACTTATGTACCCCTAATTTGCTGCCCCTAACACCGCCGACCCCTATATTATATTTATTAACCCCTAACCTGCCCCCCACAACGTCGCCGCCAGCTACCTACAATAATTAACCCCTAATCTGCCGACCGCAAAGCGCCGCCACCTACGTTATATTTATGTACCCCTAATCTGCTGCCCCTAACACCGCCGACCCCTATATTATATTTATTAACCCCTAATCTGCCCCCCTCAACGTCGCCTCCACCTGCCTACACTTATTAACCCCTAATCTGCCGAGCGGACCGCACCGCTATTATTATAAAGTTATTAACCCCTAATCCGCCTCACTAACCCTATAATAAATAGTATTAACCCCTAATCTGCCCTCCCTAACATCGCCGACACCTAACTTCAAACATTAACCCCTAATCTGCCGACTGGAGCTCACCGCTATTCTAATAAATGTATTAACCGCTAAAGCTAAGTCTAACCCTAACACTAACACCCCCCTAAGTTAAATATAATTTTAATCTAACGAAATTAATTAACTCTTATTAAATAAATTATTCCTATTTAAAGCTAAATACTTACCTGTAAAATAAATCCTAATATAGCTACAATATAAATTATAATTATATTATAGCTATTTTAGGATTAATATTTATTTTACAGGTAACTTTGTATTTATTTTAACCAGGTACAATAGCTATTAAATAGTTAAGAACTATTTAATAGCTAAAATAGTTAAAATAATTACAAAATTACCTGTAAAATAAATCCTAACCTAAGTTACAATTAAACCTAACACTACACTATCAATAAATTAATTAAATAAACTACCTACAATGACCTACAATTAACCTAACACTACACTATCAATAAATTAATTAAATACAATTCCTACAAATAAATACAATTAAATAAACTAGCTAAAGTACAAAAAATAAAAAAGAACTAAGTTACAAAAAATAAAAAAATATTTACAAACATAAGAAAAATATTACAACAATTTTAAACTAATTACAACTACTCTAAGCCCCCTAATAAAATAACAAAGCCCCCCAAAATAAAAAAATGCCCTACCCTATTCTAAATTACTAAAGTTCAAAGCTCTTTTACCTTACCAGCCCTCAACAGGGCCCTTTGCGGGGCATGCCCCAAGAAGTTCAGCTCCTTTGCCTGTAAAAAAAAACATACAATACCCAAGCCCCCCAACATTACAACCCACCACCCACATACCCCTAATCTAACCCAAACCCCCCTTAAATAAACCTAGCACTAAGCCCCTGAAGATCTTCCTACCTTATCTTCACCATACCAGGTTCACCGATCCGTCCTGAAGAGCTCCTCCGATGTCCTGATCCAAGCCCAAGCGGGGGGCTGAAGAGGTCCATGATCCGGCTGAAGTCTTCATCCAAGCGGGAGCTGAAGAGGTCCATGATCCGGATGAAGTCTTCATCCAAGCGGGAGCTGAAGAGGTCCATGATCCGGATGAAGTCTTCTATCAACGGCATCTTCAATCTTCTTTCTTCCGGATCCATCTTGCAGACCTCCAACGCGGAACATCCTCTTCTCCCGACGCCTACTAGCCGAATGACGGTTCCTTTAAGGGACGTCATCCAAGATGGCGTCCCTCGAATTCCGATTGGCTGATAGGATTCTATCAGCCAATCAGAATTAAGGTAGGAATATTCTGATTGGCTGATGGAATCAGCCAATCAGAATCAAGTTCAATCCGATTGGCTGATCCAATCAGCCAATCAGATTGAGCTCGCATTCTATTGGCTGATTGGAACAGCCAATAGAATGCGAGCTCAATCTGATTGGATCAGCCAATCGGATTGAACTTGATTCTGATTGGCTGATTCCATCAGCCAATCAGAATATTCCTACCTTAATTCCGATTGGCTGATAGAATCCTATCAGCCAATCGGAATTTGAGGGACGCCATCTTGGATGACGTCCCTTAAAGGAACCGTCATTCGGCTAGTAGGCGTCGGGAGAAGAGGATGTTCCGCGTCGGAGGTCTGCAAGATGGATCCGGAAGAAAGAAGATTGAAGATGCCATTGATAGAAGACTTCATCCGGATCATGGACCTCTTCAGCTCCCGCTTGGATGAAGACTTCAGCCGGATCATGGACCTCTTCAGCCCCCCGCTTGGGCTTGGATCAGGACATCGGAGGAGCTCTTCTGGACGGATCGGTGTGATACCCGGTGAGGTGAAGACAAGGTAGGATGATCTTCAGGGGCTTAGTGTTAGGTTTATTTAAGGGGGGTTTGGGTTAGATTAGGGGTATGTGGGTGGGGGGTTTTAATGTTGGGGGGCTTGGGTATTGTATGGTTTTTTTTACAGGCAAAAGAGCTGAACTTCTTGGGGCATGCCCCGCAAAGGGCCCTGTTCAGGGCTGGTAAGGTAAAAGAGCTTTGAACTTTAGTAATTTAGAATAGGGTAGGGCATTTTTTATTTTGGGGGGCTTTGTTATTTTATTAGGGGGCTTAGAGTAGGTGTAATTAGTTTAAAATTGTTGTAATATTTTTCTTATGTTTGTAAATATTTTTTTATTTTTTGTAACTTAGTTCTTTTTTATTTTTTGTACTTTAGCTAGTTTAATTAATTGTATTTATTTGTAGGAATTGTATTTAATTAATTTATTGATAGTGTAGTGTTAGGTTAATTGTAGGTAATTGTAGGTAGTTTATTTAATTAATTTATTGATAGTGTAGTGTTAGGTTTAATTGTAACTTAGGTTAGGATTTATTTTACAGGTAATTTTGTAATTATTTTAACTATTTTAGCTATTAAATAGTTCTTAACTATTTAATAGCTATTGTACCTGGTTAAAATAAATACAAAGTTACCTGTAAAATAAATATTAATCCTAAAATAGCTATAATATAATTATAATTTATATTGTAGCTATATTAGGATTTATTTTACAGGTAAGTATTTAGCTTTAAATAGGAATAATTTATTTAATAAGAGTTAATTAATTTCGTTAGATTAAAATTATATTTAATTTAGGGGGGTGTTAGTGTTAGGGTTAGACTTAGCTTTAGGAGTTAATACATTTATTAGAATAGCGGTGAGCTCAAGTCGGCAGATTAGGGGTTAATGTTTGAAGTTAGGTGTCGGCGATGTTAGGGAGGGCAGATTAGGGGTTAATACTATTTATTATAGGGTTAGTGAGGCGGATTAGGGGTTAATAACTTTATAATAATAGCGGTGCGGTCCGCTCGGCAGATTAGGGGTTAATAAGTGTAGGCAGGTGGAGGCGACGTTGAGGGGGGCAGATTAGGGGTTAATAAATATAATATAGGGGTCGGCGGTGTTAGGGGCATCAGATTAGGGGTACATAAATATAACGTAGGTGGCGGTCGGTAGATTAGGGGTTAATTATTGTAGGTAGCTGGGGGCGATGTTGTGGGGGGCAGGTTAGGGGTTAATAAATATAATATAGGGGTCGGCGGTGTTAGGGGCAGCAGATTAGGGGTACATAAGTATAACGCAGGCGGCGGTCGGCAGATTAGGGGTTAAAAAATGTAATCGAGTGGCGGCGATGTGGGGGGACCTCGGTTTAGGGGTACATAGGTAGTTTATGGGTGTTAGTGTACTTTAGAGCACAGTAGTTAAGAGCTTTATGAACCGGCGTTAGCCCAGAAAGCTCTTAACTACTTACTTTTTTCCTGCGGCTGGAGTTTTGTCGTTAGATGTCTAACGCTCACTTCAGACACGACTCTAAATACCGGAGTTAGAAAAATCCCATTGAAAAGATAGGATACGCAATTTACGTAAGGGGATCTGCGGTATGGAAAAGTCGCGGCTGAAAAGTGAGCGTTAGACCCTATTTTGAGTGACTCCAAATACCGGAGGTGTGTGTGTGTGTGTGTGTATATATATATATATATATATATGTATATATGTGTGTATATATATATATATATATATATATATATATATATATATATATGTATATATATATATATATATATATACATATATATATATATACACACTGTATATATATATATATATATATATATATATATATATATATATGTATATATATATATATGTATTGCAAGTTGGGGGACCCTTCATAGATTCTTGCACCGGGGCCCTGAGGCTTCTAGTTACACCTCTGTTTGTGTCACTTAAGTTCTGTGTGGATTTAAAGGGACACTGAACCCAAATATTATTATTTTTTTCGTGATTCAGATAGAGCATGCAATTTTAAGCAACTTTCTAATTTACTCCTATTATCAATTTTTTTTCGTTCTCTTGCTATCTTTATTTGAAAAAGAAGGCATCTAAGCTAAGGAGCCAGCCAATTTTTGGTTCATCTAAACTTACATTCTTGCTTTTAAAATAAAGATACCAAGAGAATGAAGAAAAAAATGATAATAGAAGTAAATTAGAAAGTTGCTTAAAATTGCATGCTCTACCTGAATCACGAAATAAAAAAATTGGGTTCAGCACTCAGCTGATCCCTGCAATAGTGTAATATATTGGGAAGTGATAATATATACAGTAAGAGCTGGAAAGATAAGAATAATTGATTAGGAGATGGTTTATGTTTCATTATAACTTTACTGCAATAGTGCAAGAATACGTCTATCGTCTTTTGGAAGAATTAATGACTGTTAGTAGTAAAAGTTTTGTAAATATATGTGCACCTGTATTATTTGTTTAAATTAGACAATTTAGTACTTTTTGAATACCATGCAGACTGTTTTCTGTTTACTAATACACATTCTAAAGAAAAATAATTCTTTTTATTCTTTCTTTGTTTTTAAAAATCTGTTTTTGCGCATTGCTTTACTTCCTGTGACATCTCTTTCTATGACGTCTCTTACTGTGATGTCACTGAATATGAAAAATTACTGCAAATAATGAAATTCAAAGTTGGCAGGATTGCGCTTTCTATGGTTGGGAGATGTCTGTATTGGCAATACTGTTCTGTCCAGAAAGCTTTACCTCTAATTAATTTGTTATGCATACATATTTTTGTATTGCTGCATTATTAAACCTCTACTGGCTAGACAGCCATATGAAATGTTACCTCTTGTGCCCAACATTTTATACAGGGCGAGGATTGCCCTCTATGCACACCGGCACTTTAATTACAAACTTTTGATAAGAAGTTCACACCCACAGCTATTTGGACTGTAATAGTACCATCTGTACATTGGACATTTTATTTATATGCCTTTGTCATACCTCATTTGTTGAGGTTTTTAAATGTGAGTTTGCATTTGTCTGTTTGTATATATATATATATATATATATATATATATATATATATATATATATATATATATATATATATATATATATATATATGTAATATTAATAAACTGTATTACACTATATATTTTTCTTTGACTTTCTTACATGGTATGGTGATTGAGACCGAAAGTTTCCATCTACCAGGACACCAAGAAGAGCACAAGCATCCCATAAAGAAAGAAAGTTTCATCTGCCAGTGACTGTATATCCAAGAGGCTACATCCTTGTCCAGCATTATTGAATCATCCTTACCTCATTCGATTGAGGGTATCTAATGTAAGTGCATACCCTTAGGGGGATACATACAAGATTGGAAGAAGATTGAGTCTGAATTTTCCATTTGCCATCTATTTGTGACACATTAAGGAACTTTTATTGCCTTATAAATACATAGGTTCTGACCTTGTGTACTTCCTAAATAAGGCCTAGATTTGGAGTTTGGCGTTAGCCGTGAAAACCAGCGTTAGAGGCTCCTAACGCTGGTTATAGGCTACCTCCGGTATTTGGAGTCACTCAAAATAGGGTCTAACGCTCACTTTTCAGCCGCGACTTTTCCATACCGCAGATCCCCTTACGTAAATTGCGTATCCTATCTTTTCAATGGGATTTTTCTAACTCCGGTATTTAGAGTCGTGTCTGAAGTGAGCGTTAGACATCTAACGACAAAACTCCAGCCGCAGGAAAAAAGTCAGTAGTTAAGAGCTTTCTGGGCTAACGCCGGTTTATAAAGCTCTTAACTACTGTGCTCTAAAGTACACTAACACCCATAAACTACCTATGTACCCCTAAACCGAGGTCCCCCCACATCGCCGCCACTCGATTAATTTTTTTTAACCCCTAATCTGCCGACCGCCACCTACGTTATACTTATGTACCCCTAATTTGCTGCCCCTAACACCGCCGACCCCTATATTATATTTATTAACCCCTAACCTGCCCCCCACAACGTCGCCGCCAGCTACCTACAATAATTAACCCCTAATCTGCCGACCGCAAAGCGCCGCCACCTACGTTATATTTATGTACCCCTAATCTGCTGCCCCTAACACCGCCGACCCCTATATTATATTTATTAACCCCTAATCTGCCCCCCTCAACGTCGCCTCCACCTGCCTACACTTATTAACCCCTAATCTGCCGAGCGGACCGCACCGCTATTATTATAAAGTTATTAACCCCTAATCCGCCTCACTAACCCTATAATAAATAGTATTAACCCCTAATCTGCCCTCCCTAACATCGCCGACACCTAACTTCAAACATTAACCCCTAATCTGCCGACTGGAGCTCACCGCTATTCTAATAAATGTATTAACCCCTAAAGCTAAGTCTAACCCTAACACTAACACCCCCCTAAGTTAAATATAATTTTAATCTAACGAAATTAATTAACTCTTATTAAATAAATTATTCCTATTTAAAGCTAAATACTTACCTGTAAAATAAATCCTAATATAGCTACAATATAAATTATAATTATATTATAGCTATTTTAGGATTAATATTTATTTTACAGGTAACTTTGTATTTATTTTAACCAGGTACAATAGCTATTAAATAGTTAAGAACTATTTAATAGCTAAAATAGTTAAAATAATTACAAAATTACCTGTAAAATAAATCCTAACCTAAGTTACAATTAAACCTAACACTACACTATCAATAAATTAATTAAATAAACTACCTACAATGACCTACAATTAACCTAACACTACACTATCAATAAATTAATTAAATACAATTCCTACAAATAAATACAATTAAATAAACTAGCTAAAGTACAAAAAATAAAAAAGAACTAAGTTACAAAAAATAAAAAAATATTTACAAACATAAGAAAAATATTACAACAATTTTAAACTAATATTACTAAAGTTCAAAGCTCTTTTACCTTACCAGCCCTGAACAGGGCCCTTTGCGGGGCATGCCCCAAGAAGTTCAGCTCCTTTGCCTGTAAAAAAAAACATACAATACCCAAGCCCCCCAACATTACAACCCACCACCCACATACCCCTAATCTAACCCAAACCCCCCTTAAATAAACCTAGCACTAAGCCCCTGAAGATCTTCCTACCTTATCTTCACCATACCAGGTTCACCGATCCATCCTGAAGAGCTCCTCCGATGTCCTGATCCAAGCCCAAGCGGGGGGCTGAAGAGGTCCATGATCCGGCTGAAGTCTTCATCCAAGCGGGAGCTGAAGAGGTCCATGATCCGGATGAAGTCTTCATCCAAGCGGGAGCTGAAGAGGTCCATGATCCGGATGAAGTCTTCTATCAACGGCATCTTCAATCTTCTTTCTTCCGGATCCATCTTGCAGACCTCCAACGCGGAACATCCTCTTCTCCCGACGCCTACTAGCCGAATGACGGTTCCTTTAAGGGACGTCATCCAAGATGGCGTCCCTCGAATTCCGATTGGCTGATAGGATTCTATCAGCCAATCAGAATTAAGGTAGGAATATTCTGATTGGCTGATGGAATCAGCCAATCAGAATCAAGTTCAATCCGATTGGCTGATCCAATCAGCCAATCAGATTGAGCTCGCATTCTATTGGCTGATTGGAACAGCCAATAGAATGCGAGCTCAATCTGATTGGATCAGCCAATCGGATTGAACTTGATTCTGATTGGCTGATTCCATCAGCCAATCAGAATATTCCTACCTTAATTCCGATTGGCTGATAGAATCCTATCAGCCAATCGGAATTTGAGGGACGCCATCTTGGATGACGTCCCTTAAAGGAACCGTCATTCGGCTAGTAGGCGTCGGGAGAAGAGGATGTTCCGCGTCGGAGGTCTGCAAGATGGATCCGGAAGAAAGAAGATTGAAGATGCCATTGATAGAAGACTTCATCCGGATCATGGACCTCTTCAGCTCCCGCTTGGATGAAGACTTCAGCCGGATCATGGACCTCTTCAGCCCCCCGCTTGGGCTTGGATCAGGACATCGGAGGAGCTCTTCTGGACGGATCGGTGTGATACCCGGTGAGGTGAAGACAAGGTAGGATGATCTTCAGGGGCTTAGTGTTAGGTTTATTTAAGGGGGGTTTGGGTTAGATTAGGGGTATGTGGGTGGGGGGTTTTAATGTTGGGGGGCTTGGGTATTGTATGGTTTTTTTTACAGGCAAAAGAGCTGAACTTCTTGGGGCATGCCCCGCAAAGGGCCCTGTTCAGGGCTGGTAAGGTAAAAGAGCTTTGAACTTTAGTAATTTAGAATAGGGTAGGGCATTTTTTATTTTGGGGGGCTTTGTTATTTTATTAGGGGGCTTAGAGTAGGTGTAATTAGTTTAAAATTGTTGTAATATTTTTCTTATGTTTGTAAATATTTTTTTATTTTTTGTAACTTAGTTCTTTTTTATTTTTTGTACTTTAGCTAGTTTAATTAATTGTATTTATTTGTAGGAATTGTATTTAATTAATTTATTGATAGTGTAGTGTTAGGTTAATTGTAGGTAATTGTAGGTAGTTTATTTAATTAATTTATTGATAGTGTAGTGTTAGGTTTAATTGTAACTTAGGTTAGGATTTATTTTACAGGTAATTTTGTAATTATTTTAACTATTTTAGCTATTAAATAGTTCTTAACTATTTAATAGCTATTGTACCTGGTTAAAATAAATACAAAGTTACCTGTAAAATAAATATTAATCCTAAAATAGCTATAATATAATTATAATTTATATTGTAGCTATATTAGGATTTATTTTACAGGTAAGTATTTAGCTTTAAATAGGAATAATTTATTTAATAAGAGTTAATTAATTTCGTTAGATTAAAATTATATTTAATTTAGGGGGGTGTTAGTGTTAGGGTTAGACTTAGCTTTAGGAGTTAATACATTTATTAGAATAGCGGTGAGCTCAAGTCGGCAGATTAGGGGTTAATGTTTGAAGTTAGGTGTCGGCGATGTTAGGGAGGGCAGATTAGGGGTTAATACTATTTATTATAGGGTTAGTGAGGCGGATTAGGGGTTAATAACTTTATAATAATAGCGGTGCGGTCCGCTCGGCAGATTAGGGGTTAATAAGTGTAGGCAGGTGGAGGCGACGTTGAGGGGGGCAGATTAGGGGTTAATAAATATAATATAGGGGTCGGCGGTGTTAGGGGCATCAGATTAGGGGTACATAAATATAACGTAGGTGGCGGTCGGTAGATTAGGGGTTAATTATTGTAGGTAGCTGGGGGCGATGTTGTGGGGGGCAGGTTAGGGGTTAATAAATATAATATAGGGGTCGGCGGTGTTAGGGGCAGCAGATTAGGGGTACATAAGTATAACGTAGGTGGCGGTCGGCAGATTAGGGGTTAAAAAAATTTAATCGAGTGGCGGCGATGTGGGGGGACCTCGGTTTAGGGGTACATAGGTAGTTTATGGGTGTTAGTGTACTTTAGAGCACAGTAGTTAAGAGCTTTATGAACCGGCGTTAGCCCAGAAAGCTCTTAACTACTTACTTTTTTCCTGCGGCTGGAGTTTTGTCGTTAGATGTCTAACGCTCACTTCAGACACGACTCTAAATACCGGAGTTAGAAAAATCCCATTGAAAAGATAGGATACGCAATTTACGTAAGGGGATCTGCGGTATGGAAAAGTCGCGGCTGAAAAGTGAGCGTTAGACCCTATTTTGAGTGACTCCAAATACCGGAGGTAGCCTAAAACCAGCGTTAGGAGCCTCTAACGCTGTTTTCACGGCTAACGCCAAACTCCAAATCTAGGCCTTAACTTGCTATACTTTTAAGTAATCCTTATTTCTGTGCAGTACTTTATGGGCTAATTGTATGAACTTAAGCCACTCTCTAGTATTTAATTATACATTTCTTATCGCCCCGAACAGGCTATTATATTTACCACCTTACTCACGCAGCGCCATCTCTATATATCTTGTGTACACTTAATCTTTTGGTAGGTATTGGGAACTCCTCCGACTTCTTGGAGACTGGCAGCTAGTGTAAGATTATAGGTGTATATCAACTTATATAGGGGTACTTGAGAACTGCAAGTACTTGCCTCTAGACCTTAGGAGCGCTGTAGGGTTAGCTAGAGGGGTTATTCCTAATAGCTTTCTGTCTTTCTTACCATATATATATATATATATATATATATATATATATATATATATATATATATATATATATAGTAGTATTTAGATATAATTAACTCCTACTGGAAGACTGGTATTGTCAATATTACGGGGTAGGTGTAATAGCCTGGTGCTGTAATTTGTATAATAATATATGGATAGGTCTAAATTATACTTTTAATATATTTTACTATTAATATAAAATGGGTGTGTTTTGAGTGAAGAACTGAGTGGACGGAGCAGTAGAACAGTAAGTCATCAATACTTCGTTAACCTGCCTGCTTGCTCATCTGCAAAGTGTCCATGGAGAGTTTTTTCATTGTTGGCAAATATGGGAGTAGATTTTTTAAAAATGTGTGCTTTTTACAGACTTGACAACCAATCCAATATTGTGGATTTTTGATGTGAGGATCTTAATGATAAGCTAAAGATTTGGTTGATAATGTCTCTCCAATGTTCCCTCCCCTATTTTGTAACACATTCCCTATTCAAAACTGATGACACCCAAAATTATTCCATGAGTATGTGGTCTCTCCTGATTATTTTATATCTTAGTTGAATATTTTACCATAGACGGTAAGGATGTATAAGGATGTGTTCACTGTTGCCATGAAACCGTTGCCATGAAACCTGTGATGCAAGTTGTGGAAGGTCTTGTCCATTTTAAATTATTTAATTAAAGTATTTGAAACCACAACATTTTCTTCCGTGATTCAGACTTAGCATACAATTAAAAAAAAAGTTTCCAATTTGTGTTGAAGGGATACCTAGGTATGTGTCTGGATTAATGGAGAAATAGTGCTGCCATCTAGTGTTCTTGCATACAGATCTATTTATCTATCTATCTATTGGGTACTTGTAAAGCGCAAACTATTCACCCGTGAGGGTCTCAAGGCACTATGGGGGGGAGAGGGGGGCTAAGGGAAGACGATTCAGTCGAAGAGCCAGGTCTTGAGGTCCTTCCTGAAGTTTGTAAGGGAGGTGGATTGTCTGAGGTGCAGCGGGAGGGAGTTCCATGACCTTGCTGCCATATAGGAGAAGGATTTTCCTCCAGCTGTTTTTTTCTTGATGCGGGGGATGACTGTGAGTGCTTGGTCGGCAGAGCGGAGTTGTCTGGAGGGGGTATAGAAATTCACACGGTGGTTGTTGTATTCAGGACCGATGTTGTGGAGGGCCTTGAATGCATGGGTTAGGAGCTTGAAGGTGATTCTCTTGTTGACGGGGAGCCAGTGTAGGTTCCTTAGGTGTTTGGTGATGTGGTTTTGGCGAGGGATGTCGAGGATGAGTCTGGCCGCGGTGTTCTGGATGCGTTGGAGTCGTTTCTGGAGCTTGATGGTGGACCCGGCGTAGAGTGCATTGCCGTAGTCCAGTCGACTACTGACAAGGGCGTGGGTGACAGATTTTCTAGTTTCAATGGGGATCCACTTGAAGATTTTTCTCAGTAGGTGGAGTATGTGAAAACAAGTCAAAGAGACGGCGTTGACTTGGCGGTCCATGGAAAGTGATGAGTCGAGGATGATGCCTAGATTTTGTGCGTGGTGTGTTGGAGTTGGAGGGTGTCCGAGGGCTGTGGGCGACCAGGAGTCATCCCATGCAGATTTGGTGGGTCCGAGGAGGAGGATTTCGCTCTTGTCAGTGTTGAGTTTGAGACGGTTGTTGTTCATCCAGGTGGCGATTGCTGTAAGTCCTTTGTGGACATTTTTCTTGGCAGTGGCAGGGTCTCGGGTGAGTAAGATGATTAACTGGGTATCATCGGCATAGGAGACGATGTTGAGGTTGTGTTGTCGGACGATGGCGGCAAGGGGTGCCATGTAGATGTTGAAGAGGGTGGGGCTAAGAGAAGAGCCTTGGGGTACGCCGCAGCTGATTGCTGTGGGATTGGAGGAGAAGGGTGGGAGTCTGACTTTCTGGGTTCTGCCACTGGGGAAGGAGGTGATCCATTCTAGGGCCTTATTGCGGATGCCAGCATCGTGTAGGCGCGTCAGGAGGGTGCTGTAGGCTACAGTGTCGAATGCGGCTGAGAGGTCTAGAAGAATGAGCGCAGCAGTCTCTCCTTGGTCGAGCAGGGTGATCTCGGTGCTGTGATTGCTCCTGAAACCGGATTGGGAGGGGTCCAAGATGTGGTTGGTCTCGATGTGGTCAACAAGTTGTGCGTTGATGGCCTTCTCGATTACTTTGGCTGGAAAGGGGAGAAGAGAGATGGGGCGGTAGTTTTTAGGATCTATGGGGTCAGCTGTGGGTTTCTTCAGCAGGGGTTTCAGCAGCTCAGCATGCTTCCAGTCTTCTGGGAAGGTGCCAGTTTTGATGGAGCAGTTTATGGTGAGGCAGAGTTCGTGGGCGATGGTAAAACCCGCTTTGTTGAATATGTGGTGTGGGCATGAGGGTTCTCCGGAGTGGATAGATTTCATGATTCTGAGAGTGTCCTCCATGGTGAGGGGGCTCCAGGTAGTGCACAGAAGGTGGCGGGTGGTGGGTTTGGGTGAGGTGGTGGTGGGTGGGTCAGCGGTGAGTGGTGAGTTCTGGAGCTCAAGGCTGTCGTAGATGTTGATGATCTTGCGGTGGAAGTAAGTAGCAATGTTGTTGCAGAGGTCCTGGGAGGGTGGGATGTCATTAGTATCACTGTTGGGTTTGGAGAATTCCTTGATGACTGTGAACAGCTCTTTGCTGTTGTGGGTTTTGGCGTGGATTCTGTCTAGGATATCGATTTTCTTCGTGGTTTTGATGAGGTGGTGGTGGGTGGTGACGGCTTCTTTGTAGGCGGATTTGTCTGAGGGGGACTTGCTGGATCTCCATATTCTCTTGAATCATCTGCAGTGGCGTTTGGAGTCCTGGAGGGTGGGGGTGAACCAGCTGGCCTTGTTGGTGGGCTGGCGGCAGGACGGTTTCTTGAGGGGGGCTAGGGTATTTGCGCAGTCTGTGATCCAGCGATGTAGGTGGCGGGCGGAAGAGTTAGCGTCAGTGGAGGTCACTGGGGGGGACTTGATCAGGGTGGGGTGCAATTGTATTTGGGTGATGTTGTTCCAGTTTCTGCGGGGCAGGTGGTGATGCCGGAGGTGCGTGGTGGATTTGTTGAAGGAGAAGTGTATACAGTGATGGTCAGTCCAGTGGAGTTCGGTTATCTGGTTGACTGAGATGTGGTTGCCTGTGGAGAAGATTGGGTCAAGGGTGTGTCCGGCTATGTGAGTTGGGGCGTTTACAAGTTGCTTCAGTCCAATGGTTCCAAGGTTTTCCAGGAGGTTGGTGATGTTGTGATCATTGGGGCTGTCTAGATGGAAGCTGAGGTCACCGAGTAGGATGTAGTCCTTTGAAGCCAGGGCGTGGGGTGCAAGGTGGTCGGTGATGGAGTCACAGAAGGCGGGACGCGGTCTTGGAGGTCTGTAGATGAGAGTGCCACGGAGGGTGGTGTTGTGGTTAACCTTGATTTTGAAGTGTAGATGTTCCCAGTCTGGTGAGTGATCATCGGAGGTGGTTGTGACTTGGATGGAGTGTTTGTGGATGATGGCAATGCCTCCTCCAGGTCGGTTGCTGCGGTCTTTGTGGGTGATTTTATAGCCATCAGGGATGGCGTTGGTGATGTCCGGCGCTGATGTGGGGTTGAGCCAGGTTTCGGTGAGGAAGGCAACGTCTGGGGAGGTTGAGTCGAGCAGGTTCCAGATTTCGATGGTGTGCTTGTGGATGGAGCGGGTGTTGAGGAGGATGCAGTTGAGGTTCTCCCGGCTATTTGAGTGAGGGATGTTTGGTAGGTTTGTGGTCGGGAGGGCGGTGAAAGAGCAGTTGCGGCAGGCGAATGATCCTTTGGTGTTCATCGGGGATGCGAGGTGGCATGCTAATGATTTACCGATGTTGAGAGAGCGAAGGGTGCTGGTGTTATAGCGGTGGAGGGTGCGGAGGTCATGGTTTGTGGCGCTGGGTGCGGTCCAGGCACGGACGGGCACTGACGGGCTTACCTTTGGTGCACCTTCGGCGCGCCTGCTGCGCGCGTCCGCTGCGCAGTCGCACAGCGACTGCAAGTATATAGAGCTGGGAGGGGGGAAGGGTTGGAGCAGGAAGTCAGAAGAATACAGGAGGGCAGGGAGTCTCAGAAGGGACTGAGCAGAATAGCAGAGAATGCAAGTATATAGAGCTGGGAGGGGGGAAGGGTTGGAGCAGGAAGTCAGAAGTATACAGGAGGGCAGGGAGTCTCAGAAGGGACTGAGCAGAATAGCAGAGAATGCAAGTGTATAGAGCTGGGAGGGGGGAAGGGTTGGAGCAGGAAGTCAGAAGAATACAGGAGGGCAGGGAGTCTCAGAAGGGACTGAGCAGAATAGCAGAGAATGCAAGTATATAGAGCTGGGAGGGGGGAAGGGTTGGAGCAGGAAGTCAGAAGAATACAGGAGGGCAGCGAGTCTCAGAAGGGACTGAGCAGAATAGCAGAGAATGCAAGTATATAGAGCTGGGAGGGGGGAAGGGTTGGAGCAGGAAGTCAGAAGAATACAGGAGGGCAGGGAGTCTCAGAAGGGACTGAGCAGAATAGCAGAGAATGTAAGTATATAGAGCTGGGAGGGGGGAAGGGTTGGAGCAGGAAGTCAGAAGAATGTAGGAGGGCAGCGAGTCTCAGAAGGGACTGAGCAGAATAGCAGAGAATGCAAGTATATAGAGCTGGGAGGGGGGAAGGGTTGGAGCAGGAAGTCAGAAGAATATAGGAGGGCAGCGAGTCTCAGAAGGGACTGAGCAGAATAGCAGAGAATGTAAGTATATAGAGCTGGGAGGGGGGAAGGGTTGGAGCAGGAAGTCAGAAGAATACAGGAGGGCAGGGAGTCTCAGAAGAGATCACATTCTTGCAAAACTGCTGCCATATAGTGCTCCAGACACGTGTACGATACTGAGCTTATGTCCCTGCTTTTTAACAAAAGATAACGAGAGGACAAAGAAAATGTCATAATAGAAGTAAATTAGAAATCTGTTTAATATAGGTTGCTCTATCTGAATCATGAAAGAAACATTTTGGGTTTCATGACCCTTTATATGTCAAGGTTTTAATTACAATACCCTATGAATGCAACATTGATGGTATCTGATGTAACTAGCATAAACATGAACAAACACTTTACTTTTATATGAAACCTTGAATGTTCAAGTCTAACAATGAATAAAATCAGTATTTTACTGATCTATCAAAATCAACATGTGAAGTAGAATCCTTTGGAAAGAAACTATACAATGATGATGCTGGTTGTTAACAAACAAATATATTGCTTCTTTCCTACAATGTCTTAAGAGAAAGTTTCTCTTTTAATATTAGTTTACTGGGCTCCATATATTGTAAGATGATCTACAGACATTCCTTAAAGGGATACTAAACTAAATTTTTTTTCTTTCATGATTCAGATAGAGCATGCAATTTTAAGCAACTCCTAGTATCAATTTTTCTTCGTTCTCTTGCTATCTTTATTTGAAGAGCAGGAATGTAACACTTAGGAGTCAGCAAATTTTAAGTTAAGCACCCTGGATAGTGCCTGTTTATTGGTGGCTACATTTAGCCACCAATCAACAAGCGCTACACAGGTGCTGAATCCAAAATTGATCGGCTCCTAAGCTTTATATTCCTGCTTTTCAAATTAACACCTAGATTACAAGTTTTGCAGTATGCTGCGGTACGGCTATACCACTGAAAAAATTACCTTTGCAAGCGGAATATGCAGGTCTCCCGTATTACAAGTTGCTGCGGTACGGCTATACCCCAAGCGTTTTAGCCTTTACGCAACTCTCCATTCCGCACTCAACAAAATGACTTGAGTGCAGGATTTTTATAGCGCCTGTATTACAGGTTGTATGGTCCAGCTAAAATGCTTGCATTATAGTCTATACCGCCGTGATCCATTCCGCGATCTGAGACCGGAAGTTATGAATTTTGCAAAACAAAAATGTTTCACAAAACTCACAACTAAAATGTTATAAAGTAAACTAACACCCATAAACTACCTATTAACCCCTAAACCGCCATCCTCTCGCTTTGCAAATACTATATTAAACCTATTAATCCACCCACATCACCAACACTAAATAAACCTATTAGCCCCTAAACCGCCGGTACGCCACATCAATAATACTAAACTAAACATATTAACCCCTAAACCGCCAGCCCCCCACATTGCAACTACTATAATAAACCTATTAACCCCTAATCTGCCAGCCCCCACATCGCTAATACTAAACTAAACCTATTAACCCCTATACCACCAGCCCCCCACATCGCATATCACTTAATTAAACTATTAACCCCTAAACCTAACACCCCCCTTTAAATTAAATTTACAATATAACTTAAAATCTTAAAATAAATAAAAACTTGCTTGTGAAATTAAAAAAAAGATTAAACTATAAATAAACCTAACATAACTATTTTAAGAAAAGAAAATAAACGAAAAATTAAAGAAACTAAATTACAAATTTTAAAAAAAACTAACTACGAAAAAATCAAAAAAATTTAGCATTACAAAAAAAATGTTAAAATTACAAAAAATAAAAGACACTAAGATTACAAAAAATAATACACAAAATTGTCCAAAGTAATGAAAATAAACCTTATCTAATAGCCCTATAAAAACAAAAAAGCCACCCAAAATAAAAACACTCCCTAACCTAACAATAAACTACCAATAACCCTTAAAAGGGTCTTTTGTAGGGCATTAAGTTAAACAGCTCTTTAACCTAAAATAATTACAAAGTGCCCCCTAAAAGAACTCCCCCCACCCAACCAACCCCCAAAATAATAAATTTAAGTCTAAAAAAACCTAAGCTACCCATTGCTCCTAAAGGGGCATTTGTATGTCTGTCGGAGAAGGTCTTCTTCCAGGGGGAGAATGTCTTCTTCCAGGCGGTGAAGGTCTTCTTCCAGGCGGCGACATCTTCATCCAGCGTGGGGACTTCTTCTATCTTCATCCAGGGCGAAGGCGGTGCAGAGCGGAGGTGACCATGGAACAGGACAGGCGACCTCAAAGCCATCCAGCGTGGAGGATCCTCTTCGTACGGTCATCGCCACACACTTTTTAGACTTAGGTTTTTTTATTTTGGGTGGTTGGTTGGGTGGGGAGGTTTACTTTTAGGGGGTACTTTGTAATTATTTTAGGTAAAAGAGCTGTTTTACTCAGGGCAATGCCCTACAAAAGGACCCTTTTAAGGGCTATTGGTAGTTTATTGATAGGTTAGGGGTGTTTTTAGATTGGGGTGGCTTTTTTGTTTTTATAGGGCTATTAGATTAGGTTTAAGTTTTATTATTTTGGATAATTTAATTTTATTATTTTATGTAATGTTAGATTTTTTATATTTTTCCTAATGTTTTTTAATTTTTTTCCTAGTGTTAGATTTTTTTAATCTTCTAATTTAGGATTTTTATTTTTCGTTTATTTTATTTTATTAAAATAGTTATGTTAGGTTTATTTATAGTTTAATCTTTGTTTCTTTTTATTTCACAGGTAAGTTTGTATTTATTTTAATATAGTTATATTGTAATTTTAATTTAAAGTTAGGTGGTGTTAGTTTAGGGGTTAATAGGTTTATTATAGTCTTTGCAATGTGGGGGGTCGGCGGTTTAGGTGTAAATACTTTTTTTATAGTGTTGGCGATGTGGGGGGCGGCGGTTTAGGGGTTAATACATTTATTTAGTGTTTGGAGCGGCGGTTTAGGGGTTAATGACTTTATTTAGTGTCAGCGATGTTGGGGGGTGACGGATTAGGGGTATTTAAATTAGAGATTTATGTTAGGGTGTTTTAACGTAACTTTCTTTTCCCATGGACATCAATGGGGATTGCGTTACAGCGACCGCCATACCGCAATTGCAGGAGTTTTGTTTTTTTCTAACACTTTCTCTTTATTGATGTCTATGGGGGAAAACGTGCACGAGCACGTCAAGTCAGGCATACCACACAACAAAAGAAGGCTTTTCAGTAACTTGTGAAGGGAACCTACAATGGTAATTAGCTATTAATCGCGGAGCATGAATGTCAGAGTGAAGTTGCCAAGAGTTCTCTTCATATCCGTAACCCTTCCATTTTATTAAATATTCTAATCTTCGGTGCCGTAAACGAGAGTCAAGAATAGACTCTGTTTTATACATAGGGTTTCAGGAGTGACACATGAAATGACGGATGTATTTTGTAGTTGTCTGGAAGTTCTAGAGTTACTGCATTAGAATTTATAATTCGTTTCACAGAAAAGGGGACGATAAATTGGTTAGCTAATTTGTTACTAGGTAAGTGTAGTCTCAGATGTTTTGTAGATAGCCAAACCAAATCACCAACCTTATCATCAGGACTAGGTCTATGATGGGAATCGTAAAAATATTTTTTTTTTGTTGAAATATTTTTATTGAAGTTTTTCAATTTGAACAGATAATTTAATAATAATAATTGGACCTTTACAAATTACAATAAGATTTGTTACATTCCTTAGTACAGTGGATATGATAGAATACGATTGTACACTGTCTGCATATTAAGTACATGATGATTGTCTGACTTGGTCCAATATCTTAAGACAGTAACTTTTATAGGGCTATTAGATTAGGTTTAATTTTTATTATTTTGGATAATTTTATTTTATTATTTTTTGTAATCTTAGATTTTTTTTATTTTTCCTAATGTTTTTTCATTTTTTTCCTAGTGTTAGATTTTTTTAATCTTGTAATTTAGGTTTTTTTATTTTTCGTTTATTTTCTTTTCTTAAAATAGTTATGTTAGGTTTATTTATAGTTTAATATTTGTTTCTTTTTATTTCATAGGTAAGTTTGTATTTATTGTAATATAGTTATATTTTAATTTTAATTTAAAGTTAGGGGGTGTTAGTTTTGGGGTTAATAGGTTTATTATACAGGGAGTGCAGAATTATTAGGCAAATGAGTATTTTGACCACATCATCCTCTTTATGCATGTTGTCTTACTCCAAGCTGTATAGGCTCGAAAGCCTACTACCAATTAAGCATATTAGGTGATGTGCATCTCTGTAATGAGAAGGGGTGTGGTCTAATGACATCAACACCCTATATCAGGTGTGCATAATTATTAGGCAACTTCCTTTCCTTTGGCAAAATGGGTCAAAAGAAGGACTTGACAGGCTCAGAAAAGTCAAAAATAGTGAGATATCTTGCAGAGGGATGCAGCACTCTTAAAATTGCAAAGCTTCTGAAGCGTGATCATCGAACAATCAAGCGTTTCATTCAAAATAGTCAACAGGGTCGCAAGAAGCGTGTGGAAAAACCAAGGCGCAAAATAACTGCCCATGAACTGAGAAAAGTCAAGCGTGCAGCTGCCAAGATGCCACTTGCCACCAGTTTGGCCATATTTCAGAGCTGCAACATCACTGGAGTGCCCAAAAGCACAAGGTGTGCAATACTCAGAGACATGGCCAAGGTAAGAAAGGCTGAAAGACGACCACCACTGAACAAGACACACAAGCTGAAACGTCAAGACTGGGCCAAGAAATATCTCAAGACTGATTTTTCTAAGGTTTTATGGACTGATGAAATGAGAGTGAGTCTTGATGGGCCAGATGGATGGGCCCGTGGCTGGATTGGTAAAGGGCAGAGAGCTCCAGTCCGACTCAGACGCCAGCAAGGTGGAGGTGGAGTACTGGTTTGGGCTGGTATCATCAAAGATGAGCTTGTGGGGCCTTTTCGGGTTGAGGATGGAGTCAAGCTCAACTCCCAGTCCTACTGCCAGTTTCTGGAAGACACCTTCTTCAAGCAGTGGTACAGGAAGAAGTCTGCATCCTTCAAGAAAAACATGATTTTCATGCAGGACAATGCTCCATCACACACGTCCAAGTACTCCACAGCGTGGCTGGCAAGAAAGGGTATAAAAGAAGAAAATCTAATGACATGGCCTCCTTGTTCACCTGATCTGAACCCCATTGAGAACCTGTGGTCCATCATCAAATGTGAGATTTACAAGGAGGGAAAACAGTACACCTCTCTGAACAGTGTCTGGGAGGCTGTGGTTGCTGCTGCACGCAATGTTGATGGTGAACAGATCAAAACACTGACAGAATCCATGGATGGCAGGCTTTTGAGTGTCCTTGCAAAGAAAGGTGGCTATATTGGTCACTGATTTGTTTTTGTTTTGTTTTTGAATGTCAAAAATGTATATTTGTGAATGTTGAGATGTTATATTGGTTTCAATGGTAAAAATAAATAATTGAAATGGGTATATATTTGTTTTTTGCCTAATAATTATGCACAGTAATAGTCACCTGCACACACAGATATCCCCCTAAAATAGCTATAACTAAAAACAAACTAAAAACTACTTCCAAAACTATTCAGCTTTGATATTAATGAGTTTTTTGGGTTCATTGAGAACATGGTTGCTGTTCAATAATAAAATTAATCCTCAAAAATACAACTTGCCTAATAATTCTGCACTCCCTGTAGTCTTTGCAATGCGGGGGGTCGGCGGTTTAGGTGTAAATACTTTTTTTTTAGTGTTGGCGATGTGGGGGGCGGCAGTTTAGGGGTTAATACGTTTATTTAGTGTTGGAGCAGCGGTTTAGGGGTTAATAACTTTATTTAGTGTCGGTGATGTTGGGGGGCGACGGATTAGGGGTATTTAGACTAGAGATTTATGTTAGGGTGTTTTAACGTAACTTTCTTTTCCCATAGACATCAATGGGGATTGCGTTACAGCGACCGCCATACCGCAATTGCAGGAGTTTTGTTTTTTTCTAACACTTTCTCTTTATTGATGTCTATGGGGGAAAACGTGCACGAGCACGTCAAGTCAGGCATACCGCACAACAAAAGAAGGCTTTTCAGTAACTTGTGAAGGGAACCTACAATGGTAATTAGCTATTAATCGAGGAGCATGAATGTCAGAGTGAAGTTGCCAAGAGTTCTCTTCATATCCGTAACCCTTCCATTTTATTAAATATTCTAATCTTCGGTGCCGTAAACGAGAGTCAAGAATAGACTCTGTTTTGTACATAGGGTTTCAGGAGTGACACATGAAATGACAAATGTATTTTGTAGTTGTCTGGAAGTTCCAGAGTTACTGCATTAGAATTTATAATTTGTTTAACAGAAAAGGGGACGATAAATTGGTTAGCTAATTTGTTACTAGGTAAGTGTAGTCTCAGATGTTTTGTAGATAGCCAAACCAAATCACCAACCTTATAGTCAGTACTAGGTCTATGATGGGAATCGTTATAATATTTTTTTTTGTTGAAATATTTTTATTGAAGTTTTTCAATTTGAACAGATAATTTAATAATAATAATTGGACCTTTACAAATTACAATAAGATTTGTTACATTCCTTAGTACAGTGGATATGATAGAATACGATTGTACACTGTCTGCATATTAAGTACATGATGATTGTCTGACTTGGTCCAATATCTTAAGACAGTAATAAACTTCTGGTGTTTTCAGGTTAACATTTATATTAGAGGTATAAGGGAGAATATGGAAAGAGTTTAGAGAGTAGAGAGGAGAGAAAAGAAGAGAGAGAGAGGAAAAGAAAGATCTAAGATGAACACTCGCGGTATATGCTTATAATTTTAACTATGTCCAATCAAGCCTGGTCACCAACACACCTCCTCGTCTGCATTGTAATAGTATCCTCCCAGACTATCCATTCCTCCCAGACCTTTAAGAACTCATTTCTGTTGTCTAGTAGAGAGGATGCAATGCTGGCCATTTGATGGTAATATTTAATTTTATTTTGTATAACATCATAATGAGGGATCGAAGTCTTCCAATATTTTGCTATAACTGTTCTAACAACAGTACATATGATACCCACTAGTTTTAAATAATGTCTCGAGAGACCAACAATGGGAAAATGTAGGAGGGCTTGCTCCATATTGAGTGTAATTTGCTTATTACATTTTTTGCTCAGTAGCTCGGAAGTGGCTACCCATACATTCGCACTTTTCGGAACACTCCCACCACATGTGAATGTATGTGCCCTCAACTTGACAACCTCAATAACACTGGAGTGAACTTGTGTTGTTTGGATCTTTCTGATAGTGTCTGAATCTGCTTGGGTGATTATACCATCTATAGACAACCTTTATATAGTTTTCTTTCAAATTTACGCTGATGGAGCAAGCCAACCCTTTTTAAATTATGTCTGCCCATTCTTTAATATCTTTAGAGAGATTGACTTCTCCTTCCCATTTTTTGATGAAGTTTAACTTCTCTGGTAGATGGCCTGAGCCCAGAAACTTGTATAGACTAGAAATTGTACCTCTAACCCTAGTTGCGGAGCTACATAGTTTTTCAAACAGTGTGGGATTATATGGGTCCTTAGGTTTCCGGACTTCGTCTATTCTGGATTTTAGCTGGAAGTAGTGAAACCAGGAGTGTGGTGTGGTAGGTGTAAGGTCATTGTATTGCTCAAATGAGAGGACATCAGCATCTCGTAATGTATCAGCTATTCTATATAAGCTTTTGTTAGCCCATATTTCACTGGTCTTGTTTCTGCTACAATTTGGGAAAACAGCCAAAGGTGTCAGTGGTGAACTCTTAGGGATCAAATTTTTTTTGGAGGTTATCCTATAGAGCCAAGGTATGTGCTAGCGAGACGTATTTTGTCCAGGCGTCTGGTCTGTCTTTTTTAGGCGTCCAGAACATCCGATAGATTGGATTAAGATTTAACATGTCACTCTCTAATTGAATCCAAGCTAAATCACTTTTAGAGTGGTGTAACTGCACTGTTAGAGCTAGTCTAAGTAAACCTGGAGATCTGGTACCCCCAGTCCTCCCTGCCCTTTGTGTTCCTATTGATCCTCGCTTTTTTATGAGACCAAATAAATTCAAGGACATGTTTCTGTAGTTCTTTGATATTCTTTGGGGGAACATTCGACTAGATTACGAGTTTGGCGTTAGGCTTAAAAAGCAGCGTTGGCCGGTCCCGATGCTGCTTTTTAATGCCTGCTGGTATTACGAGTCTTGCAGGTACAGGTGTACCGCTCACTTTTTTGGCCAGACTTGGAAATACCGCAAATCCACTTATGTCAATTGCGTATCCTATTTTTTCAATGGGACTTGCATAGCGCCGGTATTACGAGTCTGCCAAAAAGTGAGCGGTAGACCCTCTCCTGTCAACACTGGTACCGCTTTTTACGCTGTAGCATAAAACTCTTAACTAAAGGGCTAAAAAGTACACTAACACCCATAAACTACCTATTAACCCCTAAACCGAGACCCCCCCACACACATCGCAAACACTAAAATAAATTTTTTAACCCCTAATCTGCCGAACCGGACATCGCCGCCACTATAATAAATATATTAACCCCTAAACCGCCGCTCTCCCGCATCGCAAACACTAGTTAAATATTATGAACCCCTAATCTGCTGTCCCTAATATCGCCGACACCTACCTACATTTATTAACCCCTAATCTGCTGCCCACAACGTCACCGCCACTATATTAAAGTTATTATCCCCTAAATCTAAGTCTAACCCTAACCCTAATACCCCCCAACTTAAATATATTTTAAATCTAAATAAAATTACTATTATTACCTAAATAATTCCTATGTAAAACTAAATACTTACCTATAAAATAAACCCTAAGCTAGCTACAATATAACTAATAGTTGCATTGTATCTAGCTTAGGGTTTATTTTTATTTTACAGGCAAGTTTGTATTTATTTTAACTAGGTAGAATAGTTATTAAAAAGTTATTAACTATTTAATAACTACTTAGTTCAAATAAAGACAAATTTACCTGTAAAATAAAACCTAACCTAAGTTACAATTACACCTAGAACTACACTATAATTAAATTAATTCCCTAAATTAAATACAATTCATTACAAATAAATAAAATTATCTAAAGTACAAAAAAACAAACACTAAATTACAGAAAATAATAAACAAATGACAAGATTTTTAAACTAATTACACCTAATCTAATCCCCCTAAAAAAATAAAAAAGCTCCCCCAAAATAAAAAAAAGCCCTACCCTACACTAAATTTCAAATAGCCTTTAAAAGGGCCTTTTGCGGGGCATTGCCCCAAAGTAATCAGCTCTTTTACGTGTAAAAAAAGTACAAATCCCCCCCAACATTAAAACCCACCACCCACACAACCAACCCTACTCTAAAACCCACCCAATACCCCCTTAAAAACCTAACACTAAACCTTGAAGATCACCTTACCGGGAGAAGTCTTCACCCAACCGGGCCGAAGTCCTCAACGAAGCCGGGAGAAGTCTTCATCCATGCTGGGAGAAGTGGTCCTCCAGACAGGCAGAAGTCTTCATCCAGACGGCATCTTCTATCTTCATCCATCCAGCGCGGAGCGGGTCCATCTTCAAGACATCCGGCGCGGAGCATCCTCTTCCATTGAAGTCTTCTTACTAAATGACGGTTCCTTTAAGTGACATCATCCAAGATGGCGTCCCTTCAATTCTGATTTGCTGATAGAATTCTATCAGCCAATTGGAATTAAGGTAGAAAAAATCAGTTTGGCTGATGCAATCAGCCAATAGGATTGAACTTCAATCCTATTGGCTGATCCAATCAGCCAATAGGATTGAGCTGGCATTCTATTGGCTGTTCCAATCAGGGGCTGTGCCTGTTCCTCTGTACTAGTGTCTAGCAGTGTATCTGTCAGTTCTGCCTCATGCGAGGCCACTCTGTCTTGGAGCATGGCTTTTTTTTCTTTGCTTGGGCTTTGGAAAAACAGTCCCTGCCTGATTGGGTCTTTCCCTTCATTGTATGTTGAAAATTGTCTGGCCTATATAGTTCCTGTCCAGGTTCAGGTTGTGACTGGTGCCTTTACAAAATGTCTACAGTATAGTGACTAGGTAAATATATAGAACCACCATGTATCGTTGCTTATGTAACACCATGAGAACAGTAAACTGGGACCTATGAGGATACATACATACTTATTGTTAGAGGGACTGTACCTTAATCATGACTCCGCTTGTGAGATTTAGGTAAGAGTTGGTTGTCCAGCCGGTAGAGACCTGCTTGTTATTCAGGCCCTATGATATGCCACTGTGGAACTGAGACAGGAATTATAACACATTCCAATGTATGGAGTGGAGAGGCTGAACACCCTTAGCAGGAATATATTTACAGCATGTCACTGTGGTGACCTGGGCGAAAGTACTTTTTATTATTCTGAGGGGGGCCTAGGCTGTAGATCTGCAAGGTGACCTAGAATGTAATGTCCTAGATTTTCGTACAGATATCTTATTGACGATACCTCTCTCTCAAATGGGATATCTCCCCCAATCACTACAGTCCTCTGTGCAAGAGAGGCCTAAAATGGACTGTATAACCTAGAAGATCTATCTCAATCCCACCGGTTTGAATAAAGAGATTGTCATCCGATAGTCTGTGTGTATCTTAAATGTCTATAGTGGAAAGAGGTTGAGGCCTCCCGTAGCCATTATAATCCAATAGCAGTGAACACCGTGGGCCTCACTTGAGACTCGTGGGGCTACTTCTCTCTCAGAAACCCTTGCAGGTGAGTGTGTATGGGTAAAAGAGTATCTGAGTCCGAGATGCTGCTAGGCTAATTCTCCTCCTCTACTGATTGACGGTTGGAAGATGCTGTGCGTCGTCTGAGATGGACTAGTCTGCCTAGTAGGCCTTGGGCCCAAGATGTCGTCTTTTCGTGCCACTTCTCTTCACTCCGGCTCTGGTGGCTTCTGGGTCTGCAACCGTGCTGTGGAGCTCTCTAGGTAAGTGCCAGCACCTGCCCAAGGCGCCCGGTGCTCCGTCTGTGGAGAGGGTCCCAACGGATCAGGAGCGACAGTTGTCCTCCTCCTGAAGGCCGCAGAAACTCACACTAATGGCGTCATTCTGGCACCGGATAACTCGCTCCCCCTCACTTTCTGAAAGCTTCACTCTGGAATGACTCCCGATTCTCTGGAGTGGAACCTCGACCCTTCGGAGCAGCGAACTTTAGCTGTGTCAGATTTAGGCAGGTGGCTGTTGATACCGCTATGACATCTCAAAAACTTATGAGAATCTAAGTCGCTCCAAACGGTCAAAGACTGACCACAAACTCCAGGAAGGAGGCTGTCCAGCTTCACTGTAGTTAGTTTCAACTATTAGAGGGTATTTTAGATAAAACTCCTGCTATTTTTGGATATTATCGTAAAGTTGAGCCCGGGGCTCTCTACATATGCTACTTTTCAGACCGGCGGTTGACTCCGCCCATCATCATAATAATATTTTTGTCATGACTTAGCCTCTGTGAGATGTGTCTTCAGGATATCTAAACGTTGTTTTAACATTATAGAATATTCAATGGCAGCTGGAGAGTTGACAGTGGTTTTAGACATAGATATGGTCGAAGGATAATACCCATAAGTGGCAAAGAAAGGAGTCATCTTTGAAGATGAAGAAATTGAATTGTTGTATGAAAATTCTGCCATGGCTAGGTAAGACATCCAGTCGTCTTGGAGATGTGATACATAACATATCAGATATTGTTCCAATCTGATTTAATATTTTGATTAAGCCATTAGTTTGAGGATGAAAAGAAGTGGAGAGCCTAGAATCAATTTTTAGAATTTTACACAGTGACTTCCAGAAGGAGGAGGTGAATTGTGTACCTCGGTCTGTGATAATGCTTGGGGGTAGTCCATGTAATCTGACTATAGCATCAAGAAAAACATTTGCTGTTGTTTTGGCTGTGGGTAATTGTTTAAGAGGAATGAAGTGTGCTAATTTTGTCAGTTGGTCAACTACTACAAGAATAGTGTTATATTGTTGAGATTTAGGAAGCTCAACTATGAAATCCATTGAAATTGCAGACCAAGGTGTATCAGGAACTGGTATAGAAGTCAAATAACCAATGGGTTTTTTATGGTCAACTTTGTTTCTGGCACAAATCTCAAAAGAAGGGACATAGTTATAGAATAATTGATCCATTTGAGGCCACCAAAATATCTTCTGATCAATTCTGTAGTTTTCTTCACACCAGGATGACCTGATAGAACGTTATCATGGAAATGGGGTAGTATGGGGTCCCTAATTTTCTGGGGCCTAGATTTGGAGTTTGGCGGTAAAAGGGCTGTTAACGCTCCGCGGGCTTTTTTCTGGCCGCACCATAAATTTAACTCTGTTATCGAGAGTTTAATCAAATGCTGCGTTAGGCTCCAAAAAAGGAGCGTAGAGCATTTTTACCGCAAATGCAACTCTCGATACCAGAGTTGCTTACGGACGCGGCCGGCCTCAAAAACGTGCTCGTGCACGATTCTCCCATAGGAAACAATGGGGCTGTTTGAGCTGAAAAAAAACCTAACACCTGCAAAAAAGCAGCGTTCAGCTCCTAACGCAGCCCCATTGTTTCCTATGGGGAAACACTTCCTACGTCTGCACCTAACACTCTAACATGTACCCCGAGTCTAAACACCCTTAACCTTACACTTATTAACCCCTAATCTGCCGCCCCCGCTATCGCTGACACCTGCATATTTTTTTTAACCCCTAATCTGCCGCTCCGTAAACCACCGCAACCTACGTTATCCCTATGTACCCCTAATCTGCTGCCCTAACATCGCCGACCCCTATATTATATTTATTAACCCCTAATCTGCCCCCCTCAACGTCGCCGACACCTGCCTACACTTATTAACTCCTAATCTGCCGAGCGGACCTGAGCGCTACTATAATAAAGTTATTAACCCCTAATCTGCCTCACTAACCCTATCATAAATAGTATTAACCCCTAATCTGCCCTCCCTAACATAGCCGACACCTACCTTCAATTATTAACCCCTAATCTGCTGAGCGGACCTCACCGCTATTCTAATAAATGTATTAACCCCTAAAGCTAAGTCTAACCCTAATACTAACACCCCCCTAAGTTAAATATAATTTACATCTAACGAAATTAATTAACTCTTATTAAATAAATTATTCCTATTTAAAGCTAAATACTTACCTGTAAAATAAATCCTAATATAGCTACAATATAAATTATAATTATATTATAGCTATTTTAGGATTAATATTTATTTTACAGGCAACTTTGTAATTATTTTAACCAGGTACAATAGCTATTAAATAGTTAAGAACTATTTAATAGTTACCTAGTTAAAATAATATCAAATTTACCTGTAAAATAAATCCTAACCTAAGATATAATTAAACCTAACACTACCCTATCAATAAATTAATTAAATAAAATACCTACAATTACCTACAATTAACCTAACACTACACTATCAATAAATTAATTAAACACAATTCCTACAAATAAATACAATTAAATAAACTAGCTAAAGTACAAAAAATAAAAAAGAACTAAGTTACAAAAAATAATAAAATATTTACAAACATAAGAAAAATATTACAACAATTTTAAACTAATTACACCTACTCTAAGCCCCCTAATAAAATAACAAAGCCCCCCAAAATAAAAAATTCCCTACCCTATTCTAAATTAAAAAAGTTACAAGCTCTTTTACCTTACCAGCCCTGAACAGGGCCCTTTGCGGGGCATGCCCCAAGGATTTCAGCTCTTTTGCCTGTAAAAAAAAACATACCATACCCCCCCAACATTACAACCCACCACCCACATACCCCTAATCTAACCCAAACCCCCCTTAAATAAACCTAACACTAAGCCCCTGAAGATCTTCCTACCTTGTCTTCACCATACCAGGTTCACCGATCCGTCCTGGCTCCAACATCTTCATCCAACCCAAGCGGGGGTTGGCGATCCATCATCCGGTGCTGAAGAGGTCCAGAAGAGGCTCCAAAGTCTTCCTCCTATCCGGCAAGAAGAGGACATCCGGACCGGCAAACATCTTCTCCAAGCGGCATCTTCAATCTTCTTCCATCCGGTGCGGAGCGGGTCCATCTTGAAGCAGGCGACGCGGATCCATCCTCTTCTTCCGTTGTCTCCCGACGAATGACGGTTCCTTTAAGGGACGTCATCCAAGATGGCGTCCCTCGAATTCCGATTGGCTGATAGGATTCTATCAGCCAATCGGAATTAAGGTAGGAATTTTCTGATTGGCTGATGGAATCAGCCAATCAGAATCAAGTTCAATCCGATTGGCTGATCCAATCAGCCAATCAGATTGAGCTCGCATTCTATTGGCTGATCGGAACAGCCAATAGAATGCGAGCTCAATCTGATTGGCTGATTGGATCAGCCAATCGGATTGAACTTGATTCTGATTGGCTGATTCCATCAGCCAATCAGAAAATTCCTACCTTAATTCCGATTGGCTGATAGAATCCTATCAGCCAATCGGAATTCGAGGGACGCCATCTTGGATGACGTCCCTTAAAGGAACCATCATTCGTCAGGAGACAACGGAAGAAGAGGATGGATCCGCGTCGCCTGCTTCAAGATGGACCCGCTCCGCACCGGATGGAAGAAGATTGAAGATGCCGCTTGGAGAAGATGTTTGCCGGTCCGGATGTCCTCTTCTTGCCGGATAGGAGGAAGACTTTGGAGCCTCTTCTGGACCTCTTCAGCACCGGATGATGGATCGCCAACCCCCGCTTGGGTTGGATGAAGATGTTGGAGCCAGGACGGATCGGTGAACCTGGTATGGTGAAGACAAGGTACGAAGATCTTCAGGGGCTTAGTGTTAGGTTTATTTAAGGGGGGTTTGGGTTAGATTAGGGGTATGTGGGTGGTGGGTTGTAATGTTGGGGGGGGGGGTATGGTATGTTTTTTTTTACAGGCAAAAGAGCTGAAATCCTTGGGGCATGCCCCGCAAAGGGCCCTGTTCAGGGCTGGTAAGGTAAAAGAGCTTGTAACTTTTTTAATTTAGAATAGGGTAGGGAATTTTTTATTTTGGGGGGCTTTGTTATTTTATTAGGGGGCTTAGAGTAGGTGTAATTAGTTTAAAATTGTTGTAATATTTTTCTTATGTTTGTAAATATTTTTTTATTTTTTGTAACTTAGTTCTTTTTTATTTTTTGTACTTTAGCTAGTTTATTTAATTGTATTTATTTGTAGGAATTGTGTTTAATTAATTTATTGATAGTGTAGTGTTAGGTTAATTGTAGGTAATTGTAGGTAGTTTATTTAATTAATTTATTGATAGGGTAGTGTTAGGTTTAATTATATCTTAGGTTAGGATTTATTTTACAGGTAAATTTGTTATTATTTTAACTAGGTAACTATTAAATAGTTCTTAACTATTTAATAGCTATTGTACCTGGTTAAAATAATTACAAAGTTGCCTGTAAAATAAATATTAATCCTAAAATAGCTATAATATAATTATAATTTATATTGTAGCTATATTAGGATTTATTTTACAGGTAAGTATTTAGCTTTAAATAGGAATCATTTATTTAATAAGAGTTAATTAATTTCGTTAGATGTAAATTATATTTAACTTAGGGGGGTGTTAGTATTAGGGTTAGACTTAGCTTTAGGGGTTAATACATTTATTATAGTAGCGGTGAGGTCCGCTCGGCAGATTAGGGGTTAATAATTGAAGGTAGGTGTCGGCGATGTTAGGGAGGACAGATTAGGGGTTAATACTATTTATGATAGGGTTAGTGAGGCGGGTTAGGGGTTAATAATTTTATTATAGTAGCGCTCAGGTCCGCTCGGCAGATTAGGGGTTAATAAGTGTAGGCAGGTGTCGGCGACGTTGAGGGGGGCAGATTAGGGGTTAATAAATATAATATAGGGGTCGGCGGGGTTAGGGGCAGCAGATTAGGGGTACATAAGTATAACGTAGGTGGCGGTCGGCAGATTAGGGGTTAAAAATTTTAATCGAGTGGCGGCGATGTGGGGGGAGCTCGGTTTAGGGGTACATAGGTAGTTTATGGGTGTTAGTGTACTTTAGGGTACAGTAGTTAAGAGCTTTATGAACCGGCGTTAGCCAGAAAGCTCTTAACTCCTGCTATTTTCAGGCGGCTGGAATTTTGTCGTTAGAGCTCTAACGCTCACTTCAGAAACGACTCTAAATACCGGCGTTAGAAAGATCCCATTGAAAAGATAGGATACGCAAATGGCGTAGGGGGATCTGCGGTATGGAAAAGTCGCGGCTGAAAAGTGAGCGTTAGACCCTTTAATCACTGACTCCAAATACCAGCGGGCGGCCAAAACCAGCGTTAGGAGCCTCTAACGCTGGTTTTGACGGCTACCGCCGAACTCCAAATCTAGGCCTAAGGTAAATAAAGCTTGTCTATATGATAGTACAAGCTGGTTATACGGTTTAAAGTACAGTATTCTGGGGGTTCGGAATCAGATCTTTGTGCTTCAAGTATTTCTCTTTCAAATGAGGTTATACCAGTCAAGAATTTTTCAGGTGGAATTATTAAGTTTAAAGAATCTTTATCAGGAGTGTAATCATACAATCTGGATTGAGCATCAGCCTTACTATTTTGAGATCCTGGTCTATAGGTAATATGAAAATTTAATCTATCCATAAATAAGGCCCATCTGACTTGTCAAAGTCTTATTTCTTTTTAAATATTCCAGATTTTTGTGATCTGTATAAATTAAAAATGGGATAGTAGTTCCTTCTAATATATGTCTCCAGGTCTCCAATGCGGATTTGATAGCCAAAAGTTATTTATCTCCGATGGAATAATTAATCTCTGCAGGTTGGAATGTTCGGGAGTAGAAAGAGATAGGATAGAGCTTAGTAGTTTCTTCATTTCGTTGGGAGAGGACAGCTCCTATTCCAGAGTTTGAGGCGTCTACCTCAAGAATAAATCGTGATTTATGATTTGGAAGTGTTAGTATGGGAGCAGTAGTGAAACGTTTCTTAAGGTGATCGAACGCTTCTTGAGCTTCAGTAGTCCAGGAAAACTTTTGATGTTTTTTACTGAGATTGGTTAATGGTTTGATTATTGTAGAGAAATTTTAAATAAATTTCCTATAAAAATTAGAGAATCCCAAAAATCTTTGGAGAGATTTTACAGAGATAGGTTGTGGCCAATTGGTGATTACTGATATTTTATCTGGATCCATTTGAATGTTACTAGAAGAAATAATATAACCAAGAAATTTGGAACTGACACTTTTCTAGTTTAGCAAAGAGTCTATGTTCACGCAACTGTGCAAGGACCCATCGTACGTGTTTTTCATGCTCAAAATAATCTTTTGAGTATATAAGAATATGATCAAGATATATGATAACACATATATATCAGTTAAATCTCAAAATATTTCATTGATGAAATGTTGGAAGGTGGCTGGGGCTTTACGGAGCCCAAAGGGCATTACTCTATACTGAAATAATCCATATCTAGTTCTAATTGCCATCTTCCACTCATCACCACTCTTTATACAAATGAGGTTATAGGCCCCCTTTAAGTCTAGCTTGGTATAGATGGTAGCATTAGTAAGACATTCCAGCAATTCAGGTATGAGTAGAAGGGGATATCGATTTTTAACTGTGACGGAATTCAGGGCTCTGTAGTCAATGATTGGCCTTATGGTATGATCTTTGTTTTTTACAAAAAAGAGACCGGCTGCGACTGGGGAAGTTGAGGGAGTGATAAAAACCCTTTTTAAGATTTTCATCAAGGTATTGACGTAAATGAGACAGCTCATTTTGTGACAAAGGATAAATCTTGCCATGAGTTATTTGTTAACCAGGTATAATGTCTATAGGACAATCATAGATCCTATGAGGAGGTAAGCTTTCAGCTTCCTTCATATCAAATACATCTATAAGATCCTGATACACTGTTGGAATTACAACCTCAAGACTAGATATAGTGCATTGAGGGAAACATGTTTTCAGACAATAATCAGATTGAAAAGTAATTTTATTGCTAAACCAGTCAATAGTTGGATTGTGTTTCATTAACCAAGGATAGCCTAGAATGATACTGCTTCAATTGCCATCTAACTTACTACAGACACATTGCTCTCTCAGAACACAGAAAAAAAACCACAGACTTTTTCACTCAACTGCTTTAATTGAAATCTAACTTACTACAGACACATTGCTCTCTCAGAACACAGAAAAAAACCCACATACTTTTTCACTCAACTGCTTCAATTGCCATCTAACTTACTACAGACACATTGCTCTCTCAGAACACAGAAAAAAAAAAACACAGACTTTTTAACTCAACTGCTTTAATTGCCATCTAACTTACTACAGACACATTGCTCTCTCAGAACACAGAAAAAAAAACCACTGACTTTTTCACTCAACTGCTTCAATTGCCATCTAACTTACTACAGACACATTGCTCTCTCAGAACACAGAAAAAAAACCCACAGACTTTTTCACTCAACTGCTTCAATTGCCATCTAACTTACTACAGACACATTGCTCTCTCAGAACACAGAAAAAAACCACAGACTTTTTCACTCAACTGCTTCAATTGCCATCTAACTTACTACAGGTAGCCTTCTGGAAAACAGCTTCATTATATTTTACCTACTAAGTTGTTTTATTGTATGTGTTTGTATATTTAGTGATAATTCCTTTCGTTTTGTTTTTATTTTAAATGTATATATTACAGGCTGTGTTAGTCATAATTTGCATAGTTTAAGCAGCTCTTGTCCATTTATCTGTCTATTTGTCTTAATAGTTTTATTTCACCCCTTGTATGTCTGTCTTATCTCTGTAATATTTTGTTTTTTTTATGTGTTTTTTTTTTTGGTTTCTCCATGATTGACCCTTAGCTTAAAATGTCCATAAATGTACCCTCCCACTCATTTTAACACACTTTTGTTGGGCCATCATTAACCAATATATCTCTCTCCTTTAGACACATTGCTCTCTCAGAACACAGAAAAAAACCAGACTTTTTCACTCAACTGCTTCAATTGCCATCTAACTTACTACAGCTACATTGCTCTCTCAGAACACAGAAAAAAAACCAGAGAGTTTTTCACTCAACTGCTTCAATTGCCATCTAACTTACTACAGGTAGCCTTCTGGAAAACAGCAACACTACTTCTCTACTCTTATCTCTAATCTTTCTTCAAACCCAAAACGTCTGTTCTCCACTTTCAATACTCTCCTCCGCCCTCCCCCACTTCCTAATACAACTTCTCTGTCAGCTCAAGACTTTGCCAGTCACTTCATTAACAAAATGGATTCCATCAGACATGAAATCAGCTCTCAACATAATTCCATTCTCTCCCCCCTCAAATACTCTCACTCAACCACAACCCTCATAACCTGAAACTTAGTTCATTCTCCCCTGTTACTGAGGAAGAAGTTACAGCACTTATACTGCGCTCTCACCTCACTACCTGTCCACTTGACCCTATCCCCTCACAGCTGCTCCCCTCTCTCTCTGCTACCCTTACCCCTATACTAACACACATTTTCAACCTCTCCCTCAGCACTGGTACATTTCCCTCATCAATGAAACATGCACTGGTCACACCTATCTTTAAAAAACCTTCCCTTGATCCTACCTCCCCATCCAACTACCGCCCTATTTCCCTCCTCCCTCTTGCTTCAAAGCTTCTCGAAAAACTAGTATATGCACGCCTATCCCATTTCCTTACGTTAAACTCCCTTCTTGACCCGCTGCAATCTGGATTTCGTCCCTATCACTCCACAGAGACAGCTATTGTTAAGGTCACCAACGACCTACTTACAGCTAAATCAAAAGGCCACTTCTCTCTGCTTATCCTCCTTGATCTGTCCTCAACCTTTGACACTGTCAACCACCCTCTTTTGCTCCAAACCCTCCAATCCTTCGGCATCTGTGACACAGCCCTTTCGTGGCTCTCTTCCTACCTGTCAAACCGTACCTTCAGTGTAGCCTTCTCTGGGGCCTCCTCTGCCCCGTCACCACTTTCTGTCAGAGTACCGCAAGGCTCTGTCCTCGGTCCCATTCTCTTCTCAATCTATACGTCATCACTAGGTTCCCTAATTAAGTCCCACGGTTTCCAATATCATTTGTATGCCGATGACACCCAAATCTACTTCTCTGCACCAGAACTATCTCCTTCCTTGCTAACCCGTGTCATTAACTGTCTTTCTCACATCTCTTCCTGGATGTCCTCTCACTACCTCAAGCTAAATCTCTCCAAAACTGAGCTCCTCATTTTCCCCCCTTCTTCCAAAATCTCCACCCCCAATATCTCTATAACTGTCGACAACTCCATCATTACCCCTACCCCGCATGCCCGATGTCTCGGGGTCACATTTGACTCAGATCTTTCCTTCACTCCTCACATTCAGTCCTTGGCTACAGCCTGCCGCTTCCACCTTAAAAACATCTCTAAAATTAGACACTTCCTTACACAAGACACAACTAAGATTTTAATAACACATATATATCAGTTAAATCTCAAAATATTTCATTGATGAAATGTTGGAAGGTGGCTGGGGCTTTACGGAGCCCAAAGGGCATTACTCTATACTGAAATAATCCATATCTAGTTCTAATTGCCATCTTCCACTCATCACCACTCTTTATACAAATGAGGTTATAGGCCCCCTTTAAGTCTAGCTTGGTATAGATGGTAGCATTAGTAAGACATTCCAGCAATTCAGGTATGAGTAGAAGGGGATATCGATTTTTAACTGTGACGGAATTCAGGGCTCTTTAGTCAATGATTGGCCTTATGGTATGATCTTTGTTTTTTACAAAAAAGAGACCGGCTGTGACTGGGGAAGTTGAGGGAGTGATAAAAACCCTTTTTAAGATTTTCATCAAGGTATTGACGTAAATGAGACAGCTCATTTTGTGACAAAGGATAAATCTTGCCTTGAGTTATTTGTTAACCAGGTATAATGTCTATAGGACAATCATAGATCCTATGAGGAGGTAAGCTTTCAGCTTCCTTCATATCAAATACATCTATAAGATCCTGATACACTGTTGGAATTACAACCTCAAGACTAGATATAGTGCATTGAGGGAAACATGTTTTCAGACAATAATCAGATTGAAAAGTAATTTTATTGCTAAACCAGTCAATAGTTGGATTGTGTTTCATTAACCAAGGATAGCCTAGAATGATACTGCTTCAATTGCCATCTAACTTACTACAGACACATTGCTCTCTCAGAACACAGAAACAAAACCACAGACTTTTTCACTCAACTGCTTTAATTGAAATCTAACTTACTACAGACACATTGCTCTCTCAGAACACAGAAAAAAACCCACATACTTTTTCACTCAACTGCTTCAATTGCCATCTAACTTACTACAGACACATTGCTCTCTCAGAACACAGAAAAAAACCACAGACTTTTTCACTCAACTGCTTCAATTGCCATCTAACTTACTACAGGTAGCCTTCTGGAAAACAGCTTCATTATATTTTACCTACTAAGTTGTTTTATTGTATGTGTTTGTATGTTTAGTGATAATTCCTTTCGTTTTGTTTTTATTTTAAATGTATATATTACAGGCTGTGCTAGTCATAATTTGCATAGTTTAAGCAGCTCTTGTCCATTTATCTGTCTATTTGTCTTAATAGTTTTATTTCACCCCTTGTATGTCTGTCTTATCTCTGTAATATTTTCTTTTTTTTATGTGTTTTTTTTTGGGTTTCTCCATGATTGACCCTTAGCTTAAAATGTCCATAAATGTACCCTCCCACTCATTTTAACACACTTTTGTTGGGCCATCATTAACCAATATATCTCTCTCCTTTAGACACATTGCTCTCTCAGAACACAGAAAAAAAACAGACTTTTTCACTCAACTGCTTCAATTGCCATCTAACTTACTACAGATACATTGCTCTCTCAGAACACATAAAAAAAAACAGAGAGTTTTTCACTCAACTGCTTCAATTGCCATCTAACTTACTACAGGTAGCCTTCTGGAAAACAGCAACACTACTTCTCTACTCTTATCTCTAATCTTTCTTCAAACCCAAAACGTCTGTTCTCCACTTTCAATACTCTCCTCCGCCCTCCCCCACTTCCTAATACAACTTCTCTGTCAGCTCAAGACTTTGCCAGTCACTTCATTAACAAAATTGATTCCATCAGACATGAAATCAGCTCTCAACATAATTCCATTCTCTCCCCCCTCAAATACTCTCACTCAACCACAACCCTCATAACCTGAAACTTAGTTCATTCTCCCCTGTTACTGAGGAAGAAGCTACAGCACTTATACTGCGCTCTCACCTCACTACCTGTCCCCTTGACCCTATCCCCTCACAGCTGCTCCCCTCTCTCTCTGCTACCCTTACCCCTATACTAACATACATTTTCAACCTCTCCCTCAGCACTGGTACATTTCCCTCATCAATGAAACATGCACTGGTCACACCTATCTTTAAAAAACCTTCCCTTGATCCTACCTCCCCATCCAACTACCGCCCTATTTCCCTCCTCCCTCTTGCTTCAAAGCTTCTCGAAAAACTAGTATATGCACGCCTATCCCATTTCCTTACGTTAAACTCCCTTCTTGACCCGCTGCAATCTGGATTTCGTCCCTATCACTCCACAGAGACAGCTATTGCTAAGGTCACCAACGACCTACTTACAGCTAAATCAAAAGGCCACTTCTCTCTGCTTATCCTCCTTGATCTGTCCTCAACCTTTGACACTGTCAACCACCCTCTTTTGCTCCAAACCCTCCAATCCTTCGGCATCTGTGACACAGCCCTTTCGTGGCTCTCTTCCTACCTGTCAAACCGTACCTTCAGTGTAGCCTTCTCTGGGGCCTCCTCTGCCCCGTCACCACTTTCTGTCGGAGTACCGCAAGGCTCTGTCCTCGGTCCCATTCTCTTCTCAATCTATACGTCATCACTAGGTTCCCTAATTAAGTCCCACGGTTTCCAATATCATTTGTATGCCGATGACACCCAAATCTACTTCTCTGCACCAGAACTATCTCCTTCCTTGCTAACCCGTGTCATTAACTGTCTTTCTCACATCTCTTCCTGGATGTCCTCTCACTACCTCAAGCTAAATCTCTCCAAAACTGAGCTCCTCATTTTCCCCCCTTCTTCCAAAATCTCCACCCCCAATATCTCTATAACTGTCGACAACTCCATCATTACCCCTACCCCGCATGCCCGATGTCTCGGGGTCACATTTGACTCAGATCTTTCCTTCACTCCTCACATTCAGTCCTTGGCTACAGCCTGCCGCTTCCACCTTAAAAACATCTCTAAAATTAGACACTTCCTTACACAAGACACAACTAAGATTTTAATCCACTCTCTCATTCTTTCCCACCTTGATTACTGTAACTCTGTCCTCTCTGGTCTCCCCACCTGCCGCCTAGCTCCTTTACAATCCATAATGAATGCCTCTGCGAGACTCATCTTCCTTACACGTCGCTCTTCATCTGCTGCGCCTCTCTGCCAATCCCTTCACTGGCTTCCTCTTGCCTCTAGGATCAAACACAAAACTCTCACTCTTACATACAAAGCCCTCAACTGCACTGCTCCCCCCTACAGCTCAGACCTTGTCTCCAGATACTCTCCCTCCCGTCCCCTTCGTTCTACTCATGACCTCCTACTCTCCTCCTCTCTTGTCACCTCATCACACTCCCATTTACAGGACTTCTCCAGACTGGCTCCCATCTTGTGGAACTCTCTGCCTCGCTCCACAAGACTCTCTTCTAGTTTTAAAAGCTTCAAGTGCTCCCTAAAGACTCTACTGTTCAGGGACGCATACAACCTACGCTAACCTTTCCTAATACCAGTTCCTCTCCTCCACTGCAATCCCCTGTAGTAGAGATGAGTAATGGAATTGTGTGGTGGGTAATAGGACCATTTTGTATAAATGTACCATCAATGAATTTGACAAAAATTGGTGTCTGCTTACACACAGTGGGGATTTTATTAATCTTAACAAAATCTGCATTTATGAAAAAACCACAAGCTCCTGAATCGACTATGGCTTCAGTCAGGCTAAGTTGTTGATCCCACTGTAAGGAAAAAGATATTGTGAGATGAGTTGGTGTCTTACTGAGAGAAAGACTGTTAATGTAATTCTCCTTACCCTTTTTCTGCCTAGCGCGTAAAGGACAAGTGGCGACAACATGGTCCTTGTTGGCCAATACAGACAAAAATTTACCAATCTTCGTTGTGCTTTTTCTTCTTGAGATAGTGGTCCTTTAATAGTCCCAATCTCCATTAGTGTTTGGGTTGTGAACGTTTTCTCTGAACTAGTGATGGTAGGATAGGAACGTTTAGGAATAGGATCTGAACCCAAATTTTTCTGCTCTTCTTTCTCTGAGCCAATGGTCTAGGGCTGCGGTCGCCAACCAATGGTCCATGGACCACTGGTGGTCCACGAGAAGATGTTGGTGGTCCTTGACACCATCAAGCAGGAATTAATCTCCTCTGATGGTGTCACCCCTGTCACGCCGCAACTCCCTACAGTGCCTGGTTGGACATCAGTGAAAACCAACGGAGGAGAAGTTAAATTACAATCTCCCTATGCAAGTTGCGTAGTACTGCGCAACTTGCGTAGCTAGATTGTTTTTTTAACTCCTCCCGCCTGGCGTGCTGCTCAGAGAAAGATGCTTCCATTCTAAAGCCAGCAGAGGTTGGTATAGTCTTGGCTTGAAATAGTGGAATTAAAGTATATAAAAAAAGAAAATCTTAGAAAAAAAAATCTCTCTTATATTTCATTTATTTTCTTCCCTTTACCTGTCTCTTTGTACTAGTTTTCCTAATTCCTTCAGATGGACTTACATCACTGTTTGTCTTCTTGGAAGTCTTGTGGTCCTTTTAAACATAATTCTTTTTCCCCCCTTTCTACCTCTCTGTTTCCAGCTCAAAAGTTGGCACTCACCCTTCATCTGTCATTTGGAAGTATTCTCTCAGCTCTGTCATTCAGTTAGTTAATTCCAAAAAATAATTCTTAAAAATATGTAAATATATACATAATGTAAACTTAGCTATGGTAATACTAGTTATGTACAGTATGTGTGTATGTATATATATATATATATATATATATATATATATATATATATATATATGTTATGTACAGTATGTGTGTGTGTATGTGTATATATATATATATATATATATATATATATATATATATATATATATATATATATATATATACATACACACACACACACATTATAGAGGTTTGTACCTTTTAAAAAAAAAATCATGCTAGTGGTCCACGGGATTTAAAATTGTGAGTTTAGTGGTCCCTGAGGTCCAAAAGGTTGGCGACCCCTGGTCTAGGGTAGTGACTAAACTGATTCTTCAAACTTATCTGGTTCCAGGCAGAGTCTGTTGCCCACATCTGAAATTCAGTTATATACTCCTCTTCTGTTCTTTTACCTTGTTTTAAAGATCGCAGTATAGTTTCAGCATTGATTTATTTATTGCAATCTTCATATAGGCTAGCCATTGCAGAAAATAAACTTTCCAATGAATCTAATATGGGATCATTACATTCAAAGAATCGATTGGCCCATGTCCTGGGCTCCCATGAGAGGAAAGAAATTGTGGTGCAAACTTTTATCTTTTCTGTGTGTTATGTACGAGGCTTCATAGAAAATAAAAGATTACATGCATTTCTGAAATCTCTGAATTATGTATGTTTACCAGAGAAGGCGGTAGGAAGATTTATGTAAGGTTCTGGTGATTCTGTTTGTTTAGGGGTCATGATATCCTTTAGTAAGGTTTTAAACACAGAATTCTCAGCCTGCACTTCAGTTAAACCACGCGCAAGATAATCTATCTTTTGATTGAGTGTGGCAAACTGGTTGCTGATTACATTGGGATCCATAACACTCTAATCAATAATTTTACGGCCTGATTATTATGTCAGGACTGTCAGGCTCTGAGGTTTAAATAGCGTAAAGCTATGTTTGTAATAAAAATGGTTTGAAGCTTTGTCAGAGAAACCCAAAATTAATGGTAGTAAATTTGGGTGATTTCTAATTTAGCAGAATTACTCAGATGTAAATGAACTACTTTAGATTGGAGCATATGTATGTAACATACCCAAACAAAAGCAGAGGATTCAGGCAGGAATAAAGATGGAATAAATATGGCAACCTGAAAATATAGCTAATGGCAGACTCAGAGAAGGCAGGCAAAAACTTAGATTAGCCAGATGATAATAGGTTAATATTGAACCAGAGTCCCAGTTATGTTATAGTAAATGAGTGTCAGGGTTTTTTCCCTGCTTTGTTTGCCATGTGCTGCTGGCAGCCATTTTACTCACCTCTCTTGCTGAGTCTGGTGCAGAGTGTGTGATGCTGCTCATTTCCTGCACGCCCTCTTATGGCCAGACTGGTTTACATCATCCGTGTGAGACAGGTTGCAGTCTCAGAATTGTGATGTTATCACTTATTATTTAAAGGGACTCTGTTCAGTATGTTTTTCCCTTGCGTTGTCTCAGACCTGTTTGTGAGAGTTCCTTTGTATTACCTGGCTGTCTAGACGTCCCTCCTGGTTCCTGATCCCTGGCTTGTTCCTGACTCTGCTGTTCTCCTTGTTCCTTATTCCGGCTCGTCTGACTACTCGCTTTGGCTCCTGACTCGGCTCATCTGACTACCAGCTCTGGCTTTGACTCCTGGCTTGTTGTTTGACTTGTGGACTTTTTATTATTTTTTGTTATTAATAAAGGTGTAATTATTTTTGCACTTCTCATCTCAGTCTGATTCCTGGCACCCTGACAATGAGTTTGCTAAAGTCACTGTAAATACATATGCAATATATGCAATAGGTGAGCAATCGTAGTAGAAATTATATTGAGACAGCTTAACAGAGAAGTATAGTATACTTGCGATTAAAGGTTGAGAGAGTTAGTGCTGTACAAATCATTAATAGCAATTTGTGGAAATGAGAACGGTTATGGTTGCTCAATCAGTGGAAATGTCAGAAGTAGTCAAGGGGGAATCCGTGTGGAGGAATCCGGAGAGCTGCGGAGTAGGAATGGTTGCTGGATGAACTGTGTTACACAAACAGGTAGTTTCAGCTTTGGAAGCTGGTGGCAGAGAAAGAGAGAGAGTTCCGGTTAGGTGACACAGTACACAGCTGAGACCACAAGCAGTGGTGAGGACTTGAGATCAAATCGCTGAACAGATATTCGATCTGGTAGAGGTGAGTAGAAAAGTGATTCGCAAAAAAGCAATACTGGCTTGAAATGAAGATTCAAAGTTATGGCTTCACAGGAATTTCAATAATCAGGGGGAATGAATATGGCTTAAGTAGAAGTGAGGCAAAATGGGAGGAGGCAGTATTAAAGGGATATCACATACAGACAGGATTATTCTCTGGAGCTCCCTCAAACAGGTTATCCCATGCTCGCTGCTTTTCTTCATGCAGTGTGTGGCTAATTCTCACATCATCAGGTTCTTCAATTTAACACATAAATCTCTACTCTCCTCCTTTAAATCACACCTACATATGTCTACTTGCTGTGTGCAATTCTCATGGCGCAACTTAAAGGGACATGACACCCACACATTTTCTTTCATGATTTAGAAAGAGAATGCAATTTTAAACATCTTTCTAATTTACTTATATTATATAATTTGTTTTATTCTCTTGATATCTAGATATGCTCAGGAGCTGCTGATTGCTGGTTGCTGCACATAGAAGCCTTGTGTGTTTGGCTCACCATGTGCATTGCTTTTTCTTCAACTAAGGATATCTAAAAAAAATTAGCAAAATAAATAATAGAAGTAAATTGTAATGTTGTTTAAATTTCTATTCTCTATCTGAATCATGAAAGAAAGATTTTATTACAAGACCAGAGACTCATATTTTGCATTCTCTCTCTTTACTACTTAAATGCAGTTTTTTTAAAGTATACATAAAAATACAACAAACTGTCAAAATTTTGAAAATAAGACAGTAAAACAAATAACAGATCAGTGACCAATAAAATTAGAGAACTGATTAAACTAAAACCACATAGCCAATCAGGTTACTAATGAGTCCTATAAACTGTCCAATATACAGTAAGACATCCTCTTTCTTTTACTGCTCAGAAAGATAAGTATTGTCCTAATTGTGCTAATAAATAATAAGGTTTTTCTTGTTCTTATTATTCATTTCTTTTATTATTTAAATAACTTATTACAGTCTTTTATTGTTTTAGTATATATTTTATCTTTGCTAGATTTATTTATTGTCCGTTTTTATTTTTGTTCCCTTTTTTCGTTGGTTTATGCTTATTATTGGTCTTATTTTTCTTCTATCTACTTTCGTTTTAGTTTCACGTTATTATTTCAATCCTTATTACCTGTTTAGCTAGTTTTTTCTTCCGTTGCGCTGTGCTGCTCTATTCCGACGTCCATCTTGTGGTTGTCGGTTTCAATGCGCATGCGCAGTTTTTCCTCCTTCTCATTGCGCAGTTTCAGTTTGTTTCCCGCCCTCAAACAACTGCTGCCGTCTTTGATGTTGTAACTTTGTTGCAATTCAAAGCCCTTTCGTTTTTCAAAACAGTATTTACTCATCGTTTATTCATTCCGTTTATGTAGTGGTCTATGTCTCCATCTTATGGCCACTTTTGTTATCACTTTTAGTTTGAAAATATAATTCTTATTTATTTGCTCATATTCTTTGGGGTCAATTCTCAGTTTTATTACATATATGTCAGCAATTTTAATTAGTTAATTTTAATTAGTGTTTTATTCACTTTAGTTTTATAATATTGTATTATATATAATAATTTTATTGTATTTTATAATATTATATTTTTTATGTTCACTATGTCTCAATCATCTGATTTGAACCCTTCACTTAGTGCTGAGGGCGTTCAAAAGATGATTGATAATTCAATGAATTCTATGTTGGAAAAGATAACCATTTTAATAAATAAATCCTCAAAAAAGGATTTAAAAAGGAAAAGAACTATTTCCAGTGGTATTAAAACTAGTAAAAAATTAATCAAAAAATCTTGTCAACTTGTTGCTGGTTCTGCCGTTCCTTGCAGGAAAGGAAGAAAAACACCTGCTATTTCCTCTACTCCCAAGAGGTCACTAATGGGAGAGGCTTTGGCCAATGATGATAATTGTGAGATTTGTTCTGATACAGAAATTAATTCAGATTCTTCCATGGATTCGGTTAAATCTGAGGATTATTTATCTCACTCCTCATCTGAAAATTCTTCGGCCTCTCCGAAGATTAAAAAATTCAAAAAATCTCTTAAAAAATCTAAACATGTGGATTCTAAAAAAGTTGAGTTTTTTGATTGCCTAGGTAATCCTAGGTTTAATGCGGATGATTTGCATCATCCTAGATCTGCAGAGTGGTGCCCCTCATCTGATATTGCAGATTTTATTGATTACCAGCTTCGCCAACCCTTAAAAAGGGATTCTAGGAATAAAATGAGGGCTGAATGTCCTAGACCAATTCTCCCAAACAATGCAAGCAATACCCCTGAAGTAGATCCAAAAATTTTAAAATTTATAGGGTCCCCAGGTTTCAAATTAAAGAAAGGAATGGACAGGGCCTGGAAAATTTGTCAAGATAAAATGCTTGACACAATTGGTCCTTTAGCAAAACTTTTTGATTTATCGGAACAAGCTGTATATGATAATACCCTTTTAGACCCAGTCATCGTCAGAGAATGGCTTCAGAGAATGCTCTCATTTTTAGGGAATGCCAATTCTGCTATATACACTGAACGCAGACGTAATATCCTTAGAAGAATTGACCCCAGGGTGTGTGATTTTGCAATTAATGAAATTCATACTGATACAAATGGCCTTTTGTTTGGAGACACTTTTATAAAGGAGTTAAACAGTTACGTAAATACGTTCTCCAATCTTAATAAAGTGAGAACATCAATGAAAAAGATCTTCCACCAAGATCGTTTTTCTGAACATCCTGGGAAAGGTAGAGGCCGCTTTCCCGGCCGTGCTTCATTCCCAAACAGGTCTCAATTTGCCTTTCAACAATTCCATAACCAGAGACAATATCAGAATCCAGTCTCCTCAGGCTTCTTTCCATCTAGAGGAAGATTCTGGAACCCAAGAATTCAGCGTTCGAGACAAAGATCCCGCACACCTCAAGGTAAATCTTCCTTTTCTTCCTTCTCAGATTTCTTCCCAAAACATAATAGGAGGCAGATTATCTCTTTTCACACACAATTGGAACATGATTACTTCAGATCAATGGGTTCTTCACACTGTTTCAGGTCTTTTTATAGATTTTATTTCTCCTCCATTTCAAAATTCTATTCCCGTTCCAATAAAGTTTTCAGTTTCAGACAGAAATTTGGTTCAAAACGAAATTTCAAACCTTTTATTAAAACAAGCAATAGAACAAGTTTTAAATCCTCAAAATTGTTTTCTCAGCAATCTTTTTCTCGTAAAAAAGAAAAATGGCCTTTTTCGTCCAGTTATAAATCTAAGATCTCTAAACGCCTTTGTTGTTTATCAACATTTCAAAATGGAAGGTATTCATCTTCTCAGAGATTGCCTTTTAGACAACGATTATCTAGTCAGATTAGATCTGACAGATGCTTATCTGACAGTTCCTGTAGCTCAAGAACACAGGAAATTTCTAACTTTTGTTTGGGAAGAAAAGTATTGGAGTTTCACTTGCATGCCTTTCGGTCTATCTTCAGCTCCTTGGATTTTTACCAAAATAATGAAACCTATAATTACTTGGCTTCGTCTTCGAGGTGTTCGACTCATCATCTATTTAGACGATATCTTGATTATGAATCAAAACTCGGTCATGTTAAAGTCTCAACTCCAACTTACTATTTTCATTCTAGAAAATTTAGGTTTCTTGGTCAACAAAGAGAAGTCTGTTCTTCTTCCAACCAAATCTCTAACCTTTTTAGGTTTCAAAATAGACACTTCGAAATCTACTCTAAGCCTTCCCAGAGATAAAATTGTGAATATCAAGAAAGAGATTTCAAAAACTCTTTCTTTATCATTGGTTCCCATCAGGACTATAGCCAGAATAGTTGGGTTACTTTCAACCTCTATTCAGGCTATTTTTCCTGCTCCTCTTCATTACAGGGAACTTCAACGTTTAAAAAATTTTCATCTTCAGAAAGGTCTTTCATATTCCCACCTAATCCCTCTTTCTTCAGAAGCCAAAGAGGAACTCTCATGGTGGCTATCCCATATAGAAGCTTGGAACGGGAGAGCCATTTTCGGAAAATCTCCGGATCTAATCATAGAATCCGATGCCAGTCGCTCGGGTTGGGGCGCTCGTTGTGGTCCTTCAATCACAGGAGGAAAATGGTCTTCAGAAGAAAAGCGTTTTCACATCAATTGCTTAGAACTTTTGGCAGGATCTTTTGCAGTCAAGAGTTTTGTCAAAAGTTCTTTTCCTGTGTCCATTTTACTCAGAATGGACAATATTTCTGCAGTTCGCTATTTGAATCGCCTCGGTGGTACAAAATCGAGAGATTTGTCAATTATTACGAAAGAATTCATTCATCTTTGCTTGGACAGAAATATTTCCGTCAAAGCGGAATACATTCAAGGTTTATCCAATGTCGCGGCGGATTGGGGATCTCGATATCTGACAGATTCCAGCGATTGGAAACTCCATCATCAAGTTTTTCATTTGCTTCAATCTCTCAGAGGTCCCTTTTCGATGGATCTGTTCGCTTCGAGACTGAATCACCAGATTTGCCCTTATTTTAGCTGGCGTCCAGATCCGGAAGCGTTGGCAATCGATGCATTTCTCCACCCCTGGCCTCTTCAGACAGCTTATGCTTTTCCCCCATTCTCTATGATTCAGAGAACCATATCAGTAGTCCGTCGGGATCTCCTCTCAATTCTCCTAATCACTCCCCTTTGGCCATCTCAACCCTGGTACCCATCTCTTCTAAAATTGTCTGTCAACCATCCTGTTCTTCTTCTGGTTTTCCCTCTACTCTTGTCAGATCCAGAAGGTCATCCTCACGATCTTATCCTTCAAGGATCTCTTCGTCTCATAGCATGGTCAATTTCGGGCAATCTTCATCTCTCCAAGGTTTATCACAACAAGCTCAAGAACTCCTTGCAGACTCATTGGCCCCCGGGACCAAAAAATGCTATTTTTCCGCATGGACCAGATGGTCTGGCTGGTGCGTGGAAAGAAGTTTGGATCCCCTTTCAGTGGATATAATTTACATCATTAATTTCCTAACATCACTTTTTGATTCAGGATTAGCTTACAGAACCATCAATGTTTCTAGATCTGCCATTTCGGCTAAACATTCTTTTATAAATAATTTCCCTGTGGGACAACATCCTTTACTTTGTAAATTAATGAAAGCAATCAAACTTAAAAGACCTCCGACTCCTAAATATTCTTCTTTTTGGGATGTTGATCTTATTTTTTCCCTTTTTAAATCTTGGCCTTCTAATGAATTTTTATCATTGAAACAACTTACTGCTAAATTGGCTACCCTTTTATGTTTAATTTCTTTTCGTAGAGTTTCTGATGTCAGAGCTTTAGATTTTAATTCTAAACGTTTTACCCCTGAAGGTGTTACTTTCTTCATATCTAAAAGAACTAAATCTTTTTCAACCTCAATATTCTATCCTTACTTACCTTCTGAACCTCTTCTCTGTGTGGTTGTATGTCTCAAGGAGTATGAACGCAGAACTTCTTCTTTTCGTATTCCTGCTTCCAATCAACTTTTGTTATCTTTTATTCCTCCTCATTATCCTGTATCCTCTACTTCTATAGCCAGGTGGGTTAAATGGGTTATGAGTGAAGCAGGTATTGATGTATCTTTTTCCGCTCACTCTGTTAGAGGATCAGCCGCTTCTAAAGCATTTTTGAAAGCTGCCACCCTTCAACAAATTTTGGATGCAGCTGACTGGTCTTGTGATTCTATTTTTAAACAATTTTATTTTAAACCCATTGAACACGCCTCGCTTAATTTATTTTGTTAGTTGCTTTAAACTAGCAAAATATGAGTCTCTGGTCTTGTAATAAAATTCGGATTATCCTAAATTATGAAGGTATAATCTAGATTTTATTAAAGACACAGAGATGAGTATTTTCCCTCCTCTGTTTATATTATTATATATTTGTTCCCACCCTTATTTGTTTTATCATATTACTAACATGTCTTGTATATTTATTTCAGTTACCAACCAATAATAAAGATATTTTCCTAAGTGGTTTTGCTCCATCACATCTCTGTGGAGAGACGAAACTTCAAGCAAGTTTTCCTCATCTTGTACAGTCTTCCAGAGGTTTTTCATTCTTTCCCGATAAGACGGAATTTTCTTCATGGATGATCCTTTTCTTCAAATTTCTTCTCTTCATGGTCGTCTGCTATCTTCTCGTCTGGAGCTATTTCCTCATGATGGACTTTTTGTTTCCTTCTTCAGTTGCAAAGAAAGAGGATGTCTTACTGTATATTGGACAGTTTATAGGACTCATTAGTAACCTGATTGGCTATGTGGTTTTAGTTTAATCAGTTCTCTAATTTTATTGGTCACTGATCTGTTATTTGTTTTACTGTCTTATTTTCAAAATTTTGACAGTTTGTTGTATTTTTATGTATACTTTAAAAAACTGCATTTAAGTAGTAAAGAGAGAGAATGCAAAATACTCGTCTCTGTGTCTTTAATAAAATCTAGTTTATACCTTCATAACTTAGGATAATCCGAATTTTGGGTTTAGTGGCCCTTTAACTGCCCCACATGGTACTCATGTTTTGAGACACTAAGGAGACAACAGGGGTGGCATTTAGACATGCAGGATAAGAGGGTGCGTAATATAACCCCTCAGCCACAACTATTCTTTTGCAGTACTGCATTTTGGAACATATAGTCCCTCTGTAACCTTCAGAAAGTCAGGGACAGAGTTCACAGGCACCTCCTATCCAAACTTTTTTTTCTTTTCACTAATCGACATGCCATGCACATACCACACATAAAAAATCCTCATATGAAGATAGAGACACACTGTGAAGCCCCTGCTTAAGTGAGATCTTAGGCGACCGCCTATTTGGCCTAATATAGAGCCACCTATGCAAATAAGTACCCAATTTTTAGGTAACCACATATACCACCCACAGAGTAATAAATACTATGATCCTCACACAGAGAACCCAATGATCAGCATCTCTATTGAGATCAGAGGTATCTCTTTAAATAGGAACATATGTTTTTTTTATAGGCCTTTGCTATTGCTCAGTTGTGAAATTTAAATATTTAACTATATTAATTGGGCAGTTATATGTCATTTCGCACAGCACACAAGAACCAACAGAAACTCCAGAATACATAAATCACATATGTATTTAATTTTTGCAATTTTACTTTACAGTATTCTTATTATTAAAAACAAAAATTATTCTTTCTAAGTATGTCTTGGCTTTGTGCTGAAAAGGTGTTTGTTCACTTTCATGATCCACTGTATGAGTTTTCAGAAATATTAAGATGAAATATGTGGGTAATAGGTGCCATTTTGAATTGACAAGGATTGAGCTTGCATTCTATTGGCTGTTCCAATGAGCCAATAGGATTTTTCCTACCTTAATTCCGATTGGCTGATAGAATCCTATCAGCCAATCGGAATTCAAGGGACGCCATCTTGGATGACGTCATTTAAAGGAACCTTCATTCTTCGTTAGGACGTCGTTTGAAGAGGATGCCTCTGTGTCGGCTGGATTGAAGATGGACCTGCTCCGCTCTGGAAGGATGAAGATAGAAGATGCAGCCTTCTGCCATCTGGAGGACCTCTTCTGCCCCGATCGGATGAAGACTTCTGCCGTATGGAGGACCACTTGTGCCCGACTGGGTGAAGACGGCTCAAGGTAGGGTGATCTTCAGGGGGTTAGTGTTAGGTTTTTTTAAGGGGGGATTGGGTGGGTTTTAGGGTAGGAGTGTGTGGGTGGTGGGTTTTAATGTTGGGGGGTATTGTATTTTTCTTTTACAGGTAAAAGAGCTGATTACTTTGGGGCAATGCCCCGCAAAAGGCCCTTTTAAGGGCTATTTGTAATTTAGTATAGGGTAGGGAAATTTTATTATTTTGAGGGGCTTTTTTATTTTATTAGGGGAAATAGATTAGGTGTAATTAGTTTAAAATTCTTGTAATTCTTTTTTTTTTCTGTAATTTAGTGTTTGTTTTTTTTCGTAATTTAGTTTATTGAATTTAATTGTAATTAATTGTAGGTAGTTTAGGTAATTAGTTTAATGATAGTGTAGTGTTAGATGTAATTGTAACTTAGGTTAGGATTTATTTTACAGGAAATTTTGTACTTATTTTAGCTAGGTAGTTATTAAATAGTTAATAACTATTTAATAGCTATTGTACCTAGTTAAAATAAATACAAAGTTGCCTGTAAAATAAAAATAAATCATAAGCTAGCTACAATGTAACTATTAGTTATATTGTAGCTATCTTATGGTTTATTTTATAGGTAAGTATTTAGTTTTAAATAGGAATAATTTATTTAATTGTAGTTATTTTATTTAGATTTATTTAAATTATATTTAAATTAGGGGGTGTTAGGGTTAGACTTAGGTTTAGGGGTTAATAACTTTATTATAGTGGCGGCGATGGTGGCGGTGGCAGATTAGGGGTTAATAAATTTAATATAGTTGCGGCGACTTTGGAGGGGCGGATTAGGGGTTAATATCTATAATGTAGGTGTCGGCGATGTTGGGGGCAGCAGATTAGGGGTTTATAAGTATAATGTAGGTGGCGGTGGTGACCGGAGAGGCAGATTAGGGGTTAATAGTATAATGCAGGTGGCGACGATGTCCGGGGCGGCAGATTAAGGGTTAATAAGTGTAAGATTAGGGGTGTTTAGACTCGGGGTTCATGTTAGGGTGTTAGGTGCAGACATAAAATTCATTTCCCCATAGGAAACAATGGGGCTGTGTTAGGAGCTGAACGCTGCTTTTTTGCAGGTGTTAGGTTTTTTTTTCAGCCAGCTCAGCCCCATTGTTTCCTATGGGGAAATCGTGCACAAGCACGTTTAGCCAGCTCACCGCTGACTTAAAGGGACACTGTACCCAAAATCTTTCTTTTGTGATTCAGATTGAGCATGAAATTTTAAGCAACTTTCTAATTTACTCCTATTATCAAATTTTATTCATTCTCTTGGTATCTTTATTTGAAATGCAAGAATGTAAGTTTAGATGCCGGCCTGAGTTGTCCTTGCTGATTGGTGGATAAATTCATCCACCAATAAAAAAGTGCTGTCCAGAGTACTGAAACCAAAAAAAAGCTTAGATGCCTTCTTTTTCAAATAATGATAGCAAGAGAACGAAGAAAAATTGATAATAGGAGTAAATTAGAAAGTTGCTTAAAATTGCATGCTCTTTCTGAATTACAAAAGAAAAAAATTGGGTTCAGTGTCCCTTTAAGCAGCACTGGTATTGAGGTGAGATGTGGAGCTAAATTTTGCTCTACTCTCACCTTTTTGCAGCTAACGCCAGGTTTAAAAAAACCTGTAATACCAGCGTTGTCTTTAGGGAGCGGTGGGAAAAAAAGGCTAGTTAGCACCACACCCCTGTTACCGCAAAACTCGTAATCTAGACGAATGTTATTACAACCCATGCTGCTTTGTTTTAGCTATTTTACGCCTAGATTTAGAGTTTGGCGTTAGCCGTCAAAACCAGCGTTAGAGGCTCCTAACGCTGGTTTTGGGCTACCGCTGGTATTTAGAGTCGTGTAGGTAAGGGTCTAACGCTCACTTTGCAGCCGTGACTTTTCCCTACCGCAGATCCCCCTATGCCATTTGTGTATCCTATCTTTTCAGTGGGATCTTTCTATCGCCGGTATTTAGAGTCTTGGCTGAAGTGAGCGTTAGAAATCTAACGACAAAACTCCAGCCGCAGAGAAAAGCCAGGAGTTAAGAGCTTTCTTGGCCAACGCCGGTTCATAAAGCTCTTAACTACTGTGCTCTAAAGTACACTAACACCCATAAACTACCTATGTACCCCTAAACCGAGGTCCCCCCACATCCCCGCCACTCTAATAATTTTTTTAACCCCTAATCCGCCGCAACCTACATTATCCCTATGTACCCCTAATCTGCTGCCCCTAACACCGCCGACCCCTATATTATATTTATTAACCCCTAATCTGCCGCCCCCAACATCACTGCTACCTTACCTACAATTATTAACCCCTAATCTGACCTCACCGCTACTATAATAAAGTTATTAACCCCTAATCCGCCTCACTAGCCAGCGTTAGCTACGCGGGTCGTTACCGAAAAAACTCTAAATCTAGCCGTAAGTGTTTTTTGCAGTTGTTGATGAAAATAAACATTACATCATCAATGTCAAATATAACAGAATATTTAAGTTTTTATTTTATAGTAGTGTTAAACAAATACAAATAAATCTGGTAACAGGTTTGTATTACTACTGCAATGAATATGATTTTAAAGCATGGACATGTACTTTTTCTTTAGCCAAAGACTTATAATATTGTTTTGTCAGTTGATACATACATATTGGTCATCAAGTCTGAACTATGACACATATTTATTATTATTGTTACCTGCAGGACTAGCAATCCACTACTGGGAGCTAGATGAACACATCGGCTGAGCCAATGACAAGAGGAATTCATGTGCAGCCACCAATCAGTAGCTAGCGCCCAGTAGTAGATTGCTGCTCCTGAGCCTAGCTAACAATATGTTTCTTAACCACTAAAAGTCTTAATAAAATAAAGGTCCTGAAATGTGCATATTTATCAAGACTGTAGGTGTCAGCGATAGCGGGGGCGGCAGATTAGGGATTAATAAGTGTAAGATTAGGGGTGTTTAGACTCGGGGTTCATGTTAGGGTGTTAGGTGCAGACATAAAATTAATTTCCCCATAGGAAACAATGGGGCTGCGTTAGGAGCTGAATGCTGCTTTTTTGCAGGTGTTAGGTTTTTTTTCAGCCGACTCAGCCCCATTGTCTCCTATGAGGAAATCGTGCATGAGCACGTTCAGCCAGCTCACCGCTGACTTAAGCAACGCTGGTATCGAGGTGAGATGTGGAGCAAAATTTTGGTCAACGCTCACTTTTCTGAGGCTAACGCAGCCATTCAGAAAACTCGTAATACCAGCGTTGTTTTAAGTGAGCGGTGAAACAAAAAGGCTTGTTAGCACCGCACGGCTCTACCGACAAAACGCGTGATCTAGCCGTTTGTTTCTATGTGTTATGTATATGTATTATGCAGTAAATGTGATCACTATATATTTTTTTAACATTTATTTAAAATATGTTTTTTTATTTTTTAGTGGTTTTACTCAATAATCAAAATTAATTGTATGAGATATTAATAACTCACAGGAAAAAATTCGCCCCAACTTTTCCTGTTTACAGTAGTGGGCTTGAATGAAGTATCTCAATAGTTTTAATGTTAGAAATCTTGCCATTTTATAAAAGCATGGTTTACAGTGTTAGAACAGAACAACATACTAAACAAGGCAGCCACGTCCATTTTTTAATTTATTTTATTTTTGAGGAAAAAAATACAAAATTCTTATAAGATCACTTTACATTGTGGGTACCCAATAGGAACTGCTGCACTTATTTTAACAAATCACTTTATTGCCCTCTGAGAAGAATAATATTGATTTTTGAACACATAAGTAGAGTCATATATAAACTCTAAATATAACCAATCTAAGAACCTCACAATGCACCTGTAGCCTTCTAAATTAAATCAGCTAGAAAGCTATGGTACACTCTCTGAAATAAGCATTAATCAAGTGCCACAGAGATTTCTGATATATTGCCTGTTTCCAGAGATAAATGCTGTGGTACAAGCCTTTGATGGCTGTTTCCTCATTGGCACTAATAAAAAAACTAGTCATGAACTCTGTGGGTGGGTAATAAAAAAAAAGGATTTCAACTGTACAACCTATAGTTCTCATAGAGGTGTTGGAGACTGTGATGAGCGTTGTGGTTTAGGGCAGTTATAGCGAACTTCTGCTGCCATCTGCAGGTATATGACATTGTGTCTGTTTTTTTTTTTTAGTCTATTTGTGGAATGTGCTGTATTAAGTTGCTAAAATATATTATGATGATGGCCAGTGCAATTTTCCTTATAGGGATATGAAACTGCAATAGGAAAGTGCACTAATGCATTAATACACGTTCTATGTATTTAGTTTGTGCCTATAACTCATAAAGGGATTTTCTCCTCTTTAAATGACCACTAAACACAGTAGAACTGTATAATCAATATATGCATAATAAATATACAATTTCAAAAGCACTTAGTTTAGTTTGAATTTTACATGAGTAGTACATTTTTTTTAATACATTTCTCTTGTAAAGATGTATCCAGTCCATGGGTTCATCCATTACTTGTAGGATATTCTCCTTCCCAACAGGAAGCTGCAAGATGACACCCACAGCAGAGCTGTCTATATAGCTCCTCCCCTAACTGCCACCCCCAGTCATTCTCTTGCAGCTCTCAACAAGAAAGGAAGTATCAAGAGAGATGTGGTGAATTAGTGTAGTTTTTTTACCTTCAATCAAAAGTTTGTTATTTTTAAACAGTACCGGCGTTGTACTGTTTTTATTCTTAGGCAGAAATTAGAAGAAGAATTCTGCCTGGAGGTTTGATGATCTTAGCAGTTTGTAACTAAGGTCCATTGCTGTTCTCACACATAACTGAAGAGTATGGAAAGAAAACTTCAGTTGGGGGGGACGGTCTGCAGATTGCCTGCTTTGAGGTATGTTCAGTATATTTTTTTCTAGAGAGATGATAAGGTCTAGAAAATGCTGACAGTGCCTGGTATATTTGAGGTAAGCCTGATACAGTGATTTAACAGCAACTGGGATCATGCTTGCTAAAAAGGGTAATATTATAGTAAAAACGTTTTTTCTCTGAGGGTGATAAATCTTTATTTTGGGGCCTAGTTTTCCACATGTCTTATTAGATCACTCCTAAAAAAGGCCCTCTGACATTCAGTGCATGGTGGGAGGGGCCTATTTTTGCGCACTTTATGCGCAGTTGATATTCAGACTGAGACATACAGCTTCCCTAAAGGAGTCCTCTGGCATCTAGGACCACTGTAGAGGGTGTTTTTTCCTGCAAAAAATCGTGTTTAAGGGCAGGTAGGGCCACAGCAGAGCTGTGGCAGTGTGTTTGACTGTTTTTTAACGTTTTTTCCGTTTTTCTAATCCGTTTTGGGGCCTAAGTGGTTAATCATCCATTTGCAAGTGGGTGCAATGCTGCTTTAGTCTCTTATACACACTGTAAAAATGTCGTAGAGTTTACTACTTTTTATCACTGTTTTGCAGTTTATGAGGTAGTTTTTTCTCTTAAAGGCACAGTACCGTTTTTGTTTAATTGCTTTTTCACATTTATTAAAGTGTTTTCCAAGCTTGCTGGTCTCATTACTAGTCTGTTAAACATGTCTGACATAGAGGAAACTCCTTGTTCATTATGTTTAGAAGTCATTGTGGAACCCCCTCTTAGAATGTGTGCCAAATGCACTGACCTTTCTATAAGTTATAAAGACCATATTATGGTTTTATGGATTTATCACCAGAGGTTTCTCAGACTGACAAAAGGGAGGTTAAACCACCTAGCTCTCCCAATGTGTCAGAACCTATATCTCCCGCGCAAGTGACGCCAAGTACATCTGGCGCGTCCAATGCGTTTACCTTACAAGACATGGCGGCAGTTATGAATCATACCTTCACAGAGATATTGTCCAAACTGCCAGGGTTACAAGGAAAGCGAGACAGCTCTGGGGCTATAACAAATACAGAGCTTTCTGATGCTTTAGTAGCTATGTCTGATATGCCCTCACAATGTACAGAAGCCGAAGCAGGAGAGCTTCTATCTGTGGGTGACATTTCTGATTCAGGGAAGGCTGACTCTGAAATGACAGCATTTAAATTTAAGCTTGAACACCTCCGCTTGTTGCTCAAGGAGGTTTTAGCAACTTTGGATGACTGTGACACCATTGTAGTCCCAGAGAAATTGTGTAAAATGGACAAATACTTTGCAGTGCCTGTTTACACTGATGTTTTTCCAATACCTAAGAGGTTTCAAGAAATTGTTACAAAGGAATGGGATAGACCAGGTGTACCGTTCTCTCCCCCTCCTGCGTTTAAAAAGATGTTTCCCATAGATGCCACTACACGGGACTCGTGGCAGACGGTACCTAAGGTGGAGGGAGCAGTATCTACCCTAGCTAAGTGTACAACTATCCCCGTCGAGGACAGTTGTGCTTTCCTAGATCCAATGGATAAAAAATTAGAGGGTTTCCTTAAGAAAATCTTTATACAACAAGGTTTTATTCTCCAGCCTCTTGCATGCATTGCCCCAGTCACTGCTGCAGCGGCTTTCTGGTTCGAGTCTCTTGAAGAGGCTCTTCAGGTGGAGACCCCATTGGATGATATCCTAGACAGGCTTAAAGCTCTTAAGTTAGACAATTCATTTATTTCTGATGCCCTTTTTCATTTAACTAAGCTATCGGCTAAGAATTCAGGTTTTGCCATTCAGGCGCGTAGGGTGCTATGGCTTAAATCCTGGTCAGCTGACGTTACTTCAAAGTCTAAACTTCTCAACATCCCCTTCAAAGGGCAGACCCTATTCGGGCCTGGACTGAAGGAGATCATTTCTGATATTACTGGAGGGAAAGGCCACGCCCTTCCCCAGGATAGGTCCAACAAATTAAGGACCAAACAGACTAATTTTCGTTCCTTTCGGAACTTCAAGAGCGGCGCAGCTTCAACTTCCTCTGCTTCAAAACAAGAAGGAAATTTTGCCCAGTCCAAGCCAGTCTGGAGACCTAACCAGGCTTGGAACAAGGGGAAACAGGCCAAAAAGCCTGCTGCTGCCTCTAAGACAGCATGAAGGAGTAGCCCCCGATCCAGGATCCGGATCTAGTGGGGGGCAGACTCTCTCTCTTCGCCCAGGCTTAGGCAAGAGACGTCCAGGATCCCTGGGCTCTGGAGATTGTTTCCCAGGGATATCTTCTGGATTTCAAAGCCTCATCCCCAAAAGGGAGATTTCATCTTCTCAATTATCTGCAAACCAGATAAAGAGAGAGGCATTCTTACATTGTGTTCAAGACCTTCTGGTCATGGGAGTGATCCACCCAGTTCCAAGGGAGGAACAGGGGCAAGGATTCTATTCTAATCTGTTTAAAGAGGGAACTTTGAGACGGATCTTGGATATCAAGATCCTAAACAAATTTCTCAGGGTCCCATCCTTCAAGATGGAGACTATACGAACCATCCTACCTCTGATCCAGGAGGGTCAATATATGACTACCGTGGACTTAAAGGATGCTTATCTCCACATTCCGATACACAGAGATCATCATCGGTTTCTCAGGTTTGCCTTCCTAGACAGGCATTACCAGTTTGTGGCTCTTCCCTTCGGGTTAGCCACGGCACCAAGAATCTTTACGAAGGTTCTAGGGTCCCTACTAACGGTTCTAAGACCACGGGGCATAGCGGTGGCCCCTTACTTAGACGACATTCTGATTCAGGCATCGAATTTTCAAATAGCCAAGTCCCATACGGACATTGTTCTGGCCTTTCTGAGGTCTCACGGGTGGAAGGTGAACGAAGAAAAGAGTTCTCTCTCCCCTCTCACAAGAGTTTCCTTCCTAGGAACTCTGATAGATTCAGTAGAAATGAAGATTTATCTGACAGAGGTCAGGTTGTCAAAGCTTCTAACTTCCTGCCGTGCTCTTTATTCCACTTTTCAGCCGTCAGTGGCTCAGTGTATGGAAGTAATCGGCTTAATGGTAGCGGCAATGGACATAGTTCCGTTTGCCCGTCTACATCTCAGACCACTGCAACTTTGCATGCTCAATCAGTGGAATGGGGATAACACAGATTTGTCCCCTCTGCTAAATCTGGATCAAGAGACCAGAGATTCTATCTCGGGTCCATCTGTCCAGGGGAATGAGCTTCCGCAGGCCAGAATGGACTATAGTGACGACAGATGCCAGCCTTCTGGGCTGGGGCGCAGTTTGGAACTCCATGAAGGCTCAGGGTTCGTGGACTCAGGAGGAAGCCCTCCTTCCGATAAACATTCTGAAACTAAGAGCGATATTCAAAGCTCTTCAGGCTTGGCCTCAGCTAACTGCGGTCAGGTTCATCAGATTTCAGTTGGACAACATCACGACTGTAGCCTATATCAACCATCAGGGGGTACAAGGAGCCCCCTGGCGATGTTGGAGGTTTCAAAGATAATTCTATGGGCAGAGGTTCACTCTTGCCATCTCTCAGCTATCCATATCCCAGGAGAAGAGAACTGAGAGGCGGATATTTTAAGTCGGCAGACTTTTCATCCGGGGGAGTGGGACTCCATCCGGAGGTATTTGCCCAGTTGATTCATCTATGGGGCAAACCAGAACTGGATCTCATAGCGTCTCGTCAGAACGCCAAGCTTCCTTGTTACGGGTCCAGGTCCAGGGATCCCAGGGCAGCACTGATAGATGCTCTAGCAGCGCCCTGGTCCTTCAGCCTGGCTTATGTGTTTCCACCGTTTCCTCTGCTCCCTCGTCTGGTTGCCAAGATCAAGCAGGAGAGAGCTTCGGTGATTTTGATAGCTCCTGCGTGGCCACGCAGGACTTGGTATGCAGATCTGGTGGACATGTCATCCTTTCCACCATGGACTCTGCTGCTGAGACAGGACCTTCTACTTCAAGGTCCTTTCAAACATCCAAATCTAATTTCTCTGCGTCTGACTGCTTGGAGATTGAACGCTTGATTTTGTCAAAACGTGGTTTTTCAGAGTCGGTCATTGACACCTTAATTCAGGCTCGAAAGCTTGTCACCAGGAAAAATCTATCATAAGATATGGTGTAAATATCTTCATTGGTGTGAATCCAAGGGTTACTCATGGAGTAAAGTCAGGATTCCGAGAATATTATCTTTTCTCCAGGAGGGATTGGAGAAAGGATTGTCTGCTAGTTCCTTAAAGGGACAGATTTCTGCTCTGTCTATTTCTAATTCTATTCTTTTGCACAAACGTCTGGCTAAGGTTCCAGATGTTCAGGCGTTTTGTCAGGCTTTAGTTAGAATTAAGCCTGTGTTTAAACCTGTTGCTCCGCCATGGAGTTTAAATTTAGTTCTTAAGGTTCTTCAAGGGGTTCCGTTTGAACCTCTGCATTCCATAGATATTAAACTTTTATCTTGGAAAGTTCTGTTTCTAGTAGCTATCTCCTCGGCTCGAAGAGTTTCAAAGTTATCTGCTTTACAGTGTGATTCCCCTTATCTGATTTTTCATGCAGATAAGGTAGTTTTGCGTACCAAACCTGGGTTTCTTCCTAAGGTAGTATCTAATAAGAACATCAATCAGGAGATTGTTGTTCCTTCATTATGTCCTAATCCTTCCTCAAAGAAGGAACGTCTTATACACAATCTTGATGTGGTTCGTGCTTTAAAATTTTATTTACAAGCTACGAAGGATTTTCGTCAAACATCTGCTTTGTTTGTTGTCTACTCTGGGCAGAGAAGAGGCCAAAAGTCTTCGGCAACTTCTCTATCTTTTTGGCTAAGAAGTATAATATGCTTAGCTTATGAGACTGCTAGCCAGCAGCCTCCTGAAAGAATTACAGCTCATTCCACTAAAGGCGGTAGCTTCCACATGGGCTTTTAAGAATGAGGCCTCTGTTGAACAGATTTGTAAGGCGGCGACTTGGTCTTCGCTTCATACGTTTTCTAAATTCTACAAATTTGATACTTTTGCTTCTTCGGAGGCTATTTTTGGGAGAAAGGTCTTACAGGCAGTGGTGCCTTCCGTTTAAGGGCCTGCCTTTTACCTCTCTTCATCCGTGTCCTAAAGCTTTGGTATTGGTATCCCACAAGTAATGGATGAACCCGTGAACTGGATACACCTTTACAAGAGAAAACAAAATTTATGCTTACCTGATAAATTTCTTTCTCTTGTGGTGTATCCAGTCCACGGCCCGCCCTGTCATTTTTAGGCAGGTGTTTTTTATTTTAAACTACAGTCACCACTGCACCCTATAGTTTCTCCTTTTTTCTTGCTTGTCTTCGGTCGAATGACTGGGGGTGGCAGTTAGGGGAGGAGCTATATAGACAGCTCTGCTGTGGGTGTCCTCTTGCAGCTTCCTGTTGGGAAGGATAATATCCCACAAGTAATGGATGAACCCGTGGACTGGATACACCACAAGAGAAATAAATTTATCAGATAAGCATACATTTTGTTTTTAAGGTTAAATTTATTCTCCTTCACACTGCCTCATATGACAGCCATCAGTCAATTACAAAATGCATACACACATATTCTGTGAATCATGCAGATTCTCAGTAGGAGTTGGTGTCTCAGAAAGTGTGCATATAAAAATATTGTGCATATTTAGATAATGGATGTCAATTGAAAAGTTGTCAAAAATGATGTGCTGTATCTGAATCATGAAAGTTATTTTTTGACTTAAGTGATCCTTTAACCCCTTAACGACCAAGGACGTACGCCACACGTCCTCAAAAAAAAGTCAGTTAATGACCGAGGACGTGTGGCGTACGTCCTTGGTCTGGAAAGCAGCTGGAAGCGATCCTGCTCGCTTCCAGCTGCTTTCCGGTTATTGCAGTGATGCCTCGATATGGAGGCATCCTGCAATAACCCCCCTTGGCCATCCGATGCAGAGAGAGCCACTCTGTGGCCCTCTCTGCACCGGACATCGATGGCCGGTATCGTTGGTGGGTGGGAGCTTACGTGGGAGGCGGGTGGCGGCCATCGGTGCGCTATGTGGAGTGGAGGGGGGCGGGATCGGGGGGCGGGAGCTACGGGGGCGCGCACGGGAGCGCGCGCGTGCACGGGGGTGGTGGGCGGGCGCGTGCACGGGGCGGGAGCGGGTGGGAACCGCTACACTACAGAAAAAAAAAAGTTGAAAAAAAACCCCACTAAAATGCAATCTAAGGGTCCTGGAAGGGGTTGGGGGTTGGTCTCGGTGGGGGGGGAAAGCTACACTACAGAAAAGGGAATTAAAAAAAAAAAAAGGCACATTTTGTTACAAAACTGGGTACTGGCAGACAGCTGCCAGTACCCAAGATGGCGCCCATTATTGCAGAGGGGAAGGGTTAGAGAGCAGTATGGTGGGGGATCAGTGAGGTTGGGGTCTAAGGGGGGATCCTACACATCAGCATATGTAAATATGCTTTTTTTTTTTTTTTTTTTTTTAAAAAGGGCCAAATACCTTTTATTTTAGTACTGGCAGAGTTTCTGCCAGTACTTAAGATGGCGGGGACAATTGTGGGGTGGGGGAGGGAAGAGAGCTGTTTGGGAGGGATCAGGGGGCCTGATGTTTCAGGTGGGAGGCTGAGCTCTACACTAAAGCTAAAATTAACCCTGCAAGCTCCCTACAAGCTACATAATTAACCCCTTCACTGCTAGCCATAATACACGTGTGATGCGCAGCGGCATTTAGAGGCCTTCTAATTACCAAAAAGCAATGCCAAAGCCATATATGTCTGCTATTTCTGAACAAAGGGGATCCCAGAGAAGCATTTACAACCATTTGTGCCATAATTGCAGAAGGTGTTTGTAAATAATTTCAGTGAGAAACCTAAAATTGAGAAAAAATTAACGTTTCTTTTAATTTGATCGCATTTAGCGGTGAAATGGTGGCATGAAATATACCAAAATTGGCCTAGATCAATACTTGGGGTTGTCTACTACACTACACTAAAGCTAAAACTACCCCAAAAAGCTCCCTACATGCTCCCTAATTAACCCCTTCACTGCTGGGCATAATACACGTGTGGTGCGCAGTGGCATTTAGCGGCCTTCTAATTACCAAAAAGCAACACCAAAGTCATATATGTCTGCTATTTCTGAACAAAGGGGATCCCAGAGAAGAATTTACAACCATTTATGCCATAATTGCACAAGCTGTTTGTAAATAATTTAAGTTAGAAACCAAAAGTTTGTGAAAAAATTTGTGAAAGTGAACAATTTTTTCTATTTGATTGCATTTGGCGGTGAAATGGTGGCATGAAATATACCAAAATGGGCCTAGATCAATACTTTGGGTTGTCTACTAAAAAAAAATATATACATGTCAATGGATATTCAGAGATTCCTGAAAGATATCAGTGCTCTAATGTAACTATCGCTAATTTTGAAAAGAAATGGTTTGGAAATAGCAAAGTGCTACTTGTATTTATGGCCCTATAGTTTACAAAAAAAGCAAAGAACATGTAAACATTGGGTATTTCTAAACTCAGGACAACATTTAGAAACTATTTAGCATGGGTGTTTTTTGGTGGTTGTAGATGTGTAACAGATTTTGGGGGTCAAAGTTAGAAAAAGTGTGTTTTTTTCCATTTTTTCCTCATATTTTATAATTTTTTTATAGTAAATTATAAGATATGATGAAAATAATGGTATCTTTAGAAAGTCCATTTAATGGCGAGAAAAACGGTATATAATATGTGTGGGTACAGTAAATGAGTAAGAGGAAAATTACAGCTAAACACAAACACCTCAAAAATGTAAAAATAGCCTTGGTCCCAAACGGACAGAAAATGGAAAAGTGATGTGGTCATTAAGGGGTTAAACTGTTCTACTGAAGTGTATTAACCCCTTAACCCAAAATAATGTACATATACGTCATGCGGTACTTTGCCTATCATACCGCACAACGTGTGTATATATATATATATATATATATATATATATATATATATATATATATATATATATATATACGTTCAAGCTGAAGGAAGCTCCAGCAGTCTTAGCGGCTTCACAGAGGTGGAGGGAGAGGGAGGGGCCCTACACTACAAAAAAAACAAATAAGGCAGGGATGGGAAGCTCCACTACGGAAAAAATGGTGAATTGGAAGGGGGGCACCATAATTAATGATCGGCGGGGAGGGGGGAGGTAGGGGCACTACTACATTACTCAAAAGAATAATCAGTTATAATAAATAAATAAAACATAAACTGGGTACCGGCAGAAAGCTGCAGTACATAAGATGGCCTCAGTAGTAAGAGGGGGGAGGGTTAAATAGTTGTTTGGGGGGTTCCAGAGTAGTGGGATGGTTGAGGAGTGATCACTACACTGTGAGAACAATAATAATAATAATAATAATAATAATAAAAAGCCCTAAACTGCAGTACCTAAGATGGTGATGACAAGTTGGGGAGTGGGGTAGTGAAGATAACTGTTTGGGAGGGATCCGGTAGGGATCAAGGAAAAGGAGATGTCAGGTGAGAGGGTAATCTTTACTCTGGAATTTCACTTAAACACATAGTTGCAGATTTATCAAGGGTCGAATGGCCCCTGATGCCCCTGTTTCCACGCCTGAACAGCAGTTAAGAAGCAGCGGTCTTATGACCGCTACTCCTTAATTAGTCTCTTGCCTTTAAGGCTACGGACATCGATCCGCCTGATCGTATACGATCAGGTTGTTTGACACATCTGCAGGGGGCGGCATTGCACAAGCAGTTCCCCAGAACTGCTTGTGCAATGTTAAATGCCGACAGCGTATGCTGTCGGCATTCAGCGATGTCTGTCGGAAATGATCTGCTGAGCGGACCATGTCAGACAGACACTTGTTAAATCGGCCCCATAGTGCAGAATAATGTAATATTATTTTTTCTTACATTTACTGTACTTTTTAAGCTCTCATCATCACTCAGTCAGTACATATAATTTTTACATTTACTTATACTTTGTTCTCTTCTTCCGTACCTTTGTTAAAAAGGATATGTACCAATCCTCAGCAGCAATCCACTACTTGGAGCTATTTATAACACATTTGTCTTTTGTCACTGGCTCACCAGATGTGTTCAGCTAGCTCCCAGTAGTGCATTGTTACTCTGGAACTGACTTCAACTATGTTTTTATTCACATGGTTATATGCAAGCAATTGCATAATAATAAAATTGCTCTAACATATTGAAGCATTGGCTTTATGCACTTTTATAGCCCATTAAGACAGGTTAAAGCATGAAGCTCCTCATCACTTCCATTACTCTTAAGCGCACATAATTGGCCTATAAAGAATACCTTTATAGCAAGTACCAACATAAGAAAACAAGGGTTGAATTGTTAACCCTTCAGCATCTGTATAGCTTGACACCACAAAGCACACTAGTTTATATAAATGTTATAAATTGGACAGTGATATTACCTCAGTATGTTTAACCTGCTAACTGCTGTCTTGGAGCTGCTGAGAACAATATATGCAGATATGTTAAGGACTTCCTAAGACACTATTGAAAGTTTCACAAGTAGATGACATTTTATGAGGTCATGTTTTTATCTTTGCTGCAGCAGTGATTGTGGGCAAAAAGTTAATAGACCCAAAAATGCCCCAGTAAATCTGTATTTTTTTTGTATGTTCTGTGAATTCCAGTCCCAACACATGAAAAGCCTGATGTGTAAAGCCCCTGCTATATAAAGCCTCAGTATATTAACTCCAGGAGTTAAAAAAACAAACATACAGGAGTTAGATTACAAATGGCGAGCTAACTATTGTGCGCAAGCAATATGGGGTATATTGCGAGTCTAAATCTGACCCTGTAGATAGTATGGATCTGACAGGCATCCGTGCATTACAACATTGCTATCCAGTAGCTGGTATAGACTGCCAAGACTGGGAAATGCAGGATGGACTGGACTTGAGTTAAAATATCGCAATGAAACTGACAGACTGAAGATTAATCAGGGAAGTGAATATTAGTGAGAATAAGGACAATTGGAGACCCAAAGATTGGTTGTTGGGTCTAACTGTGTTATTTGAAAAAAAGCATCTAAAAGCATCTTCCATTTCCATGGCAACAGGAACAAACAACAGCCCGCCTCCCGTCCTTAGCGGCAGTATGCTTCTCACAACTTCCTTCAGGTACTGCACCACTATGGGATATGGGGATCCACATTCAGATGTCTCTTCTGCTAATATCTACCACTGGTGCCCACAAAAGGAATCCCTGAAAGACCACCAATTAACCCCTAAAACGCTGCCAAATAGTCACTTTAAACAACACTAAAAAAAAAGGTTAAATCACTGTAGGTCATTGTAAATAAAATGAATCACTACCAAATAATCTTAATGTTAGTTCTATGTTTACAAAATAGGGTCAAAGCGAACATAAACACCAATGCATTTTATTTGTATCAAATCAGGGTGATTATATGCTCTGAATTTCATGAGTTTAACAATATAATACACCAGCCAGTATCAACCATTTAGTAAGCAGTTTCAAGCAAGACTCATCTAAAGATAATATCCTCAGAGATTATCTCCTTCATAATACAATTTTATCAGTATTCTACAAGAGAAAATCTTATATTTTCAAATTTATTTTGTTCTTATGATATATTTTCTGAAGTGAATACCTAGGTAGGTAGTGTACACGTGTTTGAGAACTAGACGGCAGCAGTCTGCACAAAGTATAACATAGTTTACAAAATTCTTGCAAAGATGCTGCCTTATAATGCTCCAGAAGCATACAAGCTCCTAAGACTACCTACCTGCATTTCAACAAAGGATGTCAAGAGAATGAAGTATAGTATTTTTTTAATTCTACACTCTGTGTTTATCATGAAAGGGAAAAAAATGGGTTTCATGTCCCTTTAAGTTAATACAATTAAAATAACCCTAATAATTATATAGTAAATGTTGATTGTCCAGTACTATGTAGCTTTAAAGGCCTTTAATTACAATAATATGTTTAAAACTCTTAGGACATTTGGATAACACTCTAGATAGAAGCTAATTATACTTCTCTGTCTAGTGATTCATTCATTTATATAATTTTTAGAATTAATTTTCTTTTTACCACTAGAGGGCACATGCTGTGAATAAACAAGAAAAAGAAAAGATGCATATGATTGGTTATATATATGTTTTAAGCTATGCATGTTTTTTTTTTTCTTTTTCAAAATAGGGTATTTATTTATATATGTGCTTATATATTATGTTATAATTAAGGAATAGATAGAAACATAGCCTGTGTTATTGGAATACATGTTTGATATAGTTAGCTTACTGTGCTAATTGCATTTGATGAGTGCAGGATCTCTTTATATTATTAGTGATTATTTCAGGACATACCTTTTTACAGTTGTGAAAATTGCTGAATTGATAAGGAATTGTTTAGATGTAACAAAATAAGAGTGACAGAGCATCCTACCAGGAGTATGCCTTGTAGAATCAGTGGGATTGTGTAAAGAGACATTTTATTTTGATAGCTGTTTATCATGCAATAGAAATATCCTACTTTTCTTAATGCAAAGGAGAGGCACATTATACATACTTTATATTGCACACTTCAAAAGTGTATTACATGTACACTGTAAAAGATTAAATTATGCACCATGTACTAATAGTACACAATAAAATTTGTATTAAAATGCACATATATATAATATATATATATGTGCATTTTATATATAATATATATGTGCATTTTTTTATGTATATATATATAAAAATATTGGCCATGCGCATTAGCTTATATTTGCATAAATAATTATACAGCATACATTAGAAGGTTACTAGGACTGATTTATTTTTATTTTCTAGTAATTTTAGTGTTTGTTTCTCTTTGTAATGTTAGTTTTGTTTTGTTTTTTGTAGTGTTAGGATTTTTTAATATTTTAATTTTGTAAGTTTTTTTATTTTTCGTTTATTTTTATTTTTTTAAATAGTTATGTTAGGTTTATTTATAGTTTAAGCTTAGTTTATTTATTTCACAGGTAAGTTTTTATTTAAATTTAAAGTTAGGGGGTGTTTGGTTATGGGGTTAATAGTTAAAGGGACACTGAACCCAAATTTTTTCTTTTGTGATTCAGATAGAGCATGCAATTTTAAGCAACTTTCTAATTTACTCCTATTATCAATTTTTCTTCATTCTCTTGCTATCTTTATTTGAAAAAGAAGACATCTAAGCTTTTTTTTTGTTTAAAAAGCTGGACAGCACTTGTTTATTGGTGGATGAATGTATCCAGCAATCAGCAAGAACAACCCAGGTTGTTCACCAAAAATGGGCCGGCATCTAAACTTAGATTCTTGCATTTCTAATAAAGATACCAAGAGAATGAAGGCAATTTGATAATAGGAGTAAATTAGAAAGTTGCTTAAAATTGCATGCTCTATCTGAATCACGGAAGAAAAAATTTGGGTTCAGTGTCCCTTTAAGTTTTTTGTGTTGCGATGTGGGGGGCCGGTGGTTTAGGTATTAATAGGTTTATTTTAGTATTTGCGATGTGGGGGGGGCGGCGGTTTAGGGGTTAATTGGTTTATTTAGTGTTGGCAATGTGGGTGGGTGGCGGATTAGGGGTTAATAAGTTTAATAAAGTATTTACAATGTGGGGGATGGCGGTTTAGGGATTAATAGGTAGTTAATGGGTGTTAGTGTACTTTGTAACATTTTTGTTCTGAGTTTTGTGAAACATTTTTGTTTTGCAAAATCCATAACTACTGGTCTTTGATTGCGGATTGTGGTGGTATAAGCTATAACGCTAGTGTAATAGCCTGACCAAACAACTTGCAATACGGGAGACCTGAAAATTCCACACTTAAAAGCCATTTTTTGAGTGCGGAATGGAGAGTTGCCGCAACTTGTAATACGGGAGACCTGCCATTCCGTGCGCAAAGGCCAATTTTTCCATAATTATTTTAAACTATTATTCCATTCAAAATGTAATAAACTTATGCACATTTTAGTTTTACCTATTATGTTCCATTAAAAAGACAGGAAAGTCAAAATTAAACTTTCATTTTTCAGATAGGGCATGCCATTTTAAACAACTTTCCAATTTACTTTTATCGTCAAATTAGCTATGTTCTCTTGGTATTCTTTGTTGAAGGTTAAACCCAGGTAGGCTAATAGGATTATTTCTAAGCCCTTGAAGGCTGTTGATTATCTTTGTACACTTTATTAGCTTTCCACAGCTAGACAGAGCTAGTTCGTGTGTGCCATTTAGATAACAGTGTGCACACTCCTGTGGAGTTATGCATAAGTTAGCACTAATTGTCTGAAATGCAAGTTTGTAAAAAGCACTGAGATAAGAGGCTGTCTGCAGAGGATTAGATACAAGGTGATCACAAGTATATTAATATAACAGTGTTGGTTATTTAATACTGGGGAATGGGTAATAAAGGGATTATCTATCTTTTTAAACAAAAATACATTTCAAGTAGACTGTCCCTTTAAGTAAGAAGGTGAAACTACATGTATAATAGTTTTCATATTGGGCATTTTCTGTTTAGAATTCAGAAGAAAATATGTAATAAGAATAAAGTCTGATTTTGTATTTGTCTTGTTACTATGGGGACAACAGAGATATCTTTAGAGATCTAGTAGCATCTGTTAGCATATCCATCTTAAAGACAATCTTAGTAGAGGAAATTAGATGGGATCCTTAGCTAGCAAAAAATAGGTTTGAGAGAAAATGCATATCGTAACACAGTCTGAGGTATTGGAAGATATAGGGAAACAGATAGATAATACATTGAAAATAGCAAAAGTAACTTGCAAGATATAGATAAGTAACTCATAGACTCAAGAAACCAGGGACGAAACTACAGGGGGTGCAGAGGTCGCAAGGGTGGGGGGCCCAGCTTAATTTTTTTTATTTTTTTTAATAAAAAAACGTTGACCTGCCACTGCCTGCACTGATCTCATGTGAGTGTGACATGATGCTTCACTAGTGTCTATGTCTACAGGGGTTAGTCGTTCTGTTTTACCCATTGGTGTTTATGTGTGTGTGTGTGTGTATGTGTGTATGTATGTATGTGTTTGTGTGTTTAATTACAGACCTTGTTAGTACAGCATGGGCGGAGGGGGTAAACAGTGTCACTATACAGTACAGCTGGACTATGTCACAAACTACTGTGGTCACTTTAAAAAGTACTGGGGCGGGTAGAGTCAGGCCAGCCATCTCACCGGCAGATTAAAGACTGAGTCACTGACTCACTATATACAGCACTGGTGGGTTAAACAGTGTCACTATATACAGTAATAGGGGGTCAGACCATCTCACAGACTGTGGGCACAGGGTACCTCCTTTTGCAGACATGTAATCTGCTTCACATTTTTTTTCTGTGTTAAATGTTAAAAAAAAAAGGATATGTATCAAATTCACTTTTTTTGGTTGGGGGGGTCTGGCCCTTCTTAGATTCTTGCACCTGGGCCCTGTGGTTTCTAGTTATGCCTCTGCAAGAAACTAAAGGGACATTATAGACAAAAAGTACACCCTCTAATTCATTCGAGCAAGTCATTTTAGCACTAGCCACTCTGCAATGGCATGTGTTTAAGTCCCGGAAAGTGTCTCTGGGGAGAACTTGGTGGGCGTTAAATACATGAACTTGCAGGGTCAGTAAGGCTAAAATAACATGCTCTAATGAATTACAGCTGTGTTACTGCCACTGCTAATTGGCTCAGTGACTGTATCAGTTATTACAGCATGAATAAGTAATTAAACACTGCAATGCAAATAATCTCTTGACAAAATAAATGTTTTAAAATAATTGAATTTAACCCTGTCATTTTATTAGTATAATTTGCATTATATCACTAGTAGTTCAGGGGTACACCACTTGGAAAAACTGATTAAAATGCAATTTAAGCTAATATATCAGTTATGTATTTCCTAAAATGTTTATTTGCTCAGTGAGCATTAGCAGGTAATACTTATCAACCAATTAAATTACAAGAATATACTTCTCAGCCCCTGAGCATGAACAGGAAGTACCTATAAACCAATGATCAATAACAGGAAGTACCTTTCAGCCAATGAACACTAGCAGGAAGTGTTCATGAGACATTGAGCATTGAGTAGGAAGTACACAACTGATACAACCATATTTCTTTCAATTTAAATTTAGAGAATTTTTACATCACATTGTTCATGCAAATAAAAAAACCATCATGTTTACATGTTCCTCTTTTTATAAATGGCGTAACATTTCTGGGTACAGTGTTCCTTTAAGTATGATAGAGTAACTGCAGCCTCTCTGGGGTGAGTAGAAAACGCACAATCTTTTATCAAAAAGTAGGTAAGATAAATAATGAATATTTAATGCAAGGTTGTTTAATTTTCCTTCATTAAACATTTTTTTCCTTATTTATTTTGTTTAATAACTTAGTGAGTTTTGTCTTTACATGCAAGCCAGTACCAATGCTCAGCACCACCATGTTGTTATTGCACAGGGACACCCAATCCCCTTTGTATGGAGAGTTGGTCACTAATTATGGAATTATTATATTAAAATCACACACACTAAACATAAAACCTCAAATTAAAATTAGATTATAACCACATTTTAATAACAAAATGATATAGAAAATGAGTTACTATTAAAGGGACACTGAACCCAAATTTTTTCTTTCGGGGTTCAGATAGAGCATGCAATTTTAAGCATCTTTCTAATTCACTCCTATTATCAAATTTTCTTCATTCTCTTGGTATGTTTATTTGAAAAGCAAGAATTTAAGTTTAGATGCCGGCCCATTTTTGGTGAACAACCTGGGTTGTCCTTGCTGATTGGACAGCACCAGTAAACAAATGCTGTCCATGGTTCTGAACCACAAATTTGCTGGCTCCTTAGCTTAGATGTCTTTTTTTTTTCAAATAAGATATCAAGAGAATGAAGAAAAATTAATAATAGATGTAAATTTAAAGTTGCTTAAAATTGCATGCTCTATCTGAATCATGAAAGAAAAAAATTGGGTTCAGTGTCCCTTTAACGTAATTTAACAGTATATACTAACCAAATTTACAAAATGTGATACAAATACAAATGCTTAAATGGACAGTCAATATAAGAAGCAGCTTTGTAGTTAAAAATAGTTTTCTTATATTACTATTACATACTTACAATTTTATATATTTATTTTATCTTTCAAATGTGTCCACAGAACGTGCCCCCAGCTGCTCCCTCGTTTGTTGCTTTTTGTTATAGTGAGCAGCAAGCAGTTTAACCAATCAAAAGGGGAGCACTCCCCATTATTCATTTGCGATATGTGTATATGACGGGGCATTATGGTAAATGGGATAATATAATGACCCTTCCCTCAAATTTGTACCTAAGTCACCACTTATGATCTCACTATATATATTTTTCACAAAAGAACAATCACTTTACCTCTTGGCTGCAAGTTATTATTATTATTATTATCAGGTATTTGTAGAGTGCCAACAGATTCCGCAGCGCTATAAACATAGGCGGTATATAAGATAACATTTATAGGGATCAAATGGGTAGAGGGTCCTGCCGAGAGTTGCACTGTTGTAGTCGGCTCTTATGAAGGCGATCTACAAACAGCTGGGCTCATAGGCTTACATGCTAAGGGGTTCAAGGGGAAAGCAATGGAATTAGGAAAGGTTAGTGTAGGTTGTATGCATCGCTGAATAGTAGAGTCTTTAGGGAGCACTTGAATCTGTTAAAACTAGGGGAGAGTCTTTTGGAGCGAGGCAATGAGTTCCACAAGATGGGAGCCAGTCTGGAGAAGTCCTGTAAACGGTAATGTGAGGAAGTAACAAGAGAGGAGGAGAGGAAGAGATTGTGAGCAGAGCGAAGGGGACGGGAGGGAGAATATCTGGAGACAAGGTCTGAAATTTAGGGGGGGAGCAGTGCAGTTGTATGTCAGAGTGAGGATTTTGTGTTTAATCCTGAAGGCAAGAGGAAGCCAGTGAAGGGATTGGTAGAGAGGTGCAGCAGATGAAGAGCGACGTGTAAGGAAGATGAGCCTGGCAGAGGCATTCATTATGGATTGTAAAGAAGCTAGGCGGCAGCTAGGGAGACTAGAGAGGACGGAGTTGCAGTAGTCGAGACTGTAGATGATGAGAGAGTGGATTCAAATCTTAGTTGTGTCTTGTGTAAGGAAATGTCTAATTTTAGAGATGTTTTTAAGGTGGAAGCGGCATGCTTTAGCCAAGGACTGAATGTGAGGAGTGAAAAAAAAGGTCTGAGTCAAGTGTGACCCTAAGACATCGGGCATGCGGGGTAGGGGTAATGATGGAGTTATCAACAGTTATAGAGAAATGGGAGGCAGAGATTTTGGAAGAAGGGTAGAAAATAAGGAGCTCAGTTTTGGAGAGATTTAGCTTAAGGTAGTGAGAGGACATCCAAGATGATATATGAGAAAGATAGTTAGTGACACGGGTTAGCAAGGAAGGAGATAGGTCTGATGCAGAGAGGTAGGGTGTCATCGGCATACAAATGATATTGAAACCCATGGGACTTTATTAAGGAACCTCTTGATGACGTGTAGATTAAAAAGAGAAGGGGACCGAGGACAGAGCTTTGAGGTACGCCAACAGAAAGTGGTAACGGGGCAGAGGATGCTCTGGAGAAGGCTACACCAATTATGTTACCTCATTGCCAGTGATTTTACCTCATTGGCTGCCCCTCAATTCTTTCTATTCCATGGCCCGGATTACAAGTTGTGCAGTAAATCTGTTGCGAACACACCGTGCACAATGTGGCTGTAATGCAATCTTTAAGGTAGTTAGTATATTTTAACTTTAATTTAGGTGTATTTTAATTTTGTTAATGTTAGGGAGTGTTAGGTTTAGAGGTTAAAAGTTTAATTTAGGTATTTGCGTTGTGGGGAGTGGTGGTTTAGGGGTTATTAGCTTTATTTAGTGTTGGTGATGTGGGGGGATGGCGGTTTAGGGGTTAATAGGTTTATTTATAAGTTGCTATGTGGGGATGGCGGTTTAGGTGTTAACAGGTTTATTTATAAGTTGCAATGTGGGAGATGGCGGTTTAGGGGTTAATAGGTTTATTTATTATTTGCCTTGTGGGGGGGGGTTTGGGGGTTAATACTGTAGTTTATGGGTGTTAGTGTAATTTGTAGCTTATTTTTTATGTGTTTTGTGAATTTTTTTGTTTTGCAAAACACATAACTACAGGTCTTTGAATGCGGAATTGATCGTGGTAAAGGCCATAACGATCACGGAAAAGTCATACCACTTGACTTGTAATATCAAGTTGGTAACCATTCCGCACGCAAAGACCATATCGCACCATACTGTGTGACTAGTAATCTGGGCCCATATTTGTAGAGCATTGAAGCATAGGAGATATTTTACATTTAGACACCTGGAAACCCAAGCTGTGCTCCATAAGCTCTCTAGTTTAACCAATTGGTTAAACTGGCCCCTGATTATAGTTTAAAAAAATAAAAAACTAAAAAAAACAGCACTCTGAGAGCACAATTCAAAAGGTAAAATAATTGTATAAAATTAGATTTTGTAAAATATTTAAAGTAGTATGTAATATTACTGTCAGCAATACATTTATTACAGCTATTCCTTAGATTGACTGTCCCTTTAATTAGCTAATAAGAAGTATGAAACTGCATTTTCAGTAACAAATTACTGATGTCTGTTTTCTTCTGTCTGTCGGTTGCGTTCCACACAAAAAAGACTTTGGAGGATTCATAGTAAGGGTGGTTGTTATATGGAGGGAGTGTAGCGACAACTGTGTCAGGAGCGGACATGATGCATGATGTGAGTTGCTAATACAGCTCCGGCAGTTTTGTGCTGTGGCGGTAGAGGCTTGATTGGAAGTTGACGAGCTCTGATTAAGGAAATGTAGCAGTCTGCAGGACAGATTTGATGACACTCCTCTGCTATTGTAAAACTCCCCTATAAGTCTCTCAGTAAAGGATGGTCTATAATTATTGTTTATGTTTGCTGCCCGTATGATTGGATTGTTGCCAGCATATTTTTAGGATCAGTCGGGTTCATGTATAGACTGACCATTTTTATACTGGGCCCTAATACTTGAGGATAGCATAGATCTCACTGTTACCCCACTCAAGCACTACTCACTAGGGATGGGGGAATGTTTTGCAACATTCGAAAAATGAAACATATTTTTACACGTTTGTTTTGAATTTTGAATGTCTGTACAACATTCTAACATTCTAACATTCGTTTAATGTGATAGTATTTCTAGTGCTTTCTCTAAATGTAATATTCAAATTATGCAATATTCGAAATAGGAACATTCAAATTGATATATTTGTATCTATTATGTATCAATTTTTAAATCCCCTACCACATGAACTATTGAACTTCTGAATAGTATTTGTTAAATCGAATGTTACATTCAAAACTTTGAATGTGGATATTTGATCAAATTATAAACGTGAAAACGAAAGTAACATTCGAAAACCAGAAATAACATTCAATTACCAAATTTGAATGGATTTTAATTCTTGTCAACATTCGATTGAGATAATGTAATGTTGTGTGGGTTGCTACAGGCCCTGGGGCCTGGGCAGTGACTTGGCTTCAGTCAGTGCTGCTAGCTAGGGCCTAGTGCACCATGAATTGTAGACTAGATTTGTGATATTTATTTAGCGTTTGTATGGTCAAAACAATTTAATTAAAGAAAGCTAATTTAAAAAAATACAAATACATTTAAATGTCAAATGTCTTTGCTAAATCAAATGTTACATTCAAAATTTCGAATGTGGATATTCAGTCTAATTATGAGCATTCGAAAACAAAAGTTACATTAGAAAATTGGAAATAACATTTGTTTCATAAATTTTAAGGGGTTTACGTTCTTATCGACATTCATTTGTTTAAAATGAATGTCGACAGGACTATTAATTCAACCAAACTAATTCTACTTTGGACACATTCGCCCATCACTACTTGTTGGCTGTGACCACCTTTTTTAACAAAAGGGTTTAATAACTGGGTTAGATAACCATTTTGATATTAATGATATGGTTCCACTGTTTATTATCGCCTAGATTTAGAGTTCTGCGTTAGCCGTCAAAACCAGCGTTAGGGGGTCCTAACGTTGGTTTTGGCCGCCCGCTGGTATTTAGAGTCAGTCAGGAAAGGGTCCAGCCGTGACTTTTCCATACCGCAGATCCCCCTACGCCATTTGCGTATCCTATCTTTTCAATGGGATCTTTCTAACGCCGGTATTTAGAGTTTTGGCTGAAGTGAGCGTTAGAAATCTAACGACAAAACTCCAGCCGCAGAGAAAAGCCAGGAGTTAAGAGCTTTCTGGGCTAACGCCGGTTCATAAAGCTCTTAACTACTGTGCTCTAAAGTACACTAACACCCATAAACTACCTATGTACCCCTAAACCGAGGTCCCCCCACATCGCCGCCACTCTATTAAATTTTTTTAACCCCTAATCTGCCGACCGCACTGCCGCCACCTACATTATCCCTATGTACCCCTAATCTGCTGCCCCTAACATTGCCGACACCTACATAATATTTATTAACCCCTAATCTGCCCCCCCAACATCGCCGCTACCTTACCTACACTTATTAACCCCTAATCTGCCGACCAGACCTCGCCGCCACTATAATAAATGTATTAACCCCTAAACCGCCACACTCCCGCCTTGCAAACCCTATAATAAATAGTATTAACCCCTAATCTGCCCTCCCTAACATCGCCAACACCTAACTTCAAGTAGTAACCCCTAATCTGCCGACCGGACCTCGCCGCTACTCTAATAAATGTATTAACCCCTAAAGCTAAGTCTAACCCTAACACTAACACCCCCTAAGTTAAATATAATTTTTATCTAACGAAATAAAATAAATCTTATTAAATAAATTATTCTTATTTAAAGTTAAATACTTACCTGTAAAATAAACCCTAATATACCTACAATATAAATAATAATTATATTGCAGCTATTTTAGGATTAATATTTATTTTACAGGCAACTTTGTATTTATTTTAACTAGGTACAATAGCTATTAAATAGTTATTAACTATTTAATAGCTACCTAGCTAAAAGAAATACAAAATTATCAGTAAAATAAATCCTAACCTAAATTACAATTAAACCTAGCACTACACTATCAATAAATTAAATACAAATACCTACAAATAAATACAAATGAATACACTAACTAAAGTACAAAAAATAAAAAAGAACTAAGTTACAAAAAATAAAAAAATAATTTACAAACATTATAAAAATATTACAATTTTAAGCTAATTACACCTACTCTAAGCCCCCTAATAAAATAACAAAGCCCCCAAAATAAAAAAATGCCCTACCCCATTCTACAATAAAAATTGTAAAGCTCTTTTACCTTACCAGCCCTTAAAAGGGCCTTTTGCGGGGCATGCCCAAAAGAATTCTGCTCTTTTGCCTGTAAAAAAAAACATACAATACCCCCCCAACATTACAACCCACCACCCACATACCCCTAATCTAACCCAAACCCCCCTTAAATAAACCTAACACTAAGCCCCTGAAGATCTCCCTACCTTGTCTTCTCCACGCCGGGTATCACCGATCTGTCCAGAAGAGGGTCCGAAGTCTTCATCCTATCCGGGCGTTGTCTTCATCCAAGCGGGGGCTGAAGAGGTCCATCATCCGGCTGAAGTCTTCATCCAAGCGGGGGCTGAAGAGGTCCATCATCCGGCTGAAGTCTTCTATCAAGCGGCATCCTCAATCTTCTTTCTTCCGGATCCATCTTCATCCCGCCGACGCTGAACATCCTTCCTCCACGACGAACTCCCGACGAATGAAGGTTCCTTTAAGGGACGTCATCCAAGATGGCGTCCCTCGAATTCCGATTGGCTGATAGGATTCTATCAGCCAATCGGAATTAAGGTAGGAATAATCTGATTGGCTGATGGAATCAGCCAATCAGATTCAAGTTCAATCCGATTGGCTGATCCAATCAGCCAATCAGATTGAGCTCGCATTCTATTGGCTGTTCCGATCAGCCAATAGAATGCAAGCTCAATCTGATTGGCTGATCCAATCAGCCAATCGGATTGAACTTGAATCTGATTGGCAGTTTTTTCCTACCTTAATTCCGATTGGCTGATAGAATCCTATCAGCCAATCGGAATTCGAGGGACGCAATCTTGGATGACGTCCCTTAAAGGAACCTTCATTTGTCGGGAGTTCGTTGTGGAGGAAGGATGTTCCGCGTCGGCGGGATGAAGATGGATCCGGAAGAAAGAAGTTTGAAGATGCCGCTTGATAGAAGACTTCAGCCGGATGATGGACTTCTTCAGCCCCCACTTGGATGAAGACTTCAGCCGGATGATGGACTTCTTCAGCCCCCGCTTGGATGAAGACATCGCCCGGATTGGATGAAGACTTCGGACCCTCTTCTGGACGGATCAGTGATACCCGGCGTGGTGAAGACAAGGTAGGGAGATCTTCAGGGGCTTAGTGTTAGGTTTATTTAAGGGGGGTTTGGGTTAGATTAGGGGTATGTGGGTGGTGGGTTGTAATGTTGGGGGGGTATTGTATGTTTTTTTTTACAGGCAAAAGAGCAGAATTCTTTGGGGCATGCCCCGCAAAAGGCCCTTTTAAGGGCTGGTAAGGTAAAAGAGCTGTTAAATTTTTATTGTAGAATAGGGTAGGGCATTTTTTTTATTTTGGGGGGCTTTGTTATTTTTTTAGGGGGCTTAGAGTAGGTGTAATTAATTTAAAATTATTGTAATCTTTTTTTATTTTTTGTAATTTCGTGTTTAGTTTTTTTGTAATTTAGTGGCTTTTTTTTTTTAATTTAGTGTTTGTTTTTTTTGTAATTTAGTTTAGTTGATTTAAGTGTAGATAATTGTAGGTAGTTTATTTAATTAATTTATTGATAGTGTAGTGTTAGGTTTAATTGTAACTTAGGTTAGGATTTATTTTACAGGTAATTTGGTAATTATTTTAACTAGGTAGCTATTAAATAGTTCTTAACTATTTAATAGCTATTGTACCTGGTTAAAATAAATACAAAGTTGCCTGTAAATAAATATTAATCCTAAAATAGCTACAATATAATTATTATTTATATTGTAGCTATATTAGGATTTATTTTACAGGTAAGTGTTTAGCTTTAAATAGGAATAATTTATTTAATAAGATTTATTTTATTTCGTTAGATAAAAATTATATTTAACTTAGGGGGGTGTTAGGGTTAGGGTTAGACTTAGCTTTAGGGGTTAATACATTTATTAGAGTATCTGTGAGGTCCGGTCGGCAGATTAGGGGTTAATAATTGTAGGTAGGTAGCGGCGACGTTGGGGGGGCAGATTAGGTGTTAATAAATATAGGGGTCGGCGGGGGTTAGGGGCAGCAGATTAGGGGTACATAGGGATAATGTAGGTTGCGGCGGTGTACGGAGCGGCAGATTAGGGGTTAATAATAATATGCAGGTGTCAGCGATAGTGGGGGCGGCAGATTAGGGGTTAATAAGTGTAAGGTTAGGGGTGTTTAGACTCGGGGTACATGTTAGGGTGTTAGGTGCAGACATAGGAAGTGTTTCCCCATAGGAAACAATGGGGCTGCGTTAGGAGCTGAACGCTGCTTTTTTGCAGGTGTTAGGTTTTTTTTCAGCTCAAACTGCCCCATTGTTTCCTATGGGTATATTGTGCACAAGCACGTTTTTGAAGCTGACCGCGTCCGTAAGCACCGCTGGTATTTAGAGTTGCAGTGGCGGTAAATTATGCTCTACGCTCCCTTTTTGGAGCCTAACGCAGCCCTTCTGTGAACTCTAAATACCAGCAGTATTTAAAAGGTGCGGGGGGAAAATACACGCGTAGCTAACGCACCCCTTTGGCCGCAGAACTCTAAATCTAGCCGTATGTGTTTTCGGACCTACACAACATTTTTTTTGTGACACCTTGAGAAATATTTTTTTTCAATTTTTTTTTCTAATAACATTTTTGGTATTAATTTTAAAAGAGTAGTACTGTATTCCCTGTCTTTATAATATGAGTGTAGTGTATAATCTCTCAAATTATCATCTCTCAAATGAGTGTATCCTCTCCTTTTTTTTATTCAGATTTATTATAAGAGTATGTACAATTAGCTCATAAAATATAGTGGTTTTGTTTTGTATCATAATTCATAACTATTTCCTTTATGTTTAGAAATATAAGTGTACAGGGAAATAGAAAGATTAAAAAAAGATGAAGATAACAGACAGGTATAGGGAATGAATGGACTAACTGGCAGGAGAAAACAAGAGTAAATAAAAAAAAATGCACAGAGATGTCAAATGAGAAATTAGATGGAAGATTAGGAAAACACTTTGCTGTGGGCCTTTGATGTGCTAACACCTTGGTCCTAAGGCTTTTGACAAGTCTCACCAGGTGTACAAAAGCACACATCTTTATTTAGAATTACATGCAAATGATTTGATCCAATTACAAAGATCAGTTTATCTATACAACACTTGTATTTAGTACCTTTTTTTGTTGTTGCATGTAATTATATGTACATCAAACAAAATCAGTATTCATTTCCCTGGAGTTCTGTGATCATTAATTTAAATCAATCATTGATTTTCCAGGTGCTAAAATTAGCTAAAGGATTCTGGTTTTAAATTTGCTTAAGAAGTGGAGCTGCGTGTGTCTTATGTATGCAAGAGCAGAACAGGAGCAATTTAGATAATTACAAATACAGTCATATACAAAGTATGTGTTGTTGGAGTTTACCAAGATTGAATTGATTATTTAACATTAAAAAACAAATATATTATTGAAGAAATATTCACTATTTTTGTCAGCTGTTAATTTAAAGGGAAAATACATTTAAAAATTAGACTCTATCATATATAAAGAAGCAGAACATCATTTAAATATGCTTAGATACGTTTGTGTAATTTAAAACTGACAGGAAATGTATGTTAGTGTACAACTAATAATCAATAGTTTACTGGATGATACTGGGACAATTAATACTGAAGTATCCAAAGTTCATTGGATGATAGGGACAACTCTCATAACAGTATTGGTAGACAGGGACAAGCCTCCACAAGCATGAGAACAAAAAGTGTGATAATAGTGTGATAATCTGTATGAGGGTATGAAAATAATATGCTATAATTTGTTAGAGCATTTTGCTTTCCAATGAAGATCCACTGGTAACTGTATTTAAAGAGACATTAAACACTTTGAGATGGTAATATAAATTGATCAGTTGTATATATAAAAAAACTCTGCAGTATACTTTCATTATATATTTTGCTCCCTTTTCCTGTAAATCTTTTCTGAAATTGTGAGCTTTTTAGTTCCTGTTAGAAGTGGAAGTGCAGAACAGTGTTATATTCCAAACAGCCATTGGCTGCACACTCTAAGTCACCTATTTATAACTTTCCCTGATTGGCCACAGCAGAGAAGGTAACCTAAGTTACAACATGGAAACTCCCATTGTTTTATAGATACTAAAACTTTACACTTATTTTGTCAATATTTAAACACATAATAAAACTTAAAAAAATATTTCTACATGTTATTCTCAGACTTATCTTTTCTTTGAATGCATCATTCTATCTAGCATGTGTTTAGTGTTTAATGTCCCTTCAACTTCCTCAAAGTTGTTTACGCACCAGGCATGCTGCTCAGCCAGTACTGAGCAGGAAATAGCCAAAGAATGGAACTACATACAAATGCCACTCCTGATAGCCTCAAGTGGTTTAAAACAATTTTTGGCCACTGCATCCTGTGACAGCCTTCAAGCAATTACAAAATGCATATATGTAAATTCTGTGAATTCTTGGACATGCCCAGTAGGAGTGGGTGCCTCAGAAAAGTGTTCATATAAAAAAAAATATACATATTTAGATAATAGAAATGAATAGGAAAGTTGTTTTAAATTGCATGTCTTTGGTGTAGCTTTAAAGGAAAATTAAACACCTCTTTCTTTTGTGGAAAAAATGTGCTTGTCCCATGCCTAGCTTACACAATTTGCTTTCTGGCTTCTCTAGGGAATGTGAAATTCACATTTTTTACACAAAACTAATGCTGTTTAATTGCCCTTTAAGGACCAGATTACGCGTGGAGCGCAAAATATCGCGAGCACGATATTTGCGCTCCACTTAGTAATACCAGTGCACACAAACATGTGCTGGCATTACAAGTTAGGTGCAATGCGAATGCGACCAGAGGAGGCTACACTAAAGGTACAGTTAGACAGGTAGGAAGAGAACTATGAGAGGGCTGTGTCGCAAATCCTGAAGGGTTTGGAGCAAAAGAGGGTGGTCAACAGTATCAAAGGCTCAGGGCCAGCTGGGATTAAAAAGCAGCCCTGGGGGGGCGTGTCCGGGCTAGGGCCTAAAATGGCTTCTAAATTGGGAGCTCTCTAGAGAATAATTACAATCCGCCTTGTAATTAGGGTATTATTCATCCATCCAGGTAGAAACTGATTTTCATGAAATAGAGTACATTTTGCTGATCTGGATTATACTTATATTTCGAGAAAAAAAAGAAGTCTCCCAAACCGGACCGCAGGGATTTCTTGGCGGCCTACAAGGAAGGGAAACCCAGCACCCCCCCCCCCCCCAGGACACCGGGGTGAACAGAGTAAATATTGTACCTCTGCATTAATTTATTCATTCATTCTAATTTACACCCAGATTTGTAAAATGGGAGATATTGTTGCCACCATCAGAGACCTGCTCCTGGATTTTGAGCACAGGATGTGCTGCAGATTAGACCACCTGGCGTCCCACATGGAGCAAGTGCATGCCGAGATCACAGTGCCTAAGCCTGAGGCGGTGAGGAAGATAGCACCTAACAGCCAAGGAGTGATCTCAAGATCTACTACAGCCCAGCTTAATGCAGGAGGAGTTATGCTGTGCCCGCAGCCGATGGCCTGCGTGGGATCCTTACCTGGTATTCCGGTCCCGGCTCTGGAGGAGGCGGCCGGCCCTCCGGACGGGGACTCTGTATTGGCTAGCGCTCACAACGGGATCCGCATGGAGGCAGCTGCGGGTAGCTTAGATGCGGAGGCCATAGATCAGAGAGATGAGACCCCTCAGTACAAAGATGATTTCCGGCGATGGCGGAGCTTGCCCGCATTTCTCTGTTTCCAGCTGGATCTAGCGGAGGAGGCTGAAGGTTTGCAGAGTGAGAGGGAGACTCGGCAGGCCCTTGTCATGGTTGGAGGTATCTCTGGATCTGCTGTTGAACTTTGTGTATTCCCAGGCCTGTTGTTGGCCAGCTCATGCAATAGACGAGGTGTGGGCTAGAGTAGTAGGATGACTTGATGTGGGCCTTAGTTCTATAGTCCACATAATAACTGACCATCAGGTCGTCCTGCACGTATGTTTTACCTCTAGTGTCTTAATCTATTGGAAACACTGAAATGGACCTTGTGTGACCGGAGAGATATAGACTGTTATGATATGCATATAGCTCTTCAGAAATATGGAGTCCCTGTTATTATCAGACTTAGTTTCCAGAACGCTGGCCCCAGTTATATTTAAGGTTCTGAATGGACTCTATGCTTTCCTTAGTTTATTCACTCTTTATCTAGCCTGCACATGGGTTCAATTTTGCAAAAGATTCTAGTTCATTCAAAGCCTCTGTATGTTATTTTGTATGCCAGGTTGTGTCATTGTGATGATATATGTGTGTGTGGGTGTGTGTTTGTGTGTGTAAATATGTGCATGCATACGCTGTAACTACTGTTCAGCATTCCTAATGTACTACACTTGGCGTTAAATTATATGTAGAACTCCATAGAGAATCTTGTTACCATAAGGTTATGATGAGAGTTAAGTATATAACATGTGTTACTTATTGGTTGTAGGGGCTGCCCAAAACACTCATCACAAATACCATTTCATACTCCATAGGACTCCCTAGGACAAAGCGTATCTTAAAGATTGTAATACTTGCATGTCATGTGTAAAGCATAAGAGAGTATATTTCTATAATTGGGGTAGAGCTACTGGGGATTTCATGAGCATATCAGTGTTAAAGAAGCATTTTTGGCCCATACTGGAGCATCACAGAGGCTCAAAACATACCTATATGTCTTTGTTAGTTTACTTTATTTAGAATAGGTCCAAGAGTGGACCTGATAATATTTACCCCACTATATACCCCTGGATACTACTCTAAAGCTGTGGCCCATGAGTGGTCGCAAATTCTTTTTTGTTGGGGTAAGTTTCACTTTCACGTGTTTAAGAAGTCTAGGGGATTGTCTTACTTTATTAAATTATTTTGCCTTAGCATGGGGTCCATAAGTGGCCCTATTAACATTCTCCCAACCTCCACCCCTTACTTATATTTGCCGAATGTGACTGCTAACTTTGAGCCAGGGGGTACTTTATTTCTAATTTTTTTGGGTGACTCTTTGATCCTGTATGTAATATATGTTATGCTGAAGATATCAAGGACACGCTCAAGCCTGCATAGGTTACAAATTAGTTATTGCATTTAGGCTTTTAGAAAGCTAGATGTTTTTTTTTTTTGTGTTATATGTCCTTTTGTACATGTACTTTTGTAAAATGAGGCAATATCCATGGCTGGAAAATGTACCTTTGGGTTGAGTTAAGCTTTGATCCTACAGATGCGAAGACATGCTTGTTTAATTAATTATGCAAATACTGATGTATGACAAATGGGCATGTTGCCATGATGTCTCTTTCTGAAATTTTGTGTTTGTTTGCCATTTTACCTCAATAAAAAACTATTTAAAAAAAATAAAAAAAAATAAAAGCAGCCCTGGAAAATTTGGAGACCAGCCCTATTTTCCGTTTAATTAGTAGAATGTGCATGCCCCATTTTTCTCAAAGGAGAATACTGGGATACTTCCACCAATTTTTCTTCCAGAATTATATTATATTAGTTTGTTTTTTTTAAAAATGCTAGAATGTTGTTATATAGGTACCCTACAACCCAAGTAAATGAATTAATCACTCCTTTAAATGTAAGCATTCCAGCCGCAGCTGCTGCAGCCCACCGGGAAATCTCCTGGTATTCTGGTAGGCCAATCCAGCATTGCAAAGGCTACAGACAGATAGAGGAGGATTAGCAGAGAGAAGTGTTTTGCTGATTTTTCTTTGCATAGATGATTTGTAGATGATACATTTATAAAGCCTATAAATGTATAGTTTTGCTTATTTTTAAATAACATTGTGCTGATTTATAGCCCCAATGTTTTATATGTACTAATGTCTACAGACTCCTGGTTGTGTAATGGGTCTTTTCATATGCAGGGGAGGGGGAGTAGCTGCCTGGTCCTGCTTTCCCAGCCCCTTTCAGTGGGCGTCCCAGCCTAACCTCATCAACAATGCTAGACTGGCAGCTTCTTAGTAAGTTTTTCAAAGGTTTTATACTGGATTTTTATATCAGTATCTGGGCATATTCTTCTTTATAGTAGAGTCTATTACATGTAGTTATGAAAATTAGTGTACATTGTCTCTTTAATGGTCCTTTAATACTGTACAGCCTGCATTTCAAGTCATTAGGAATACACTAAAAGGGGACTTATAGTACAATTTACATTTAACAACTCCCCTTGTTGTAAGAACTTTATATATCAACATAAGTGAGCATTCAGTCTGGTATATTGCTCAAAACTTGTTTATACCTAATTCCATAGTGTATGTTGTATTGTGCCTGTTATTCATTGACCTGACTTAGTAATTTAGTTGTGAGCCTTACAATTTTGGGAGCTTTTAGAATTACATTAAGATATTAATCTAATGTATGAATATTGCTTATGTTCCACTTCATGTACAAAGTTCTGTAACATTTAGACATGTGCATGTAGTGTATTTGGCAGTAAGAAGGCAGCTATCTATAACTATCAGTAGAGGTGGGTTACCTATAACTTTTGACTCTTTGATGGCTCAAGCACTGGTATTTTGTGACTGTTGATCTTATATGCAGGCAGCCTGTAATGCTTCTATAGACCCTTTTTCAAAACAACTGTACAATACTGTGTTCAGCTGTCATAAAAATATATATTAGGCAAACCATAATGCAGAAGGTAAAATAATATTAATAATAATAATAATAATAATAATAATAAAAAATTATTCTCTGTATTGAGTTAACCCTTGCTGCAGTCTAACTGAAATCATTGTCTTCTGATTAGGGTGACCATATTGCCGCTTTAAAAAGGGACACATATGAAAAATACATATGTTAGGGTTCTTATACAAAACATTTATTTTTTTACAGCCCTGGAAACAACCCTGACATATGTATTTTTCATATGTGTCCCTTTTTAAAACCGCAAAGTATGGTCACCCTACTTCTGATGGCCTCTGCCACAATTTAACTCTAGCCACTACTCACTCAAGCGTCTTATCCACTGATTTCAGCCAAGATTCTCTCCCACACACTGAAAGTAACCCCAAAGGATGAGGCGATTCCCCGTCCACCACTATTAACCCTAATTGTGACCTCTCCATCACAAATAAACATAACCATTCCCCGGGGGCGGAGCTTGGCTGCACTGGGTAATGGCCGCGTTTTAGAGAAGCTCCTGGGCCCTCTTTACCCAGTTCAGCACTAAATAACTGACATGCAGGGGGGAAAAGCTTCCTTCGAAGGGACAAAATTAAGGTGACCACTCGGAGACCACAGGACAGCTGTCAGACGGACAGCTAGCAACAGTTAAAGCATCAAAGTTTCCTGAGTGCTCCATTGCCTATACACGCGAGCGCAACATCAGACTACAGAAGCGTGACACAGCATGGCGCAGGGCCGAGAAGCAGCATCTAGGGGAAAGTAAGGAGAGAAGGCTGCACACAATAAAGCACCGGAGCGGCTGGACCCGCCATACATCTTTTATTCGAAAACCGCTGCGGAGGTGTTAGGTGAGCACATAGCCGACAGCTAACACAGCAATAACACAGCAATAAACAGCGCAGGCTCGCACTGAGAGGTCACAAAGCATAGCGGAGACCCAAAATAGCCTATTATCATATCTGTTGCCCAAAGTACAAGTAGGGGGGAAAAAAGCACTCACTCACAGAGAAAACCTGACATATATAACAAAAAGTGACTATAATACAAGAGAACCAGAGAGAAAAGACAGAGAAAAATCTACAACATAAGTTATAGACTACATTTAACAACCCAACATATATCAATTAACCTCAGAGAGCTGACTTTTGTGAAGCACACTTATACTTAAAGTGAATAACTGGTGAATGAAACGCACAAGTGCAATCTCACACTCAGGGAGGAATAACTACACACAAAAATCTTGGGTATGCCAGCAAAAAAACAACCTAAGACAGACACTCCTGCTAAATTAAAAAAAATAAACCAATATCTGAAACCTATAGAAAACTCTGGAAATCAGATCACAGATTCTACAGAAATGGCTCTAAAGACAGCGCAAGACCCAGACTTGCAATCTGCTGGTGCTTCATGTGATATCACCAAAGCTGACTTACAACACTTAGCAACCAAAGATGACATTAATTCTGCTATGTCTGATATGAAAGAAATGTTTAATGAGATGAAAAAAGACATTAAGAAAGTAGAAAGAAAATTGTCAACTCTAGAAGAAGGACATAATGTTGCGACACAGGACATACAGCATCTGTCCCAGCTCTCCTATGATCAAGAAGAAGTTATACATAACCTCATGGAGAAGGTGGAAGACCTCGACAACAGAGGACGCCGCAATAACTTGCGGATAAGAGGGGTCCCCGAAAGCATACACCCCCCGGCCATACCGGGATATTTACAAGACCTCTTTAGAACCATAAAGGGAAACAACACAGCCCCGATTGTTACTATTGAACGGGCCCACAGAGCACTAAGAGCTAAACCCCCGGCAAAGGCCCCACCGAGAGACATCATTGTGAAATTTCTTAACTTTGCAGAAAAAGAAGAGATCCTAAAACACTCACGTCAGAAAAAACAAATCACACACGCTGGTATAGACATCCAGATCTTCACAGATTTAAGCCCAACTACTCTGCAAAAGCGTAGAGACTTGCAACCTGTGACAACGGTTCTGAGGGCCCAGAAGATTCCTTACAGATGGGGGTTCCCAGTAAGCCTCACAGCCACAAAGGGAGACAAATCAGCAGTACTTCACACATTAGAAGATATTCCTGCTTTTTGTGAAACGCTACAGATAGAGATCCCAGTCCCCACGGACCTACTACAGCCACACACAATTAGAAAACTCCTCACAACAAGCTCCAGAGACAACTCGAATCCACCTTTCTCCAAGCCCACAGAAAACTAGGATCTCACCTTGAAGGGAAATCTTATTTGTGGACTCTTGCTATCCACTCTTCAGCATGGACATGATGTATGCTGTCACTGAGAATAGAGAAATGTCCATAAGCTCAACACTCTCAGGACAGATGAGTATCTTACTTCTGTTAATGTACATGATAGTGTTGTTTAATAATGCCATTCAAATGTTTAACTTGTACCTAGAAATTGTATGTTTATGACTTGTGAATAATAAGATCCAGGTATAGACACTGAACACCACTAATTTACAGGTTCAGCTCTAAGAAGTAGTATACCCTTCACTTTCTCTACTTGGATTTTATATCCACAACCCCCTGCATGCCGAGATCTCATGTACAAGCATGAGTGACATATACTTATTTTAACCCATGCTTGGTGCCCCTGGGAAAGAGGGCCCCTTCCCTCAATTCGTGCACCAAGGTTATAATAGTCTTGATTTATCGTTTAGTTCAGTTTATATTTACGTTTGTGTTACCAAAGTGCCTATATTGAGCTTTACTTACCTAACTGTTACTGGCACCTGATTTCCTTCCCCTACCTATCCTCTACCCCTACCTAAATCACAGGGCAATCACATAGGCCTAGTCATTTGGCGATACAGCACTCATATAGTCATTGGAGCTAGGTGGGACTGTTCATACAAAACACCCGTAGTTCCCAGCACATACTAGCATAACACACAAATTGGATATGGCTACACCTCCTAAAACACATAAGATAAACATCTTATCAGTTAATGTCAAAGGGTTTAATATCCCCCAAAAAAGGTCAATCATTACACATGATTTAAACAGACTAAAAGGTGACATAGTCCTACTTCAGGAAACACACTTCAAAAAAGGGGCTGAACCAAGATGGTTTAACCGCTCATATCCCACCGCTTATTTCTCCTCTGGACCAGCGAAGAAGTGTGGGGTGGGTATTCTCATCAGACAAAATATACCTCTGAAAATTACAAATATAGAAAAAGACACAGAGGGCAGACTGCTTATACTGACTGGCCTATTACATGGGTGACCGATTACAATAATAAACGTTTATTTCCCAAACAGGGCACAGGCTGCATTCATGTGGACTCTGTCTGGAAAAATCCTGGACAATATGAAGGGGGTGACATTTTTGGGTGGAGACTTAAACGTACCACTACACCCAGAGATAGACACGTCAAAAGGCAACTCAAACATACCCAGAAGAGATATCAACCATATAAATAGCCAAATAAATACATTAGCCTTATATGACACATGGCGCACATTTCATCCATCGGTCAGAGACTATACCTTTTTCTCCAGCCCACACGGTATATACTCAAGACTCGATTATATATTTACTGATTCTATAGGCCTTACAATGATCAGACATACCTCGATATATCCCACTACATGGTCAGATCACGCACCAGTGACTTGCCAATTAGAGTGGCCTGACACCCCGATCACGCCATATATATGGCGGTTAGATGACAGCTTACTAGACCACCCGTTGATACAACCAGACATCGACAAAACCTTATCAGAATACTTTCGGATTAATGACACCCCAGACGTGACATGGTCAAACATTTGGGAGGCACACAAATGTGTCGTAAGAGGAGTGTTACTGAAACATAAAGCATAACTTACTTAAACAAAATAGGACCAGATATGACAATACACTCCAAGACCTCAGGAAATTAGAACAAGAACATAAAAAAGATCCCAAAAACACAGAATTTAAAAACCGTCTGGATTACACCAGGAAGGAGTTTAATACACTATTACAACATGAACAGCACAAAAGAGATTTTCGATTACGCCAGCGCTACTATGAACAAGGGGATAAGGCGAGGAAAATGCTGGCAAGAGCACTTAAGCGTAGACAGCTTAAAACGCATATACACCACATTAAGAATAAGGCTAACCAGATAAAGCACGACAGTGCATCAATTGCCGAGGTATTCCGTTCATACTTCTCATCCCTGTATAATCTAAGTTCTAAGACAGTTGACAACCTCACAGTAGATACAAAGAAACAAATAATAGCTGACTATCTAGAAGGAGTCGATTTACCCAAACTAGACAAAGACCAGGCAGAAAAATTAGACTCACCGTTCCACATTAAAGAAATCCAAGATGCAATAAAATCCCTCGCATCAGGGAAAAGTCCAGGTCCAGACGGATTCGGAGTAAAATATTATAAAAAATGTGTACATATACTTGCCCCGAAGTTGCTACTTCTCTTTAACTCAATTAAACAGTTAGGAGGCTTCCCGGTTTCTATGCTAGAGGCACATATTATCAAAACCCGGTAAAACCCCAGACGCACCCGAAAACTTTCGCCGATCTCCCTTCTGAATACAGACATAAAGGTGTATGCCAAAATACTAGCAAATAGATTAAACCCTCTGCTCACACAATTAATATCTTCTGATCAAGTTGGTTTTATACCAGGGAGGGAGGCAAGAGATAACACCATTAAGGTGTTACAATTGGCATCCCTAGCTCGTAACACCGGCCAGGACCTAGTCCTGATCTCCACGGATGCCGAAAAAGCCTTCGACAGGGTGGACTGGAATTTTCTAGAAGCCACCCTGCGAGGGATGAACATAGGTAACGACTTTATTGCAAATATCCTTTCCCTATACGCTAACCCAACAGCAAGAGTCAAGACCAACTCGGTCCTGTCAGAACCCTTCAACATCAGGAATGGGACAAGGCAGGGGTGCCCACTGTCACCTCTACTGTTTGCAGTGTCCATAGAGGCTCTAGCTTGTAAGATCAGATCACAAAAGGAAATAAAAGGCATTCTCACTAAAGATAGGGAGTATAAGTTAGCAATGTATGCTGACGACATACTATTAACACTGACCAAAATAGAGAGCTCCCTCCCACCTTTGTTAAAAACCTTTGAGGAGCACGGCAAAGCCTCGAACTTCCATTTAAATCTGTCCAAGTCTGAACTAATTAATATCAACGCCCCAGTACCAGTCATCTCAGCTCTCAGATCTATATGCCCCATCAAAATACAACAATCCCAAATAAAATATCTAGGCATTCAAATCACCCAACATTTTAGCGACCTAGTCAAACAAAATTACATACCACTCTTAAAAGAAATCACAAATGATTTGTCTAGGTGGAAAAATAAAACACTGTCTTGGATAGGTAGAATACACGCCGTAAAGATGAACGTCCTTCCTCGCATCCTATACGTTCTACAGGCTCTGCCTATCCCCCTACCAAAAGATTACCTAAGCCAGCTACAGGGCAACATAGAGAAGTTCATATGGAATGGAACCAGGCCTAGAGTCCCTAGAAAAACTTTGCATTTTCCAAGGGAGGGGGGTGGATTGGGCTTACCGGATCTCAGCCTGTACAGGATGGCAATACTCCTGCAGAGAATAGTGGAGTGGAGCCATAATCTAGATACCAAGCAATGGATCGACATAGATAGGGAAATACTACATGTTGACAATGTGGGAGGATTGGCCTGGTTACAAGCAAAACAGAGATCAGAACATATTAACGACTTCCCGTTGCTAGCGGAGGTATTTCAAAAGTGGGACTCACTGATAGCCACTAGCACACATATAACAACCAGACCGGCACCACTAACCCCACTTCTGGGGAATCCTGACCTCCCATTCATGACAAAGCATAAACCACCCTCAAGTAAACCGAGTCAGTTGAAAGACCACATACTCAATACAGTTATGAGCGAGGGGAAGATATTACCGCTGTCAAACCTAGGGGAGATAATAGGTGATCATCCACAAAATTGGTATATACATGCACAGTTATCTCACTTCGTGAACACACATAGATCACAAAATAACCTAAAAAGACGACTTACACGTTTTGAGAACCTGTGCACTACACCGCTCCCCCCCCCCACCATCTAATATCAAAATTATACAAGATACTAATGAACCTTGACGATGAAGAACTATCCTCATATTGCCATAAATGGTGAAGAGAATTAAACTCAGAAATTTCATATGCAGATTGGACGCGGATTTTCCGCAACCACAAAAAAGAATCTCTGCAAAGGTTCAAGAAATGAACTTTAAATTTATGTCCAGGTGGTATCTTACCCCTGTGAGATTACAAAAAATCTACAAACAGGCGAGCGATAAGTGTTGGAGGGGTTGCGGAGTAGCTGCAGATATACATCATGTGTGGTGGGGCTGTGAGAAAATGGGAAACTTCTGGGAACATGTTATAAGACACATAAACAAAACTCTGGACACACAAATCGCCATAGACCCTAAGATACTGCTGTTTCATAACCTGCCAAACCTTAAAGATGATTCCAAACAAAACCTCTTGTTTATAATGCTTAATAGCGCTAAATGACTGATACCGCTAAATTGGAAATCTACAGAAATCCCTAGCCTGGCATCTGGGAAACAGCAAGTAGACAATCTCCTCCTTATGGAAAGATACCACTTCCTGGTGATAGGCAAATTAGAAACACATGAATATATGACGATGCGATGGAACGCACATAAAGATGACTGACATAGAAATATAGTAAGAGTTAGGATATTTCGGCTAATAGACCAACACCACTAATCCGCCAAACATACACTCTTTAGGTAGATTTGCCCTGACAACTGCTTTCCCTCCCTCTCTTCCCTACCCTATTTTTCCACCCCTAATGCCGTTAAAATTGTTACAATTTGTTTTATACCTCAGATATATACGAAGTAGCTGAGCAATTCAGCATATGTTTCATTAATAGATTATGATCAGATGGACACTACTCTCCTCCATGCGGAGATCTCGCCCTCATAACCCTCACCACCCAACTTTGACTATAGACTCTCCTCAGCCCAAAAGCGGTTTGAGAAAACACCTGGGGTTGGTGGAGGTTAAGCTATATAGCTAATTCCGAGCTCAGAAAAGATTCAAACTTGTCTATCATCAGTTTTCAGATGCCATTACTGTTTATTTATGTTATCTTTATGGAAGGTTATACTGGCTCACATTGTAACCAGAGCCAAGTTTGTATATTGGATTTTATGTTAATAAAGCTCTTTAAAAAAAAAAAGACAATGTTTCGGATTAAAAAAAAACAAAAAACATAACCATTCCCCATGTCCCAAACGTAACCCTAATCATGGCCTCCCACACCATAAATACAGCAAATGGGTGACCTGTCCCCCCCCCAATTTTGCCAACAAAGCGTAAAACTGTCACTAACAGTATCATCTATTAGAATCTTTAGCTAAGAACCATAAAGCACATATCTAATAGCATTTAATCATAAAAGTAAATTACACTGTGGCCACAGTTAAAAAAAAAAAAATAGTGATATAAGTACCAGACAAAAAGTATATTAATTTATTTTATAACACAACTGAAAAGTCCCATTTAAAATGAGGGAAAACTCTTTAAAGATATCGACTTTTCGGTGCTAAACAAAATAGTCAATATCTGCTGTTTAATGTAGACAAATGCAAATTGGCTGTAATGTTGAGAGACAGTGGCCTCTAGTTATGAAGGTCTGGCGGACCTGATCCGACACTGCGGATCAGGTCCGCCAGACCTTGCTGAATACTGCGAGCTGGTGCAATGCCGCCCCCAGCAGACTCACGGCCAATCGCCGCCAGCAGGGGGGTGTCAATCAACCCGATCATACTCGATCGGGTTAATTTCCAGCGATGTCTGTCCGCCTGCTCAGAGCAGGCGGACAGGTTATGGAGCAGCAGTCTTTGTGACCGCTTCATAACTGCTGTTCTGGCGAGTCTGAAGACTCGCCAGAAACAGGGGCCATCAAGCTCCTTACGGAGCTTGTTACATAGAGCCCAGTGGGTCAATAATCCAAATGATGAATAATACGTAAATTGTGAAACAGAAAGGAAACAGCTCCCATTTGCTTAGTAACCCTCACTCAATAAACCCCTCCCATCTGGTATAAAAATCATCACGCCTATTCCTAATATCTGGTGCAAACAAACTCTAGGGCTAGATTTATTAACGCTGAGGAGTACTGTATGCCTCAGCTCGCCTGTGGCGGGGTGAAATTACCCGCAGGTATTCGCCATTGCACACGAGCGCAATTTTTCGCTCGCGTGCAATCCCGCGCACAGCCAATCCCGCACGGGCAGGAGCTGTCGATCTTAGGGAAGCAGCGGTCTGGTGACCGCTGCTTGATAAATCACGGCGAACAAGTTCTTGTGAGAACTTGCAGCCGTAGAGGCTTGATAAATCGAGCCTAAATTTAATTATGCTAAACACTCCATGTGATCCTACAATGTAAAACAACTTCTTCCTATTGCTAATTCCCCACTAGATCTAACTCCCTATATGAGTCCTGTCATAAATAATAAATAATACCCTTCAACACAATTGTCTTCCCCTTACTCCCCCTAAATTACAAAAATTAGAAAAAAAGGGTCTTTCATTTTCAATCTCTTCTGGTCAGCACCATCCAGTCCTTGCCATACTAATCCTTGCCGCATTATGGTTCTTTTAAGTGGTTCCTCCTCAGTTTATAGAAATATTGCAATCCTGCTTGGTTGAACAGGCTAGCCAATTAGGACTGATAATGGGATGGCTGTCACAATTATGTATGAACATGTTTCTGGTTGGCTGAAGCACTGAACCATCACTAGTTGAGTAAGGTACAAGTGAGACTACTTTATCGTCACGTGGTGTTGATGTTTTTCCATTTGTACCTCAAAAATATGTATTATAAGGATATACATATTTATCTATTTATATAAAGTTATGGAGTTACACCCTTTAAGTAAAAAGTAAACTAAAAAGTTATGACAACAGAAAGAGAACACTATGGGGTATATGTATTAAGCAGCAGATGCTGCAATCTACCCCCGTAGTTTCATAAGGCCGCTGCTCCTTAACTCACAGCAATCATCCCGATCAGATACGATCAGCATGATTGACACACCCTGCTAGCGGCTGATTGGTCACGAATGTGCTGGGGCAGCATTGCACAAGCATTTAACTAGAAATGCTTGTGCAATGTTAAATTCCGACAGCGTATGCTGTCGGCATTTAGCAATGTCGGGTGGACATGATTTGCTACATCGAATCATGTCCGCCCACCAGTTGTTAAATCAGCCCCTATGTATGGTTTAGGCAGGAAACAGCACTAACTATCCTAGGAATTTTAACCCAAATACTCACTGTCTATATTTGCATTATATCTGCAACAGAATTATCAGTATAGGTGGGTTAGAATGCTATCTGAGATTCCAGTGATTGTTCAAGTTTACTCTAATCTGTTTTTTTTTTGTGTGTGTGTGTGTTATATAGTTAAACTGTTCTCAGACACCCTCAGCCTAGCATTTAAAGATATCCCTATTCAAATAATCTGTGTCTTTGTTTGACCACATATTTTTACATTTAGAAAGAGAAGTATTCTGGGAACGAACAACAACTCAGTAATTGTTCTAATACCACCTGGGAGTAGCTCCTGACCACCTATTTTTACCAGGTTATAACCATGAGAACGGCTCTACTGGGGGCTGACAGGCTTGTTTGCTTATTCTTCACTAAATAATTTTAATTTTGGTATGAAAATGGTTGCTCTCAGTCTGCCCTAGATCACAGTATTGAGTAGCATGTCAGCTCATCCTTAAAGGGACAGTATACACCAATTTTCATTTAACTGCATGTAATAGACACTGCTATAAAGAATAATATGCACAAATACTGATCTAAAAATCCAGTCTAAAACCGTTTAAAAACTTACTTAGAAGCTCCCAGTTTAGCACTGTTGAAAAAGTAGCTGGAATAACCACTGTAAGTAGAAATGTATATTGTGTTTATAGATACCACAGAGATATATAAAAGGGTACAATAAATAAATTACAACAGGGAAGGTAGAATGGGGATTACAGGTTTATTATTTATGTATTTGTTTGTTAGAGACAAAAGGCGTAGCTAGTTATTTTATTTATATTTAATTATAGAGAATCTACAGTATTAGCTATCTATTTGTCTATATATCAGCTGTCTATTATTCTAAATATAGTATATAAACCCACACAAATATATATTACCAATAGATGAATAGACAATTTGTATGCTATGTAAGGAAGACACTAAATACAATTTGCATCTACAATGCTTTCAAAGTTTTCAATAAAAGTATGCGTAAGGCTTACTTCTAGGGGAACTGAACAGGCTCCTAATGGCTGTTTTTGCACCCCGCTGAGTGCTCAGCGCCAGTCCATGCCACCGGCTACAGCAAGCCTTTATTAAAGGGATAGGAAAGTCAAACAAATTAAACTTGCGTGACTCAGATAGAGCATGTCCTTTTAAAACACTTTTAAATGAACTTCTATTTTTAAATGTGCTTTTTAAATGTGCTTTTTTCTTATGGTACCCCTTGTTTAAAATTAATACTCAGATATCCTACATAGTAGGAGCTAGATGCTGTTTGGTGCCTGCACACAATTGTCTCTTGTGATTGGCTAAAAAGATGTGCTCAGTTAGCTGCCAGTGGTACAATGCTGTTTCTTCAGCAATGGATAACAAGAGAATGAAGCAAATTTGATAATAGAAGTAAATTTGAAAGTTTTTTGAAATGTTATGTTCTATCCGAATCATGACATTTATGCACTGATGGGTAGTATAGCCAGTTACTTACCTTATTACCAACCCCATCAGCTACACAGAGAGTGCACTGGTTGCACTGCATATACACTTTGATGCTATACTGTATGGAGGACATATGTGTAGCTTATAGGTTGTGTAATACAGAAGCTGATTGGCTGTATCGCCTGTGAGTGCAAAAGTTTAAAAAGTCATGTTGTGGGATCTGGTGATGCAGGATCATACTGAGCACTTAGGGCTCGCTTCCATTGAGTTGTTAAAAATGGAGCCGTAAGCTACCGAAGTTGCCGACAGCTAAAAGTAATTTACGGATCTATTTTACAGGTTTCCATTGAAATATGTTGCGCATTGCGTGCAGTCGCTCTTTTCGTATAGATATAAGTTAACATTGTGTTAATGCTTCAATCCGACATTGGATTTTTTGAAAATCGATTAGTTGCTATGGTCACCTGACCTTACACTATAACATTTACATTTAGGGGCCCATTTATCAAAGGGCTTGCGGACCTGATCCGACACTGCGGATCAGGTCCGCAAGACCTCGCTAAATGCGGAGAGCAATACGCTCTCCACATTTAACATTGCACCAGCAGCTCACAAGAGCTGCTGGTGCAACGCCGCCCCCTGCTGACTCGCGGCCAATCGGCCGCCAGCAGGGAGCTGTCAATCAACCCGATCGTATTCGATCGGGTTGATTTCCGGCGGTTCCTGTCCGCCTGCTCAGAGCAGGCGGACAGGGTTATGAAGCAGCGGTCTTTAGACCGCTGCTTCATAACTTGTGTTTCTGGCGAGTCTGAAGACTCGCCAGAAACACGGCCCTTCAAGCTCCATACGGAGCTTGATAAATGGGCCTGCTAATGTCTACACTCCTTACCTGTGATCACCTCTAAAGAGAAATAAAAACAAACATACATTTATTTATAATACATATTTTTTTTTTTACTATAAGCAAATACTATTTTGTATTATAATTATATTTTCCACTTTATTAATATATGTAATATATATATATATATAGGCAAAGGTCTTGTTTGAATTTTGTAGATATGTATATATATATATATATATATATATATATATATATATATATATACTGTAATAAATAAAGAGAAGTCCAACGAAGCCAAATGATGAAAATAAAATCTTGTTCACTTTATTCCATTAAAAAGTAGAAGGTAGTACAAAACCATGTGGTTAGGTAGTTAGCATGGTATAGTCTGACCGGTTTCAGTCATATTGACCGTAATCATAGAATAGCACCTGTAAGAAGGTGCTCCCTTTTATGCTAAACACACAATGATTTGATTGGTTAAAAACAAATGCCAACACTTAACCCTTTAGAAGCTTACACTAATTAACATATACATACTATACAAGGTATTTACATTTAAATCACACAATGTTGATGATAGACATTAGAAGATGCCCAGAGTTATACTTGCAATGAAAATGGAGAATGAATATACAAAATACATCAGAACATACAAGAATACATGTGTATGAATGTGCAAAAGCAAATGCCAAAATAAGCACTCACATATACAAACAAGAATGTACATTTATATATGTGTGCTGGCCAATGCAAATATGCAAAAAGTGTTTTTGGGCAATGCATACACATGTATAATCATAAATGAACTCAAAATGATAACATGAAGAGATATCAATATACAATACACCAGAATGAGCAAAGGGGGAAGAAGTAGAGGAACACAGATAGATCTCTACGCAGGTATAGGAAAAGGCGCACATATACACACTCATATATATAAAAATATGTAAATGTATACTCACATCCACATACATATACTTAGAGTTATGTGGAAGTCACTGAAAAATTATGCATCAAGCATTGGTTTTAAGGCACCAATTTTATGTGTAGAAAGAGCACCCTCAGAAGTTGAACATCCTGGAAAAATAATAATGATAACACATGAAAAGGGTATAACTAATACTATTCTGTATAGGAAGGAGTTTAATTAGTTAAATCTACTTTTAAAACACCATCGAAACATACATTAAGATAAAGTGTTAAAGAAGCCTATATAGAAAACCTGAATGGTATACCTTAAATAACTGATGTGTATAGTAATCCTAAAGATTAGAAAAATATAATGTATTTACTGAAATGTCTCACTTATATGAAAAATATCACATTTGAGAGGTCTGTAGAATAATTATTATATTAGTAAAATGAGGTCTAAATGACATTTATCATTTCTGCCAGAAGTTTATAATGTCATTCTCTGAGTTAAAACCCAATGGTACTAAACATCTGGTTTTAAAAATCCAGTATATTTCTTGTTTACAGAGTATAGACAGCTTATCTCCACCTCTAGGCGGTATTTTTATTTGTTCAATAGCCTGCCATTTAAAATGAGTCACATCTTGATGGTGGCAGTCTATAAAATGAGAGGAGAGTGCTGAACATCTGCGTTTACTCGAAATGTAAGACAGATGTTCTCTGATTCGTTTACCGACTTCTCTAGTTGTTCTTCCTGTATATTGTTTTCTACACTGGGTGCACTTAATTATGTAAATGACAAAGGTGCTTTTGCAATTTATGCATCCCTTAGTATCATACTGTTCTCCTGTAACATGTGATCTAAAAGTATTTGAGATACTTAGATGATCACATGATGTACAGGTTTTTCGGCCACATTTATAGGTGCCATTGTGTCTCATCCAGGATGACCCAGAGGTTGAGTCAATCCTTAGCATACTTGGTGCAAGAATGTTGCCCAAGGTAACATTCCTTTTAGGAACGAACATGCAGCCTTGTTCAATAGTCTGTCTAAAACCTTTATCTCCCATCAAAATGGGAAGATTTTTCTTGACTATTTTGCATACATCATCATATTGATTTGAATATGATGTGATAAATTTTGGTTTAGACAAATTCTGATTGGATCTATTATCCTCGGGTCTGCCCCTGCTGTTAAGCAGTTGCGATCTATCAATTTCTTTGCTAGAAAAATAAGCTTTGTTGATGGTACTTTTTGGATAACCTCTCTTAAACATACGTGTTCTCAGATCTCTGCTTTCAGACTGAAAGGTACTTTGCTGAGAACAGTTTTGTTTAGCTCGTAAAAATTGGCCTTTAGCAATGCCTTTGAACACATGCTGTGGATGACAGCTACGTGCATGTAAAAGGCTATTGCCAGAGATGGGCTTACGGAAGAGAGCAGAGTTCACTTTGCTGTATTTGGCATCACCTGAGAGGGTGACATCCAGAAAGTTAATCTCAGTTTTATGCCATTCATACGTGAATTGCAATCCCACATTGTTAATGTTTAAGATGGCAACAAAGTCACTGGCCTTCTGAATATCAGATGACCAAACTAACAGTAAGTCATCTATAAATCTGACATATTGAACAATATGTTCAGAGGGGGCACCACTACCTCCATAGATGTGGCACCTCTCCCACCAACCCATGAAAAGGTTGGCGTAAGAGGGGGCAAACTTTGCCCCCATAGCAGTGCCACATCTCTGGAGGTAGTAGCGACCCTGGAACATAAAGAAATTATGCTCCAGTAGAAATTGTACGATTCTCACAATCAATTTCTTTGATACAGATGACAAATCAGTGAACAAATCAAGGATAAATTCCACTGCATACAGACCATGGACATGTGGAATCGAGGAGTACAGGGACACCACGTCAATGGTGAGCCAACTGTACTCCTCCCTCCATGCCAGAGGCTCCATGATCTGTAGAACATGCAATGTGTCCCTAACGTAGCTAGGTAATAAGTGTACTAGTGGCTGTAGGTAATCATCAACCCACTTGGATAAAGGCTCCAGTAAGGAACCTATACCAGCCACTATGGGTCTTCCCTTAATGTTGATTAGGCTTTTGTGTACCTTGGGGAGGTGGTGGAAGATGGGTGTCACTGGATCTGAAACTAAACAAAGCCTAGCAGTATCCTGATCCATGAGACCCTCCTCCACCACCTCATCCAAAAGGTAAGACAATTTGCGTGTAAATGCTGCAGTTGGATTAGAGGAAAGGACAGAATAGGTGTTGGTATCACCAAGTTGTCTTAAGGCTTCCTGATTATAGTCCACTGTGTCCATAACCACCACACTCCCTCCTTTATCAGACTGTCTGATCACTATTTTATCATTCTTTTGTAGATTTAATAGGGCTTCTCTCTGTTTAAACGAAAGATTTGATGGACAAGAGTCCAATGAATTTGAAAGATCAGTAAGATCTTCCACTACCCTTTCATGAAATAATTCAAGTAGTTTGCCCCTAGCTTGTGTCGGATAAAATTGTGACTTATCTTTAAGCTTAGGTTTGATTCTTGAGATCTGGGATTGTTCAGTGTCCAAGTTCTCACTATCTAGATCTTCAAGTGTGACTATGGAACATGAGTCAGCAAATGAGACATTTTTAGCGACACTTGAGTCCATAGGTGGATAATCTCTATCCTCAGTTGTTAATTGATCAGAATTTTGAAAAAACTTTCTAAGCGTTAGATTCCTGATAAGTTTATTAAGGTCAAGGATAGTTTGAAACAAATTAAAGTTCCTAGAGGGTACAAAACCCAGACCCAAATTAAGTAAGCTAGTTTCCTCTTCAGTTAAATTATAGGAGGAAATATTAATTACCATGTTTACTGATATTTCCTTGTTTTGGTTCGTTTCCCCCTCAGGGTATACCTCATCTGCTGTGTATTTGTCTGTATGTTTGTCTCCTCTGTGGATCCTCCTCCCCCCTGAAATTGTTTTGGGACCTCCTGAAAAACCTGTGGGTTAGTGTTAGCCTTAACTGATGGTAGATGGATTGCTACAGGACCATTGGTTTTAGGTCTGGTTCCCTGACTGGTGTGTCCCTTGAGGATGCCCTTTTGTATATTAGTACTCACTATTAATTTAGGCATAGTAACATTTGTGTCTGTTTCAGAATTGGAATCATCTCCCCCTGAGGTGCCTTCAAAGCTAGATGCGAATCTATCCTAATCAGTCAGATCATTATCAGAATCTGAAAAAGTGACCTTTTTTAGATTACTAGCTGAGTCTAGACCCGCATCTTGGTTTGACTGTTGTCTACGTCTATGGTACCTCCTTTTGTTCTTATTTTTGTTACTTTTATTTGGCTTATTGCTATACTGTAGTTTGTCACTATCATCTTGGTTATACCAGAACTTACTGCGTTGTTTGCGTCTCCAGACATAAACAATATCCAGTGAGTAATCCTTTTGGTCTCTTAAAAACTTGGTATGCTTTGTTTGTATCACCAGTTTCTTGGATTCCTCCATGGTTTGTTTAAAAATCTGGTCAAACTTTACATAAATTTCACAGCTACTAAATTTAGACATTTCTGTTTCAATATTTACAATCTTTTGTTTAACATCACACAGCAATATTTCTTTGTATTCAATAAGAAGTGCAATAAGCTTAAGTGAGCAATTGGTCAGGGCTTGGTTCCACCTATCAATAAATGTTTGAGCTTTAATATCATAGGTGGGAAATTTATTAAGTCTCAATCCCCTGGGGATCATCTTTAAAGCTAAATACTTCGTCAGTATCCACTTGTCCCATTTTAATCTTTGTTCCTTCTGTTTTAAGTATTCATAATCCTGATATAAATCTCCAAGCTTTACATTAGGTGCATCATAATTAAACACATCCTCCAGATCAAGACTATCTAGATTGTCTTCGTCTATGTCTTTAAATGAGTAAGTGTTATCATGGTTAGGTAAATCCTCCATACTTAATGGAATCAAGGTAGCAATAATAAATAATACAAAGGTAATACTAAACAGCTACCTAAGCAATAAAGTTGTAAACATGCAATTAATGGGCATATAAATATTCAACATATAATCCAATAAATAAATAATTAATTAATTAGATACACACACTACTAGGTGGGGAAAGTGGGTAAAAAAAGAAAGGTAGATTAGTAGTGTGAAAAGCCAATCAACGATGAAAGGTCGCAATATCTGTTGCTCCTAAAGGGATCTGCACAATCCGCCGATTAATGCAGCTCATCTGCAAAATCTACATTCACTCTCATCATCTTTGACTAGCTGAACGTCAGCAGGGCTGACCTAGACTGACTTTGCAGAATATATGATCTTTGGGACCCAGATCTGGCCTGTTGAATTTCCAGGCGGTGGCCTTTCTATAGGACTTCGACACCCCCCCCCCCAGTGTGCTGGGGTATAGCAGTCAGTGTTCGACTGTTTAATTTCCTTAACAAAGGGAACCATCTATATACTTGTAACCCTATATAAGTAACGGGCTAGTCGGCAGAGAAGCTATAACAATGGAGGGGAGGAAAAAATGGAAGCCCTAGACAAATGGGAAAGGACTGTGACGCAGCTCATAGAGGAACACTACCGGAGCCTGGAGGCTGAGCTACGAAGACTCTTCTTGGGCCCGGCTGCAACAGAGGTCTCTCTGAGCGCATACAGAGAGAGTACTACAACTCCTGAGCTGAGGAAGGTGGAAATCTCTAGCTCCGGTGGAAATAAAGGCGTCCAGCGGCAGGATTTATTAATCACTAAAGCCCGATCTGACAATGTGCCACATAAGGAAGAAGCTGAGGACCAGACTCGGAGCCGCTTTATACTCACACCGACTGGCAGATGTGAGCTGCTACCGCCTAATTGTCCATCCACAGCCGGGTCCGGAACCGGAGGTGAGATTGACAAGGATCCCCTGAGTGCCCAAGAGACTCTGGGCCATGCGGCATCAGGACAGCATATAATCGTGAGCCTGCTTCCTCATAATAAATCACCCATCATCACCCTCGGAGCTGGAGAGAGGAAAAATGGAGAGATCTCAGCATCCCAAAACACTCAGGACAACGCAGTAGCGGGACTTTTACAAATGATAGGACCTTGGAGCCTGGACTCCTCATGCCCAGGAATGTACAACAAACTAGGTCTTCCACAAGATACCCGAAATGGGGTAGGTTAAAGGGAGCTGAAGTTTCAGGGCCCTGCATGTGAACTTGCCCTTGAGTCTGTTGAGGGGTATATACCTTTAGGAGTCCCTTTAGCTGATGCAGGACTATACTTTTGGACAACCTCTGGTTCATGGTAAAACAAAAGATACTCAAAATGTAAACTGTTGTATACAAGTTGATCATACTGCAGAGCTGTAGCTGATTGATCAGTCTAATTGTCCCACCTCTCTCTTTGGTTCAGCAAATTACTGGTTATTGGTTATAGTGAGTTTATTAACTGTTCAAAAACTTGTTTTGGGGTTTATATGTCCTAGTTAACCTGTTCTGGAGTCTAGACTTTAGGTTTTTTAGTATACTATTACTATAGACAAGGGCATCAATGTACATAAGATAACCACGAGCTTTGCACAAATGTCTGCCATTTTATGTAGTGAACATGCAGATTATTGAGAGTTTTTGATGTGTCTGGCTTTTATGTTTCTACCTTGTGTATCTGCGTATAGTATAGCAACTGCTAGCCCCACCCAGGAAATTTGTATTATATCTTATTATTCTAGACAAGGGACTCAATGTGTGTCTGATTCTAACTTGCACTATTGAATTACTAGCCACTTTACAAGGAATATGTCCTTATGCAACTAATCACCTAGGTGTATGCTACTTACAGGCATCCAGCACCCTACCTTGATCTTAGAGTTTTGATAGGCAATTTTAGTAGGGAGATACACAACTACTTAATAAAATAACACACTAAATACTATCATTATCTATAGCCTCCTGTTAGATTAGTATAAACTACTACTGTAAGGTGCCTTAAGCAACATCTTACTCAGATGTCCAAATTGCTAATTTGATCCCTCTAAAGAAGACATATACACCCTATGTAACTCCCCCTAGTTCTATGTTTTCACGTCAAATTCAGATGTGGGCGAGACTTCATCTAATATAGCTCTGTCACTGAATATTTACACTATTACCAAAGGACAATAGCTTATATGTCTGGCAAATCTTCCTATTGACCCGCCCTATTCTCAAAAAACAACCTCTCCACACAGAGAAGCCCTGAAATCTAATACACATAAGACCCTATTACCCAGTGTATATGGGGTAGAGTCAAGTATTTATAAAAAATAGTTACAGGGAATTGAATTCATGGCGTCTGTATTCACTATATACAATCATTATTTAAGCCTATTTACAGCTCATCTGATTTTGTTTTACACAACCCTGCTGATGGTTCCCAAATCAATGTTTATACTAGACTATCTAATTGAGTTTGACTTTTGTTGACTACTATTACTTAAGTCTATGCTCAGCATATATTAACCCCCCCCCCCCCCTAGAAAACCATAAAAACCTGAGGTATCCCAATTGAGATCCAAGAGAGGTCTCCTTATTTCAGTTTACCTTCTTCTACTTATACTCACCTTTGTGCTTATGGGGTCCATGAGTGGCCTGACTATGGTCTAGAAGGTTTTGCATCCTACAGGCAATAGGTCTCAATACTGTTTACTTAACTGGTTAAGAGTACTTACTATACATTGTTCTTATTATATTCACTTATGGCATATGTTATGTATACGGTATTATGTTGTAATTTTTCTTTACATATTGTATGCCTGATTTAAATACCTCAATAAAAATATTTAAAAAAAAAAAAAAAAAAAGAAAAGCCAATCAACAATATTAATGTCCTTAGTAGTCCCAGGTAAGTTAATTGAGTATATGGGCAAGGAACACACTAGAAGTAAAGATCTCTCTGAGCCTGTTTACGATACATTCAAAAGAAGCAGGCTGTCAGAGAAAATAGTGTGTATAAAGACCAGTCCTTAATATAGACAATGAATAATAGTCCATAGGTATAAAATAGATACCATAATCAGGAGGTCTCTAATACCCAGTATTCAGTACATAATAAATTACCTAGGTATCACAGTGGCAAAAAAGTACTTGCATTCCTCGGTAGTTCTCTCAATGGTTGATATCCGTACAGTATGTATGGAGGAATATGCTTAATGTGCTTAAAAGGCCATGATGATAGCAGCAGAGACTCACCGGGCGTGGAGTATAGAGCAACACAGGAAGAACGGCTTTAGACACTTTCAAAGTATAGCCGGAGTATTGGACTCACTCTATTCTTAGCAGTGGCTCAACTCTCTGTCAGCATGGAACTTCCTCATCGGCTGTATTGTAGCTCCGTGGTGTAGCTCCGTAGTTCCGTATCACGTGGTCTCTGAACAGCCAATTGCTGATAAGATCTCGTTCCTCCTCTGCACAGTGACGTAACAAACCATGTGACGGTGTGCCAGCCTATCCGTAGGGATCCTTATCGGCTTGCACTGCAGGGCTATGGCATCCGCTGTATGGTCCCCGCAGTCGGCAAAGAAGGCAACCAGGTGCCGCCAGTTAACAACCGACGCTCCCCTAGCAGAGGAGAAAAACAGAAATCCTCCAGAGATCCCCGATGGGATTCAATGCAAGTCCTCAAAATAGACTCACTGTGAGTAGAGATGGCAGTAATGTAACTTGAGGATATATATGAGAAGCCCAGTACACAGACTAGACAGCAGCTTCGTGATAAAGGTGTGGATACCCCAAAGTCCACTGTAAAATGTAATAAATAAAGAGAAGTCCAACAAAGCCAAATGATGATAATAAAATCTTGTTCACTTTATTCCATTAAAAAGTAGAAGGTAGTACAAAACCATGTGGTTAGGTAGTTAGTATGGTATAGTCTGACCGGTTTCGGTCATATTGACCGTAATCATAGAATAGCACCTGTAAGAAGGTGCTTCCTTTTATGCTAAACACACAATGATAGCCAGTTACTTACCTTATTACCAACCCCATCAGCTACACAGAGAGTGCACTGGTTGCACCGCATATACACTTTGATGCTATACTGTATGGAGGACATATGTGTAGCTTATAGGTTGTGTAATACAGAAGCTGATTGGCTGTATCGCCTGTGAGTGCAAAAGTTTAAAAAGTCATGTTGTGGGATCTGGTGATGCAGGATCATACTGAGCACTTAGGGCTCGCTTCCATTGAGTTGTTAAAAATGGAGCCGTAAGCTACCGAAGTTGCCGACAGCTAAAAGTAATTTACGGATCTATTTTACAGGTTTCCATTGAAATATGTTGCGCATTGCGTGCAGTCGCTCTTTTCGTATAGATATAAGTTAACATTGTGTTAATGCTTCAATCCGACATTGGATTTTTTGAAAATCGATTAGTTGCTATGGTCACCTGACCTTACACTATAACATTTACATTTAATGTCTACACTCCTTACCTGTGATCACCTCTAAAGAGAAACAAAAACAAACATACATTTATTTATAATACATATTTTTTTTTTTACTATAAGCAAATACTATTTTGTATTATAATTATATTTTCCACTTTATTAATATATGTAATATATATTGCTGCCCTAGGCAAAGGTCTTGTTTGAATTTTGTAGATATGTATATATATATATATATATATACTATGTATATATATATATATTTATCTGTAAATACATACTGATATTTCCATAAGAACATAAGTGCAACTATTCCTATACATGGGACAACAATAAATATTACATATTACAATTTATTTCTACATTGAAACTTACATTGTAAGTTTTAAAAATTAAGAATAAGAAATAGGTCTCAAAAAGCCCCTTTTTCCTCTTTTACACCTAGTTGAGCTGGGGGTCATTTTTCTCAATGTATCATCAGCCTTCGACAGCGTATTAACAGTGTGCACTTTCATTGGTATAAGTTATCACTTAACGGCTTATAATACTTTCTATGGGATGCGAAAATATTTTTGGCAGCCGGAGTCCTGCTGCTGAAATTGAGGTATAACGCGCTATTGGAAGCAGTCGATAAACGAAATTGCTTCTGACAGCATATTTATCGGTTTGCGAGCTCACCCAAACCTAATTACGGCTCAATGGAAGCAACCCCTTATTTGGCTGCACAAAGGGTCCTTAGTAGTCCGTTTAGATCCCTACTTTGTAAAGCATTGGAGACAGAAGTTAAGTTTAGTGTCCCTTAAAAAAAGAAGAAAAAAAAAAAAGAATATATTTACTGGTTAATATGTGATCATGCCTCTTTGACTCTGTTTTGTATATTCTCTGTGAAAGGTCCTTCCATACGGATGTGTTCTAACAACTATTCTTACACTGCGGCCGATGACTGGAACCCTATAAATAATAAATGAGAAGATAATTATGGCTAAGCTTTACAGACCCCTCCAGGCAATGTTCCCACCAATTTTAACAAGCAAACCAAGAGAAAAACTCATTTTAAATTGCAGTATTGGGAAGAAAAAAACAGAAAGAGTTCAAATTTTAGCATAATGGAAACAGCATCATTGAAATTCATGCACAGTGAAGACCCTAACAATTTAAAGTCTTGTTGTTTTGTTTATCATTTTGAAAATAACTTACAAATAATTACTTTTTCATAGCTTACCTGGTTTAAAAAAATTAGTAGAGGAAATGCTGTTCCACGTTCTACAAGATTATCGTTTTGCAAATTTTAACTACACCTATGTTTATACGGAATGTGTTGACATTCTTCAAATAAATTAAATAAATAAATACATAATACAGGTACAAAACCCTTTATCCAAACTGATTGGGACCAGAAAAGGTTTGGATTTTGGAATAGTTCAGATTACAGAATATATTTATTTCTTTCATGTAATTAACAAGAGTCCATGAGCTAGTGACGTATGGGATATACATTCCTACCAGGAGGGGCAAAGTTTCCCAAACCTCAAAATGCCTATAAATACACCCCTCACCACACCCACAAATCAGTTTTACAAACTTTGCCTCCAAGGGAGGTGGTGAAGTAAGTTTGTGCTAGATTCTACGTTGATATGCGCTCCGCAGCAAGTTGGAGCCCGGTTTTCCTCTCAGCGTGCAGTGAATGTCAGAGGGATGTGAGGAGAGTATTGCCTATTGAATGCAGTGATCTCCTTCTACGGGGTCTATTTCATAAGGTTCTCTGTTATCGGTCGTAGAGATTCATCTCTTACCTCCCTTTTCAGATCGACGATATACTCTTATATTTACCATTTTCCTCTACTGATTCTCGTTTCAGTACTGGTTTGGCTTTCTACAAACATGTAGATGAGTGTCCTGGGGTAAGTAAGTCTTATTTTCTGTGACACTCTAAGCTATGGTTGGGCACTTTATTTATAAAGTTCTAAATATATGTATTCAAACATTTATTTGCCTTGACTCAGAATATTCAACTTTCCTTATTTCCAGACAGTCAGTTTCATATTTGGGATTATGCTTTAATTATCATATTTTTCTTACCTCAAAAATTTGACTTTTTCCCTGTGGGCTGTTAGGCTCGCGGGGGCTGAAAATGCTTCATTTTATTGCGTCATTCTTGGCGCGGACTTTTTTGGCGCAAAAATTCATTTCGTTTCCGGCGTCATATGTGTCGCCGGAAGTTGCGTCATTTTTTTGACGTTATTTTGCGCCAAAAATGTCGGCGTTCCGGATGTGGCGTCATTTTTGGCGCCAAAAGCATTTAGGCGCCAAATAATGTGGGCGTCTTATTTGGCGCCAAAAAATATGGGCGTCGTTTTTGTCTCCACATTATTTCAGTCTCATTTTTCATTTGCTTCTGGTTGCTAGAAGCTTGATGTTTGGCATTTTTTTTTTTTTTTTTCCCATTCCTGAAACTGTCTTATAAGGAATTTGATCTATTTTGCTTTATATGTTGTTTTTTCTCTTACATATTGCAAGATGTCTCACGTTGCATCTGAGCCAGAAGATACTACAGGAAAACCTCTGCCTGCTGGATCTACCAAAGCTAAGTGTATCTGCTGTAAACTTTTGGTAGCTATTCCTCCAGCTGTTGTTTGTATTAAATGTCATGACAAACTTGTTAATGCAGATAATATTTCCTTTAGTGATGTACCATTGCCTGTTGCAGTTCCCTCAACATCTAAGGTGCAGAATGTTCCTGATAACATAAGAGATTTTGTTTCTGAATCCATAAAGAAGGCTTTGTCTGTTATTTCTCCTTCTAGTAAACGTAAAAAGTCTTTTAAATCTTCTCTCTCTACAGATGAATTTTTAAATGAACACCATCATTCTGATTCTTTGGACTCTTCTGGTTCAGAGGATTCTGTCTCAGAGATTGATGCTGATAAATCTTCATATTTATTTAAGATGGAATTTATTCGCTCTTTACTTAAAGAAGTACTAATTGCTTTAGAAATAGAGGATTCTAGTCCTCTTGATACTAATTCTATACGTTTGGATAAGGTTTTTAAAGCTCCTGCGGTTATTCCAGAAGTCTTTCCTGTTCCTAATGCTATTTCTGCAGTAATTGCTAAGGAATGGGATAGATTGGGTAATTCATTTACTCCTTCTAAACGTTTTAAGCAATTATATCCTGTTCCGCCTGACAGATTAGAATTTTGGGACAAAATCCCTAAAGTTGATGGGGCTATTTCTACCCTTGCTAAACGTACTACCATTCCTACATCAGATGGTACCTCGTTTAAGGATCCTTTAGATAGAAAAATTGAATCTTTTCTAAGAAAAGCTTATCTATGTTCAGGTAATCTTCTTAGACCTGCTATATCATTGGCTGATGTTGCTGCAGCTTCAACTTTTTGGTTGGAAACTCTAGCGCAACAAGTAACAAATCGTGATTCTCATGATATTATTATTCTTCTCCAGCATGCTAATAATTTCATCTGTGATGCCATTTTTGATATTATTAGAGTTGATGTTAGATTTATGTCTCTGGCTATCTTAGCCAGAAGAGCTTTATGGCTTAAGACTTGGAATGCTGATATGGCTTCTAAATCAACTCTACTTTCCATTTCTTTCCAGGGAAACAAATTATTTGGTTCTCAGTTGGATTCTATTATTTCAACTGTTACTGGTGGGAAAGGAACTTTTTTACCACAGGATAAAAAGTCTAAAGGTAAAAACAGGGCTAACAATCGTTTTCGTTCCTTTCGTTTCAACAAAGAACAAAAGCCTGATCCTTCGTCCTCAGGAGCAGTTTCAGTTTGGAAACCATCTCCAGTCTGGAATAAATCCAAGCCTGCTAGAAAGGCAAAGCCTGCTTCTAAGTTCACATGAAGGTACGGCCCTCATTCCAGTTCAGCTGGTAGGGGGCAGGTTACGTTTTTTCAAAGAAATTTGGATCAGTTCTGTTCACAATCTTTGGATTCAGAACATTGTTTCAGAAGGGTACAGAATTGGTTTCAAGATGAGACCTCCTGCAAAGAGATTTTTTCTTTCCCATGTCCCAGTAAATCCAGTGAAAGCTCAAGCATTTCTGAATTGTGTTTCAGATCTAGAGTTGGCTGGAGTAATTATGCCAGTTCCAGTTCCGGAACAGGGGATGGGGTTTTATTCAAATCTCTTCATTATACCAAAGAAGGAGAATTCCTTCAGACCAGTTCTGGATCTAAAATTATTGAATCGTTATGTAAGGATACCAACGTTCAAGATGGTAACTGTAAGGACTATATTGCCTTTTGTTCAGCAAGGGAATTATATGTCCACAATAGATTTACAGGATGCATATCTGCATATTCCGATTCATCCAGATCATTATCAATTCCTGAGATTCTCTTTTCTAGACAAGCATTACCAATTTGTGGCTCTACCGTTTGGCCTTGCTACAGCTCCAAGAATTTTCACAAAGATTCTCGGTGCCCTTCTGTCTGTAATCAGAGAACAGGGTATTGTGGTATTTCCTTATTTGGACGATATCTTGGTACTTGCTCCGTCTTTACATTTAGCAGAGTCTCATACGAATCGACTTGTGTTGTTTCTTCAAGATCATGGTTGGAGGATCAATTTACCAAAAAGTTCTTTGATTCCTCAAACAAGGGTAACCTTTCTGGGTTTCCAGATAGATTCAGTGTCCATGACTTTGTCTTTAACAGACAAGAGACGTCTAAAATTGATTACAGCCTGTCGAAACCTTCAGTCTCAATCATTCCCTTCGGTAGCCTTATGCATGGAAATTCTAGGTCTTATGACTGCTGCATCGGACGCGATCCCCTTTGCTCGTTTTCACATGCGACCTCTTCAGCTCTGTATGCTGAACCAATGGTGCAGGGATTACACGAAGATATATCAATTAATATCTTTAAAACCGATTGTTCGGCACTCTCTAACGTGGTGGACAGATCACCATCGTTTAATTCAGGGGGCTTCTTTTGTTCTTCCGACCTGGACTGTAATTTCAACAGATGCAAGTCTCACAGGTTGGGGAGCTGTGTGGGGATCTCTGACGGCACAAGGAGTTTGGGAATCTCAGGAGGTGAGATTACCGATCAATATCTTGGAACTCCGTGCAGTTTTCAGAGCTCTTCAGTTTTGGCCTCTTCTGAAGAGAGAATCGTTCATTTGTTTTCAGACAGACAATGTCACAACTGTGGCATACATCAATCATCAAGGAGGGACTCACAGTCCTCTGGCTATGAAAGAAGTATCTCGAATTTTGGTTTGGGCGGAATCCAGCTCCTGTCTAATCTCTGCGGTTCATATCCCAGGTGTAGACAATTGGGAAGCGGATTATCTCAGTCGCCAAACGTTGCATCCGGGCGAATGGTCTCTTCACCCAGAGGTATTTCTTCAGATTGTTCAAATGTGGGGGCTCCCAGAGATAGATCTGATGGCCTCTCATCTAAACAAGAAACTTCCCAGGTATCTGTCCAGATCCCGGGATCCTCAGGCGGAGGCAGTGGATGCATTATCACTTCCTTGGAAGTATCATCCTGCCTATATCTTTCCGCCTCTAGTTCTTCTTCCAAGAGTAATCTCCAAGATTCTGAGGGAATGCTCGTTTGTTCTGCTAATAGCTCCGGCATGGCCTCACAGGTTTTGGTATGCGGATCTTGTCCGGATGGCATCTTGCCAACCATGGACTCTTCCGTTAAGACCAGACCTTCTGTCTCAAGGTCCTTTTTTCCATCCGGATCTGAAATCCTTAAATTTAAAGGTATGGAGATTGAACGCTTGATTCTTGGTCATAGAGGTTTCTCTGACTCCGTGATTAATACTATGTTACAGGCTCGTAAATCTGTATCTCGAGAGATATATTATAGAGTCTGGAAGACTTATATTTCTTGGTGTCTTTCTCATCATTTTTCTTGGCATTCTTTTAGAATACCGAGAATTTTACAGTTTCTTCAGGATGGTTTAGATAAGGGTTTGTCCGCGAGTTCTTTGAAAGGACAAATCTCCGCTCTTTCTGTTCTTTTTCACAGAAAGATTGCTATTCTTCCTGATATTCATTGTTTTGTACAAGCTTTGGTTCGTATAAAACCTGTCATTAAGTCAATTTCTCCTCCATGGAGTTTGAATTTGGTTTTGGGAGCTCTTCAAGCTCCTCCGTTTGAACCTATGCATTCATTGGACATTAAATTACTTTCTTGGAAAGTTTTGTTCCTTTTGGCCATCTCTTCTGCTAGAAGAGTTTCTGAATTATCTGCTCTTTCGTGTGAGTCTCCTTTTCTGATTTTTCATCAGGATAAGGCGGTGTTGCGAACTTCTTTTGAATTTTTACCTAAAGTTGTGAATTCCAACAACATTAGTAGAGAAATTGTGGTTCCTTCATTATGTCCTAATCCTAAGAATTCTAAGGAGAAATCATTGCATTCTTTGGATGTTGTTAGAGCTTTGAAATATTATGTTGAAGCTACGAAATCTTTCCGTAAGACTTCTAGTCTATTTGTTATCTTTTCCGGTTCTAGGAAAGGCCAGAAAGCTTCTGCCATTTCTTTGGCATCTTGGTTGAAATCTTTAATTCATCTTGCCTATGTTGAGTCGGGTAAAATTCCGCCTCAAAGAATTACAGCTCATTCTACTAGGTCAGTTTCTACTTCCTGGGCGTTTAGGAATGAAGCTTCGGTTGACCAGATCTGCAAAGCAGCAACTTGGTCCTCTTTGCATACTTTTACTAAATTCTACCATTTTGATGTATTTTCTTCTTCTGAAGCAGTTTTTGGTAGAAAAGTTCTTCAGGCAGCGGTTTCAGTTTGAATCTTCTGCTTATGTTTTTTGTTAAACTTTATTTTGGGTGTGGATTATTTTCAGCAGGAATTGGCTGTCTTTATTTTATCCCTCCCTCTCTAGTGACTCTTGTGTGGAAAGATCCACATCTTGGGTAGTCATTATCCCATACGTCACTAGCTCATGGACTCTTGTTAATTACATGAAAGAAAACATAATTTATGTAAGAACTTACCTGATAAATTCATTTCTTTCATATTAACAAGAGTCCATGAGGCCCACCCTTTTTTGTGGTGGTTATGATTTTTTTGTATAAAGCACAATTATTCCAATTCCTTATTTTATATGCTTCGCACTTTTTTTCTTATCACCCCACTTCTTGGCTATTCGTTAAACTGATTTGTGGGTGTGGTGAGGGGTGTATTTATAGGCATTTTGAGGTTTGGGAAACTTTGCCCCTCCTGGTAGGAATGTATATCCCATACGTCACTAGCTCATGGACTCTTGTTAATATGAAAGAAATGAATTTATCAGGTAAGTTCTTACATAAATTATGTTATTTGCATCAGTTAAATGGGACAGTCTGGAGAGGGGATGGGACCAAGTACAAACAACAATATATTTAGGCAATATTTTTATGTCATAATACAGCTTCTACATGCAACCTAAATGCAGTTTTAAATACTTTTGTATACATTATACTATTATGAAGATAGTGCGGTGCTATAATCAGATTGGTTATAGTTGTTCTTTTAAATAAATATAGAGAAGATTTTGACTATCAGGGACAAATTGTAAATTTTAATAATTTGATTTTTAATAAAATATGATTGAAAAACTCTAGATTTCAGAATATTTTTTGATTCAGGGAATTGTACCTGTAATAATCATCATCATATGCATAATCATAATAATGTGGTATAAAGAATGAAAGCTAAATACTTTAAAATAAAATGTCAATTTGAGATTTTTACACTTTTTTGCATTTATAAATAATTCATTAGCTTCCAATCTTGACTTCTAAAACAAATTAAAGAAATGTTCAACTTCAAAACCATCACAGTCTATAAATTAGGCAACATTTTTAAATGTTTCTGGATAAAGTTGCCTTGTCAGATCATTAAAGGGACATTCCATAAGTGTTCTATCACATTACTGAAACATTGGCATTTATACTTGTTAAACGTTTCGCGTGAACTAATCGTTTGCTAAAATATATTGAAATTCAAACTGACTCTAACAATTAATACTGTTGTGTTAATGCTGATTTGCTGATCAGGACAACTCTTAGGTAAAGAAAAACAAACATCTATCCACTAACAGGACATAATTATTTTTTTTAGAACCAAACATTGTGAAATTACTTATTTTACATAGAAAATTTACTACAATGTCCTTTTAAGATCTTGGGTATTAATATTTTTTTCTTTTTCTTTCTTTCCTTCCTCGTTTGCACAAATGTGTACATGGTTTATACAGTTTGGTCTTTCAACAGTTTGAGAATGTTTATCCAGAATGTGACCTGAAAGGAAAACTCTAAATAGAGATTCACACTATTTTAAAGTGTGAACAGCTCTAATTAGGGTTGCCAACCGTCCCGTATTTCCCGGGTCCTCCCGTATTTAAATACAATTTTGACATGTCTCCCAGCTCCCATATTATACTCCCTCCTGGCCCATAACCTCCTGTGCTACCTATATGCTATGGACGGAACATCAGTCCAGGGCCGAAGCAGCACCCAGCAGGACGAGCACAAGCACTAGTGAGGTGTACACTATTTATTGATTTATTTTACATTTTCAGCGCCGCCTATTATGCCCATTCATCCTATCTTCTGTGTAAAAAGCCTGCTCGCAGTACAGTGAGCGCAACAGAGGACAGGGTGGATGTGTAGGAAGCAGCGCTTTAGGTTTTGAAGCTGCTCTTTTGAAGTGAAGGAGAGGACTTATAGAATGTGTGCTGCTGGACAACGCTGCTCAAGAGTTCTTGTTATTGAATCGGAGTGGTTCAATGCTTGGTGGTCCTAATAAAGGTTTTAAAGCTGGAAAGTTGTTCTGATGGTAACGACAACCATTTTCTACTGCTTACTCTGAATTTTCTTATTAAGACAGTAAGACACCAGTTTTGACTTATTTAACCCCTTAGTGACCAGACCACTTTTCCATTTGTTGACCCTTTGGGACTAGGGCTATTTTTAAATTTCAGCGGTGTTTGTGTTTAGCTGTAATTTTCCTCTTACTCATTTACTGTACCCACACATATTATATAGTTTTTCTCGCCATTAAATGGACATTCTAAAGATAACATTATTTTCATCATATCTTATAATTTACTATAAAAAAATGTATAAAATATGATGAAAAAATGGAAAAAAACACACTTTTTCTAACTTTGACCCCCAAAATATGTTACACATCTACAACCACCAAAAAACACCCATGCTAAATAGTTTCTAAATGTTGTCCTGCGTTTATAAATACCCAATGTTTACATGTTCTTTGCTTTTTTTGCAAGTTATAGGGCAATAAGTACAAGTAGCACTTTGCTATTTCCAAACCATTTTTTTTTCAAAATTAGCGATAGTTACATTGGAACACTGATATCTGTCAGGAATCCCTGAATATCCCTTGACATGTATATATTTTTTTTAGTAGACAACCCAAAGTATTGATCTAGGCCCATTTTGGTATATTTCATGCCACCATTTCACCGCCAAATGCAATCAAATTAAAAAAATTGTTACCTTTTTCACAAACTTTAGGTTTCTCACTGAAATTATTTACAAACAGCTTTTGCAATTATGGCACAAATGGTTGTAAATGCTTCTCTGGGATCCCCTTTGTTCAGAAATAGCAGACATTTATGGCTTTGGCATTACTTTTTGCTAATTAAAAGGCCGCTAAATGCCGCTGCGCACCACACTTGTATTATCCCCAGCAGTGAAGTGGTTAATTAGTAGCTTGAAGGGAGCTTGTAGGGTTAATTTTAGCTTTAGTGTAGTGTAGTAGACAACCCAAAGTATTGATTTAGGGCCATTTTGGTATATTTCATGCCACCATTTCACCACCAAATGCGATGAAATAAAATTTTTTTTAACTTTTTCACACTCTTTAGGTTTCTCACTGAAATTGTTTACAAACAGCTTGTGCAATTATGGCACAAATGGTTGTAATTTCTTCTCTGGGATCCCCTTTGTTCAGAAATAGCAGACATATATGGCTTTGGCGTTGCTTTTTGGTAATTAGAAGGCCGCTAAATGCTGCTGTGCACGTCACTTGTATTATGCCCAGCAGTTAAAGGGGTTAAATTAGGTAGCTTGTAGGGTTAATTTTAGCTTTAGTGTAGAGATCAGCCTCCTACCTGACACATCCCACCCTCTGATCCCTCCTTGACCCCTCTCAAACAGCTCTCTTCCCTCCCCCACCTCACAATTGTCACCGCCATCTTAAAGTGAAGGTAAAGTTTTCTCTTTCTGTAAACATTATTTTATCTATCACCTTGCAAAATACACAGTCGCTAACTTTGTTTTTTTTTTAACCTAACATATTTCTTTTAAAAATATATTTGTTCTACCCGACAGTTCTGTTCCAATCTCCGCCCACCGTCCATTTCCTCTCTCTTTAGCTTATAACGTATAGAGCGTTCCCACCCGCTCTATACGTGCCTACAATGCTCGTGCCCGGCTTCGTAAAATACAGCGCATGCGCAAAACATCCAGAATCTCACATAATGCGCATGCGTTAATGCCCTTTTGCATTACAAATAGCAAGCATCATGCAAGCGTCATTGATCTCGGCAACGCGCTTGGTTTTCAGTGGAGAGGAAGTAACCTAACGCATGCGCAGAGCTTTTGAGATAGCGGTGACGTCAAATGACGGCCGCCTAACGGCCAGGAAGTCAATTGGCCAGAAACTCAACGTGACCAAAAAGCTGAAAAAAACAACAAAAAACGGGTTGAATCTAACGCTTGTAAGATTGCTGCTAATAAATTAAAAAACTAATAATAGAGATACATTTTAGGATTTTGATGAATGAAAGTACCATTGATTTTTGCTGTATTGCAGATAAGTGCACAGTAATACAGCTAAGTTTACCTTCACTTTAAGTACTGGCAGAAAGTCTGCCAGTATAAAAATAAAGGTCTTTTTTTTTTAAAGATTTAAAAAAATATATATTTTATATAAAGTGTATATATATATTTTATATAAAGTGTAGGATCCCCCATTACCCCCCAACCACCCTGACCCCCCCCCCAAACAGCTCTCTAAGTCTCCCCCCTTGACCTATTGGCCACCATCTTAGGTCCTGTTTGTCAGTACCCAGTTTACTAACAAATTTGCCCTTTTTTATTAAAAAATATATATAAACAGCCCATTTTCTGTAGTGTAGCTTCCCCCCCCCTCAATACCCTACCCCGCCCCCCTCCCAGGTCCCTTTCCAAACCATTTTTCCCCTTCCCTCTCTGCCCCCCACCTCCTTGCGTGGTCACGGACACTGGGTTACAGGACCCAGAACAAGCACCAGCGATGGGCTGCCCACCCACCTCCCTGCAATGGCTCCCACCCACTAACGATCGGCACCATTGGTGGCCAATGCAGAGAGGGCCACAGAGTGTCTCTCTCTGCATCAGATGCTTAAAAGAGGTATTACAGTGATGCCTCAATATCGAGGCATCACTGCAATACCCTGGAAGCGTCTAGAAGCATTCACGATCGCTTCCAGAGCTTCAAACCCCAGAGAACGTGTCAGGCACGTCATTTGTCAGTTTGTATTTTTTTGTAGGATGTGCCTGACGCGTCCTTGGTCGTTAAGGGGTTAAAGTGACACAAAACCCATATTTTTTTCTTTAATGATTCAGATAGAGCATGCAATTTTAAGCAATTTTCTAATTTACTCCTATTATATTTTTTCTTCATTCTCTCCCTATCTTCATTTGAAAAAGTAGGAATGTAAGCTTAAAGGGACAGTACACTGTAAAATTGTTTTTCCATAAATGTATTTTAAATGACTTGTTATACCAACTGCAGAGTATAAAATATTTGAGAAATTGCATTTTCGGGTTTATTTGTGTATCTGAAGTAACTGGTTTTGTGCTTTGAAACCACAGCCTATTACAATGGGTTGAGCTTCAGGTAATATCAGATCTCATTATGTTATCACTTTTATGTAAACAGACTTGCTTCCTTATCTTATATTTGTCTGGAACACCAAAGCTCAATTCATAGAGAGAACAATGAAAAATTATAATTTTATTACTTAACTATCATGCCCCCACTGAGGGTGTAATCTCTTCTGCTGGCTGTGTTTACTTAGGCTTGTCAATAGCATATACGCCAGTATCAAAACTTTCAGTATAGGTTGGGAAACCACAAGCTAAATCAGGTATTTCAAATGCTGAAATATGAGTAAAGGAGCTACTTGCAACCAATTTAATACACTCTAGCAGGTAAAAAGGGTCATTGGGAATAATTTAAAGGGGAGAAAGTTTTTGGGTGAACTGTCCCTTTAAGAGCCCATTTTTGGTTTAGAACCTGGGTAGTGCTTTCTGAATTAGAAAGTTGCTTCCAGTGGTTTTTTTTTTGTATTCACTTGTAATAGCTGGTTATTTAAAGTGAACAAAATTTGCCCCTTTACAGGCAAACGTTAAAATAGCGCTCCACTTGTAATCTAGCCCATAAAAGGTATTACTTGAAGAAGGTATATAATAAAGATCATAAGCCACTATAATTACAATACATTTTGTCTGTGTTTTATCTATTGGGTGGGGTGTGGGGTCGATTCATAAATCTCACTTATTTTTTTCAAGAAAAGTTGGCAACCCTAAGAGGTCTTTATTGGCAGTTTATATGAACAGTTCCAGCAAGGCGCGTAATAACACAGATTTACCAGCAGAGGGAGCGCAGTGATACAGAAGAGACTGTGTAAGGATCGCACGCCTCTTCCTGCGAGTTCCACTCCCAGCGCTCAGTTCTCCGGGTCTATCACTTATTTGTAGTGCTCAGGAAAAGGAGGAGACGTCGAGGTTTTGGCAGATGAGAAATCGGTGTCTCCCAGCCCTGTGTGATCAGCGGCAAGCCTGATTATAATAGCACGTGTGTGTCGGATATATACAACGTGCACAATATGTATATGGAGCAAGGAAATACTGACTTGTGTTGTTTTTATATTAGGATAGCAAACTGAGGAATGTAGCAGTGAATGCATTTGGAACTAGGGAATCTGAACTGATTGTGCTAGGAACTGGGAATGCAGCGTGATGTGGCATCATATTAGCATCTGTTGAATGTTGGCTGCTGTAGTATTTTATACAAATAACTATTCATGTATAGTGAAGACCACAGCGGCGAGGAGGACGTTTTATCCTATAGAGAGGTTACAGTCAGTGGCATCTTTTAATCACTTTAATGATCTATAGGAGTGTTTGCTCTGTGATCACTGTGATGCTGTTAGTGGCACATAGTTAAGGCAAGTGCTTAGTGTATGTTGGATGAACCTGCTGATCAGGAATATGTTGCTGATAATGTCCAGGCTGTAGGTTGTCACCATACACTGGTTTGGGAGTATAGTTCTCTTGGGTAGAAGATCTGCAAGTGGAGTTGATCTGAAGCTAATACAACTGGCTGCTGGGAAGACCACCTTGTGCACAGCCCCTCACGGGGAGGATGGATAGGCGGTGAAGCAGCATGGTGTACCCCGGGCCAGTGGGCCTCATCACGGGGCTCCTCTTGGCTACTGTGACCCTAGGATTACCAGGTAAGATGATCTGGGTCAGTTTCAGGGTGGGTAATTAATTCAGTGCCATGGCATTTATGGTATGTAAAACAGGTGATTATAATTAGCTTAGCAATAGAAGGTGGCACCTCCCAGGTAAGGCATGCACAGCAGCAGCATCACACATGATTTGACAAATAATCAAACACATGGCACCTTAGTCCATTAATAGCCATTAGCAGACTGCCTTGCTGATTCATGTCTATAGCAGTGACAAGTACTGAGCTGTGAATGTGCCCTTTATATGCAGTTGCTATATACCATGATGTTTATGCTATATGTGATGATAAATATTATTTTTTTGAGTGGGTGTATGTTCTCATTCATGCAGATTGAGTGGGCTTGCTATCCAGCCAATCTGCTTTCTAGTGAGTAGAGATGCCTTGTTGTGTCACTATGAGACAATACCTGGACATCTCTAAGCAAAGGACATAGCAGCAGTGGGACAGCTTGTTGCAAATTGTCCCAGTTTGTTTATATAAGGCCATAGGAATCCCCTGGGAGTCTTGTATTGTTAAACTGGATGAAATTCACTCAAATTCTGCCCCACATTCCTGCTTCACCAGTTCTTGTTTTATTCCCTGCAGCTCATTTACAAAATAATTGAGGTCTGTGATATCTACTGTATAAGCTGCATCACATAACCGAGGAACTGGTATAGCTGGAGAAACTAGAGATGGCTTTTAGTTTATATCACCCTATGTGATTAATACCCAAGCTAATTGTTACCCGTTCTATGACCTCTATCTAATATTTCCCTAATAGTTACATTTCAAGGTAAGACCTAAAAGTAGCTGTAATAGATTTATCTTTTTGTTACCAGTTATCTCTAGTTACATTAATGTTATGTTGAATTATATATTTAACACTTCTAAAAACTGAAAGTTTAACACATTTTATTCCCTTGGTACTTATGGCTGGCTCTTGTCTTAAAGGGACATGAATCCCAACATTTTCTTTCATGATGCAGACATAACATACAATTTTTAAACAACTTAACAATTTACTTCTATCTTTAAATTTGCTTTGTTCTATTGGAGCAACAATGTGCTACTGGGAGCTAGCTGAACACATCCGATGAGCCAATGACAAGATATATATATATATATATATATATATATATATATATATATATATATATATATATATATATATATATATAGCCACCACAAGATATGGTTTTTATCAAAGGATACAAAGAGAACATATCAATTTATAATAGAAGTAAATTAGAAGTATGTTTAAAATTGCATGCTCTGATTTTACGGTTGAGTTCAGTCTGTGTTATGGCAGAGTTTGCTTTATACAGAAACTAGATTATGCAGTTGAAAGTAAATAAAATGGGCAGGAAATTGAAATGACAGCAGTGTTGAATGGATCTTTCACACTAGTTTTAACTGACTATTTCAATATATCCTCTGTATTTACATTGGATGTTAGTGTAAATGTTATATAATGTAGTTTACTGTTTCAGATTTACACCAGAATATATGCACAGTAATGCATAATCTGTGGAGGGCAAGTGCCTTGTGGGGAAGCAGCCTAATGGGTCCTGTAGGATTGTTGGTTAGGTGACAGAAAGCAGGTCTATGATAGGGGAACAAAGTAACCAATTAGCTTATTTTTTCATTACTAGGTCACCCTGTTTTATTGGTGACCAAAACATTAGCATAGACTAACTGACTACTGGGGAGTCTGCAGATAGTCTATTTATTACTTATAGTCTGTTTTATTGGTGAAATTAAAAAAGCACTAAGCAGTGGCTTATACTTAAAAGCACATGAAAGCCAACGTTTTTCCTTTGTGACTCAGAACATACAATTTTAAAAAGCTTTCCAATTTACTTCTATTATCAAATTTGCGTAGTTCTCTTGGTATCCTTTGTTCAATATCATACCTAGGTAGGCTCAGAAGCTGATAGCTAGCTGCTAATTGTTTGCTGAACATATATATGCCTCTTGTCATTGGCTTACCAATATGATCAGCTAGCTCCCAGTAGTGCATTATTACTTTTTCAAGAGAATTAATCAAAATTAAAAATAGAAGTAAATTGGAAACTTTTTTTTAAAACCTATGCTCTATCTGTATCATTAAAGAAACATTTTGGGTTTTATGTCCCTTTTGTATAGAAATCATTGCAATATGTATTCCTACCTTTTCTTCCTTTTTTTAACGTCTCTTGTGCAGTGTCCATTACTTCCTGTTAGAGCCCTACAAGGGGGCTGGGGTCTCTACAGGAAGGCGTATCTATCTTGATGTCATACATTTTCTACAGTAACATGAGCTGGTTTTGTATTCAGTGAGTACCAGAGAAACAGTCAATTTTGCCCATTCTCAGAAGAGGACAGACTGAAACTTAAGTTACCAACATGTAAACTCATCTCCATTAGAGCAGGGGTTACAGTGAAAATTTCTAAGTGCTCATTTTGCAAGAATACAAGTAATTTGCTGTTTTTTTTTTACATCGGCTGTTTCTTTTTATTTTTACTTTGATTTAGCATATTTGTTTTTACTAACTGAGAACTGTTTCATATACTGTTAAAGGGGAATGGAAATGAATAAGAAATACAGGGATTTTACGGCCCCAAGGGTTTTACATGAATTTAGCACTGTTATAGACAAACCTCAACTCTTAATTGTTCAAGACTCATTATCCTCAGGCATTGTGGAACTCATTACCAGAGGAGGTAGTGAATGCCAATACCTTAGATACATTTGAAGATGGTTTGGATACATTGCTGGCTAGAAACAGAATTCAGGAATATGATTGTGTTAAATGGGTCACCTTTTTAATGGGATTAATTTAAGATCAACTGGAGCTTTTTGTTAGTATATTAGATTTGTATAGGTTGAACTCGGACTTCTGTCTTTTTTTTTTTTTCTTCAACCTCATCTACTATTTTACTATGTTAGATAGAACAATTGCTTCTGCACTGGTCTTGCGATTACTTTTCTCATTTGCTCGGCTTGCAAAGCTTAACCTCTTAAGGACATATGACGGAATTTTTCCGTCATAAAACAATTGAGCAAACTGAAAGCTGTGTCCTTAAAGGGTTAAAGGGCCGATAAACACATTGTAATTACAAAACATTTTTGTTGTCTTGCTATAGCCATGTCTAAACATTTTAAAAACAAATTAACATCTTGTTTGCTGCAGTAGTTCTTCAATAGCAAAACACCACCCACACATGTTTGGATGAGCCAATCAATGTTTGAGTCTTCAGACAACAAAGTTTACATTTAGTATAAAGTGGATTGTTTTGTAGTTATCTGTTAACTTAAAGCCAATCAGGGACATGTATGTAGCAGGTCAGCCCTGATTAGCCGCCCTGTAGTGTGCATTTCAAGTTCTGAACATTGGAAAATCTACAATTTTCAGGGCTAAATTTAATTAAAAAAGGGGGCAAAATAATGTTTATGACAAAGATGTTTTGCTGCATATAACCAAACATTTTATATTATAATCTCAAGGTGTTAACTGTGCTTTTCTGTCTGTATACCTGAATCTGACTATTGCAGAACCATCAAATACAAAGAACCTCAAGTGTTGAATGTGGGTAATGCATACTTGCCTGGCTGCATTCATGGTAATATGTATCATAAACATCTCTTGACTTTTCTCAGAAGCGTCAGTATGATGTTACCATATCAGGGATTGTGTTTTTCAACACCATGTGAAATTTTTAGGTTTCCTTGGATTTCTTGAGCCCTTCTCTAATTTAAAATAGCAGTATATTTTATGGTTAGAATTTCTCACATTAGAGTGCAAAATGTGCATGCGCTAATTTGTTAGAGCACGTAATTTAGTTACCCTCAATGCTATATGTTCAACACCTTGTTTTTGTTTATATGAAGGTTTTAATATTACTGTCTACGGATCTTTTCTGGGATAACCTTGTTGTTATGTGTTTACCCCCTCCTACAAACGAGTTAAACACATAGATAAATTACCACTTGTGAGTTACAGAGAACTGCTGATCCCTGAGCAGATACAGCCACTGAACTAATCATCATCAGCAGTTGCCCAGATTATGCAGCTGTTGCTGCTGATTCACTTACCAACTTTCTTCACTCTGGACTAGCATTGCAGGGTCACTAGCACTGAAATTACATCTTCTAATGAACCAGAGCATGTCATTTTTTGCACTATAATGTCCCTTTTAGTTGTCTAATGGGATTAAATGTTTACCTATTTGTACCTCAGAGTTGTCAGTTAGAATCTTGATATTGCCATCTCCGATCTGATAAGCCAGCTATATATTCTTTGAGCCACGGAGAAAGACTGATATGCTGTATGATAATGTAGTAAATTATTTTGGAATAATAATAATTTTTTTTTTTTTTTTGTGCTAAGCTCAATTCTATAAATCAGGGTTGGCGAGTATATGGCACAAGTATCCAAGTGGCACGTCTAACAGATTTGATGGCAATCTGCCTCTGTGTATCACTACTGCTTGGTTTCATTGGCTGTTGTAGTTATTTTAATATATATATATAATATAATTTTATGGGTTTAAAAGAAAAATAAACTTAAATCTTACATTTTGGGCATACAACATCAAACATGTAAAAACGCAGCATTTTAAATGGACAGTTATTTAAACACAAAACTTCATACACATTTAGAAAATAGTATGAATGCTAACTATCTATGCTATGCTATACTATACTATGGTATATAGTGATGCACCGAAATGGAAATTCTGGACCGAAACTGATACCGAAAATGTCGTTTTTTTGTGTGTTTTTTTGCATAATTAGACTATTTAATGAACATTTATTGAAAGTAACACACTAAAATTGGACAAAAATATCTTAAAACAATAATATGCTACACAAGAATTTTACCAAGAAAAAAAAAAACAGGCAAAAAATGGCATTTTCGGCCAAAATGTTTCTGCAACCAAATTTTTGGTGCATCCCTACTTAAAACAATATTAAAGTGAAGGTAAAGTTTTGCGTTTTTGTTGGTTTAATATATTACTTATTTACTAAATACCATGATCGCTAAATTAATTTTTTTACATTTGTATATATATTATTTATTTTTAAACATTTTATATTTACTGTCCCGGCCGTTCGTCGCTCCTCCCTCCATTGATTTCCTGATTATTCAGTAGATTACGTACAGAGCGGTGCCACCCGCTCTGTACGTCATTCAAAAGCGCGCTCCCGTTTGCTGGAGCAATTGCGCATGCGCACCATTCACGGTCAATTGGATTTGCGCCTGCGTGGCCTAAAAAATGTGCTAATCTTGAACGCGCGTTGAGACTAAGAGGTAGGAAGTGAATCCAACGCATGCGCATTTAGAAGTGTTTTGCGGTGACGTAATTTGACGGCCTCCTAACGGCCAGGGTTTCAATTGGCCATGAAAAAAACGTGACCGGGATAAGAAAAAGAGGAGAAAAAAAAAACGGTTGTTTTAACAGTCTCTGGTCAATCGGATAGAAGATAAGGTAATAAATTCATAAATATAGCGATTCGAAAATTTTCATGACTTAAACTCACATTTAGTTTTGTAGTATTTGCAGGGGAAACAATGTAATAACTGAAACTTTACCTTCACTTTAAATATCAATATACTGTATTATCCTTTATTTAGTTCTATGTTACCGAATCAGATCTAACAGGTTATCCAAATAACGTATAGTCCTAGAAAACTCATTATATGCAAAACATTAAGTCAAGTAATTAACTTAAAGGGACAAGAAACCCATGATTTAGGAAGAACATACAATTTTAAACAACTTTCCAATTCCTTTACTTCTATTATCAAATTTGCTTTATTGAAGGAGCAGCAGTGCGCTACTGGTTTCTAACTGAACCTAGGTTCTTTGCTGCTACTGAGCTTTCCTAGATAAACCTTTTAGCAAAGAATAACAAGAGAAGGAAGCAAATGAAATAATAGAAGTAAATTAAAAAGTTGTTTAAAATTGCATGCTCTTTCTGAATCATGAAAGAAGAAACTTGGGTTTCATGTCCCTTTTAAATAGCAGCTCTAGGCTAGCATCAAACTTGAAACCTGCTACACAATAATTTTACCGAAAATAACAGGCAAAAATCCCGAAATAACCAAAAATGCCATTTCCGGTCAAAACGTTTCTGTGGCTGAAATTTTGGTGCATCCCTTATATACTATATAATGCTATGGTATACTATATTATGCTATACTATCTAATGCTATGGTATACTATATTATGCTATGGTATCCTATCCTATACTATATCATGCTATACTATGTAATGCTTTCCTATCCTATGCTATATTATGCTATCCTATCCTATACTATATTATGCTATGCTATATATTATACTTTACTATATAGTGCCATCTTATACTATACTATATTATGCTATGCTATACTATTACCTATACTATATAGTGCCATCTTATACTATACTATATTATGTTATGCTATACTATTATCTATATTATACTATATAGTGCCATCTTATACTATACTATATTATGTTATGCTATACTATTATCTATATTATACTATATAGTGCCATCTTATACTATACTATATTATGCTATACTATACTATATTATACTATGCTATAAATTTGTCAAGCACTGTAGTTATGCTCTGATAGTAACGCCTCCCTAAACCCTGGATACAAATCATTACTGCATATTAAATTGCCCCCTTTTCTCCTCGCTTCTCACACTCACAGGATTAGAATGGAAGCTTTACAGATTTTTTTTTTCCATTTCACCTTAAAGGGACATGAAATCCCAAACTGCTAAGAAGGAGCAATGCATTACTAGGAGCTACTGCTGATTGGTGGCTGCAAAAATATTGCTTCACCCAGTGTCTCCAACTAGCTTCATGTAGTACAGTGCTGCTCCTTCAACAAAGAATGCAGAAGGAATGAAGGACATGTGCTAATTGAAGAAAATTGTAACCTTCTTTAAAATTGTTTGCTCTAACACATTAAATAAATATTCTGTGTTTCATGTCCCGTTAACCCTCTTCCCTGTCCCTCTCTTCCTTTCCTATTCACACGTTTTTCTCTTTTCTTGCCCTTTCAAGCTCACTTACAAGTAACTATGCCCTAACCAATTACCCAGAGGCCATAGGTTCCCGACTGTTGGTTTTCATTAGGAAATATGGTCTGAGCAGCTTTATAAATGGTAGTAGATAAATGTATCACACACAGGAATACAATCACTTTATAGCTAATGTAAGTAAATAGTTTTGAAGGTAAAATCAGAAAGTTTAGAACAATCATGTGTAGTGTTTAGTAAATTCAATACATGGAACAATTTAGGGCAGTTTGCAGATGGTGAATATTAAGGAGAACTTTATAGAAGTCTATAGAAGTCTAGGAGTAATTGATGTAGGGAGATCATAAAATGAGGAGCTGGTTGGCTTTTTGTTCCTATTCATTTTTTTTTTTTTTTTTTAAAAAGATAAGTGAAAGCCAAAATGAAACTTTAATGTTTAGTAGTATACAGTGTGCAATTTATAAAAAAAATAAATATCTTTACCCTTTTCTCTTGCCATTCTTTGCTGAATCTTAGCTACTTTCCCTGAGAGCATATCTACATAGGCTCAGAAATGTGCACTTGTCTTGAGAACATCAATATAAATATTGTTGCAAACACTTCCTCCTTATAGTGCTTGTAATAAATATCCTACATCTTCAGGGGCTGACAATTTACTTGCATTAGGTGATTACCTTAAAGGGACATTAAACTCCATTTTTAAGTCTGTTAGAAAACTTATCAATTGGGCTTGAAAACGGTAGCACAAACAAACATGCTTATGCCTTCCATCAGGTAGAACTCAGAAAGGTGTTTTTTTTTGTTTTGTTTTTTTTTTCTCCCCCCTCTAGGTTTAAAGATTCATTAATGGCACACTACCCATCTGATTTTTATTAGACATTGGCTAAAACGTAAGCAAATATTATGCTAAAATTAGCTAATATTAAATGTTTTCAAAGTCTTTTACACACATTATCATTTAATCAGTTTGTTAAATCTTGCAATTAATTTATGCTTTGGAAAGCTTTAAGGGACAGTCTACTTGATTGTTATATTGATTAAAAACATAGATAACGCCTTTACTACCCATTCCCCAACTTTGCATAACGAACATTGTTATATTAATAATCTTTGTAACCTCTAAGATTGCCAGTTTCTAACACCCTGCAGGCCGCCCCTTATCTCAGTGCTTTTAAGCTTTTTACAATCTTGCACTACAACCTATTTATAATGACACCCACCTGACAACATTTTCTGTGGAGAATAGATAAATATTTTCAAATCCTTAAGGGTCGCATAAAAATGTATAGCTTTTAAACACACACACACACACACACACACACACACACACACACACACACACACACACACACACACACACACACAATGAATATAGTTTATTTCATAAATATGTCCATGGCACAGGGCCAGATTTAGGTTAGGTTGCAGGTTACTCTATGGGGGATTTAATAAGCAGCGGATGCTGTTTTCTCAGCGCAAAGTTTCCGTCTCCCAGGAAACGGAAGTTAAGAAGCAGCGGTCCCCAGATCGCTGATCCTTATCTTCGACTGCAATCATCCTGATCAGATACGATCAAGATGATTGACACCCCCTGCTAGCGGCCGATTGGCCGGAAATGTGCAGGGGGCGGCATTGCACAAGCATTTCACAAGAAATTCTTGTGCAATGTTAAATGCCGACAGCGTATGCTGTCTGCATTTAGCGAGGTCAGGTGGACTTGATTTTCTACAGCTGATGTTGCCAGCTTGTGCGCCCACCCACCAGAAATCCCCAAACACACAGATGTTTAGTTCTGCTTTTTCCTGTGGTCACAAATGCTGTGGCACATATATTAATTTCCCAGGGGCCACAACAATTACTGCAAAGGGCCACATAAGGTCTATGTGAGACTAGTTTGGTTATCCCTCAATTTAAGCTTCAAAGTTTGTGTTGTTACAATAACGAACTAGGGCTTTTTAACATTGCATTGATGTCTCCATGGAGGGGAGTAAGAGTTAACCATTTCTAATGCACCTCCGCTCCTTTATACTAAATTAGACTAGATCTTTGTGTGCACACTCCCTAAGGAGCATATTAAGACGCAGGCAGCCTCCTGTCTCGTCAGAGCAATATCGGCAGCTGCTGAAGCTTGCGCACACAGTAGGTAGCTGCTCTGATTTTCTTTCAGTCCACCCACAGCACAAATGTATCGGCTTCCTGTTCATTTAAATAAAGGTATCTGGGATCATGGCCTTCTGTATCTGCAACATCCTAATGAGCTGCAGAGCAGCATGAACTAATGGCAGAGACCCAATCAAAGAATAAACGTCAATGCTTGGCTTAGTCTTCCTCGTGCTGCACCCACATAGGCTTCTTGTTTTTATGAAGAAGATTCCATTTCTGCTCTGTAGGCATAAAAACCATTTCCCTGGCTCTAAAAGATTTTATCCCATTTGTTTGGATTAGAAAAAAAAAATTTTTTTCTAGTGGGAGAAAATAATAAAAGAATAAAAACAAGACTGGGACGGGATTCCCTGGCATCTTTAAATTGGGCAGAGATAAGGGCCAACATAACTCGCATGTCCATATGCTCCAGCAGCAAAGAAAATGCTTAGAATATGCATATGTCAAAGGCTGTACCTCATTTACCCAGCAAGCTGAGAAAAGAATCATATTAGGAAGCTACGTCTCAAAAGTATTGTAATATAGCTGAATTTCTTAACCCCCTTAGCCGCTAGAGATATAAGCAGTGCATTTATGGGTTATTTAAATTTTTTTTGTTTAATCTAAAGTGTGTAGGTAGTCCTGAAGGAATGTTTGCAAAGTGGTTAAACACACAGTAGAAATACCATTCGGGTCTTGCAGAGCACTGCTGGTCCTGAGTGGAAAACGCAGCTGATCCAATCAGCAGCGCTAGTTGCACTTTTCAACTTTTCAACTGCTGCAATATATTATGTAACATTTAAAAAAAATATATTCTCCTGCTAATCAACACAGTGCAATTGAGCTGGTGCTTCAGTGTAACTGCCTAATTTGAAATTTCATATCATTTCAAAATGACCTGTAGAAAAATTCACTAATAAAAATCTTGTTGCAGAAAGTGGGGGGGAAAAAAAAAGTTCTGCAACTAGGCTCTACAAATTGGACAAATTATGTAAATGTTTTATTATTATGGCCCTCTAAATTTGTTTTGAAACTAACACAACTTTATTAGTTGTGCACTTCTTACTATTTAACTCACTGGCTGGTAGGGACAACTCCTACAGTTATATTGCTGGAGAGATGCTCCTTTGTAAGTCTGACAATAAAGTGCTGGGTTATATGTCATCTGAAATATTTTTTTTAGATGAAGGATGTGGCTGGTGAGCCAATTAAAAGCGGCATATCCATATAGCCGCAAGTCACCTGCCATATCCTCTTCAGGACTGGGTTGACAGTATACCTGCTATGGAAAATTTACCAAGTGCTTAAAGGGACAGTCTAGCCAAAATTAAACTTTCATGATTCAGATAGGACATGCAATTTTAAACAGCTTTCCAATTTACTTTTATCATTAAATTTGCTTTGTTCCCTTGGTGGTATTTTTTAAAAGCTAAACCTAGGTAGGCTTAAACTGATTTCTAAACCGTTGAAAACTGCCCCTTAGCCAAGAGCATTTTGAAAGTTTTTCACAGTTAGACAATACTAGTTCATGTGTGGCATAAAGATAACATTGTGCTCACTCCCGTGGAGTTATTTAGGAGTCTGTACTGATTGTCTAAACTGCATGTCTGTCAAAAGCACTGAGATAAGGGGGCAGTCTGCAGATGCTTAGATACAAGGTAATCACAGAGGTAAAACATATATTAATATAACTGTGTTGGTTATGCAAAACTGGGAAATGGGTAATAAAGGGATTGTCTACCTTTTTAAACAATAAAAAATCTGGTGTAGACCGTCCCTTTAACCACTTTTTTTTAGAGCATTTTATTATTCATTTATTATGTTCAATTAAAGGGATATGAAACCCATAAATGTTCTATAGTTACTCAGAGCATACTATTTCAAAAAAGTTTCCAATTTACTTCTGTTATCAAATTTGCTTTGTTCACATGATATTCTGCCTTGAAGAGATACCTAGGTAGGCACCTGGATCACTACTTGGCAGGAAATGGTGCTGCCATATAGTGCTCTTGCAAATGAATAATATTCTTGCAACATTGCTGCCATATAGTGCTCCAGGAATGGGCCGGCATCTAAGCATACGGCATTGCTTTTCAACAAAAGATATCAAGAGAACGAAGAAGAAAAAATTGATCATAGAAGTAAATTAGAAAGTTGTTTAAAATTGCATGCTCTATCTGAATCATGAAAGAAACCTTTTTTGTTTCATATCCCTTTAAAAGAACATTAAAAACCTCTTGCTTTTGTGTAATAATTGTGCTTCTCCCGCTCTCCCTAATGGGGTCAAAAAGCAAATGTCGTAACCTGCAAATAACTGGCTTAGGCAATTTGCTGCATATTGAAAAACTGGGTAACAGATTTTTGCTTTCTAGTCTCTAGGGAGCACAATTTGTAAATAAACATAATAGGTTTCTAATGCCCCATTTAAGCTAGTAAAGCTTTAATACACAAAATTGTAAATTAAATTCTATCATCACTGAATACTTTTTTTGCACAACATCTCTGTTCTAATCCATCTGCCTATTTTTAACCTTCTTTTATGTGTAAATGACCATATTCTTCAAGTTACAAGATGCCGTCAGTAAAACATGCAGAATAAATAACATTTATGTACAATGGTTCAATGGTCAGAAAGGGCAAAGCTATTTCAGTGATACAATCCCATCTACTGCAGCACGATTAAGGCCGTATTGTCTCACCTGACAGCCATAAACAAGCCTATTTTGTAGGCACAGTAAACTAATGGGAAATATGAGCCATTGAGGTTGGATATCTCATCAGATCAATATTTCAAGATCAATTACTGGGTCTATTTTAAGTTCTGTATTCTCTGTAGGATATATTTTCAAGAGGCTATATTTTTTTAAGAGTTTTTTTTTTTTCTTTTAAAAAAAATAAAAATAAATCGGTATTTTGTTTCCTTAGTTGACTCTCTTTAGTAAGTTTGATAAGTAACAAAAATATGTTTGTGTCTATTTATGCAGTGATTGGTGGCTGGACATGTATGCCTCTTGTCCATTGGCTCATTCTGGTGCTGGGCTGCCTTAGCTTTGCCCTTAAACAAAGCATACCATGAGAACAAAGCAAATTTGATAATATAATTAAATATGGTATATTGTCTGAACCATGAAAGTTTCATTTTGACTTTATTGTCCCTCAAATCCTGATTTTGATGTTTAGCACAGGGAGGAATATGTATGTTCTTAAATTCAGACCCAAATGTAATGGTTTATTGGTGTTTTTTTTTTTACCTGTAGTTTTAAAGGGGAATTAAAAAATAAATAAAAACTATCAAGCACATAGAAGATCAGAAGTTAAAGGGACACTCTACTGTAATTTCCCCCCATTAATGTGTGCCCAGGGACATGTTATACCAGCAGCATAGTATAACATGTATTGGAAACTATTCCTTTATATTTATTCTAGCAATTAATATAGCTGGTTTTGCTTATTGAAACTACCACCCATGCTGATATTTTCATTGCCTAAGTATTGGCTGTGTGTATAAATAGAGACAGATAAGGAGGGATGCTGCTCTTGAAGGCTAAGCCAATTTAAGTGGGCATGTTCTTGAGAACAATTTTGTAGTTTGTTAGCAAAAACAGCTATTTCAAATACAAAAAAATCCTTAAAATAATAATAAAGGTAGTTATAATCTCGCTGTTTTTTTTTTTTTTTTTTTTTTTAAATACTTATTGGTTTTACATTAAAGGGACGGGCCACTAAAGTCCAAAATCAAACTTTAAAGGGATACTAAACCCATTTTTTTTTCTTTCATGATTCAGATAGAGCATGAGATTTTAAGCACCTTTCTAATTTACTCCTATTATCAATTTTTCTTTGGTCTCATGCTATCTTGAATTGAAAAAGCAGTACTGTAAGCTTTAGAGCCAGACCATTTTTTGTTCAGCACATGGGTAGCACTTGCTGATTTGTGGCTAAATGTAGCAAACCAATCAGCAGCTCTACCAAGGTGCTGAACTAAAAAATGGGCCGGCTCCTAACCTTTTATTACTGCTTTTTCAAATCAAGATAACATGAGAACAAAGAAAAATTGATAATAGGAGTAAATTAGAAAGTTGCTTAAAATTGCATGCTCTATCTGAATCATGAAAGAAAAATGTGGGGTTAGTATCCCTTTAAGTATTCAGATAGTATGTGCAATAAAAACAAAAACTTTTTCTAGTTTACTTCCATTGTTGAAATGTTCACAATGTTTTTATATGAAACTGTTCTGAAGCACCAGGTTCTACTGAGCATGTGCAAGAGTTCAGAGTATATGCATTTTGTGATTGGCTGATGGCTGTCACATGATACAGTGGGCAGTTAAAATGGAAGTACACATTGAAAATTTCCAAAAAGTATATGCATTTTAAATTTAGACTTCGACTTGCATGGTCTTTATTATGCATTTGTTGATTATGCAGGTCTGCTGTATTAAATGGTCCTTTCAGTTACATTCCACAAAAATCTACTTTTTTTTTTTTTTTAAATCTGTTTAAGCCATACACAAACTCAGAGTCATGCAGATGTGTTATTAATCCCTGGCAATTAGTTTGTTTTTCCTTCATTACATATTCCAGAGCAGTTAAATGCATAGCCAGTAATTTATGCAGTACTTTTACACATTACAGGTCATGGAAGGTTATTCAGTGCATCAGCATATATGGTGTCATTAAACTAAAGATTTCTCCTGTTAAGTGTAGTCAGTCCACGGGTCATCATTACTTATGGGATATTAACTCCTCCCCAACAGGAAGTGCAAGAGGATCACCCAAGCAGAGCTGCTATATAGCTCCTCCCCTCTACATCACACCCAGTCATTCTCTTGCACCCAACTAATAGATAGGATGTGTGAGAGGACTGTGGTGATTTAACTTAGTTTTTTTTATATCTTCAATCAAAAGTTTATTTTAAACGACACCGGAGTGTGTTGTTTCCTTCTCAGGCAGAATTTGAAGAAGAATCTACCTGAGTTTTTGTATATGATCTTAGCGGACGTAACTAAGATCCGTTTGCTGTTCTCGGCCATTCTGAGGAGTAAGGTAACTTCAGATCAGGGGACAGCGGGCAGGTTCACCTGCAAAGAGGTATGTTGCAGTATATTATTTTCTAAGGAATGGAATTGACTTTGAAAATACTGCTAATACCGATATAATGTAAGTACAGCCTTAAATGCAGTAGTAGCAACTGGTATCAGGCTGACATGTATATATGTTAACACATAAGTATTTCTGGGGAATGGCATTTCACTGGGAAAATACTGTATGCATATATCTTATAGCCTAACTTGCAGTGGGAGCAACTAGCAACAGGCTTTTTAAAGACATTTCATATATATTGATTTTAAACGTTTGCTGGCATGTTAAATCGTTTAATTCTCTGAGGTACTTGGTGAAAATTGCTTTGGGCTTTATTTTCCACATGGCTGTCGTTGTTTTAAATTAAAACAGTTTACTGAGCTCCCCTCACTGTTGTAGTGTGAGTGGGAGGGGCCTATTTTGGCGCTTTTACTACGCATCAGAAATTCAGTCACAGTCTGTCTTTTTCTCCCTGCATGATCCAGGACGTCTCCACAGAGCTCAGGGGTCTTCAAAACTAGTTTTAAGGGAGGTAATCACTCACAGCAGACCTGTGAGACTGTGCTTGACTGTGATAAAAACGTTTATATTGTCAATTGTTATACGTTTTTTTTCTGATATTAAGGGTTAATCATCCATTGCTAATGTGTGCAATCCTTTGCTAATTTTCATATATATAACTAATCCGGTTCATTGTTATTCAACTGTGATAGTTTGTTGTGTGCTTCTTAAAGGCGCAGTAACGTTTTTTACATATTGCTTGTAAATTTAGTTGAAAAGTATTTCCAAGCTTGCTAGTCTAATTGCTAGTTTGTTTAAACATGTCTGACTCAGAGGAAACTCTCTGTGCAATATGTTCAAAAGCCGAGGTGGAGCCCAATAGAAATTTATGTACTAATTGCATTGATGCTACTTTAAATAAAAGTCAATCTGTACATGTTAAGCAACATTCACCAGACAACGAGGGGGAAGTTATGCCGACTAACTTGCCTCACGTGTCAGTACCTGCATCTCCCGCGCAGGAGGTGCGTGATATTGTAACGCCAAGTACATCAGGGCGGCCATTACAAATCACTTTACAAGACATGACTAAAGTTTTGTCTAAATTGCCAGAACTTAGAGGTAAACGAGATCACTCTGGGATGAGAACAGAGTATACTGATAATGCTAGGGCCATGTCTGATACTGCGTCACAATATGCTGAGCATGAGGACGGAGAGCTTCATTCTGCGGGTGACGGATCTGATCCAAATAAATTGGATTCAGACATTTCAAATTTTAAGTTTAAGCTGGAAAACCTCTGTGTGTTACTAGGGGAGGTGTTAGCAGCTCTGAATGATTGTAACACAGTTGCAATCCCAGAGAAAATGTGTAGGTTGGATAAATATTTTGCGGTACCGACGAGTACTGACGTTTTTCCTATACCTAAGAGACTTACTGAAATTATTACTAAGGAGTGGGACAGACCCGGTGTGCCTTTCTCACCCCCTCCTATATTCAGAAAAATGTTTCCAATAGACGCCACCACACGGGACTTATGGCAAACGGTCCCTAAGGTGGAGGGAGCAGTTTCTACTTTAGCTAAGCGTACCACTATCCCGGTGGAGGATAGCTGTGCTTTTTCTGATCCAATGGATAAAAAGTTAGAGGGTTACCTTAAGAAAATGTTTGTTCAACAAGGTTTTATATTACAACCCCTTGCATGCATTGCGCCTGTCGCGGCTGCATTTTGGTTTGAGTCTCTGGAAGACACCCTTGACTCAGCGACATTAGATGAGATTTCACTTAAGCTTAAAACCCTTAAGCTAGCTAATTCATTTATTTCTGATGCCGTAGTACACTTAACTAAAACTCACGGCTAAGAATTCCGGATTCGCCATTCAGGCACGCAGAGCGCTGTGGCTAAAATCCTGGTCAGCTGATGTAACTTCTAAATCGAAATTACTTAACATACCTTTCAAGGGACAGACTTTATTCAGGCCCGGTTTGAAAGAAATTATCGCTGATATTACGGGAGGTAAAGGCCATGCCCTGCCTCAGGACAGAGCCAAACCTAGGGCTAGACAGTCTAATTTTCGTGCCTTTCGTAACTTCAAGGCAGGAGCAGCATCAACTTCCTCTGCTCCAAAACAGGAAGGAGCGGTTGCTCGCTACAAACAAGGCTGGAAACCTAACCAGACCTGGAACAAGGGCAAGCAGGCCAGAAAACCTGCTGCTGCCCCTAAGACAGCATGAAGGGAGGGCCCCCGATCCGGTAACGGATCTAGTGGGGGGCAGACTCTCTCTCTTCGCCCAGGCTTGGGCAAGAGATGTCCAGGATCCCTGGGCGTTGGAGATCATATCTCAGGGATATCTTCTGGACTTCAAAGCTTCTCCTCCACAAGGGAGATTTCACCTTTCAAGGTTGTCAACAAACCAGATAAAGAAAGAGGCGTTTCTACGCTGTGTACAAGACCTTTTACTAATGGGAGTGATCCACCCTGTTCCGCGGTCGGAACACGGACAAGGGTTTTACTCAAATCTGTTTGTGGTTCCCAAAAAAGAGGGAACCTTCAGACCAATATTGGATTTAAAGATCCTAAACAAATTCCTAAGAGTTCCATCATTCAAGATGGAAACTATTTGGACAATCTTACCCATGATCCAAAGAGGTCAGTACATGACCACAGTGGATTTAAAGGATGCTTACCTTCACATACCGATTCACAGAGAACATTACCGGTATCTAAGGTTTGCCTTCCTAGACAGGCATTACCAGTTTATAGCTCTTCCCTTCGGGTTGGCTACGGCTCCAAGAATCTTTACAAAGGTTCTGGGCTCTCTTCTGGCGGTACTAAGACCGCGAGGAATTTCGGTAGCTCCGTACCTAGACGACATTCTGATTCAAGCGTCAAGCTTTCAAACTGCCAAGTCTCATACAGAGTTAGTACTGGCTTTTCTAAGGTCGCATGGGTGGAAAGTGAACGAGGAGAAGAGTTCTCTCTTACCACTCACAAGAGTTCCCTTCTTGGGGACTCTTATAGATTCTGTAGAAATGAAAATTTACCTGACAGAGGACAGGTTAACTAAGCTTCTAAATGCTTGCCGTGTCCTTCATTCCATTCAACACCCGTCAGTGGCTCAATGCATGGAGGTAATCGGCTTAATGGTAGCGGCAATGGACATAGTTCCTTTTGCACGCCTGCACCTCAGACCGCTGCAATTGTGCATGCTAAGTCAGTGGAATGGGGATTACTCAGATTTGTCCCCTACGCTGAATCTGGATCAGGAGACCAGAGATTCTCTTCTATGGTGGCTTTCTCGGCCGCATCTGTCCAGGGGGATGCCGTTCAGCAGACCAGACTGGACAATTGTAACTACAGACGCCAGCCTTCTAGGTTGGGGCGCTGTCTGGAATTCCCTGAAGGCTCAGGGATCATGGACTCAAGAGGAGAGTCTCCTTCCAATAAACATTCTGGAATTGAGAGCAGTTCTCAATGCCCTACTGGCTTGGCCTCAGTTAGCAACTCTGAGGTTTATCAGGTTTCAGTCGGACAACATCACGACTGTGGCTTACATCAACCATCAGGGAGGGACAAGAAGTTCCCTAGCGATGATGGAAGTCTCAAAGATAATTCGCTGGGCAGAGTCTCACTCTTGCCACCTGTCAGCGATCCACATCCCAGGAGTGGACAACTGGGAGGCGGATTTCCTAAGTCGCCAGACTTTTCATCCGGGGGAGTGGGAACTTCATCCGGAGGTCTTTGCCCAAATACTTGGACAATGGGGCAAACCAGATATGGATCTCATGGCGTCTCGCCAGAACGCCAAGCTTCCTCGTTACGAGTCCAGGTCCAGGGACCCGGGAGCGGTCCTGATAGATGCCTTGACAGCACCTTGGACCTTCAGGATGGCTTATGTGTTTCCACCATTCCCGATGCTTCCTCGTTTGATTGCAAGGATCAAACAGGAGAAAGCATCAGTGATTCTAATAGCACCTGCGTGGCCACGCAGGACCTGGTATGCAGATCTAGTGGACATGTCATCCTGTCCACCTTGGTCTCTGCCTCTGAGACAGGACCTTCTAATTCAGGGTCCTTTCAAACATCAAAACCTAATTTCTCTGAAGCTGACTGCATGGAAATTGAACGCCTAATTTTATCAAAGCGTGGATTTTCAGAGCCAGTAATTGATACCTTAATACAGGCTAGGAAACCTGTTACCAGGAAAATTTACCATAAGATATGGCGTAAATACTTACACTGGTGCGAATCCAAGGGTTACTCATGGAGTAAGGTTAGGATTCCTAGGATATTGTCCTTTCTACAAGAAGGTTTAGAAAGGGGTTTATCTGCTAGTTCGTTAAAAGGACAGATCTCAGCTCTGTCCATCCTTTTACACAAGCGTCTGTCAGAAGTTCCAGACGTTCAGGCTTTTTGTCAGGCTTTGGCCAGGATTAAGCCTGTGTTTAAATCTGTTGCTCCGCCGTGGAGCTTAAACTTAGTTCTTAACGTTTTACAGGGTGTTCCGTTTGAACCCCTTCACTCCATTGATATCAAGCTGTTATCTTGGAAAGTTCTGTTTTTAATGGCTATTTCCTCGGCTCGTAGAGTCTCTGAGTTATCGGCCTTACATTGTGATTCTCCTTATCTGATTTTTCATTCAGACAAGGTAGTTCTGCGTACAAAACCTGGGTTTTTACCTAAGGTAGTTTCCAATAAGAATATCAATCAAGAGATTGTTGTTCCATCATTGTGTCCTAACCCTTCTTCAAAGAAGGAACGACTTCTGCACAATCTAGATGTAGTCCGTGCCCTGAAATTTTATTTACAGGCAACTAAAGATTTTCGACAAACTTCTTCCCTGTTTGTCGTTTATTCTGGACAGAGGAGAGGTCAAAAAGCATCTGCTACCTCTCTATCCTTTTGGCTTCGTAGCATCATACGTTTAGCCTATGAGACTGCTGGACAGCAATCTCCTGAAAGGATTACAGCTCATTCTACGAGAGCTGTGGCTTCCACTTGGGCCTTTAAGAACGAGGCCTCTGTTGAACAGATTTGCAAGGCTGCAACTTGGTCTTCTCTTCATACTTTTTCCAAATTTTACAAATTTGACACTTTTGCTTCTTCGGAGGCTGTTTTTGGGAGAAAGGTTCTTCAGGCAGTGGTTCCTTCCATATAGAGATCCTGCCTGTCCCTCCCGTCATCCGTGTACTTAGCTTTGGTATTGGTATCCCATAAGTAATGATGACCCGTGGACTGACTACACTTAACAGGAGAAAACATAATTTATGCTTACCTGATAAATTCCTTTCTCCTGTAGTGTAGTCAGTCCACGGCCCGCCCTGTTTTTTAAGGCAGGTCTACATTTTTTAATTATACTCCAGTCACCACTGCACCCTATAGTTTCTCGTTTGGTTCCTGGTCGAATGACTGGGTGTGACGTAGAGGGGAGGAGCTATATAGCAGCTCTGCTTGGGTGATCCTCTTGCACTTCCTGTTGGGGAGGAGTTAATATCCCATAAGTAATGATGACCCGTGGACTGACTACACTACAGGAGAAATAATTTATGCTTACCTGATAAATTCCTGTTTTTTTTAAAATCATGAATGATGTCAGGGCTTGCCACTCAATTGCTATTCATTGCTAATAGCACTGGGGAATCCTCTTCTAGAGCCCATATTCCAGTCCCCTTACCATCTAGAGACAAATTCAATCACTTATTTGAAAGAGGGTAAGTCTCACATTTTGAATATGGATTAATTTGCCCTGCTAGTGTGCTGGCTATTGCAGTGTGAAGCAGTGATCATCTTCCCCATTGGACAGCAGAGGGAAGGGGGCTATTACAGAGCCCATATATACTCTTCTGATATACTTGGAAGAGAATAAGAGTACTAGTTTGAAAGAAAAAATATGTAACACTCAATGAGGTAGTGCCTAGAGGCAGAGGCGTTAAAGGGACACTGAACCCAAATTTTTTCTTTTGTGATTCAGATAGAGCATGCAATTTTAAGCAACTTTCTAATTTACTCCTATTATCAATTTTTCTTCGTTTGTTTCTATCTTTATTTGAAAAAGAAGACGGCTAAGGTTTTTTTTTTGGTTCAGTACTCTGGACAGCACCTTTTTATTGGTGGATGAATTTATCCACCAATCAGCAAGAACAACCCTGGTTGTTCACCAAAAATGGGCCGGCATCTAAAGTTACATTCTTGCATTTCAAATAAAGATACCAAGAGAATGAAGAAAATTTGATAATAGGAGTAAATTAGAAAGTTGCTTAAAATTTGCATGCTCTATCTGAATTATGAAATTAAAAAAATTGGGTTCAGTGTCCCTTTAACTAATAGCTCATGTTGGGAACGCTGATGGAACCCATATGTTGGCTTCTGGATCACTTAAAGAGACAGCCCCTTGTTTGACACAGTAAATTCTGTCCTTTCCCTTTAAAATAATTGGTCATATGTCACTTTTACCTACAGGTGACCGCCTTTATAACAATAGGCACGTAAAACACAGATGGATATAAGAACTCTTTCTGGAAAGAGAATCTTATGACAGTGTTATTTATAGGTGACTTTCCACTTAAATGTATCAATATAAAATGGGAAGATAGGGTGATTGTAAAAATTAGGTGACATTTTATGAATAAATAAAGCAGCACCTGAAAACAAAGAGCAGCGTTCAGGCAAAGTAATTTCCTAGGTGCCAGCAAATCTACTGCATAAAAAGTGATACTGAAATGTGAGTGCTATTAATTATTTTTGCATTATTTCTCCCCCCAACACCCCCCCCCCCCCCCCCCACGGCAGTGATACATTTTTGCATTATACTTCTAGAAGTGAAGGAACTGGTTTATTCAGGCTGTTAAACCTATAAGCATATAGATCATGCAGGAGAATCCGTTTCTAAAGTAAGCCTCGTCTTTGATGAGAAGGTGGGAAAAAAAAGCCTGCAAATGGAAAGTAGAGTTTATTTACTTTAAAGCCATCTCATATGTTTTAAAATACTCTTAACATTTGCTTAATGTAATTAAAGGGGCTTACCAGTGCAAAAACAAAATGCTCCAATGTTTAAAGTATTTTATTGTTGCTTTATTGATTGCATACAGCTATGGGTTTAAGACCTGCAAAGGAGTTAAACGCATAGTCAAAGGAATATAAACTGTTTCATTGTTGTAATAAAAAAAGCACTAAGCAGAAATAATTGTAATATTTATAATTTAAAAAGGATTTCACTTTCTTTTATGTAATTGGCAAGAGTCCATGAGCTAGTGACGTATGGGATATAGAATCCTACCAGGAGGGGCAAAGTTTCCCAAACCTCAAAATGCCTATAAATACACCCCTCACCACACTCACAATTCAGTTTTACAAACTTTGCCTCTTATGGAGGTGGTGAAGTAATTTTGCTAGATTCTACGTTGATATGCGCTTCTCAGCCTTGTTGAAGCCCGATTCCTCTCAGAGTACAGTGAATGACAGAGGGATGTGAAGGGAGTATTACCTATTGAATACAATGGTCATCCTAACGGGGATCTATTTCATAGGTTCTTTGTTATCGGTCGTAGAGATTCATCTCTTACCTCCCTTTTCAGATCGACGATATACTCTTATATATACCATTACCTCTACTGATTCTCTTTTCAGTACTGGTTTGGCCATTTGCTTTATGTAGATGAGTGTCTTTTGGCAAGTATGTTTCTTTTATTTAAGACACTCTTAGCTATGGTTTGGCACTTTATGTTTAAAGTTCTAAATATATGTTTCTACTTATATTTGCCATGATTCAGGTTTATCAGTATATTTCCTTTTTTGCAGACTCTGTTTCATATTTGGGAAATGCATTTAAAAAACAAAAAAAAAACCATAACTTTTTTTCTTGCCTGAAGTTTTTCAAATTTTACTCTTTTTCTAAATTGCGGGCTGTATTAGGCTCGCAAGAGCGCAAAATGCTATAATTTATTGCGTCATTCTTGGCGCAAGACTTTTTTGGCGCGAGGATTACGTTTGACGTAAATTCGTCATTTCTGGCGTCTTAGTTGGCGCCGAGTTTTTTCACGAGGTTACGTCATCTATGACACTCGTGTTTGTTGCAGACGTTTTTGGCGCCAAAAATATTTTGTCAGTTGTGGGCGTCATACTTGACGCCAAACTTTTTGACATTTAAGACTTCACTTCTTTTTGCTTCTGGTTTCGAGGCCTATTTTGTTTGCATTTCTTTCCCATTCCTTAAACTTTCATATAAGGAAATTAATATTTTGCTTTATATGTTGTTTTTTTCTGTTACATTTGCAAGATGTCTCAAAATTGTTCCTGTATCAGAAATCACTGTTAGATTCCTGCTGACTGATATCAGTCCTACCAAAGCTATGTTCATTTTAATGTTATGAATTTTATCTTTAGCTGTGGTTTGTAATAAGTTATCATGATAAACTTTTACATGCAGAGAATATGCATTATCTATTGCTATTCCTTTAACATGTAATGTATAAGATATACCTGGGAATTTATAAGAATATTTTTCTGATTCGATTCTGAAGGCTTTGACTGCCATTCCGCCTTCTTATAAAATGTAAAGGTCTTTTTTTAAAAAAAAAAAAACTTCTCATTTAGTTGATACATTTTCAAATGACCGACAACATACTGAATTATTCTTCTCTGATGAGGATTTATCTGATTCAGAAGATCCTCCTTCAGATATTGACACTGACAAATCTACTTTTTTATTTAAAATGGAATACATGCGTTCTTTGTTTAAAGAAGTGTCAATTACTTTGGATATTGAGGAAGCTAGTCCTCTTGATATTAAAACCAGTAAACGTTTAAATTCTGTTTTTAAACCTCATGTGGTTACTCCAGAGGTTTTTCCTATTCCTGATGCTATTTCTGATATGATTTCTAAGGAATGGAATAGGCCTGGTGGTACTTTTATTCCTTCTTTAAGGTTTTAAAAATTCTATTCTCCAGTTAGTTTGGAGTTTTGGGAAAAGATCTCCAAAGTTAATGGGGCTATCTCTACTCTTGCTAACGTACTACTATTCCTATGGAAAATAGTATTTATTTTAAAGATCCTTTAGATGGGAAACTTGTATCTTATCTAAGGAAAATGTATTTATTTTCAGGTCCTTTTCTTAGGCCTGCAATTTCTTTGGCTTATGTTGCAGCTGTTTCCTCTTTTTTGGTTGGAAACTTTAGCTCAACAAATATCGGATTATGATCTGTTTAGCATTGTTAAATTGATTCAACATGCTAATAATTTCATTTGTAATGCAATTTTTTTGATATTATCAAAATTGAGGTTAAATCTATGTCTTTAGCTATTTTAGCTAGAAGAACTTTGTGGCTTCAATTTTGGAATACTGATTTTATTTCTAAATCCAGATTTCTATTTTCTTTCCTTCCAAGGTAATAAATTATTTGGATTCAATACTTTCAACTGTTACTGTAGGGAAGGGAGTTTTTTTTTGCCTCAAGATTAAGTTCTAAGGGTAAAACTTAAGCTTATAACCATTTTTTGTTCTTAATAAGGAACAGAAACCTAATTCTTCCCCAAGTGGTATGTTTCTAATTGGAAGTTTTCTTCAAAATGGAATGAATTCATTCATTTAAGAGATCAAAGCCAGCCCCCAAATTTGCATGAAGGTGCGGCTCTTATTTCAGCTTAGCTGGTAGGGGGCAGGTTAAGATTTTTCTAAAGTTGTTTGGTTCAATTCGGTCCAAACTCCTTAGATTCAGAATATTGTTTCTCAGGGGTACAGAATAGGATGCGGAGTAAATCCGCCTGAAGTTTTTTCTCTCGCATATTCCAGCAATCCCAGTAAAGGCTCAGACTTTCCTGAAGTGTTTCAGACCTGGAGTTATCTGGGGTATTCATACCAGTTCCGTTTCAGGAACGGGATCTGGGGTTTCATTCAGAACTATTCATTGTCCCAAAGAAAGAAAATCTTTTTTAAGAGTACCATCTTTCAAAATGGGGATTATAAGGTCTATTCTGCCTTTTTTTAGTAAGGGCATTATTTGCCCACAATAGACTTACAGGATGCATATCTTCATATTTTGTTTCATTCAGATTATTTTCATTTTTTTAGACAAGCATTACCATTTTGTTGCTGGCCTAGCAACAGCTCTAGGAATCTTTTCAAAGGTTCTCATTGTTTCCTTTTTTGGACGATATCTTGGTACTTGCTCAGTCTTTTCGTTCTGCAGAATTTCATATGATTCAACTTCTGTTGTTCTTTCAAAGACACGGTTAGAGGTTCATTTTATCAAGAAAGTTCCTTAATTCCTCAGATAAGGGTCACCTTTTTTAGGTTTCTAGATAGAGACAAAGACATTGACACAATCTAACAGACAAGAGACAATTTTTATTGGGTTCAGCTTGTTGGAACCTTCAGTCTCTCTTATTTTCTTCAGTAGCTATTTGCATGGAAGTTTTAGGTCTCATGACTGCAGCATCAGACTCGTTTCCCTTTGCTCATTTTCATATGAGACCTCTCCAGTTTTTTATGCTGAATTTATGGTGCAGGAATTATTCTAGGATCACATTTAATATCCTTGTATCTCAATATTCAACTATCTCTGACTTAGTGGTTAAATTACCATCGTATAGTTCTACGGGTCTCTTTGGTTCATCCAACCTAGACCGTGATCACAACAGATGTGAGTTTTTTTTTTGTTTGTTTTTTTTTTTAGGTTGGGAAGCTGTCTGGGGATCTCTGACAGCATAAGGGGTTGGAAATCCAGAGGAAATCAAGGAAATCAAGAGGCGAGATTACCAATCAATATTTTGGAACTCCGTGCGATTCTCAGAGCTTTTCAGTTTTGGCTTCTATTGAAGAGAGAGCCGTTTATTGGTTTTCAGGCAGACAATGTCACAACTGTGGCATATGTCAATCATCAGGGTGGGACTCACAGTCCTCAGACTATGAAAGAAGTATCTTGGATACTTGCTTCGGCGGAATCCAGCTCCTGTCTAATTTCTGCGGTCCATATCCCAGGTATAGACAATTGGGAAACGGATTATTTCAGTCATCAGACCTTTCATCAAGGAGAGTGATCTCTTCACCTAGATGTGTTTTTTCAAATTGTTCAGATGTAGGGGCTTCCAGAAATAGTTCTGATGGCATCTCATCTAAACAAGAAACTTTCCAGGTACCTATTCAGGTCCAGAGATCCTCAGGCGGAAATAGTGGATACATTGACACTTCCTTGGAGTTTTCAACCTGCCTATATTTTTCCGCCTCTAATTCTTCTTCCAAGAGTGATTTTCAAAATCATCATGGAGCAATCGTTTGTGCTGCTGGTGGCTCCAGCATGGCCGCACAGGTTTTGGTATGTAGATCTTGTTCGGATGTCCAGTTCCAAACCCTGGCCACTTCCATTAAGGCCAGACCTTATATCTCAAGGTTCGTTTTTTTCCATCAGGATCTCAAATCATTAAATTTGAAGGTATGGAAATTGAACGTTTAGTGCTTAGTCATAGAGGTTTCTCTGACTCCGTGTTTTTTTACTATGTTGTAGGCTCGTAAATCTGTTTCTAGAAAGATATATTATCGAGTTTGGAAGATTTACATTTCATGGTGTTTTTCTCATAAATTCTCTTGGCATTCTTTTAGAATTCCTAGAATTTTTCAGGATGGTTTAGATAAGGGTTTGTCTGCAAGTTCCTTGAAAGGACAAACTTCTGCTCTTTCTGTCCTATTCCACAGAAAATTGCTAAACTCCCTGATATTCATTGTTTTGTACAGGCTTTGGTTCATGTCAAGCCTGTCATTAGATCAATCTTTCCTCCCTGGAGTCTTAATTTGGTTATGAAGGCTTTACAGGCTCCTCCGTTTGAGCCTATGCATTCTTTGGACATTAAACTACTTTCTTGGAAAGTGTTGTTTCTTTTGGCCATCTCTTCTGCTAGAAGAGTTTCTGAATTATCTGCTCTTTCTTGTGAGTCTCCTTTTCTGATTTTTCATCAGGATAAGGCAGTTTTGCAGACTTCATTTAAATTTTTATCTAAAGTTGTGAATTCCAACAACATTAATAGAGAAATTGTTGTCCCTTCTTTGTGTCCTAATCCTAAGATTCTCTAGAGAGATCTTTACATTCTTTGGATGTGGTAAGAGCTTTGAAATATTATGTTAAAGCTACTAAAGTTTTCAGGAAGACTTCTAGTCTATTTGTTATCTTTTCTGGTTCTAGGAAAGGTCAAAAGGCTTCTGCCATTTCTTTGCAATTTTGGGTAAAGCCTTTTGATTCATCATGCTTATTTAGAGTTGGGTTAATTCCCGCCTCAGAGGATTACGGCTCATTCTACTAGGTCAGTTTTCACTTCCTGGGCTTTTAAGAATGAAGCTTCTGTTGATCAGATTTGCAAAGCAGCAATTTGGTCTTCTTTGCATTCATTTACTAAATTCTACCATTTTGATGTTTTTTCTTCTTCAGGAGCAGTTTTTGGTAGAAAAGTTCTTCAGGCAGTTGTTTTCAGTTTGATTCTTCTGCTTAGAATTTCAGTTTTTTTCATTATAAAGATTAAAACTTTTGATTTGGGTTGTGGATTAATTTTTCAGCGGAATTGGCTGTCTTTATTTTTATCCCTCCCTCTCTAGTGACTCTTGGGTATTTGCTATCCCATACGTCACTAGCTCATGGACTCTTGCCAATTACTTGAAAGGAAACATAATTTATGTAAGAATTTGCCTGATAAAGTCATTTCTTTTATATTGGCAAGAGTACATGAGACCCACCCTTTTTATGGTGGTTATGATTTTTTTTTTTTTTTATAAAGCACAATTATTCCAATTCCTTGTTGATGCTTTTTACTCCTTTCTTTATCACCCCACTTCTCGGCTATTCGTTAAACTGAATTGTGGGTGTGGTGAGGAGTGTATTTATAGGCATTTTGAGGTTTGGGAAACTTTGCCCCTCCTGGTAGGATTGTATATCCCATACGTCACTAGCTCATGGACTCTTGCCAATATGAAAAATTAATTTATCAGGTAAATTCTTACATAAATTATGTTTTTTTTTGTTTTTACTTCATTTATGCAGGGTTCATTACTTCCTGTCACAGGGACTAGGGTCTCTTCAGAAAGGCATATATAGCTTAATGTCATAAATCTTCTTGGGCAACTTGAACTGGCTTACTATTCAGTGAATGCTCAGAGGCAGAATGCAACATAAAGGGACACTAAAGTTCGGTATTCCCATAAGACTTTGGGGCTTGGTTAGGAGTCTGAAAATCAGAGCAATGTTATTTAAAAATAAGCAAAACTATACATTTAAAAAAACACACAAAACTTTATGGGCTATATAAATAGATCATCTACAAAACATTTATGCAAAGAAAAAATGTGTATAATGTCCCTTTTAAATATTTCCCCCACTTCCTCATAACCCCAGTCATTATTTGCCTTTTGTCACAGGAGGTTGGCAGAGAAATGTTAGAAGATTTCGGAGTAGTCTCTTATGGAGGGCAGTACTCCTTGAGATGGGACTGGAGTTTTAAGTAGTCCTGTCAGCCTCTCAGTGAGAGCATGGATGAAAGTTTGAGTCTGGAGATTCAGGGAGAGTCTTTCTGTGAAACCATCCCGACTCATATTAACAGCTCCATAGGCAATCGGTGTTGACTAGTTTCGCTGCCTGCTTTCTTCGCTCAAGTCCATGTCAGAAGCGATGCTACCAGGGGCGTATTACTGCCTAGGCAAACAAGGCACAAGCCTAGGGCGGCAGCTTAGGGGGTGCGGCTCTTTTTGGAGCCTCTGTAGGGAGCAGTGTTCCACCTAAAAAATAAAATTAACGGTCACCACTCTCCTTATGTGTAATCCTCAAGAGTTTTGTCTCCTCTCCTCATGTATACCTGCTGCCCAGCCCGCCCTAACTGTTACTGCAACTGCTGAGCTTTTCCCTTCATACAGCACATATCTGAAGTTTCAGTTGCTTATGGGGGAAGAGGACAGGCGGCAGCAGCTGTATTAACTTTCTAGTAGTTGCTTGCTAAGAGTACACCTCATTGTATTCATATAACACACAACTACTAGAAAGTTAATACAGCATGGCCCGGATTAAGGGTCCGTTTGCCTTAGCCCCACTTTGCATGTCTTCTCATGTGTACCTGGCCTGCCGCCTGCCCCGTCACTACATCCATTGCGCTTCTCCCTCATTCAAGCGTGACAGCTGGTTAGCGGGGTTTCTAGTGATGGGATTTAACTTTGAGGGATCCTAGCGTAGCTGTAGCAGCAACTCGAGCTGACAGGATCCTTTGGGGCACAACACTGGCAAAGGTAGATTAGTTCTCATAGAGAGACGTTATGTGGATCTCTTTCATTGTTTTCAATGGCGTTGTGTACCTTGTTGTATTGAGAAATATAAACTACTGGATTGCACCTTACTTATAAGTGACATGTATTAAATGATTGTGTACTGTGAGGTCAAAACGTTGGAGACGTGTACTGGAGCATAGTGTGTGTGTGTGTGTGTGTGTGTATATATCTATATCTATATCCCGCAATGTACGCCGGGGTTAGGTTCCAGAAGGAATGGTTGTAAATGGGAAGTAAGGGAGTTAGGTTCCAGGCCCCTCTCAAAATTGTGATAAGTAACACCTAATACATTATTTTTAATGCTTTGAAATGAAGACTTTAAATGCTAAACAGCATTATAAACCTAATTAAATAATCACACCACACAGAATATATAATAATATATAATTAAACTAAGTTAAATGAACAAAAATATTTGCTAAAACAGCAATATAAACCTAATAAAAAATCACACAACACAGACTTTACTGCATTCCAATCTGGACTTATTTATAGACAGGAAAATCTTGTTCCGTTGAAATCTGCTCGATGACTCAGGTCTAGCTAGCTACACTGATTAATTTCAGCTTGCTTGTGTTCTTGGTTTGCATATCTTTGCTGCAACACAAGCGGGCAGCTCCACCTACTGGCTATTTTAATCAATACACTGCTTCTCAATGCTTTTTAATAGCAGTCACATGACTGGAAAAAAGGTTGTTATTCTGAAATGACGCAAATTGAACCGTTTTATACAGAGGGCCATCTGTATGTATGTATGTATAACAATCTATCTGGAATGAACTGCTTATTTATTTCTCATGACAACATGTGTTCTTACATAAAGGGCTGCTATTATGCACTCATTATAAATTGAACATAGAACCCTATAAGTCTCTATGGTAGCGTATACCTTTAAAAATTGGTGCTACCCTCTGGTTGGGGTGTTGTTCCTTATAATTTAGTGCAAGTTTATATTATACTTATATCATGCTTTGATATTCATTGTTATGTAGTATTTGGCATAGATCCTCAGGTGAAGTTTTTACTCATGATAACAGATTTCCAATTTTTATTGGGTTATCCTCTGAGAGAGGCGTTGCCATCTATACTTAAAACTTTTTATGCTTTGATCTTGCATGGATCCCCAATATTATCTATGGTAGCAGATTCCTGTGGGTCACAGGGCTACCCTCTGGTAGGGGTGTTGCAAGTTAGCATATTAAATAAAATAATTTATGTTATTACTGCATGTATCGAGCTAACTTTAAGTAAGCTGGCTAGCTTTTTTATTCATGCTATATACTTAAGATGTACTAATTATTTGCACAGAATAAATGTATTTGTATTTCGATATGTGTGTGGTTTCATTTAGGGGACCCAGCTGTTGTATATTTTACACCGGAGCATTAACCGCAGCTAAATAAACATTCATATTATTATTCAAACGTGTCATTGACTTAATCATTGTTATATAATTGTATATATATATATACACACACCAAAAAAAGTAATATTACACCCTGAACAAAAATATTATTGTTAAAAATGGCCTAAAACTCAGGAGCTGGGGGAGCAGAGTTTTGTGTGCCTAGGGCAGCACAAAGCCTAAAAACACCACTAGATGCTGCTATCTGTCACACTTGAAAGGCTGCTTTCCTGTTCCACAGCGTAGATTCTGGTAAGATCATTTCATATTTTATACATGTATGATAACGCAAGAAGACAGGGTCACAGTGTGACTCCTTTTATCTGTATAGAATCGAGGGATTATTGAACAGGGGGAATAATCATATATGTGTGATTTTATGCTGCTTTATGTGTGAGATGTTATGGGCTCATAGGCTGTTATGGAATATACAGGTTTCACTTTGAGAGCCATGAAGTTTACAAGCTTGGCACACTTTCTTATAGCAGGGACGGTCCTGCATTGTGCACCATGTGATTCATTCCCTTTTTCCTGACCGGGTGCCTATCAGAGAGGAGTCCTAAATCTTTGTACTGTCTGGGTCATAGGAGGTGGTGAGTGCCCCAGCCATTGGGGTATAAGGGTGCCGTATTTTTTTAATAAAGTATTTTTCTAGTTCTCCGGTTATTGCACTAGCGATGGAGGATTCTGTTACTTTAGAGGGCACTCCCTCTATTCCTAATAAGTAATTTCTGTTTAAATGGTGAGGAGGCCTTGGTTCCGCCCTCTCAATTATGTTCCATATGCCTTGATAATGTGATAATACAAACGTGTTCAATACCACGGAGCCGTCCAGTGAGGTGCGTACCTTACATTCTTATCTCTACACGTGCAGTTTTCCCGTAGCATTGCTGATCCTCCATCTGGAGGGGCCTTTTTTCACCAGACGTTACTGCGCAGTTCAGGCGGCAGTGTCTGTGGCCTTTAATGCTTTGCCTCGCCCTGCTAAGCGAAAGGTTATATATTGCACTCCTTCCCAGAGTACATAAGATAATTTATTGGATTTAACTAAGGGTTATCCGAGGATGTTGTTCTTTCTAAGACTTCAGAGTATGAACTCTCTGGGTAGGTGTCTGTTGCCTCTAAACTTCCGGCTGCAGAGGAACCAGACTTTAGTTTAGGAATTTGCGCTTTTTTCTAAAGGAAGTTTTTGGCGAATTCAGAGGTTCCAGAGGCCAAATTGCCTGATGAACCTTTTAATTCCTAAATTGGATAGAGTTTGAGGACAGGGTGGTACCTTATACTTCCCTGCTCCTGTTAAATGGCGAACATCATTAAGAATGAATGGGACAGGATAAGATAATTTTTCCCCCTCTTCTCCCTAAATGGGATGGCGTTATCTTCACCCTTGCTCAACGTACTACTATCCCGCTTGAGCATAGTTCTTCGTTTGAAGAGCCCATGGATAAAAGATGGAAACTCTGTTAAGAAAGATGTTTCAACATACGGGATATTTCAACCGGAGGCGGCTGTTGCCGTGGTTACTGAAGAAACTACCATATGGTGTGACTCTTTATAGGATTTGATCGGGGTGGAGGATCCCTTCAACATTACTTAGTAAAGATTTACGGCCTTTAAGGTTGTTCATTCTTTTATCTTTGCTGCTATTAGGCAGTTTATTCGCTTGAATGCTATAGCTTCAGCTTTTTCTGGCTGAAGTTATGGTCTGCGGATATGACTTCTCTAAGTCTAGACTTCTTCCCTCCTTTTAAGTGAATGATTTTGTCTGGTCCAGGGCTGGACTCAATTATCTCCACGGTCACAGTGGGCACAAGATTATATGAACTAATCTAAGGGACGATTTTCATTCTGATAAAGCCCATGTCGGCAGTCCTCCGCTAAGCCAGAGCAAACAAAGAGCTCTTGGAAGCCGGCTCAGTCCTGAAACAAATCCAAGCAGAGCAAGAAGCCCGCAGAGTCTGTCGGCATGAATGGGCGGTCCCCTGTCCTCTTCTGGATCGTGTAGGGGGCAGTATGTCGCTCTTTCAGTCGTTTGGATCAGGGACGTGCAGGATCTATGGGTCCTGGAGGTCATAGCTTAGGGTTACAAGATAGGTTTTAAGTCTCAGCCACCCAAGGGCAAATTCCTCCTGTCTTCCTGACCAGAAAGGAGGGAAGCCTTTCTGAGGTGTGTGTAAGGGATCTGTCCTCTAGGAGTTATTGTCCCAGTGCCTATTGCAGTGAGAGGTTTGGGATACTATTCAAACCTTTTTTTGTGGTCCCTAAGAAGGAGGGAACTTTCCGTCCGATTCTGGACCTAAAGTGCTTAAGCAGGTTTTTAAATGTCCCCTCGTTTAAGATAGACAATAAGGTCCATTCTTCCCTTTGTTTGAGAGGGGTAGTTCATGACCACTATAGATCTGAAGGATGCTCCGTTCTCGTACCAATCCTCAAGGACCACTTCCAGTTCCTTAGGTTTGCATGCCTGAACCAGCACTTCCAGTTTATTGCCCTTCCGTTTGGTCTAGCTAAAGAAATTTTTTGAAGAGTGGACCATTTGGAATATCTCCTCTGTCTTCTTCGATCCCATGGATGGCAGATAATCTAGAGAGAGTTCTCTTGTATCAAGTACCAGGGTAGAATTCTTGGGTACTATAATAGTCTCCATAGACATGAGAATATTTCTAAAGGACCAGAGACGTTGCAAGCTAGCTTCAACATGTCTTGCCCTCCAGATCTCCTTAAGGCCATTTGTGGCTTGGTGTATGGAGGAGATTGATCTCATGGTATCCCGCTTGGACATCATTTCCTTTGCCAGGTTTCACCTCAGACTGTTAAAACTGTGCATTCTGAACTAGTGGAATGGCGATCATTCGGATCTGTCTCAACAGATTTCTCTGGACAACCAATTGGGAGAATCGCTCTCTTGGTGGCTTTGTCCGGATCACTTGTCCTGAGGGACGTCCGTCTCAAGATCATCCTGGGTGATTGTGACTATGATTGCGAGTCTGTCAGGATGGGGAGCCGTTTGGGGTGCCAGGAAGGCACAGGGCATCTGGTCTCAGGAGGTAAAGCTCCCTCCTGATCTCATTTTGGATCTTCGGGCAATATACAATGCTCTGAAGGCTTGGCCTCTGCCGGGTTCGTCCCAGTTAATCGGATTCCAATCAGACAATATATCCTCGGTGGCTTACATCAACCATCAGGGGGGGAATGAGAAGCTCCCTAGTTTTGAGGGGAGTATCTTGGATTCTGGTGTGGGGGAGACCCGCATTTGTTCCCTGTCAGCGATCCACATTATGGGTGTGGACAACTGGGAAGCGGATCTCCTCAGCAGACAATCCTTTCATCCAGGAGAATGGTCTCTCCATCCCAAGTGTTTGCAGAGATTTGCAAGAGGAAGATGTTATAACGTCTCAATACCAAGCTACCCAGATAGGGGTCGAGATACAGGGATCCTCAGGCAGAGCTAACAGATGCATTAGCGGTGCCTTGGAGGTTCAATCCAATTGATCCTTTCCGACAGTTACCGCTACTTCCTAGTGTAGTGGCTCGAGTCAAGCAGACGTCAGTGATACTGACTTTTCCGTCTTGGCCACAAAGGATATGGTTCATGGATCTAGTGGGGATGTCATCATCTCCTCCGTGGAAGTTACCTTGTCGCAGGGATATTCTGACCAAGGTCTCTTTGTTCATCAATGTTTAGATTCTCTGAGGCTGACTGCATCAAGATTGAACGCTTAGTCCTAGCCAAGAGAGGGTTTTCTGATAGTTATTTTTACTCTCATTATAGCGTGTAAGCTGTTTGCTTGTCGCATCTATCATAAGGTGTGGAGGACCTACTTATTCTGTTCTCCAGGATGAACTGGAAAAGGGCTTTTCTGCAAGTCCCCTGAAGGGACAGTTTTTGGCCCTGTCTGTGTTACTGCACAAGAGGTTTGCAGAGCTTCCAGATGTGCAGCCATTTGTTAAGGCTCTGCTGGGATCAGACCTGTGTTTAGATCTAAGGCTCCTCCTGGAGTTTAAATCTTGTCCTTAAGGTTTTGAAACGGGCTCCGTTGGATCTTATGCATAAAGTAGACATTAAATTGTTTTTTCTTCTGAAGGTTCCTTTTCTACTGGCTATTTCTTCTGCACACAGAGTATCTGTGATTGCTGCTTTGCAAAGAGTCCCTCCTTATCTGGCTTTTCATGCCGCTAAGGCTGTTCTACGAACCAAGTTAGGTTTTCTTCCTAAGGATCCTCCTTCGTCGAAGGAACGTTTACAAAAAATTTTTTGGATGTGGTTTGTGCCTTGAAGTTCTATCTTCGGGCCACAAAGGAATTTAGACAAACCTCTTTCTCTATTTGTTCTCTTTTTTCCAGGAAGCATAAGGGTCAGAGGACCTCTTTGACTTCCTTATCTTTTTGTCTGAGGAGTGTCATCCATTTAGCATAGAGACAGCGGGACATAAGCCTCCTCTGAGGATTACGGCTCATTCTACGAAAGAGCAGTGGTTTCCTCTTGGGCCTTCATAAATGAGGCCTCTTTGGATCAGATTTGTAAGGCGACTATCTGGTTCTCCTTACATACTTTTTCCAAAATTTTACAAGTTTGATGTTTTTGCTTCTGCTGAAGCAGCCTTCAGGAGAGGATCCGCCTCTCTTTTTTCCCTCCCGTTAGCATTCCGTGTACTCCTAGAGCTTGGGTATACAGTTGTGCTCATAAGTTTACATACCCTGTCAGAATTTATGATTTCTTAGCCATTTTTCAGAGAGTATGAATAACACAAAAAACTTTTTTCACTCATGGTTAGTGTTTGGCTGAAGCCATTTATTATCAATCAACTGAGTTTACTCTTTTTAATTCATAATGACAACAGAAACTACCCAAATGACCCTGATCAAAAGTTTACGTACCCTGGTAATTTTGGCCTGATAACCTGCACACAAGTTGACACAAAGGGGTTTGAATGGCTATTAAAGGTAACCATCCTCGCCTATGATCTGTTTGGTTGTAATTAGTGTGTGTGTGTATAAAAGGTCAATGAGTTTCTGGACTCCTGACAGACCCTTGCATCTTTCATCCAGTGCTGCACTGACTTTTCTGGATTCTGAGTCATGGGGAAAGCAAAAGAATGGACAAAAAATTTGCCGGAAAAGGTAGTTGAACTGTATAAAACAGGAAAGGGATATAAAAAGATATCCAAGGAATTGATAATGACAATCAGCAGTGTTCAAAATCTAATAAAGAAGTGGAAAATGAGGGGTTCTGTTGAAACCAAACCATGGTCAAGTAGGCCAACTAAAATTTCAGCCATAACTGCCAGGAAAGTTGTTCGGGATGCAAAGACAAACCAACAATTAACTTCAGGTGAAATACAGGACATGTGGTGTGGCTGTTTCAAGATGCACAATAAGGAGGCACTTGAAAAAAAAATGGCCTGCATGGTCGAGTCACCAGAAGAAAGCCATTACTATGCAAATGCCACAAAGTATCCCGCTTACAATATGCCAAATAGCACAGAGCCAAGCCTCAAACCTTCTGGCACAGTCATTTGGAGTGATGAGACCAAAATGTAGCTTTTTGGCCACAACCATAAATGTACATTATGAGAGGAGTCAACAAGGCCTATGATGAAAGGTACACCATTCCTACTGTGAAACACGGAGGTGGATCGCTGATGTTTTGGGGATGTGTGAGCTACAAAGGCACAGGAAATTTGGTCAGAATTGATGGCATGACGAATACAGTATGTTATCGAACAGAATGCCTCATTTTCCACTTCTTGATTAGAGTTTGAACACTGCTGATTTGCATTCTCAATTCCTTGGATATCTTTTTATATCCCTTTAATATTTTATACAGTTCAACTACCTTTTCCCGCAGATCTTTTGCTTTCCCCATGACTCAGAATCCAGAAACGTCAGTGCAGCACTGGATGAAAGATGCAAGGGTCTGTCAGGAGTCCAGAAACTCATTGACCTTTTATAAACACACACTAATTGCAAGCAAACAGATCACCGGTGAGGATGGTTACCTTTTAATAGCCATTCAAACCCCTTTGTGTCAACTTGTGTGCATGTTATCAGGCCAAAATCGCCAGTTTATGTAAACTTTTGATCAGGGTCATTTGGGTAGTTTCTGTTGTCATTATGATTTAAAAAGAGTAAACACAGTTGATTGATAATAATAAATGGCTTTAGCCAAACACTAACCATAAGTGAAAGAAAAGTTTTTGTGCTATCATTCATATTCTCTGAAAAATGGCCAATGGCAATTCTGCCAGAGTATGTAAACTTATGAGCACAACTGTGTTTCCCACAAGTAAGGAATGCAGCTGTGGACTCTTCCCATATTAAGATGGAAAACATAAATTATGCTTACCTGATAATTTCATTTCCATCTGTATGGGAAGAGTCCACAGCTCCTGTCCGTGTTCTACGATGGGCGGCCCTAAATTTTGAATTTTTTTCTTCTGGCACCTTTTTCACCCTGATATTTCTCCTACTGTTCCTTGTTCCCTCGGCAGAATGACTGGGGTTATGAGGAAGTGGTGGAGGTATTTAAGCCTTTGGTTGGGGTGTCTTTGCCTCCTCCTGGTGGCCTGGTTCAGTGTTTCCCACAAGTAAGGAATGCAGCTGGGGAATCTTCCCATACAGATGGAAATGAAATTATCAGGTAAGCATAATTTTTTTTTCTTTCTTTCTTTCTTTTTTCCCCTCCTTCTAACCTCTACCCGGTCTGTTCATCTCTCCGCCCACCTCTTATCCCCAAGCTATTGCATGCATAGGGCATTGAACTCCCTACATAGTGAGCTGAGCACTCTATTACACAATATGGATACACAGGGATAATATGGAATCATTGCGGCACCCACCCGGCTTACCACAAAAGTTAGCTTAACTACTGAATTTCTTTCTGGAAGCGGCAGCACACACCCGGCTTGTTAACCGGTTCATTTAATTGCAAAAACCGGTAAGATAGCCAGGTGTGGCATTTTAGTTTTAAAGTGAAGGTAAACTTTGATGAATGAGAGCCCGTTTTTTAAAAATACTATTAAAACAGGGGCACTTTCATTCATCAAAGTTTACAAAGCAGCCGTTTTGATTAAAAACATTTTTTTTTTTTTTTTTTTTTCACAGCCAGAGCAGCTTCCCCCTCCTGGAAATCCTCTCTTCACGCGTCAGTAATAACTAATCCGGCTTCCTCCAATCACGGCTTTCCCCCCAGGGTAGTCATTGCCTGAGGCCATGCTGTGATTGGAGGAAGCTGGATTAGTCATTGCTGACGTGTGAAGAGAGGATTTCCAGGAGGGGGAAGCTGCTCTGGCTGTGAAAAGAAAAAAAGGTAAGCTTTTAATCAAAACGGCTGCTTTGTAAACTTTGATGAATGAAAGTGCCCCTGTTTTTAATAGTATTTTTAAAAAACGGGCTTTAATTCATCAAAGTTTACCTTCACTTTAAAACTAAAATGCATACATGTAAATTTTTGTTTTGGCCGCAATATCCCTTTTAATGCCTCGCTTTCATATCCCTTAAGAATATCTGTTCATTTTCCGTGTGCTAATACTCACTTCTTCATATCTACTACATGTGTTTCTACACAGTGATTTTCAGTCAGAGTGCCTACATATACTGGGAGTCCTAGCTCTCCTCTGTGGCTTTTACATTTGTTTCCTTTTAAAGGGATATGAAACCCAAAAATCTTTTGTGATTCAGAGCATACAATTTTTTTTAAAAGTTTCCAGTTTACTTCTATTATCAAATTTGCTTAATTCCCATGGTATTCTTTGTTAGAGATATATAGGTAGGTAGGCGTCTGGAACACTACATGTCAGGAAATAGTGCTGCCATTGCTTATGGATAGCATTCTTGCAAAACTGCTGCCCTATATCGCTACAGACACGTGCAGACGAGAAGTCCATGTTACACAGGAAACCCTGTGTTAAAGTGATGGTAAACTCACACAGAGTACTCTTTAACATTGTATGTAAAATCTAAAAATAATATTAGTTTAATTCATGAAAAAACGTACATTTGCAGGAATACTTCTGTATTTTATTTGTAACCGCTCCTGTTATGTCGCAAGCTCCGGCAGCCTTAGACCTCCTTTTTTTTTTTTTTTTCCTTATGTGTTTTCCTTTCACCATATTATAACTGCAGTGCAATCCGATTTAGTTACTTGAGACATGGTAATGTTTTAAACGTGTTAATATTACTACATTGCGCTGCTAGATGTTAAAGGGGGTGGAGCTTGTCAATGCCGGAATGTATTAGAAAGCAAGTTGATTTATAAATCATTACATATTTTAAAAAAATATAGTGACTGAAGCTTTCACAGTAGTTTATTTGATAAGCCATTATTGAAATATATCCTTTTAAAGGATTATTAAACATTTATAATAAAACTTACATTATTGCTTTTCAAATAAAGATACCAAGAGAATGAAGAAAATTTGATAATAGGAGTAAATTAGAAAGTTTCTTAAAATTGCATGCTCTATCTGAATCGCAGAAAAAAAATTGGGTTCAGTGTCCCTTTTAAATAATAATAGTAATAATATATGTGTGTTTGTGTATATCCATGTGAGCATATATGTGTGTGCGTGTTTGCATCCGTGGGTATGCTGATGCACTATTGAGTTACCTTTTCTTATAGGGGGACCCAAAAAAATCTTGCACCAGGAATATATATTATATTATATATTATATTATATTATATATTATATATTTTATATATTATATTATATTATTATATTATATTTTTATTAAAGGAGCACTGTTTCTTATCCCTGTATACTCGGCTTTAGATTAGCAATGCACTGCTGGGACCTAGATTAACACATTTGGTGATAAAATATGTAGCTGCCGATCACCATCTTGCTCCCAGTAATGTATTGCTGCTACTGATGATATATACATATGCTTTACAACAAAGGATACAAAGTAAATGAAGTAAATGTGATGCTAGTAGTGTGTTTATAAGCATATTAGAACTGAATGCTCTAACTGAATTGTAAAAGCTTAATTTAGTCTTTCCTATCCCTTTAAAAGGACCAGTAAATACAGTAGATTTGTATAATCAACAAATGCATGTTAAAAAACAATGCAATAGCGCTTAGTCTGAATTTCAAATGTGCAGTATATTTTTTTTATGACAAATTATGTATTTCCACTACTCCTGTACCATGTGACAGCCATCAGCCAATCACAAATGCATATAATATATTCTTTGAATTCTTGCACATGCTCAGTAGGAGCTGTTGACTCAAAAAGTTTAAATATAAATAGACTGTGTGCACATTTGGTTAATGGAAGTATATTGGAAAGTTGTTTTAAATTGCATGTTCTGTCTGAATCATGAAAGTTTTTAATTTTGATTAGACTGTCCCTTTAATGGAATTTAGAAAACTAACAAATTACATTAAGACATTAAGGGGACATACTGTATGTATGAGACATGCATTATATAATAATTGGATATTGTAGCGGAAATTTAGTTTCTTGTGTCTCCATATTCTTTTTTTTTTTGTAGGTAGAACAAGGGTGGGGGTAATATTATAACGGGAAAAAGCTAAATAGGTTTGTAGAGTCCCAGGTGTGGAATCAGCTATATTTGTATTGTACTATTGCTCTCCAGGAAATGGATTGCTTCCTTGCTAGAATACAATACTCTGCATATGGAAATTAAATTGAACAGTGAATTTGCTGGTGAAGACAATTGTAACTTGAAAGAAATTTAGAACTCATGTGAGGATTATAATGCACATTATAAACACGTGTGTATATATAACTAATAATGCAGTTATTTTTCTTACCTACAATGTATTTTTGCAGAGGGGATTCAAACTTCTTAAACACCCTCAGAAAATCAGCATGGTTTTCTTTTCTTGTAGCCGATGATGCGAACCAATAGGAAATATGTATGCAAATAAAGATAGATGACGCAGCAGCGTGCACACTGACAAGCTGATAATTACACTGCATTTGCAGGTTTAGCAGTCTCACTAGTACAGCTGAAAAAGTAAAAGGTTTGGTATGCCAGTATCGTGTAACTTCATATGTACCACACGTGTACATGCCTGTGCACATTCAAAAAGTGGTTTGTGTGCTTATTTATGTAGGCAGAGGAGGATTGGTTGATTAGATTTCAGAAAAATCACTGGAAAGATAAATATTATTACTATTTTTTACTAAGACAGTCAATTTGATTTAATACATGTATATTCCAAATTGGTTTAATTTGAGGGAAAAAAACCTTTATATTACATTTTTGTTTTAAAGTGCTGGAATGTCCCTTTTTAAATTCAGTAAATTCCATTACTTTACATACGGCTAGATTTGGAGTTTTGTCGGTAACGACCCGAAAATCTAACGCCGGCTTTTTTCTGGCCGCACCATAAAAATAACTCTGGTATTGAGAGTCCACATAAAGGCTGCGTTAGGCTCCAAAAAAGGAGTGTAGAGCATTTTTAACGCAGCTTCAACTCTCGATACCAGAGTTGCTTACGCAAGCGGCCAGCCTCAAAAACGTGCTCGTGCACGATTCTCCCATAGGAAACAATGGGGCTGTTTGAGCTGAAAAAAAACCTAACACCTGCAAAAAAGCCGCGTTCAGCTCCTAACGCAGCCCCATTGTTTGCTATGCGGAAACACTTCCTACGTCTGCACCTAACATGTACCCCGAGTCTAAAAACCCCTAACCTTACACTTATTAACCACTAATCTGCCGCCCCCGCTATCGCTGACCCCTGCATATTATTATTAACCCCTAATCTGCCGCTCTGTAAACCGCCGCTACTTACATTATCCCTATGTACCCCTAATCTGCTGCCCTAACATCGCCGACCCCTATATTATATTTATTAACCCCTAATCTGCCCCCCACAACGTCGCCTCCACCTGCCTACACTTATTAATCCCTAATCTGCCGACCGGACCTGAGCGCTACTATAATAAAGTTATTAACCCCTAATCCGCCTCACTAACCCTATAATAAATAGTATTAACCCCTAATCTGCCCTCCCTAACATCGCCGACACCTAACTTCAATTATTAACCCCTAATCTGCCGACTGGAGCTCACCGCTATTCTAATAAATGTATTAACCCCTAAAGCTAAGTCTAACCCTAACACTAACACCCCCCTAAATTAAATATAATTTACATCTAACGAAATTAATTATTATTAAATAAATTATTCCTATTTAAAGCTAAATACTTACCTGTAAAATAAATCCTAATATAGCTACAATATAAATTATAATTATATTATAGCTATTTTAGGATTCATATTTATTTGACAGGCAACTTTGTATTTATTTTAACCAGGTACAATAGCTATTAAATAGTTAAGAACTATTTAATAGCTACCTAGTTAAAATAATTACAAAATTACCTGTAAAATAAATCCTAACCTAAGTTACAATTAAACCTAACACTATACTATCATTAAATTAATTAAATAAAATACCTACAATTACCTACAATTAAACCTAACACTACACTATCAATAAATAAATTAAATACAATTCCTACAAATAACTACAATGAAATAAACTAGCTAAAGTATAAAAAAGAACTAAGTTACAAAAAATAAAAAAATATTTACAAACATAAGAAAAATATTACAACAATTTTAAACTAATTACACCTACTCTAAGCCCCCTAATAAAATAACAAAGACCCCCAAAATAAAAAATGCCCTACCCTATTCTAAATTACTACAGTTCAAAGCTCTTTTACCTTACCAGCCCTGAACAGGGCCCTTTGCGGGGCATGCCCCAAAGAATTCAGCTCTTTTGCCTGTAAAAAAAAAAAACATTCAATACCCCCCCCCCAACATTACAACCCACCACCCACATACCCCTAATCTAACCCAAACCCCCCTTAAATAAACCTAACACTAAGCCCCTGAAGATCTTCCTACCTTATCTTCACCATACCAGGTTCACCGATCCGTCCTGAAGAGCTCCTCCGATGTCCTGATCCAAGCCCAAGCGGGGGGCTGAAGAGGTCCATGATCCGGCTGAAGTCTTCATCCAAGCGGGAGCTGAAGAGGTCCATGATCCGGATGAAGTCTTCATCCAAGCGGGAGCTGAAGAGGTCCATGATCCGGATGAAGTCTTCTATCAACGGCATCTTCAATCTTCTTTCTTCCGGATCCATCTTGCAGACCTCCGACGCGGAACATCCTCTTCTCCCGACGCCTACTAGCCGAATGACGGTTCCTTTAAGGGACGTCATCCAAGATGGCGTCCCTCGAATTCCGATTGGCTGATAGGATTCTATCAGCCAATCGGAATTAAGGTAGGAATATTCTGATTGGCTGATGGAATCAGCCAATCAGAATCAAGTTCAATCCGATTGGCTGATCCAATCAGATTGAGCTCGCATTCTATTGGCTGTTCCGATCAGCATTTTTTTATTTTGGGGGGCTTTGTTATTTTATTAGGGGGCTTAGAGTAGGTGTAATTAGTTTAAAATTGTTGTAATATTTTTCTTATGTTTGTAAATATTTTTTTATTTTTTGTAACTTAGTTCTTTTTTATTTTTTGTACTTTAGCTAGTTTATTTAATTGTATTTATTTGTAGGAATTGTATTTAATTAATTTATTGATAGTGTAGTGTTAGCTTAATTGTAGGTAATTGTAGGTAGTTTATTTAATTAATTTATTGATAGTGTAGTGTTAGGTTTAATTGTAACTTAGGTTAGGATTTATTTTACAGGTAATTTTGTAATTATTTTAACTATTTTAGCTATTAAATAGTTCTTAACTATTTAATAGCTATTGTACCTGGTTAAAATAAATACAAAGTTACCTGTAAAATAAATATAAATCCTAAAATAGCTATAATATAATTATAATTTATATTGTAGCTATATTAGGATTTATTTTACAGGTAAGTATTTAGCTTTAAATAGGAATAATTTATTTAATAAGAGTTAATTAATTTTGTTAGATTAAAATTATATTTAACTTAGGGGGGTGTTAGTGTTAGGGTTAGACTTAGCTTTAGGGGTTAATACATTTATTAGAATAGCGGTGAGCTCCGGTCGGCAGATTAGGGGTTAATAAGTGTAGGCAGGTGGAGGCGACGTTGTGGGGGGCAGATTAGGGGTTAATAAATATAATATAGGGGTCGGCGGTGTTAGGGGCAGCAGATTAGGGGTACATAAGGATAACGTAGGTGGCGGCGCTTTGCGGTCGGTAGATTAGGGGTTAATAAGTATAGGTAGGTGGAGGCGACGTTGTGGGGGGCATGTTAGGGGTTAATAAATATAATACAGGGGTCGGCGGTGTTAGGGGCAGCAGATTAGGGGTACATAAGTATAACGTAGGTGGCGGTCGGCAGATTAGGGGTTAAAAAAATGTAATCGAGTGGCGGCGATGTGGGGGGACCTCGGTTTAGGGGTACATAGGTAGTTTATGGGTGTTAGTGTACTTTAGAGCACAGTTAAGAGCTTTATAAACCAGCGTTAGCCCAGAAAGCTCTTAACTACTGACTTTTTTCCTGCGGCTGGAGTTTTGTCGTTAGATGTCTAACGCTCACTTCAGACACGACTCTAAATACCGGAGTTATAAAAATCCCATTGAAAAGATAGGATACGCAATCGACGTAAGGGGATCTGCGGTATGGAAAAGTCGCGGCTGAAAAGTGAGCGTTAGACCCTATTTTGAGTGACTCCAAATACCGGAGGTAGCCTAAAACCAGCGTTAGGAGCCTCTAACGCTGGTTTTCACGGCTAACGCCAAACTCCAAATCTAGGCCTTAGTACATTAAAAGCCTTCAGCAACAAGATCAGTTTGTCTTCCGGGTTAATGGTTCCTCCAGCATTTTAGTTCAAAGCATTCTGAAGACGAACATAAAAATATGTCACCGACATCTTCTGCAGTGTTTAAATGGTTGTTTGTACTGTGCTTAGAGAATAAATGGCACATACAGCAGTTAAGACGGGGCTTAACCAACTTTTGTCAAGCAAGAGCCAATCAGAAAAATGAAAAGCCAACTACACATTTCTTTCCATAAGGCAGAGAGTCCACAACTTCATTCCTTACTGTTCGGAAATAAAACACCTGACCACCAGGAGGAGGCAAAGACACCCCAGCCAAAGGCTTAAATATCCCTCCCACTTCCCCTATTCCCCAGTCATTATTTGCCTTTCGTCACTATAGCAGGTGGCAGAGAAGTGTCAGAAGATTTGGATGGTCCTGTAATGGGTATGTTCCCTTGAAGAAAGGACTGGAGTTTTAAGTAATCATGTCAACCTCTCAGTGAGAGTATTGATGAAAGTTAGTCTGGAGATGCAGGGAAAGTTTTTCTGTGAACCCATCCAGACCTTCACCTAACAGCTCCTGAGCAATCTGTGTTGATGAGTTTCACTGCTTGCTGTTACACACTCAAGTCCATGTTAGAAGCGTTGCTGCAAGACTGTCACACTTGAGAGGCTGTACCTGTTCCACAGCATAGATCCTGGAGGGTAAGACCGTTTTTATATATTCATTTTTACTATACAGGGTCACAGTGTGGCTCCTTTATGCCTCGATAGGATCAAGGGTTAATATCTCATTCAGGGAGATTATTTGAACAGCTAGGGGTTATTTATAACTGCATTTATGTGAGAGTTGTTGGGCTCATAGAATGTGTGCTTTTGGCTTGGAACAAACTGGTTTCACTTTTGTTTTTGAGTGTTGAACTGCTCTTAATAGCTTAGCGCCTTGTTCATAGCAGGGGAAGTCCCGTTCTACGCACCACGTGACCGTGTCCGGTCTTCATTTCCCTACGATCCTGCTGCGTACATCACTCCTAAGGAGTGCTTTTTCACTGTTAGATGTCTGGGTCTAGGAGGTGGTGAGTGCCCCAGCCATTGGGATTATAAAGGCTGGGGCACTCGCCAAAGGTGCCAAGGTGTATTTTGAATAAAAACAAAACTTTTTTTTGTCTGTCCTTCTGTGGATATATCTTAGCTGTGGAGGACTCTGATACTACATTAGAAAGTTCTGCTTCTTCTGTACTGATTCATATTTCCTGTTTATATTGTGAGGATGCCGTGGTTTGCCCGCCCACTCAATTTTGTTCCATTTGCCTAAGCAGTGTTCTAAAGTCTAAGAAGGCAGACAGGCCTGCTAATACTCCAGTGTTATTTGCCCTCTGAGTCATCTACCTCTCAGGAATCGGTGTCCCCAAAGATTAATACCCTTTCTACGATACCCTCTTCCCAGGCAGTTCCGCGCTGCTCAAATAATCCTTCATCTGGAGGGTTTTTTTTTCCGCGCAATGTCTGCGGCACTGAGTGCCTTATGTCCCTCTAGCAAACGCAAGAGAAAGGTTAAACATAGTTCTCCTGACCTAGAGTCATCTAAATATTTGTCGGATTTAGCTACTATGTCCCAACTATCCGAGGATGAGTTAACCTCTGTAGCTCTGTAGATGCACTATCAGTACCATGTAGGGCCAGACTCTTATCTTTTTCCTCCATTACTGCTTCTCCCTCGTGTGGTGACTCGCATCAAGCAGGAGTGAGCATCATTGATTCTGATTGCTCCATCGTGGCTGCGAAGGACGTGGTTTGCGGATCGGGTGGAGCTGTCCATCTCCTCAGTGGAAGTTACCTTGTTGCAGAGATCTTCTGATGCAGGGTCCCTTTGTTAATCAAAATCTAGATTCTTTGAGGCTGACTGCATGGCGATTGACAGCAGGGGGGTCAATTTATTATAGTTTGGCAGACATGATACGCTGTAGCATATCATGCCCGCCAGACTTCGCTAAATGCGGACAGCATACACTGTCCATATTCAGCATTGCACAAGCAGTTCTAGCCCCCCTGTAGATTTGCGGCCAATCAGCTCGATCGTATTGGATTAGGCAGATTGTTGTAAACGGCCTCAGAGGCGGCGTATGAGTTGAGCAGCTGTCTATAAGACTGCTGCTTCTTAACTCCTGTCCTGTTTCCGGCGAGCCTGAAGGCTTGCGCGGAAACAGGGCGAGTTGACCCAGTTTGGCCAATAATTGACCCCTTTAGTCTTAGTCAAGTGAGGGTTTTCTGAGAGTGTTATCGACACTCTGGTTCAAGCTCATAAGCCAGTTACTCGTCGTATCTACCATAAAGTGTGGAGGATTTACTGGTGTGAAGAGCATGGCTTTTCCTGGCATAAGGTTAAGGTTGCCAGAATTTTATTTTTTCTCCAGGATGGACTGGAGAAGGAGTCTATCTGCTAGTTCTCTGAAGGGACATATATCGGTCCGGTCTACTGCACAAGGCTGAGCTTCCGGATGTGCAGTCCTCTGTTAAGGCTATGACTAGGCTCAGACCTGTGTTTAAATCTGGGGCTCCGCCTTGGAGCCTCAATCTTATTCTTAGTGTTTTGCAGCAGGCTTCGTTTGAGCCTATGCATACTGTTGACATTAAATTGTTATCCTGGAAGGTTCTTTTTTTGTTGGCTATTGCCTCTGCGTGCAGAGTCTCTGAGATTTCTGCTTTGCAATGTGACCCCTCTTATCTGGTTTTCCATGCTGATAAGGCGGTTTTACATACTAAATTAGGGTTCCTCCCATCCTTGTGTCCTAATCCTTCTTCAGCAAAGGAACATGTGCTTCACAATCTAGATGTGGTTCGTGCCTTGAAGTTCTATCTTCAGGCTACTAAGGAATTCAGACCATCTTCCTCTTGGTTTGTCCTCTATACAGGGAAGCGTAAGGGGCAGAAGGCAACTACGACTTCCCGGTCTTTCTGGTTGAGGCGTGTCATCCTCTTAGTTTGAGACAGCCTCCTCAGAGGATAACGGCTCATTCCACTAGAGCAGTGGCTTCCTCCTGGACTTTTAAGAACGAAGCCTATATGGATCAGATTTGTAAGGTGGCTACCTGGTCCTCCTTACACACTTTTTTTTCTAAATTTTACAAGTTTGATGTGTTTGCTTCGGCTGAAGCAGTTTTTGGGAGAAAAGTTTTGCAGGCTGTGGTGCCCTCAGAATAGGGTCCGCCTCTTTTTGTTCCCTCCTACTGTCCTCTGGAGCTTGGGTATAGTTTTCCCAACAGTAAGGAATGAAGGCGTGGACTCTCCCTGCCTTATGAAAGGAAAACATAATTTATGCTTACCAAATAAATTCCTTTCCTTCCTGGCAGGAAGAGTCCACGACCCCGCCCTGTAATTTTAGTTTTTTGTTGGGCGGCTCCCTTTTTATATTATTTCTTCTGACACCTTTATACCCTGATGTTTCTCCTACTTTTCCTTGTTCCCTCGGCAGAATCACTAGGGGATAGGGGAAGTGGGAGGGATATTAAGGACTTTAACTTGGGTGTCTTTGCCTCCTCCTGGTGGCCAGGTGTTGTATTCTCCAACAGTAAGGAATGAAGTTGTGGACTCTCCCTGCCAGGAAGGAAAGGGATTTCTCTAGTAAGCATAAATTATGTTTTTGGTAGAATAATCTTCTAGCAACCATTTGTTGTATAGCCCAGATGCGCCGTTAAAGGGACACTCAAGTCAAAATAAACTTTCTTGATTCAGACAGAGCATGCAATTTGAAACAACTTTCCAAATTACCTCCATTAACACAATGTGCAAAGTCTTTTTATATTTATACCTTTTGAGTCATCAGCTACTACTGAGCATGTGCAAGAATTCACAAAATATACGTATATGCATTTGTAATTTGCTGATGGCTGTCAAATGATACAGGGGGGAGTGGAAATAAACATAACTAAGATTTGTCAAAAAAAAATGTACTACTTGATGTTTAGACTAAGTGCTTTTGCAGTGTTTATTTTATCATGCATTTGTTGAGTATGCAAATCTACTGTATTTACTTCCTTTAAGACCAGAAAACTTGATCTACCGGTGTTTACCACTGGAGCAGAAGATTCTTGGAAAGGACATTGAGGCAAGCTACATGACGAGTCGCTTTTTCTGCTAATGTCTTTGTAAAACAGATTCCCTCTTGCCAGTGCAATGCTGCTGCAGCCATTGAAGAGCAAAGCAAGACAAATCACATGTGGACAGCTGTTTTGGCCTCTGCTCCAGTAGGGTTTCTGTGGTAAAATGTGCAGCTGGGTTATACAATGATCTATTGTGAGTCATTGAACTCAGTGGAGTTTTTTCCTCATTTTTCACTTAAAGGGATACTAACCCCACATTTTTTCTTTCATGATTCAGATAGAGCATGCAATTTTAAGCAACTTTCTAATTTACTCCTATTATCTTGATTTAAAAAAGCAGTAATAAAAGGTTAGGAGCCGGCCCATTTTTATTTCGGCACCTTGGTAGAGCTTGCTGATTGGTTTGCTACATTCAGCCACAAATCAGCAAGTGCTACCCAGGTGCTGAACAAAAAATGGTCCGACTCTAAAGCTTACAGTACTGCTTTTTCAAATCAAGATAGCATGAGAACAACGAAAAATTGATAATAGGAGTAAATTAGAAAGGTGCTTAAAATCTCATGCTCTATCTGAATCATGAAAGACAAAAATTGGGTTTATTATCCCTTTAACATAACTTGCTTTGCGAGTGGTTTAGAATTATTTTAAAAATAAAAATCTAAGTTTAAAATTATAAGTCCCTGATGTTTGTCAAGCACTGATTTAAAGGAAGATGTTGCTTTACATTCAAATGGAAACCATTTTGTTAATAAGAATACCACAGAAAAACAGGCAGCGTGTCAAATTACAAAACTACACATGATTTCCTGACATTAGAAGGTAAACTTGTGTGATTACAGTGCAGTTTACAGAAAGCCAGAGCTTTGTGCTGCCCCACATTTTGCAGATTGCGATTCTTTGGAAGCAGCACTGTGCTGCTACTTAATACAGTTCTGTGTGTCTTTTATAAATGCCACAAGTTTCTGTTGGAGAAAACAAGGCATTGCCTAGCCAATCTCCTTCCTCTCATCAACCCACCCATGTCATTACTCCTCCCCATCTGAAATGACCCTACTTACAAAATACACATGACTCTGCCCATGATTCTTCCAGACTCAGTCTAAGCCTTCCAGTCACAGATTTATTTAAAGAAAATGTTGGGAGACATATCTAGCTTATCACGTGATTCTGCTACCTATGATGGATTTTGTTAACTCTCTTACGGCTAGATTACGAGTTTTGCGGTATGAGTAAAAAAGCAGCATTAAGGCTCATAACGCTGCTTTTTCACTACCGCTGGTATTACGAGTCTTGCAGATTTAGAGGCACCGCACATTTTTTTGGCCGTACCGCAAATTGACTTACGCAATTTGCGTAAAGTCTTTTTTCAATGGGACTTCCATAGCGCCGATATTACAAGCTTTTTCTGGGAGGCCAAAAAGTGAGCGGTACAGCCTATCCCGCAAGATTCGTAATGCAATCTAAAGTCAGTAGTTATGAGTTTTATGCTACAGCTTTGTAGCGTAAAACTCATAACTAAAGTGTTAAAAAGTACACTAACGCCCATAAACTACCTATTAACCCCTAAACCAAGGCCCTCCCGCATTGCAAACACTAAAATAAGATTATTAACCCCTAATCTGCCGCTCCGGACAAAGCCGCCACTATAAAACATTAACCCCTAAACCGCCGTACTCCTGCATTGCAAACACTAGTTAATTATTAACCCCTAATCTGCTGCCCCAACTTCGCCACTACTATGCTAAATTTATTAACCCCTAAATCTAAGTCTAACCCTAACCCCCCCTAACTTTAAATATAATTCAAATAAATCTAAATAAAAATTCCTATCATTAACTAAATAATTCCTATTTAAAACTAAATATTTACCTATAAAATAAACCCTAAGCTAGCTACAATATAACTAATAGTTACATTGTAGCTAGCTTAGGGTTTATTTTTATTTTACAGGCAAGTTTGTATTTTAACTAGGTAGAATAGTTACTAAATAGTTTAACTATTTACGAACTACCTAGCTAAAATAAATGCAAATTTACCTGTAAAATAAAACATAACCTGAGTTACACTAACACCTAACCTTACACAACAATTAAATAAATTACATAAATTAAATACAATTACCTAAATTACAAAAAAATACACACAATAAAAAATTAATTATCAGATCTTTAAGCAAATTACACCTAATCTAATAGCCCTATCAAAATAAAAAAAGCCCCCCCAAAATAAAAAAAAACCCCTAGCCTAAACTACCAATAGCCCTTAAAAGGGCCTTTTGCGGGGCATTGCCCCAAAGAAATCCGCTCTTTTACCTGTAAAAAAAAAAAAAGTACAAACAACCCCCCCAATAGTAAAACCCACCAGCCACACAACCAACACCCCAAATAAAATCCTAACTAAAAAAAACTAAGCTCCCCATTGCCCTGAAAAGGGCATTTGGATGGGCATTGGCCTTAAAAGGTCATTTAGCTCTTTTTCTGTTGCCCAAACTGTAATCTAAAACTAAAACCCACCCAATAAACCCTTAAAAAAACCTAACACTAACGCCCGAAGATCCACTTACAGTTTTGAAGACCGGACATCCATCCTCAACGAAGCCGGGAGTTCACAAATGATACCAGCAACCTCTCAGCAAATTGTATACATATCAATCATGGTGTGGGTGTTCCCATTAAAGTGTGTGTATATAGCAGTCACACGCAGTAGATGTTCCCAGCATAGCGTCTCTATCTATACCAGTCACATACAGTGGGTGGTTCCTTATACAATGCCAACCTCTTGTCCAGCCCATATGCATGTTGTGCTCATGTTACAGTCCAATGCCTGCACTGGGCCAGCAAAACAAGCAGTAGGGGAAGGAACCTTTCTCATCCGACAGCAGCAGCACAATAACTAAGGGAATGCTTCCACTTTACATAAACACTGTGGCCCTCAGAGGCGCACACCGGTTGCTGTATCACAGTAAGTCCCAAGCTTTTCATTTTACCATATTATACAGTGTTAACCGAGCTTTGTCCCTGCTCTGTGCCCGCATTATATACCCAGCGGGCAGACGGAAGCATTCGCCCTGTGACTGGCATAGCAGGTCACTCACAAACTTGTACAGGCAAAGCGTGTTGTTTCCTAATGCTAATATATCTTCACGTCAAGCACATTTTATGTTGTTTACTAACTTACCAGCTGATTACATTAACCAGTAAGTTTACTCTCTATATGCATTTGCTTGATTTTTCCACTATAGTCTCAGTACAGTGTGGATTAAAAATTGCTTCTGTCAGATGCTTCTGTTGCAAGTGTATTTGAGTAGAAACACTGATGTCACTCTGAGTGGTAATTGCTCTGTCAGTGTAGCATTATTTTATTTATCTTGTAAGGAATGTCCCCTCACTCTGCTCTTATTTTGACTCATATACATGCTTTGCAAAAAATGCGTGCCCCCTCGTGAAAAAAATGCCCCCCCATTTCATTTGTTTTGGAGCAGAGTCTGATGGTAATAAACAAGTTTTCCTGGTTATAATAATAATAATAATAATAAAATAATTATCTTTCTCTCAAACATGGTTTTTAACCATTATTACATGAAGAAAATGGAGATAAAAGATCTGCTGGAATCAATTCAATAGTTTTCAGGTACCTAAAAGTAACTCACAAATGAGTGACCAATTTTAGCTAAATTTGAGTCCTTTGCAATCCATAATGAATGCCTCTGCCAGGCTCATCTTCCTTACACGTCACTCTTCATCTGCTGCACCTCTCTGCCAATCCCTTGACTGGCTTCCTCTTGCCTCCAGGATTAAACACAAAATTCTCACTCTGACATACCAAGCCCTCAACTGCACTGGTCCCCCTATATCTCATATCTTGTCTCCAGATACTCTCCCTCTCGTCCCCTTCGCTCTGCTCATAACCACCTACTCTCCTCTCTTGTTACCTCCTCACACTCCCGCTTACAGTACTTCTCCAGACTTGCTTCCATCTTGTGGAACTCTCTGCCTCGCTCCACAAGACTCTCCCCTAGTTTTGAAAGCTTCAAGTGCTAATTAAATACTCTACTGTTCAGGGATGCATACAACCTACACTAACCTTTCTTTATACCGTTTCCTCTCCTCCATTTCTATCTCCTTGGACCCCCTTAGCATGTAAGCCATGGTGTTTGTAGATCACCTTCTTTAGAGCTGAACAGTGCAACTCTTGGCAGGACCCTCTACCCGTCTGATCCCTATATATGTTTCTTTGTATTCCGCCTATGTTTATAGCGCTGCGGAATTTGTTGGCACTCTACAAGTAACCAATAATAATACTTTATTCAAAAATAACCAGTCATTCAGTAGTAAGAGCTGCAGATTGGCTGTTCTGCTCTGTGACGTACAAATGAAAAAAATAGCATCACACCCACGGGAGAGCTAAACTTTTTTATTTGTAATGGAATTTGGATAGTTTTATAAATATAGGTCAGGTGCACCCACAAGGTAGATTGGTATCTCTCAGTAGATCACAAGATCATGTGATTATTCCCCCCCCCCCCATTTTCAGCCAGTAGTTATAGTATGGTCTCAAGACAAAAGCTATGTAACAATGTTTTTGTCAAAGTATATCCTGCACCACTACAGAAAAAAAAGTTGGTTCACTACAAGAATATTAGTCCCTATTTAATTAATAATCTATTTAAATCCATTTAGAAAAACAAAGTCAACTTGTTTATTTTTGAAGTGTTTTCATTGTATCTAGCAAAATGGGTGCTGCCAATTTGAAACTAGAGTTTCACTGTATCAGAAGGAAAGTTGCTGCATATCTGCAAACATGTCAGCACTGGAATGCAATGAAAGATAGATTTCAACACAGAGGCACCCATGTCTAGAGGGAGGGAATAACTTAAAGCAGAGTTAACTTTGAGAAGTCTACAGTGCATTTACAGCACTGAGAATTGGAAAATAAACAATTTTCACAGGACAAAAATATATAACGAAATTATACTGCAAAATTGCTTTAACTAAACCTTTTATATTACATTTTCAAGGTATTTACTGTCCTTTTTAAACTCCGAATTAAATCCCCATAAATGTTTATTTAAATGGACATGAAAGGCAAAATTAAACTTGATTCAGATAGAGCATGCAATTAAAAAAATGACTTCCTATTATAAAATGTATTTCCTCTGTTAAAGATCATACCTATGTCATCTCAGGAATCTGTTGGCGCTCTACAAATAACTAATAATAATTGTAAACTGGACACAATTACAGTGCTAAATGATTTTAGACAATTTTTCTTTCATGTAATTAGCAAGAGTCCATGAGCTAGTGACGTATCGGATATACATTCCTACCAGGAGGGGCAAAGTTTCCCAAACCTCAAAATGCCTATAAATACACCCCTCACCACACCCACAAATCAGTTTTACAAACTTTGCCTCCTATGGAGGTGGTGAAGTAAGTTTGTGCTAGATTCTACGTTGATATGCGCTCCGCAGCAGGTTGGAGCCCGGTTTTCCTCTCAGCGTGCAGTGAATGTCAGAGGGATGTGAGGAGAGTATTGCCTATTTGAATTCAATGATCTCCTTCTACGGGGTCTATTTCATAGGTTCTCTGTTATCGGTCGTAGAGATTCATCTCTTACCTCCCTTTTCAGATCGACGATATACTCTTATATATACCATTACCTCTACTGATTCTCGTTTCAGTACTGGTTTGGCTTTCTACTACATGTAGATGAGTGTCCTGGGGTAAGTAAGTCTTATTTTCTGTGACACTCTAAGCTATGGTTGGACACTTTTATATAAAGTTATAAATATATGTATTCAAACATTTATTTGCCTTGACTCCGAATGTTCAACGTTCCTTATTTCAGACAGTCAGTTTCATATTTGGGATAATGCATATGAATCAATCAATTTTTTTCTTACCTTAAATTTGACTTTTTCCCTGTGGACTGTTAGGCTCGCGGGGGCTGACAATGCTTCATTTTATTGCGTCATTCTTGGCGCGGACTTTTTTGGCGCAAATTTTTTTTTTTTTCTGTTTCCGGCATCATACGTGTCGCCGGAAGTTGCGTCATTTTTTGACTTTTTTTGCGCCAAAAGTGTCGGTGTTCCGGATGTGGTGTCATTTTTGGCGCCAAAAGCATTTAGGCGCCAAATGTGGGCGTCTTTTTTCTGGCGCTAAAAAATATGGGCGTCACTATTGTCTCCATATTATTTAAGTCTCATTATTTATTGCTTCTGGTTGCTAGAAGCTTGTTCACTGGCATTTTTTCCCATTCCTGAAACTGTCATTTAAGGAATTTGATCAATTTTGCTTTATATGTTGTTTTTTCTATTACATATTGCAAGATGTCCCAGGTTGACACTGAGTCAGAAGATACTTCTGGAAAAACGCTGCCTGGTGCTGGATCGACCAAAGTTAAGTGTATCTGCTGTAAACTTGTGGTATCTGTTCCTCCAGCTGTTGTTTGTAATGAATGTCATGACAAACTTGTTAATGCAGATAATATTTCTCCAACATAGGTGTGTCCGGTCCACGGCGTCATCCTTACTTGTGGGATATTCTCCTCCCCAACAGGAAATGGCAAAGAGCCCAGCAAAGCTGGTCACATGATCCCTCCTAGGCTCCGCCTACCCCAGTCATTCTCTTTGCCGTTGTACAGGCAACATCTCCACGGAGATGGCTTAGAGTTTTTTAGTGTTTAACTGTAGTTTTTATTATTCAATCAAGAGTTTGTTATTTTGAAATAGTGCTGGTATGTACTATTTACTCAGAAACAGAAAAGAGATGAAGATTTCTGTTTGTATGAGGAAAATGATTTTAGCAACCGTAACTAAAATCCATGGCTGTTCCACACAGGACTGTTGAGAGCAATTAACTTCAGTTGGGGGAACAGTGTGCAGTCTCTTGCTGCTTGAGGTATGACACATTCTAACAAGACGATGTAATGCTGGAAGCTGTCATTTTCCCTATGGGATCCGGTAAGCCATGTTTATTACGATCGTAAATAAGGGCTTCACAAGGGCTTATTAAGACTGTAGACTTTTTCTGGGCTAAATCGATTCATTATTAACACATATTTAGCCTTGAGGAATCATTTTATCTGGGTATTTTGATATAATAATATCGGCAGGCACTGTATTAGACACCTTATTCCTTAGGGGCTTTCCCAAAGCATAAGCAGAGCCTCATTTTCGCGCCGGTGTGGCGCACTTGTTTTTGAGAGGCATGGCATGCAGTCGCATGTGAGAGGAGCTCTGATACTTAGAAAAGACTTTCTGAAGGCGTCATTTGGTATCGTATTCCCCTTTGGGCTTGGTTGGGTCTCAGCAAAGCAGATACCAGGGACTGTAAAGGGGTTAAAGTTTAAAACGGCTCCGGTTCCGTTATTTTAAGGGTTAAAGCTTCCAAATTTGGTGTGCAATACTTTTAAGGCTTTAAGACACTGTGGTGAAAATTTGGTGAATTTTGCACAATTCCTTCATGTTTTTTCGCAATTGCAGTAATAAAGTGTGTTCAGTTTAAAATTTAAAGTGACAGTAACGGTTTTATTTTAAAACGTTTTTGTACTTTGTTATCAAGTTTATGCCTGTTTATCATGTCTGAACTACCAGATAGACTGTGTTCTGAATGTGGGGAAGCCAGAATTCCTATTCATTTAAATAAATGTGATTTATGTGATAATGACAATGATGCCCAAGATGATTCCTCAAGTGAGGGGAGTAAGCATGGTACTGCATCATTCCCTCCTTCGTCTACACGAGTCTTGCCCACTCAGGAGGCCCCTAGTACATCTAGCGCGCCAATACTCCTTACTATGCAACAATTAACGGCTGTAATGGATAATTCTGTCAAAAACATTTTAGCCAAAATGAACACTTGTCAGCGTAAGCGCGGCTGCTCTGTTTTAGATACTGAAGAGCATGACAACGCTGATATTAATATCTCTGAAGGGCCCCTAACCCAGTCTGATGGGGCCAGGGAGGTTTTGTCTGAGGGAGAAATTACTGATTCAGGGAACATTTCTCAACAGGCTGAACCTGATGTGATTGCATTTAAATTTAAGTTGGAACATCTCCGCATTCTGCTTAAGGAGGTATTATCCACTCTGGATGATTGTGACAAGTTGGTCATCCCAGAGAAACTATGTAAAATGGACAAGTTCCTAGAGGTGCCGGGGCTCCCAGAAGCTTTTCCTATACCCAAGCGGGTGGCGGACATTGTTAATAAAGAATGGGAAAGGCCCGGTATTCCTTTCGTCCCTCCCCCCATATTTAAAAAATTGTTTCCTATGGTCGACCCCAGAAAGGACTTATGGCAGACAGTCCCCAAGGTCGAGGGAGCGGTTTCCACTTTAAACAAACGCACCACTATACCCATAGAGGATAGTTGTGCTTTCAAAGATCCTATGGATAAAAAATTAGAAGGTTTGCTTAAAAAGATGTTTGTTCAGCAGGGTTACCTTCTACAACCAATTTCATGCATTGTCCCTGTCGCTACAGCCGCATGTTTCTGGTTCGATGAGCTGATAAAGGCGGTCGATAGTGATTCTCCTCCTTATGAGGAGATTATGGACAGAATCAATGCTCTCAAATTGGCTAATTCTTTCACCCTAGACGCCACTTTGCAATTGGCTAGGTTAGCGGCTAAGAATTCTGGGTTTGCTATTGTGGCGCGCAGAGCGCTTTGGTTGAAATCTTGGTCGGCTGATGCGTCTTCCAAGAACAAGCTACTTAACATTCCTTTCAAGGGGAAAACGCTGTTTGGCCCTGACTTGAAAGAGATTATCTCTGATATCACTGGGGGTAAGGGCCACGCCCTTCCTCAGGATCGGCCTTTCAAGGCAAAAAATAAACCTAATTTTCGTCCCTTTCGTAGAAACGGACCAGCCCAAGGTGCTACGTCCTCTAAGCAAGAGGGTAATACTTCTCAAGCCAAGCCAGCTTGGAGACCAATGCAAGGCTGGAACAAGGGAAAGCAGGCCAAGAAACCTGCCACTGCTACCAAGACTGCATGAAATGTTGGCCCCCGATCCGGGACCGGATCTGGTGGGGGGCAGACTCTCTCTCTTCGCTCAGGCTTGGGCAAGAGATGTTCTGGATCCTTGGGCGCTAGAAATAGTCTCCCAAGGTTATCTTCTGGAATTCAAGGGACTTCCCCCAAGGGGGAGGTTCCACAGGTCTCAGTTGTCTTCAGACCACATAAAAAGACAGGCATTCTTACATTGTGTAGAAGACCTGTTAAAAATGGGAGTGATTCATCCTGTTCCATTAAGAGAACAAGGGATGGGGTTCTACTCCAATCTGTTCATAGTTCCCAAAAAAGAGGGAACGTTCAGACCAATCTTAGATCTCAAGATCTTAAACAAGTTTCTCAAGGTTCCATCGTTCAAGATGGAAACCATTCGAACTATTCTTCCTTCCATCCAGGAAGGTCAATTCATGACCACGGTGGATTTAAAGGATGCGTATCTACATATTCCTATCCACAAGGAACATCATCGGTTCCTAAGGTTCGCATTCCTGGACAAACATTACCAGTTCGTGGCGCTTCCTTTCGGATTAGCCACTGCTCCAAGGATTTTCACAAAGGTACTAGGGTCCCTTCTAGCTGTGCTAAGACCAAGGGGCATTGCTGTAGTACCTTACTTGGACGACATTCTGATTCAAGCGTCGTCCCTTCCTTCCTCAAGCAAAGGCTCACACGGACATCGTCCTGGCCTTTCTCAGATCTCACGGATGGAAAGTGAACGTGGAAAAGAGTTCTCTATCTCCGTCGACAAGGGTTCCCTTCTTGGGAACAATTATAGACTCCTTAGAAATGAGGATTTTTCTAACAGAGGCCAGAAAAACAAAACTTCTAGACTCTTGTCGGATACTTCATTCCGTTCCTCTTCCTTCCATAGCTCAGTGCATGGAAGTGATCGGGTTGATGGTAGCGGCAATGGACATAGTTCCTTTTGCGCGCATTCATCTAAGACCATTACAACTGTGCATGCTCAGTCAGTGGAATGGGGACTATACAGACTTGTCTCCGAAGATACAAGTAAATCAGAGGACCAGAGACTCACTCCGTTGGTGGCTGTCCCTGGACAACCTGTCACAAGGGATGACATTCCGCAGACCAGAGTGGGTCATTGTCACGACCGACGCCAGTCTGATGGGCTGGGGCGCGGTCTGGGGATCCCTGAAAGCTCAGGGTCTTTGGTCTCGGGAAGAGTCTCTTCTACCGATAAATATTCTGGAACTGAGAGCGATATTCAATGCTCTCAAGGCTTGGCCTCAGCTAGCGAGGGCCAAGTTCATACGGTTTCAATCAGACAACATGACAACTGTTGCGTACATCAACCATCAGGGGGGAACAAGGAGTTCCCTAGCGATGGAAGAAGTGACCAAAATCATTCTATGGGCGGAGTCTCACTCCTGCCACCTGTCTGCTATCCACATCCCAGGAGTGGAAAATTGGGAAGCGGATTTTCTGAGTCGTCAGACATTGCATCCGGGGGAGTGGGAACTTCATCCGGAAATTTTTGCCCAAGTCACTCAGCTGTGGGGCATTCCAGACATGGATCTGATGGCCTCTCGTCAGAACTTCAAAGTTCCTTGCTACGGGTCCAGATCCAGGGATCCCAAGGCGGCTCTAGTGGATGCACTAGTAGCACCTTGGACCTTCAAACTAGCTTATGTGTTCCCGCCATTTCCTCTCATCCCCAGGCTGGTAGCCAGGATCAATCAGGAGAGGGCGTCGGTGATCTTGATAGCTCCTGCATGGCCACGCAGGACTTGGTATGCAGATCTGGTGAATATGTCATCGGCTCCACCTTGGAAGCTACCTTTGAGACGAGACCTTCTTGTTCAGGGTCCGTTCGAACATCCGAATCTGGTTTCACTCCAGCTGACTGCTTGGAGATTGAACGCTTGATTTTATCGAAGCGAGGATTCTCAGATTCTGTTATCGATACTCTTGTTCAGGCCAGAAAGCCTGTAACTAGAAAGATTTACCACAAAATTTGGAAAAAATATATCTGTTGGTGTGAATCTAAAGGATTCCCTTGGGACAAGGTTAAGATTCCTAGGATTCTATCCTTCCTTCAAGAAGGATTGGAAAAAGGATTATCTGCAAGTTCCCTGAAGGGACAGATTTCTGCCTTGTCGGTGTTACTTCACAAAAAACTGGCTGCTGTGCCAGATGTTCAAGCCTTTGTTCAGGCTCTGGTTAGAATTAAGCCTGTTTACAAACCTTTGACTCCTCCTTGGAGTCTCAATTTAGTTCTTTCAGTTCTTCAGGGGGTTCCGTTTGAACCCTTGCTTTCCGTTGATATTAAATTATTATCTTGGAAAGTTTTGTTTTTAGTTGCAATTTCTTCTGCCAGAAGAGTTTCAGAATTATCTGCTCTGCAGTGTTCTCCTCCTTATCTGGTGTTCCATGCAGATAAGGTGGTTTTACGTACTAAACCTGGTTTTCTTCCAAAAGTTGTTTCTAACAAAAACATTAACCAGGAGATTATCGTACCTTCTCTGTGTCCGAAACCAGTTTCAAAGAAGGAACGTTTGTTGCACAATTTGGATGTTGTTCGCGCTCTAAAATTCTATTTAGATGCTACAAAGGATTTTAGACAAACATCTTCCTTGTTTGTTGTTTATTCCGGTAAAAGGAGAGGTCAAAAAGCAACTTCTACCTCTCTCTCTTTTTGGATTAAAAGCATCATCAGATTGGCTTACGAGACTGCCGGACGGCGGCCTCCCGAAAGAATCACAGCTCATTCCACTAGGGCTGTGGCTTCCACATGGGCCTTCAAGAACGAGGCTTCTGTTGATCAGATATGTAGGGCAGCGACTTGGTCTTCACTGCACACTTTTACCAAATTTTACAAGTTTGATACTTTTGCTTCTTCTGAGGCTATTTTTGGGAGAAAGGTTTTGCAAGCCGTGGTGCCTTCCGTTTAGGTGACCTGATTTGCTCCCTCCCTTCATCCGTGTCCTAAAGCTTTGGTATTGGTTCCCACAAGTAAGGATGACGCCGTGGACCGGACACACCTATGTTGGAGAAAACAGAATTTATGTTTACCTGATAAATTACTTTCTCCAACGGTGTGTCCGGTCCACGGCCCGCCCTGGTTTTTTAATCAGGTCTGATAATTTATTTTCTTTAACTACAGTCACCACGGTACCATATGGTTTCTCCTATGTAAATATTCCTCCTTAACGTCGGTCGAATGACTGGGGTAGGCGGAGCCTAGGAGGGATCATGTGACCAGCTTTGCTGGGCTCTTTGCCATTTCCTGTTGGGGAGGAGAATATCCCACAAGTAAGGATGACGCCGTGGACCGGACACACCGTTGGAGAAAGTAATTTATCAGGTAAACATAAATTCTGTTTTCCTTTAGTAATGTTACATTACCTGTTGCTGTTCCGTCAACATCTAATACTCAGAGTGTTCCTGTTAACATAAGAGATTTTGTTTCTAAATCCATTAAGAAGGCCATGTCTGTTATTCCTCCTAGTAAACGTAAAAGGTCTTTTAAAACCTCTAATTTTTCAGATGAATTTTTAAATGAACATCATCATTCTGATTCTGATAATGGTTCCTCTGGTTCAGAGGATTCTGTCTCAGAGGTTGATGCTGATAAATCTTCATATTTATTTAAAATGGAATTTATTCGTTCTTTACTTAAAGAAGTCTTAATTGCATTAGAAATAGAGGATTCTGGTCCTCTTGATACTAAATCCAAACGTTTAAATAAGGTTTTTAAATCTCCTGTAGTTATTCCAGAAGTTTTTCCTGTCCCTGATGCTATTTCTGAAGTAATCTCCAGGGAATGGAATAATTTGGGTAATTCATTTACTCCTTCTAAACGTTTTAAGCAATTATATCCTGTGCCATCTGACAGATTAGAGTTTTTGGACAAAATCCCTAAAGTTGATGGAGCTATCTCTACTCTTGCTAAACGTACTACTATTCCTACGGCAGATAGTACTTCCTTTAAGGATCCTTTAGATAGGAAGATTGAATCCTTTCTAAGAAAAGCTTACTTATGTTCAGGTAATCTTCTTAGACCAGCTATATCTTTAGCGGATGTTGCTGCAGCTTCAACGTTTTGGTTAGAAGCTTTAGCGTAACAAGTAACAGATCATAATTCTCTTAGCATTGTTAATCTTCTTCAACATGCTAATAACTTTATTTGTGATGCCATCTTTGATATCATTAGAGTCGATGTCAGGTATATGTCTCTAGCTATTTTAGCTAGAAGAGCTTTATGGCTTAAAACTTGGAATGCTGATATGTCTTCTAAGTCAACTTTGCTTTCCCTTTCTTTCCAGGGTAATAAATTATTTGGTTCTCAGTTGGATTCTATTATCTCAACTGTTACTGGAGGGAAAGGAACTTTTTTTGCCACAGGATAAAAAATCTAAAGGTAAATTTAGATCTAATAATCGTTTTCATTCCTTTCGTCACAATAAGGAACAAAAACCTGATCCTTCACCCACAGGAGCTGTATCAGTTTGGAAACCATCTCCAGTCTGGAATAAATCCAAGCCTTTTAGAAAACCAAAGCCAGCTCCCAAGTCCACATGAAGGTACGGCCCTCATTCCAGCCCAGCTGGTAGGGGGCAGATTACGTTTTTTCAAAGAAATTTGGATCAATTCAATTCACAATCTTTGGATTCAGAACATTGTTTCAGAAGGGTACAGAATTGGCTTCAAGATAAGGCCTCCTGCAAAGAGATTTTTTCTTTCCCGTGTCCCAGTAAATCCAGCGAAAGCTCAAGCATTTCTGAAATGTGTTTCAGATCTAGAGTTGGCTGGAGTAATTATGCCAGTTCCAGTTCTGGAACAGGGGCTGGGGTTTTATTCAAATCTCTTCATTGTACCAAAGAAGGAGAATTCCTTCAGACCAGTTCTGGATCTAAAAATATTGAATCGTTATGTAAGGATACCAACATTCAAAATGGTAACTATAAGGACTATCCTGCCTTTTGTTCAGCAAGGGCATTATATGTCCACAATAGATTTACAGGATGCATATCTGCATATTCCGATTCATCCAGATCACTATCAGTTTCTGAGATTCTCTTTCCTAGACAAGCATTACCAGTTTGTGGCTCTGCCGTTTGGCCTAGCAACAGCTCCAAGAATTTTTACAAAGGTTCTCGGTGCCCTTCTGTCTGTAATCAGAGAACAGGGTATTGTGGTATTTCCTTATTTGGACGATATCTTGGTACTTGCTCAGTCTTCACATTTAGCAGAATCTCATACGAATCAACTTGTGTTGTTTCTTCAAGATCATGGTTGGAGGATCAATTTACCGAAAAGTTCATTGATTCCTCAGACAAGGGTAATCTTTTTAGGTTTCCAGATGTCTGCAAGTTCCTTGAAAGGACAAATCTCTGCTCTTTCTGTTCTTTTTCACAGAAAGATTGCTAATCTTCCTGATATTCATTGTTTTGTACAAGCTTTGGTTCGTATAAAACCTGTCATTAAGTCAATTTCTCCTCCTTGGAGTTTGAATTTGGTTCTGGGGGCTCTTCAAGCTCCTCCGTTTGAACCTATGCATTCATTGGACATTAAATTACTTTCTTGGAAAGTTTTTTGTTTCTTTTGGCCATCTCTTCTGCTAGAAGAGTTTCTGAATTATCTGCTCTTTCTTGTGAGTCTCCTTTTCTGATTTTTCATCAGGATAAGGCGGTGTTGCGAACTTCTTTTCAATTTTTACCTAAGGTTGTGAATTCTAACAACATTAGTAGAGAAATTGTGGTTCCTTCATTATGTCCTAATCCTAAGAATTCTAAGGAGAAATCGTTGCATTCTTTGGATGTTGTTAGAGCTTTGAAATATTATGTTGAGGCTACTAAGTCTTTCCGAAAGACTTCTAGTCTATTTGTCATCTTTTCCGGTTCTAGAAAAGGTCAGAAAGCTTCTGCCATTTCTTTGGCATCTTGGTTGAAATCCTTAATTCACCATGCTTATGTCTAGTCGGGTAAAACTCCGCCTCAAAGGATTACAGCTCATTCTACTAGGTCAGTTTCTACTTCCTAGGCGTTTAGGAATGAAGCTTCGGTTGATCAGATTTGCAAAGCAGCAACTTGGTCTTCTTTGCATACTTTTACTACATTCTACCATTTTGATGTGTTTTCTTCTTCTGAAGCAGTTTTTGGTAGAAAAGTACTTCAGGCAGCTGTTTCAGTTTGATTCTTCTGCTTATATTTTCAATTTAAACTTTATTTTGGGTGTGGATTATTTTCAGCGGAATTGGCTGTCTTTATTTTATCCCTCCCTCTCTAGTGACTCTTGCGTGGAAGATCCACATCTTGGGTAGTCATTATCCCATACGTCACTAGCTCATGGACTCTTGCTAATTACATGAAAGAAAACATAATTTATGTAAGAACTTACCTGATAAATTCATTTCTTTCATATTAGCAAGAGTCCATGAGGCCCACCCTTTTTGTGGTGGTTATGATTTTTTTTATAAAGCACAATTATTCCAATTCCTTATTTTTTTTATGCTTTCGCACTTTTTTCTTATCACCCCACTTCTTGGCTATGCGTTAAACTGATTTGTGGGTGTGGTGAGGGGAGTATTTATAGGCATTTTGAGGTTTGGGAAACTTTGCCCCTCCTGGTAGGAATGTATATCCCATACGTCACTAGCTCATGGACTCTTGCGAATATGAAAGAAATGAATTTATCAGGTAAGTTCTTACATAAATTATGTTATTTTGTTTGTAGATACTTTACAATGAAATGCTTCATTTGAAAAGCACAAATTCTAAATTATATACAAAGAATTTTTCAGTTGTCACAGCTTTTGTGTTAATTTTTCTTATGCACACAACCCACTGTCATCATGACATTTGGATAATCTGCGAGAAATTTTAATTTTCTGAGAAATTTTAATTGTGTAAAAAGTAGTTCTACTTTTAAAAAAAACGAAAACAAACATACTGAAAAATGCTTCTAAGGGAATTGCATTTCAGATTTCACATGCGTCCGTTTAATGAAACACTTAACAATTGTGCATTTTAGAACTCTTGGGCTATTTCTAGGAAGCAGTCTGGCAAGTCGAGAGAGCAACACCATATGATTATTAACCTTTAGTGGTCATAGGTTGCCTTCTGGCTTATGACATGAGACAAAAATATGACAATAGAAAAAGTTTTGAAAGGGTTGTTGAAAAACAACATATGAACTGTGAAATTTTCAGTCAGTCTGTTCCATTTTTTTTAAAAAGGGAAATTGAACAGTAAAAAAAAATGCTAGCTATAAAAATGTATTCAAAGCTAAGCCTGAGAATAAAATACAGATTTTTGTTTTAAATTGTATTTGTAGAAACAAAAACTTCACACATTTCTTCAGTATTTAACTAAGGGCAAGATTACAAGTTATGAGTTTTACATGCACGATATGGTCTTCACAATCAATTTCCACTGCGCAGCTATTACAAGTCTTTTACACAACAATCCTTTCCGCTATCGAAGAGCTGTAGTTAACAGTTTTGCACAACATAAAAGTTTCACAAAACACTTCAAAAATACATTACAAAGTACAGTTACACTCATTTAACAATGTCTAATAAAAAACTATTTAAAAAAAATATTGCACACAAAAGTCACAAGGGCTCAAAGATAGGAAATCTCGGGTGTTGGGGGAAAAAAAACAAAAGCCGACGCAGGGATTTTACATTGACATACATACACATACATAAAGAAACATGGATTTATTTGTATAAAGATATGTTTAACTATGTAGATAATGAAAAGATTTCACATTACTATCTAATGCACATTAAACAATATATCAGAGGGATTTTTAAAGAGATATTCCCATATAGGTATCAAGATATATCTATATATAGAAATCAGAAATTTGAGAAAGCACTCACTGGACTGTAGACAGCAATGTGAATCAAAATTTTATTGTGACGTTTCGGGACCAACAACGTCCTGACAAGCAACAAGTGAAAAAACACAAACATTTATAAGCCCATAAAACACTCCCCTAGGTGAACTGCCAATCAGAATGTGCCGTGTGCAAAACAAAATGAGCCGTGTGCAAAACTGGCATAGATCTCTGTAATTAGTGTAGAATCGATAATAGCATTGTGAAATATATGTCAAAAATATAAATGTGTATAAATAAAAAACATAACTCTGCAAGTGTGTAGTACAGGTGAATCTAATTATGCTCTTATCTTACTTTTGGTTTATTGATATATAATAATTTTTTTTTTTCTTTTGTTCTTATGGCATCTTTGAATTTGCTATGTATGCAAAGTAATTTTAAAATATATGGCAGTTTATCACGTAAAATAAAATATATGGCAGTTTATCACGTGAATAGATTGCATTTTGGCAGTTCTATTGGGGTGCGATTTAGATAGACCTAGAGCGCTGGTATTCTCTAAGGTGTGTATGTTTATACATTGTGATTGGCACAGTTGCCTGTTCAATGATTAGATCTGAGGCCACGTTGGTGTCTTGATGTCATTTGTGCTGTCCAGACACGGTGGTGTGCGGCCGCATTTGTGCTTTGATTTGTTTACATAAGTTGCCATAGCAACCTCTCGACCAGTGGTTGGGAGTTTCGGCAACCTGATGGGCAGGTAGACATGGCGATGTGGACACGGATAGTTTACTTATGATTTTAACAGATACAGATACCGGGTTATATGTGGTTTTTTATTTGTATAATTATATATTATTTGTATATGTATCGATTTGGTGAGTTAAGGCGGGCGGTTCTGAGTGATGAATCTCATGCCCCAATGAATTACTAGAGGCGTGTTCTTTCATCCTATCAGAGGATTTGTTGTCATCTTTTTACGTATGGTGTTAAACTGATCTATTTGGCCTGCCATGTGGATACAGGCGTGGCTGTGTGACGAATCCTTCTCGCCAATGAACAACTGGGGGGGTGTGATATTCAACCTATCAGGGTTTTTGTTGTCTTTTTCATGAAGGGATGAATGCTACGGATGCTTTTGAGCATGTATAAGATCGGATCTATTTTGGGGGCTATTAGATTCACCTGTACTACACACTTGCAGAGTTATGTTTTTTATTTATACACATTTATATTTTTGACATATTTCACAATGCTATTATCGATTCTACACTAATTACAGAGATCTATGCCAGTTTTGCACACGGCTCATTTTGTTTTACACACGGCACATTCTGATTGGCAGTTCACCTAGGGGAGTGTTTTATGGGCTTATAAATGTTTGTGTTTTTTCACTTGTTGTTGGTCCCGAAACGTCACAATAAAATTTTGATTCACATTGCTGTCTACAGTCCAGTGAGTGCTTTCTCAAATTTCTGATTTCTACATACCTGGCTACAGCACCCTGTCAAGTTGTGGTCTGCTGGTGAGAGTGCATATACAACATACTTTATATATATATATATATATATATATATATATATATATATATATATATATATATATATATATATATATATATATATATATATATATATATATATATATTTCTCCAACATAGGTGTGTCCGGTCCACGGCGTCATCCTTACTTGTGGGATATTCTCTTCCCCAACAGGAAATGGCAAAGAGCCCAGCAAAGCTGGTCACATGATCCCTCCTAGGCTCCGCCTACCCCAGTCATTCTCTTTGCCGTTGTACAGGCAACATCTCCACGGAGATGGCTTAGAGTTTTTTAGTGTTTAACTGTAGTTTTTATTATTCAATCAAGAGTTTGTTATTTTAAAATAGTGCTGGTATGTACTATTTACTCAGAAACAGAAAAGAGATGAAGATTTCTGTTTGTATGAGGAAAATGATTTTAGCAACCGTCACTAAAATCCATGGCTGTTCCACACAGGACTGTTGAGAGCAATTAACTTCAGTTGGGGGAACAGTGAGCAGTCTCTTGCTGCTTGAGGTATGACACATTCTAACAAGACGATGTAATGCTGGAAGCTGTCATTTTCCCTATGGGATCCGGTAAGCCATGTTTATTAAGATCGTAAATAAGGGCTTCACAAGGGCTTATTAAGACTGTAGACTTTTTCTGGGCTAAATCGATTCATTATTAACACATATTTAGCCTTGAGGAATCATTTTATCTGGGTATTTTGATATAATAATATCGGCAGGCACTGTTTTAGACACCTTATTCTTTTGGGGCTTTCCCAAATCATAGGCAGAGCCTCATTTTCGCGCCGGTGTTGCGCACTTGTTTTTGAGAGGCATGACATGCAGTCGCATGTGAGAGGAGCTCTGATACTTAGAAAAGACTTCTGAAGGCGTCATTTGGTATCGTATTCCCCTTTGGGCTTGGTTGGGTCTCAGCAACGCAGATACCAGGGACTGTAAAGGGGTTAAAGTTAAAAACGGCTCCGGTTCCGTTATTTTAAGGGTTAAAGCTTCCAAATTTGGTGTGCAATACTTTTAAGGCTTTAAGACACTGTGGTGAAAATTTGGTGAATTTTGAACAATTCCTTCATGTTTTTTCGCAATTGCAGTAATAAAGTGTGTTCAGTTTAAAATTTAAAGTGACAGTATCGGTTTTATTTTAAAACGTTTTTTGTACTTTGTTATCAAGTTTATGCCTGTTTAACATGTCTGAACTACCAGATAGACTGTGTTCTGAATGTGGGGAAGCCAGAATTCCTATTCATTTAAATAAATGTGATTTATGTGACAATGACAATGATGCCCAAGATGATTCCTCAAGTGAGGGGAGTAAGCATGGTACTGCATCATTCCCTCCTTCGTCTACACGAGTCTTGCCCACTCAGGAGGCCCCTAGTACATCTAGCGCGCCAATACTCCTTACTATGCAACAATTAACGGCTGTAATGGATAATTCTGTCAAAAACATTTTAGCCAAAATGAACACTTATCAGCGTAAGCGCGACTGCTCTGTTTTAGATACTGAAGAGCATGACGACGCTGATAATAATGGTTCTGAAGGGCCCCTAACCCAGTCTGATGGGGCCAGGGAGGTTTTGTCTGAGGGAGAAATTACTGATTCAGGGAACATTTCTCAACAAGCTGAACCTGATGTGATTACGTTTAAATTTAAGTTGGAACATCTCCGCATTCTGCTCAAGGAGGTATTATCCACTCTGGATGATTGTGACAAGTTGGTCATCCCAGAGAAACTATGTAAAATGGACAAGTTCCTAGAGGTCCCGGGGCTCCCAGAAGCTTTTCCTATACCCAAGCGGGTGGCGGACATTGTTAATAAAGAATGGGAAAGGCCCGGTATTCCTTTCGTCCCTCCCCCCATATTTAAAAAATTGTTTCCTATGGTCGACCCCAGAAAGGACTTATGGCAGACAGTCCCCAAGGTCGAGGGAGCGGTTTCCACTTTAAACAAACGCACCACTATACCCATAGAGGATAGTTGTGCTTTCAAAGATCCTATGGATAAAAAATTAGAAGGTTTACTTAAAAAGATGTTTGTTCAGCAGGGTTACCTTCTACAACCAATTTCATGCATTGTCCCTGTAGCTACCGCCGCATGTTTCTGGTTCGATGAGCTAATAAAGGCGGTCGATAGTGATTCTCCTCCTTATGAGGAGATTATGGATAGAATCAATGCTCTCAAATTGGCTAATTCTTTCACCCTAGACGCCACTTTGCAATTGGCTAGGTTAGCGGCTAAGAATTCAGGGTTTGCTATTGTGGCGCGCAGAGCGCTTTGGTTGAAATCTTGGTCAGCTGATGCGTCTTCCAAGAACAAGCTACTTAACATTCCTTTCAAGGGGAAAACGCTGTTTGGCCCTGACTTGAAAGAGATTATCTCTGATATCACTGGGGGTAAGGGCCACGCCCTTCCTCAGGATCGGCCTTTCAAGGCCAAAAATAAACCTAATTTTCGTCCCTTTCGTAGAAACGGACCAGCCCAAAGTGCTACGTCCTCTAAGCAAGAGGGTAATACTTCTCAAGCCAAGCCAGCTTGGAGACCAATGCAAGGCTGGAACAAGGGAAAGCAGGCCAAGAAACCTGCCACTGCTACCAAGACAGCATGAAATGTTGGCCCCCGATCCGGGACCGGATCTGGTGGGGGGCAGACTCTCTCTCTTCGCTCAGGCTTGGGCAAGAGATGTTCTGGATCCTTGGGCGCTAGAAATAGTCTCCCAAGGTTATCTTCTGGAATTCAAGGGGCTTCCCCCAAGGGGGAGGTTCCACAGGTCTCAGTTGTCTTCAGACCACATAAAAAGACAGGCATTCTTACATTGTGTAGAAGACCTGTTAAAAATGGGAGTGATTCATCCTGTTCCATTAAGAGAACAAGGGATGGGGTTCTACTCCAATCTGTTCATAGTTCCCAAAAAAGAGGGAACGTTCAGACCAAGCTTAGATCTCAAGATCTTAAACAAGTTTCTCAAGGTTCCATCGTTCAAGATGGAAACCATTCGAACCATTCTTCCTTCCATCCAGGAAGGTCAATTCATGACCACAGTGGATTTAAAGGATGCGTATCTACATATTCCTATCCACAAGGAACATCATCGGTTCCTAAGGTTCGCATTCCTGGACAAGCATTACCAGTTCGTGGCGCTTCCTTTCGGATTAGCCACTGCTCCAAGGATTTTCACGAAGGTACTAGGGTCCCTTCTAGCTGTGCTAAGACCAAGGGGCATTGCTGTAGTACCTTACTTGGACGACATTCTGATTCAAGCGTCGTCCCTTCCTCAAGCAAATGCTCACACGGACATTGTCCTGGCCTTTCTCAGATCTCACGGATGGAAAGTGAACGTGGAAAAGAGTTCTCTATCTCCGTCAACAAGGGTTCCCTTCTTGGGAACAATAATAGACTCCTTAAAAATGAGGATTTTTCTGACAGAGGCCAGAAAAACAAAACTTCTAGACTCTTGTCGGATACTTCATTCCGTTCCTCTTCCTTCCATAGCGCAGTGCATGGAAGTGATCGGTTTGATGGTAGCGGCAATGGACATAGTTCCTTTTGCGCGCATTCATCTAAGACCATTACAACTGTGCATGCTCAGTCAGTGGAATGGGGACTATACAGACTTGTCTCCGAAGATACAAGTAAATCAGAGGACCAGAGACTCACTCCGTTGGTGGCTGTCCCTGGACAACCTGTCACAAGGGATGACATTCCGCAGACCAGAGTGGGTCATTGTCACGACAGACGCCAGTCTGATGGGCTGGGGCGCGGTCTGGGGATCCCTGAAAGCTCAGGGTCTTTGGTCTCGGGAAGAATCTCTTCTACCGATAAATATTCTGGAACTGAGAGCGATATTCAATGCTCTCAAGGCTTGGCCTCAGCTAGCGAGGGCCAAGTTCATACGGTTTCAATCAGACAACATGACAACTGTTGCGTACATCAACCATCAGGGGGGAACGAGGAGTTCCTTAGCGATGGAAGAAGTGACCAAAATCATTCTATGGGCGGAGTCTCACTCCTGCCACCTGTCTGCTATCCACATCCCAGGAGTGGAAAATTGGGAAGCGGATTTTCTGAGTCGTCAGACTTTGCATCCGGGGGAGTGGGAACTCCATCCGGAAATCTTTGCCCAAGTCACTCAGCTGTGGGGCATTCCAGACATGGATCTGATGGCCTCTCGTCAGAACTTCAAAGTTCCTTGCTACGGGTCCAGATCCAGGGATCCCAAGGCGGCTCTAGTGGATGCACTAGTAGCACCTTGGACCTTCAAACTAGCTTATGTGTTCCCGCCGTTTCCTCTCATCCCCAGGCTGGTAGCCAGGATCAACCAGGAGAGGGCGTCGGTGATCTTGATAGCTCCTGCGTGGCCACGCAGGACTTGGTATGCAGATCTGGTGAATATGTCATCGGCTCCACCTTGGAAGCTACCTTTGAGACGAGACCTTCTTGTTCAGGGTCCGTTCGAACATCCGAATCTGGTTTCACTCCAGCTGACTGCTTGGAGATTGAACGCTTGATCTTATCGAAGCGAGGGTTCTCAGATTCTGTTATCGATACTCTTATTCAGGCCAGAAAGCCTGTAACTAGAAAGATTTACCACAAAATTTGGAAAAAATATATCTGTTGGTGTGAATCTAAAGGATTCCCTTGGGACAAGGTTAAGATTCCTAAGATTCTATCCTTCCTTCAAGAAGGATTGGAAAAAGGATTATCTGCAAGTTCCCTGAAGGGACAGATTTCTGCCTTGTCTGTGTTACTTCACAAAAAGCTGGCAGCTGTGCCAGTTGTTCAAGCCTTTGTTCAGGCTCTGGTTAGAATTAAGCCTGTTTACAAACCTTTGACTCCTCCTTGGAGTCTCAACTTAGTTCTTTCAGTTCTTCAGGGGGTTCCGTTTGAACCCTTACATTCCGTTGATATTAAGTTATTATCTTGGAAAGTTTTGTTTTTAGTTGCAATCTCTTCTGCTAGAAGAGTTTCGGAATTATCTGCTCTGCAGTGTTCTCCTCCTTATCTGGTGTTCCATGCAGATAAGGTGGTTTTACGTACTAAACAAAAGTTGTTTCTAACAAAAACATTAACCAGGAGATTATCGTACCTTCTCTGTGTCCGAAACCAGTTTCAAAGAAGGAACGTTTGTTGCACAATTTGGATGTTGTTCGCGCTCTAAAATTCTATTTAGATGCTACAAAGGATTTTAGACAAACATCTTCCTTGTTTGTTGTTTATTCAGGTAAAAGGAGAGGTCAAAAAGCAACTTCTACCTCTCTCTCTTTTTGGATTAAAAGCATCATCAGATTGGCTTACGAGACTGCCGGACGGCAGCCTCCCGAAAGAATCACAGCTCATTCCACTAGGGCTGTGGCTTCCACATGGGCCTTCAAGAACGAGGCTTCTGTTGATCAGATATGTAGGGCAGCGACTTGGTCTTCACTGCACACTTTTACCAAATTTTACAAGTTTGATACTTTTGCTTCTTCTGAGGCTATTTTTGGGAGAAAGGTTTTGCAAGCCGTGGTGCCTTCCATTTAGGTGACCTGATTTGCTCCCTCCCTTCATCCGTGTCCTAAAGCTTTGGTATTGGTTCCCACAAGTAAGGATGACGCCGTGGACCGGACACACCTATGTTGGAGAAAACAGAATTTATGTTTACCTGATAAATTACTTTCTCCAACGGTGTGTCCGGCCCACGGCCCGCCCTGGTTTTTTAATCAGGTCTGATAATTTATTTTCTTTAACTACAGTCACCACGGTATCATATGGTTTCTCCTATGCAAATATTCCTCCTTAACGTCGGTCGAATGACTGGGGTAGGCGGAGCCTAGGAGGGATCATGTGACCAGCTTTGCTGGGCTCTTTGCCATTTCCTGTTGGGGAAGAGAATATCCCACAAGTAAGGATGACGCCGTGGACCGGACACACCGTTGGAGAAAGTAATTTATCAGGTAAACATAAATTCTGTTATATATATATATATATATATCTCTTCATATCTCACAATAGATATATCAATCCAAAAATAGCAAGAGAGAGAGATTTATTTAGAAATAAATAGAACATATTCCGTTACGAAAACATAAATATTTTCATGTACACTTTTTGAGAAGAATACGTCATGGGCTTTGCGCAACAGATTAGGGTTTTAGTGTTTTTTTTTTTTTGTTTTTTTAAATTTGTCTTCTTCATTGACGTCTATGGGGAATACATGAACTCGCACGCAATTTGGCTGTTTGGATTGCGTGGCTTAACGCGCGCATATTTTTCAACTGGTAATAGCTGCGCAACCCCAAATGCGGAAAAGCCATAGCGTGCGTTGTGTTTTCGCAACTAATTTGCTGCGCGACTTGAAATCTTGTGTTTTAATTTATGTGAAGTAATGATGCATCCTTGTTGAGTATGGAAGCTGTGGTTGTGTAGAGTATACCAATTTTATGGTAATTTAAGTCCCTTTAACATTGCTATATTCCACACCGCCTTTTTTTGCACACACTGCCTCTAATTGTCATCAGCAGAAGAGATTAGATAAGTGAAATGTAGATTTCACTATGGCAACACTTCTAAATTAGGGGTTATTTTAAGGAAAAAGTGAAAAAATGAATTAATTTATTGCAAATTATTATTATTTTTTTTTTTATTTTTTTTTTTAAAGGGATACTAAACCCATTTTTTCTTTCTTTCATAATTCAGATAGAACAGGCAATGTTAAGCAGCTTTATACTTTACTCCTATTATCAATTTTTCTTTGTTCTCTTGCTATCTTTATTTAAAAAAGCAAGAATACTTTTTTTTTTTTAATTTTTTTTTTAGATTTAACACAGAAGAAAAGTTTATTGTAAAATTTTTTTATTTTTTTTTGAAGCTGTAGTTTTGCCCCAGACTTTACTGTTCCTTTAAAGAATAATTATATCAGGGTACACTGCTGATTTGCATTCTCAATTCCTTGGATATCTTTTTATATCCCTTTCCAGTTTTATACAGTTCAATTACCTTTTACTGCAGATCCTTTGACAATTCCTTTGCTTTCCCCATGACTCAGAATCCAGAATCGTCAGTGCAGCACTGGATGAAAGATGCAAGGGTCTGTCAGGAGTCCAGAAACTCATTGACCTTTTATACACACACACTAATTACAAGCAAACAGGTCACAGGTGAGGATTGTTACATTTAATAGCCATTCAAACCCCTTTGTGTCAACTTGTGTGCATGTTATCAGGCCAAAATCACCAGGCTATGTAAACTTTTGATCAGGGTCATTTGGGTAGTTTCTGTTGTCATTATGATTTAAAAAGAGTAAACACAGTTGATTGATAATAAATGGCTTTAGCCAAACACTAACCATGAGTGAAAGAAATGATTTTGTGTTATCATTCATATTCTCTGAAAAATGGCCAAGAAATCATAAATTCTGCCAGGGTATGTAAACTTATAAGCACAACTGTACGTACAGATTGTCATTTGCTCATCCATGTGTTCAGTTAGAAACCAGTAGTGCATTGCTGCTCCTTCAACAAATGAACCGGAGAGAATATTTAGCAGATAAAACAGATGAACATTTACCTAATCCTACAAGCCATAAGAGAGACTAGAAAAATGCAAGTCAGACTATATAGATATGGCAACCGTGCTGGTAGATTTTTGGCTAACATGGTTATATTTCAGAAGTCAGCAAATATTTTAAATATATAATCAGATAATGGTCTAAAAAATAAAGATATTCTAGATGAATTTAGGAAATTTTCTATGAATTTGTATACATTTGAAAAATAGGATACCGGGAAATAGGAGGATTTGAACTATTTTGATACGTTAAAGGGACAGTAAAAACCAGAAGTTTTGTTGTTTAAAAAGTTAGATAATCCCTTTTTATTACCCATTCCCCAATTTTGCATAACCAACACAGTTATAATAATATACTTTTTACCTCTGTGATTACCTTGTATCTATGGCTCTGCAAACTGCCCCCTTATTTCAGTTCTTTTGACAGACTTGCATTTTTAGCCAATCAGTGCTTGCTTCTAGGAGCTTCACGTGCCTGAGCTCAATGTTATCTATATGAAAGACATGAACTAACGCCCTCTAGTGGTGAAAAACTGAACTGTCAAAATGCTTTCAGATTAGAGGTGGCTTTCAAGGTCTAAGAAATTAGCATATGAACCTCCTAGATTTAGATTTTAACTAAGATCACCAAGAGAACAAAGCAAAATTGGTAATAAAAGTAAATTGGAAAGTTGTTTTAAAATTACATGCCCTATTTAAATAATAGTTTTTTTTTTGTTTTTTTTTTAACTTGACTGTCCCTTTAAAAGTGCCTAAAATGTCATCCCTACAAGAATAGTTAAAGGAACACTGAACCCAATTTTTTTTCTTTCATGATTCAGATAGAGCATGCAATTTTAAGCAACTTTCTAATTTACTCCTATTATCAATTTTTCTTCATTCTCTTGCTATCTTTATTTGAAAAAGACGACATCTAAGCTATTTTTTGGGGGTTAGAACTCTGGGCAGCACTTTTTTTATAGGTGGATGAATTTATCCACCAATCAGCAAGAACAACCCAGGTTGTTCAGCAAAAATGGGCCGGCATCTAAAATTACATTCTTGCATTTCAAATAATGATACCAAGAGAATGAAGAAATTTTAATAGGAGTAAATTAGAAAGTTGCTTAAAATTTAAATTTGGGTTCAGTGTCCCTTTAAACACGGCAATCTCAAAAGAATTCTGATTTAGAGGTAGGTAAAGCATCAGGACCAGATGGGCTACCTATCGAATGGTATACAATTTTAGAAGATTGCTTTATTATATGTGTTTTTCTTAGCTTGTTTTACAAGTGTTAGCTAAGCATTCTGAGAGGACCTGAGGGTCCATGAGGCATGGGGGACTGGTTCCGTCTTCAGAAGCCCTTGACCTGGTCGTTTGGGAGTCGGAGTTCCAGTGCGTCACACTCTGTTGGTTCCGATATTGTCGGGATTTGAGTGTTTTCTTCCCCGCCTGGGTTGAAGATTTGGAGGTTTTAGGGCCTCATTGCTGCCGTTATGGGCGGTCTTGCCATTTTAGGGCTATTGAAATTGTCCTTTTGGACTTGTTCCTTTTTTGAGGACTCTTCCTTCGGGTCGAGATCTCTGAACTTTGTCAGTTTCTCCTTAGAGGTTGACCTTGCTGTCTTTCCCTACTCTGAGGGTTAGTCGTTCCTTATTAGGAATGATAGGCTATGTGGTCTCCTTATCCTGGCTCCGTCTAGGGGCTGTTTCCGAGGTTTGGGATGCTATGCATTCCTTTTCCTTGGATGTAGTCCTCTGGTTTTGTACTCCTGAGGAGATTATGGAGACTAGCCTTTGTTACCTCACTCTTCGTGTGACTTCGTCCCTGATGTTTCCCCTGGGTCCTGGAGGTTTGGGGTACGCCTGTTGGGCTTAGAAGCTTAGTGGCTCTGTCATGCCCTAGCTTCTTTGGAGTTGGACCTTTTGTAAGGGGTGTTCTCTTCCCTTTTGGTTGGGATTTATGTTTAGGCCCTTTTACGGGTTATTGTTATCTCTTGTGAAGTCTTTTTTTTTTATTCAGACGGGGTTTGGTGTTCCCTGCGGTATTGTTTTGTCTAAACAATTCTGGGGCTCGGGCCTTCGTTTGTCTGGATCTTCTGGGCATTAGCCAGCTGGTCTGATTGGTGGTTAGCCCCATGGTTTCGCTAGCTGGATCCTGCTTTGGTGTGGGTACTTTTTTTCTTCATGGCCTTATCTGGTATTTTCTGGAATGAAATGGGAATGAAGCAAATTTGATAATGAGTAAATTGAAGACTTTTTTTTTTTTTTTTTTTTTTAAAAAATTGGGTTTCATGTCCTTTCAAAGAAAAATAAAATATCAGACCACTTTGTCAGCTTTAAAATAGACGTAATCGTAACACTAGATACCTCACTGGGGAATACTTATGTATTCCGCATGCTGAGATGAAATGTAAATACAAATTCTCGGCCTGTAGAATACCCCAGAACCCCATGGCCAAACTGCCAAGACACCTTTCATTCTGTCTGAGACTACTTTACCATAACAAAATAGACATGCAGTTATTTAGCAATCACATTCCCATAAACCTTTTAGCAAGTGTATTTCTGTTGTGTTAAGGTTGTAATTTTGGATCTCGTTTTATGTGCAAAGTATCATGTATTGAGCACCTCACGTTACTGTAGATGTTATAGGGACAGGAATCCCATAAATTTTCTTTCACTATTTCGATGGAGCATATAATTTTAAACAACCTTGCAATTTACTTTTATCAGTGAGCTAGCTGCTGATTGGTGGCAGCACACATATACCTCTTGTCATTGGCTTACTGATGTGTTGATCTAACTCTCAGTAGCGCATTGCTGCTCCATCAAAGTATACCAAGAAAATGAAGCAAAATTGCTAATAGAAGTAAATTGGAAAGTTGTTTTAAATGGTATGTTTTATCTGAATCATGAAAGAAAAATTGGAGTTTGATGTCCCTTTAATGGCAGGAGCACGCACTAACGCAATGCTGGTAAAGATGGGCTGTGCTCAGTGAATTTTTAAAATGCATTTCCAATAAGGCCCCTCTGCAACCCCTCATGTGTCTGTGAAATTAGGGTATTATCTGACAGGTAGAGTGTTGTTTTTTTGCAAACTGGTTTTACCTTTTAGCGTAGTTGTTAATCTTTAACTGCCAGAGATCATTTGCCTATCAAATCTCTACTGCTACTGGCAATTAGTGTTTTGCTTAAAGGGATACTAAACCCAATTTTTTTTCTTTCAAGATTCAGATAGAACATGCGATTTTAAGAAACTTTCTAATTTACTCCTATTATCAAATTGTCTTTGTTCTCTTGCTATCTTTATTTGAAAAACAAGGCATCTAAGGTAAGGAGCCAGACAATTTTTGTTTCAGACCCCTGGACAGCACTTGTTTATTGGTGCTGTGAAATCAGCAAGGACAACCCAGGTTGTGAACCAAAAATGGGCCGGCTTCTAAACTTACATTCTTGCTTTTCAAATAAAGATAGCAAGAGAATGAAAAGAAAATGTGATAATAGGAGTAAATTGGAAAGTTGCTTAAAATTGCATGCTCTATCTGAATCATGAAAGAAAAAAATTGGGTTCAGTGTCCCTTTAATACTGTTTTTAAAATGAAAGGGGTTTGGAGTACATTACACCTAAATAATAGAAAAAAAATGTGCATAGTAGTTCTGCAGTTTCACAATTGGCCTATATTTGGTACATATGTGCACTTAACCCTTTAAAAGGACAATCAACACCAGAATTTTTGTTGTTTAAAAAGATAGATAATCCCTTTATTTTACTCATTCCCCAGTTTTGCATAACCAACACTATTATATTAATACACTTTTTACCTCTGTGATTAACTTGTATCTACGCATCTTCTGACAGCCCCCTGATCACATGACCTTTTATTTATTATATACTGACTTTAATTTTATCCAATTAGTGCAGTGTCTGCCACAATGATCACAATGTTATCTATATGGCTCACATGAACTAGCTCTCCCCTGTTGTGAAAAGCAGATAAAAAAAGCATATGATAAGAGGTGGCCTTCAAAGGCTTAGAAATTATCATATGAGCCTTCCTAGGTTTAGCTTTCAACTAAGAATACCAAGAGAACAAAGCAAAATTGGGGATGAAAGTACATGGGAAAGTTGTTTAAAATTACATGCCCTATTTGAAACGAGGTTTTTTTGGACTTGACTGTCCCTTTAAGAGCAGTATTAATTTGCATATCAAAGATTCTTTTCTTTTGTTGGTTGTTTGACATGCAGTGCATGTTGCAGCCTCGCTGAATGTTCAGTGGCACACAATGAGGTAGGAGCGGATTGGCACAGTTCTTTAGATTGTCTATATATTTGTGTACATGTTCATATGACCGTCAACCAGTTACAACTCATTTCTTTTTCTGGCACACTATCTATTTGCATAAATGCCCACTTCCTGTAATAATAGAGGGTACGGTGTTAATCATTAGAACATTACTCTCACACGGTCTCCCTTTATAAACCAAAGCTCACATTTTGTGCTGAGTGAAGCTTGGCTGTTAACCATGCGCTGCCCACAGCCTGGATGCATCTTTCAATGCTGACTCCAGCCTGTGAGTTTTCAGTGCGCAGGAGGGGAATTTAAATATGAATGATGAGCAGGGAATGAACCACGAGCAAAGGAAAACATATGGATATGTAAATGTATGTACTTGTTTTTTTTTATATACTCCAAAAATAAATGTGTTGGGAATATATACATATACTGAATGTCTCACATGACAAACCATTTCATTTTTACGGCTCCATGATTTCATTGTGTTTACAAAGTTTGAAACTTGATATTCTGTAAATAAACAATAAACGTTTATGATTAAATATCTCACATAATGTTTAAAGGGACACAAACCCAAAATATTTCAGTCATGATTCACATAGGTCACGTCATTTTAAACAACTTTATAATTTATTTTTATTATCTAATTTGCGTCATTTTCTTGGCATCCTTTTTTTCGAAAAGCATACTTAGGTAGACTTGGGAGCATCAGTGCACTACTGGGAATGTTGATTGGTGGCTGCACGTATATGCCTCTTGTGATTGGCTCACTCAATGTGTTCTGCTTGCTCCCTGTAGTGCATTGCTGCTACTCAAACAAGGGTACCAAGAGAATGAAGACAATTTGATAATATAAGTAAAGGGAAAAAGTTAATTGTTTGCTCTGTCTGAATCATGAAATAATTATTTTTGAGTTTTCTATCTGTAAATACTATAAATTCTTATTGTTGTGGTAATACAATTGGTTAAGTAGACTTAAAGGGACATAACAACCAAAATTGTAATCCCCATGTTTTGAAAAGAAGCATTTTTGTAATATACATGTATAAGCAAAAGTGTTTGTAATAAAAGCTGTAACTGTTTCAAAAGCATATTTAAGTATGCACCGTGCACCAGCATTTTAAACACAGCACATGCTCAGAGAGCCTAAGATGCTGGTACCATCTGGTAATGACTCAATATGTTAATTGCTGACATGATTCAAGCCCAATTAGTGCTCTGAGCAGCTGCAGTATATAAAATGCTGGTGCACTGAGAATATCTAGCTATGCTTCACATGCACGTGCAGAGAAAAATCCTAACACTAAAACAGTGATAGCTTCTACTAGAAGCATTTTTGTTAATACAAATATATTGCAAATATGTTTCTGTTCAAAGAAGTAATTCATCTATGTGCATTTACATTTTGACCGGAATGTCCCTTTAATCAATTAAATCCAGCACCCAAACATTCAACAGAGAAATTGGTATTAAAACGAATAGAAGTGCAAGTTTTTAAATAAATTAAAGGAACATTCTGATACAAAAATCGCATCCTGTAATTTGTTAAATCATGTCTCTTTATGTTGCAGACTATACTGTACATAACTATGTGTTTCCCACCCACAAGTCCCCCTTATAGCTCTCAAATCAGGACACAGCTAGTGACTGGCGGGTTGTGTGATTGTCGCTTCTGATTGGCTCACCAGCCATGTCTTGCAGTACATGGCAGGAGTTAAACATTTAATTATATAAGGTTATTAATGCAAAAAGTACGTACCCAATAAGAGCATGTACTTTTTCATTAAAATGTCCACTTATGCACCAGTTGCTCACTGACTTGACTGTGTTATGCATGGCTGGTTTAACCCTTGATTGCCTGTGGTAGTCAAGGAGCAGATTGGCAGTTGCATGTCCTTTATTCGGCTATTCCTTATTGAAAGCTTTTTTTCTTGAAACTAGTTAAAGGGACAGTCTACTCTATACATAGATAAAAAAGCAAATTTGATGGTAAAAATGAATTGGAAATATTTTTAAAATTGCATGCCCTATGTGGATCATGAAAGTTTAATTTTGACTAGACTGTCCCTTTTAAACTGAAGTTTCTATGTGATGAGATTTGAAAGTGCATTTTTGAACTATAGCTGTTTTTGAGTGTTTGTGTGAGTGACATTAATATTACCACTTACGAAGAGCTCTGACAAGAATAAGCCAAAAATATACAGTGACTAACGGAATCCTCCTTATCCCACATACTTCCCCCAGTAATAATAATCTTTGCGACAGCAGTGGCAGAATTTTACTGTCAACACATTACCACTTCACCGGCAGAGCCTGCAGGCTTTTCTGTATAACAGCCTGATATGTATTTGTCACTTGTGTGGTTTATACATTGCTGGGTTACTTAACCATTTATTTGAAAGATACTAGGGGAAAAGCCTTCTTCTTAACAGACTTAAGCACCTGGCCTCTTTGAGGATGTTTGTTGCATGCAGTTTTGCTTTTGTAAACGGCTGAATCTTTAGTCATATCACAGTGCCCCTGAACAACGATCACAAAATTACTGTACAATATGTGCATCCAACCTTACAAATGAGGGGCCACCAGTCAGGTTGCCAACATTTAGTAAAGCAACCCTGATTGACCAATTGTGCTTGTCACACACTTCCTAGAAAGGCCAAAAAGGCCACTTCTGTAATAGGGAAAAATCAAATGGTGCAAATCAATAGCTGGTTTATTAGCAGCATTTTGAAAACTCTGATTTAGATTTTTGGCTTTTCTAGGGAGTGTGGGACAAGCACAATTTTTTTTTTTTTACACAAAAACAAAAGGTGTCTGATGTTCCTTTAAGCATTCCTTGCTTTTGTGTAAAAATTATGTTTTGTCCCACACTCCCTAGAGAGGCAAAAAAAGCTAATAGCCTCAACCTGCTATTTGATTCGGGGAATTTGCAGATTACAGAATTAGCTTTTTTACCCTCTCCTTTGCTTTCTATTGCAGAGGCAGAACAGGAAGAAAGGAAGCCGGACTAAAAGCGCATGCAGTGTTTCTCAGTAGGGTACAACTCTTTCCCACACATTTGCACAGTAAATTGGAATGAGTTAAATGTGCGCTACACCTCAAAATAGGCTATACCGCCCACTTCATCATGTACGATAACAAAGGCTAGATACCAGGGAGGCTAGAAGCTGTATATTCAAACTTTATACTGTTTAGGAAAGACTTTGCATATTCTGAAGTGTTAATGAGTTAGTAAATAGTCATTATGAAACAGTGTCATGTAAACTGACACTTTAATCTAATATCAAATTTAAATAGTGTCTTGGTATCCATTGCTGAAAAGCATACCCAGTTAGACTCATGAGCAGCAGTGTACTCCTGGGAGCAAGCTGCTGACTCTAGTGGCTTTGCACTTTTGTGCCTCTTGTCACAGGCTCACCAGATGTGTTCAGCTAGCTCATTAGTGCATTTCTCTTTTTTTAGAGACGACTTTAAGTATATGATAACCCTTTTACGGGTTAAACACACAGCATTTTTATATAGCACTCTTTGCATATAACAGAGTATTGTTTTGCAAGTTTATGTCCCTTTAATGTTTTCCCAATGATCCATTTTCCTCATGAAGTGCAATAAGATGTTTTACAAATAGCCCCTTTACCTTTATTTTGTCATTTGAAAAATCTGCTATTGCCTGTGGAAACAACCTCCTATACTGACATTTTCATTACTTCAGTATTGTTATAGAAAAGCTGTTTAAACAATGGGCAACAGCAGAAATCAACCTCACAGTGGGAGGTGGGACAGAGAGAACTGTGATCATTTGAAAGGGTGTTTTTGCAGATGCTTTCCATTTTATCAGCTGCTTGTATGAGTATATTACGATCCTGGAGCAGTTTGGGGCCTATTCTAGTTCCCCTTCTCACTGCTTCTATACCATAATAGGACATTTGAAATGGCTCAACTCAAAATCAATGTTGATTTGCAGCACCAGCCAAAAAGCAGGGAATCTGAGTACCTACCCTTTCAAGTAAGGGGTCACTTTTTATTTGTCCACCTAGGATACTGGTGATCACTGTGAGAGGGGAAAGACTGCACCCCCAACGCTTTACTTAGTGAGAGATTCCATTTTTTTTATTAAGTGGTCCACTTCCCTCTCTAAAAGGTCACAAAACAGTTTACAGGAACATAAGAGTTGCAGCAATCATTTTGATCAAACCATATCTTATTTTATCTGACATCAATTGTAGCGTATGTTATTTCTTTCATGTAATTGGCAAGAGTCCATGAGCTAGTGACGTATGAGATATACAATCCTAGCCTCACAAAGACAGAAAAGGTGTTCACTAAAGCACCAAATTTGTCAATTTTGTCTTATTTTAAAAACTACTTAAAGGGACAGTCAAGTCCAAAAAAATTTAATTTTAAACAGCTTTCCAATTTACTTTTATCACCAATTTTGCTTTGTTCTCTTGGTATTCTTAGTTGAAAGCTAAACCTAGGAGGTTCATATGCTAATTTCTTAGACCTTGAAGCCCACCTTTAATCTAATTGCATTTTGATAGTTTTTCACCACTAGAGGGCATCAGTTCACGTGTTTCATATAGATAACATTGAGCTCATGCACGTGAATTTACGATGGAGACAGCTCTGATTGGCTAAAATGCAAATCTGTCAAAAGAACTGAAATAAGGAGGCAGTCTGCTGAGGCTTAGATACAAGGTAATTACAGAGGTAAAACGTGAATAATTATAACTGTGTTGGTTATGCAAAACTGGGGAATTCGTAATTAAGGGATTATCTATCTTTTAAAACAACAAGAATTTTGGTGTTGAATGTCCCTTTTAAAGTGCATAAAAATATTGTTGCTTAGCAGCTTGACATTTTAAAATATATTTATTGCCTTTTGTCTTACAATGTATGTGTGTGTGTGTGTGTATATATATATATATATATATATATATATATATATATATATGTATGTATGTATGTATGTATGTATGTATGTATGTGTGTGTGTGTGTAGAAAGAGAAAGGAATCCAATGTGCGTGAACAAATAGCAACAATACAATAACCGCACTAGTTTAACCCTTTAAGGACGCAGCTTTCAGTTTGCTCAATTGTTTTATGACGGAAAAATTCTGTCATATGTCCTTAAGAGGTTAAAAGTATAAAACTTTGACAATTTATTCAGTAAAGTGTAAAAAAACTTACAAATTCACAGACATACACAGAGGAGTGTGGGAATGAAGAACTCGATCTATGTCATCTGATGCGTTTCACGCCGTTGTGGCTCTTTCTCAAAGACAGTGTCACACAACGGTATGAAACGCTTCAGATGACGTAGATCGGGTTCTACAATCCCACACTCCTCTGTGTACGTCCGTGAATTTGTAAGTTTTTTTTTTTACGCTTTTATTGAATAAATTGTCGGAGTTTTATACTTTTAAACTAGTGTGGTTTTTGTATTGTTGCCTTTGTTCACTCGCTTTGGATTCCTCTCTTTTCTACATTTGTTTCGTCATTTAGCTCTGTATTGTGCGTTTGGCGTGTACTTGCAGCTGGGGGAACATCAGCTGCCGTCCTGCAAGTGAGTGATTGCTTACTACAGCTATTGGAAGTCTCAAAAAGATATACACATACATACATACATATACATATATATACATACATACATATACATATATATACATATATACATATACATATATACATACATACATATACATATATATACATATATACATATACATATATATACATATATACATATACATATATATACATATATACATATACATACACAAAACACGGAAGGGAACTGCACTCTCATACTGGACCGGGTACACATCCTATGACCCTGCAACATGCTCAGCCCTGGGTGCCACTGACACTCACAGGAAGCTGTGCTGTTCCCAGAGTCACAGGCAGTTAACCCCAGTCAGGTCTGGGTGCAAGAACCATAGGGAAAATTACAAAACAAATTAATACAACATACAGAGAAAAATTAATACAACACACAGCACTCACTTACAAGCTCTCAGCTAAGATTAAAAGCAAAAATGGAAAGGTTAGTTACCGCATCTGGCCAAATGGGACAAGCCCAGGTACAGGTGTATATGTCTAGGGTGATTACATATTCCTGTGCACCCTTCCCTTGTTCCCAGTTTGTTTGGATTTGAAAGCTTGCATTTTGTGGCTGTTTTAGGGTCCCAGGTATTGGAAAGGACCTTGACGAGGTACCTGGGCTTGTCCCATTTGGCGGTAACTAACCTTTCCATTTTTGCTTTTAAATCTTAGCTGAGAGCTGGGTTTTCTCTGTGTGTTTATATATTTATATTTATATATATATATATATATATATATATATATATATATATATATATATATATATATATATATATATATATATATATATATATATATATATATATAACAAAATATAATATACAGGTGGCCCTTGTTTTACAACAATTCAATTTGCACTGTTTCAGAATAACAACCTTTTTTTCCAGTCATGTGACTGCTATTGAGAAGCAGTGCATTTATTAAAATAGCCAGTAGGTGTAGCTGTCCGCTTGTGTTGCAGCAAAGCCAAGCAAGCTGAAATTAATCAGTTTAACCAGACCTGAGCTATCGAGCAGATTTCAAAGGAACAAGATCTTCCTGTCTATAAATCAGTCCAGATTGGAACGCATAGAAAGAACTGTTTGCATAAAAATGCAAGTGAAGTCTGTGTTTTGATTATTTTATTAGGTTTAAAATGCTGTTTAGCAAATGTTTTTCTTCATTTAACTTAGTTTAATTATATATTCTGTGTTGTGTGATTATTTAATTAGGTTTATAATGCTGTTTAGCATTTTAAAGTCTTCATTTCAAAGCTTTAAAAATAATGTATTAGGTGTTACTTATGTCAATTTTGAGAGGGGCCTGGAACCTAACTCCCTTACTTCCCATTGACTTACATTATAAACTGGGTTTCAATTAACGTTTTTGATTTACAACCATTCCTTCTGGAACCTAAACCCGGCATAAACTGAGGGGCTACCTGTATGTGTGTGTGTGTATGTATATGTGTGTGTATGTATCTCTCTCTCTAGCTGTCCAGTAGTCATTGCTATGCACCACCCTACAATTGAGGTGGTCATTTTTCAACCCACAGCCCAAAAAAAAAATTACAAATACCACCTCTACTGGAAGTCGGTGCAAAACAATGACTAAAAAATGTATATATTTATCCAATTACAGGAAAAAAATTATTAGATTAAAAGCGCAATACACAAAACTGTTTTTAACAGATATTTGTACTTTTATTCTATAGATTCTGAAGTTAGCCGAATGCTACAGACTGCTGCCATTTTCGGCCTTCGTTCACAAACAAATAAATGCATATCCATAGTAATTACTTTTCTTAAAATAGCTATCAATTTGTTGCTAGGCAACAACATGCACACTCTTCGGTTTATTAGCAGAGGCTAGCAGGAAATCACTGTTTTACAAATGCTCACTAGAGGGCTTCTCTGAGAAGGTCATGTGACAGGTTGCGCAAGAAAACCTAGGTTTCTCCAACATAGGTGTGTCCGGTCCACGGCGTCATCCTTACTTGTGGGATATTCTCCTCCCCAACAGGAAATGGCAAAGAGCCCAGCAAAGCTGGTCACATGATCCCTCCTAGGCTCCGCCTTCCCCAGTCATTCTCTTTGCCGTTGTACAGGCAACATCTCCACGGAGATGGCTTAGAGTTTTTTGGTGTTTAACTGTAGTTTTTATTATTCAATCAAGAGTTTGTTATTTTAAAATAGTGCTGGTATGTACTATTTACTCTGAAACAGAAAAGAGATGAAGATTTCTGTTTGTAAGAGGAAAATGATTTTAGCAACCGTTACTAAAATCGATGGCTGTTTCCACACAGGACTGTTGAGAGGAATTAACTTCAGTTGGGGGAAACAGTGAGCAGACTTTTGCTGCTTGAGGTATGACACATTTCTAACAAGACGATGTAATGCTGGAAGCTGTCATTTTCCCTATGGGATCCGGTAAGCCATTTTTATTACATAAAGAAAAAAAAAAGGGCTTCACAAGGGCTTTTAAGACTGTAGACATTTTCTGGGCTAAAACGATTAATATATAAGCATATTTTAATACTTCATAGATTTGAGGAATTATTTTATTCTTGGGAATTATGTAAAATAACCGGCAGGCACTGTATTGGACACCTTATCCTCTAGGGGCTTTCCCTAATCATAGGCAGAGCCTCATTTTCGCGCCTCTATTGCGCACTTGTTTTTGGGAAGCATGACATGCAGATGCATGTGTGAGGAGCTCTGATACATAGAAAAGACTTTCTGAAGGCGTCATTTGGTATCGTATTCCCCTTTGGGCTTGGTTGGGTCTCAGCAAAGCAGATACCAGGGACTGTAAAGGGGTTAAATATAAAAACGGCTCCGGTTCCGTTATTTTAAGGGTTAAAACTTTCAAATTTTGTGTGCAATACTTTTAAGGCTTTAAGACACTGTGGTGAAATTTTGGTGAATTTTGAACAATTCCTTCATACTTTTTCACATTTGCAGTAATAAAGTGTGTTCAGTTTAAAATTTAAAGTGACAGTAACGGTTTTATTTTAAAACGTTTTTTGTACTTTGTTATCAAGTTTATGCCTGTTTAACATGTCTGAACTACCAGATAGACTGTGTTCTGTATGTGGGGAAGCCAAGGTTCCTTCTCATTTAAATAGATGTGATTTATGTGACACAAAATTTAGAGAAAATGATGCCCAAGATGATTCCTCAAGTGAGGGGAGTAAGCATGGTACTGCATCATCCCCTCCTTCGTCTACACCAGTCTTGCCCACACAGGAGGCCCCTAGTACATCTAGTGCGCCAATACTCCTTACTATGCAACAATTAACGGCTGTAATGGATAATTCTATCAAAAACATTTTAGCCAAAATGCCCACTTATCAGCGAAAGCGCGACTGCTCTGTTTTAGAAAATACTGAAGAGCATGAGGACGCTGATGATATTGGTTCTGAAGTGCCCCTACACCAGTCTGAGGGGGCCAGGGAGGTTTTGTCTGAGGGAGAAATTTCAGATTCAGGGAAAATTTCTCAACAAGCTGAACCTGATGTGATTACATTTAAATTTAAATTGGAACATCTCCGCGCCCTGCTTAAGGAGGTGTTATCTACTCTGGATGATTGTGAGAATTTGGTCATTCCAGAGAAATTATGTAAAATGGACAAGTTCCTAGAGGTCCCGGGGCCCCCCAAAGCTTTTCCTATACCCAAGCGGGTGGCGGACATTGTAAATAAAGAATGGGAAAGGCCCGGCATACCTTTCGTCCCTCCCCCTATATTTAAGAAATTGTTTCCTATGGTCGACCCCAGAAAGGACTTATGGCAGACAGTCCCCAAGGTCGAGGGGGCGGTTTCTACTCTAAACAAACGCACCACTATACCCATAGAAGATAGTTGTGCTTTCAAAGATCCTATGGATAAAAAATTAGAGGGTTTGCTTAAAAAGATGTTTGTTCAGCAAGGTTACCTTCTACAACCAATTTCATGCATTGTTCCTGTCACTACAGCAGCGTGTTTCTGGTTCGATGAACTAGAAAAGGCGCTCAATAAAGATTCTTCTTATGAGGAGATTTTGGACAGAATTCATGCTCTCAAATTGGCTAACTCTTTCACCCTAGACGCCACTTTGCAATTGGCTAGATTAGCGGCGAAAAATTCTGGGTTTGCTATTGTGGCGCGCAGAGCGCTTTGGCTAAAATCTTGGTCAGCGGATGCGTCTTCCAAGAACAAGCTACTTAACATTCCTTTCAAGGGGAAAACGCTGTTTGGCCCTGACTTGAAAGAGATTATTTCTGATATCACTGGGGGCAAGGGCCACGCCCTTCCTCAGGATAGGTCTTTCAAGGCCAAAAATAAACCTAATTTTCGTCCCTTTTGCAGAAACGGACCAGCCCCAAGTGCTACGTCCTCTAAGCAAGAGGGTAATACTTCTCAAGCCAAGCCAGCCTGGAGGCCAATGCAAGGCTGGAACAAAGGTAAGCAGGCCAAGAAACCTGCCACTGCTACCAAGACAGCATGAGATGTTGGCCCCCGATCCGGGACCGGATCTGGTGGGGGGCAGACTCTCTCTCTTCGCTCAGGCTTGGGCAAGAGATGTTCTGGATCCTTGGGCGCTAGAAATAGTCTCCCAAGGTTATCTTCTGGAATTCAAGGGGCTTCCCCCAAGGGGGAGGTTCCACAGGTCTCAATTGTCTTCAGACCACATAAAAAAACAGGCATTCTTACATTGTGTAGAAGACCTGTTAAAAATGGGAGTGATTCATCCTGTTCCATTAGGAGAACAAGGGATGGGGTTCTACTCCAATCTGTTCGTAGTTCCCAAAAAAGAGGGAACATTCAGACCAATCTTAGATCTCAAGATCCTAAACAAGTTTCTCAAGGTTCCATCGTTCAAAATGGAAACCATTCGAACAATTCTTCCTTCCATCCAGGAAGGTCAATTCATGACCACGGTGGATTTAAAGGATGCGTATCTACATATTCCTATCCACAAGGAACATCATCGGTTCCTAAGGTTCGCATTTCTGGACAAGCATTACCAGTTTGTGGCACTTCCGTTCGGATTAGCCACTGCTCCAAGAATTTTCACAAAGGTACTAGGGTCCCTTCTAGCGGTGCTAAGACCAAGGGGCATTGCAGTAGTACCTTACTTGGACGACATACTGATTCAAGCGTCGTCCCTTCCACAAGCAAAGGCTCACACGGACATTGTCCTGGCCTTTCTCAGATCTCACGGGTGGAAAGTGAACGTAGAAAAAAGTTCTCTATCTCCGTCAACAAGGGTTCCCTTCTTGGGAACAATAATAGACTCCTTAGAAATGAGGATTTTTCTGACAGAGGCCAGAAAATCAAAACTTCTAAACTCTTGTCAAATACTTCATTCTGTTCCTCTTCCTTCCATAGCGCAGTGCATGGAAGTAATAGGTTTGATGGTAGCGGCAATGGACATAGTTCCTTTTGCGCGAATTCATCTAAGACCATTACAACTGTGCATGCTCAGTCAGTGGAATGGGGACTATACAGACTTGTCTCTGACGATACAAGTAGATCAGAGGACCAGAGATTCACTCCGTTGGTGGCTGTCCCTGGACAACCTGTCACAGGGGATGAGCTTCCGCAGACCAGAGTGGGTCATTGTCACGACCGACGCCAGTCTGGTGGGCTGGGGCGCGGTCTGGGGACCCCTGAAAGCTCAGGGTCTTTGGTCTCGGCAAGAATCTCTTCTCCCGATAAATATTCTGGAACTGAGAGCGATATTCAATGCTCTCAAGGCTTGGCCTCAGCTAGCGAAGGCCAAGTTCATACGGTTTCAATCAGACAACATGACGACTGTTGCGTACATCAACCATCAGGGGGGAACAAGGAGTTCCCTGGCGATGGAAGAAGTGACCAAAATCATTCAATGGGCGGAGACTCACTCCTGCCACTTGTCTGCAATCCACATCCCAGGAGTGGAAAATTGGGAAGCGGATTTTCTGAGTCGTCAGACATTTCATCCGGGGGAGTGGGAACTCCATCCGGAAATCTTTGCCCAAATTACTCAATTGTGGGGCATTCCAGACATGGATCTGATGGCCTCTCGTCAGAACTTCAAGGTTCCTTGCTACGGGTCCAGATCCAGGGATCCCAAGGCGACTCTAGTAGATGCACTAGTAGCACCTTGGACCTTCAAACTAGCTTATGTATTCCCGCCGTTTCCTCTCATCCCCAGGCTGGTAGCCAGGATCAATCAGGAGAGGGCATCGGTGATCTTGATAGCTCCTGCGTGGCCACGCAGGACTTGGTATGCAGACCTGGTGAATATGTCATCGGCTCCACCATGGAAGCTACCTTTGAGACGAGACCTTCTTGTTCAAGGTCCGTTCGAACATCCGAATCTGGTCTCACTCCAACTGACTGCTTGGAGATTGAACGCTCGATCTTATCAAAGCGAGGGTTCTCAGATTCTGTCATTGATACTCTTGTTCAGGCCAGAAAGCCTGTAACTAGAAAAATCTACCACAAAATATGGAAAAAATATATCTGTTGGTGTGAATCTAAAGGATTCCCTTGGGACAAGGTAAAAATTCCTAAGATTCTATCCTTTCTTCAAGAAGGTTTGGAGAAAGGATTATCTGCAAGTTCTTTGAAGGGACAGATTTCTGCCTTGTCTGTGTTACTTCACAAAAGGCTGGCAGCTGTGCCAGATGTTCAAGCCTTTGTTCAGGCTCTGGTTAGAATCAAGCCTGTTTACAAACCTTTGACTCCTCAATTTAGTTCTTTCAGTTCTTCAGGGGGTTCCGTTTGAACCCTTACATTCCGTTGATATTAAGTTATTATCTTGGAAAGTTTTGTTTTTGGTTGCAATTTCTTCTGCTAGAAGAGTTTCAGAATTATCTGCTCTGCAGTGTTCTCCTCCTTATCTGGTGTTCCATGCAGATAAGGTGGTTTTGCGTACTAAACCTGGTTTTCTTCCGAAAGTTGTTTCTAACAAAAACATTAACCAGGAGATAGTCGTGCCTTCTTTGTGTCCGAATCCAGTTTCAAAGAAGGAACGTTTGTTGCACAATTTGGATGTAGTTCGTGCTCTAAAATTCTATTTAGATGCTACAAAGGATTTTAGACAAACATCTTCCTTGTTTGTTGTTTATTCTGGTAAAAGGAGAGGTCAAAAAGCAACTTCTACCTCTCTCTCTTTTTGGATTAAAAGCATCATCAGATTGGCTTACGAGACTGCCGGACGGCAGCCTCCTGAAAGAATCACAGCTCATTCCACTAGGGCTGTGGCTTCCACATGGGCCTTCAAGAACGAGGCTTCTGTTGATCAGATATGTAAGGCAGCGACTTGGTCTTCACTGCACACTTTTACTAAATTTTACAAGTTTGATACTTTTGCTTCTTCTGAGGCTATTTTTGGGAGAAAGGTTTTGCAAGCCGTGGTGCCTTCCATCTAGGTGACCTGATTTGCTCCCTCCCTTCATCCGTGTCCTAAAGCTTTGGTATTGGTTCCCACAAGTAAGGATGACGCCGTGGACCGGACACACCTATGTTGGAGAAAACAGAATTTATGTTTACCTGATAAATTACTTTCTCCAACGGTGTGTCCGGTCCACGGCCCGCCCTGGTTTTTTAATCAGGTCTGATAATTTATTTTCTTTAACTACAGTCACCACGGTATCATATGGTTTCTCCTATGCAAATTTTCCTCCTTTACGTCGGTCGAATGACTGGGGAAGGCGGAGCCTAGGAGGGATCATGTGACCAGCTTTGCTGGGCTCTTTGCCATTTCCTGTTGGGGAGGAGAATATCCCACAAGTAAGGATGACGCCGTGGACCGGACACACCGTTGGAGAAAGTAATTTATCAGGTAAACATAAATTCTGTTTTTAACATGGCAGCTCACTTTGCAACCTGCAGGCAGTGGCTTTGCAGGGGACTTGTGTTTGTTTAGAGTGGAAACAGGTAAATTATTTTATTTTTGTATAAACATATACTTAATTTTATGTATTCTTTGTAATTTGTCATTGTTATGTTAATTTAGGCACTGGTTTATGTCCCTTCTTCAGGTGGGTGCTGTATTTTGTATTTATAGCCTCTTAAAGGGACAGTAAAGTCCAAATTTAAACTTTCATGATTCAGATAGGACATGCACTTTTAAAAAACTTTCCAATTTACTATTATAATATTTGCTTTGTTCTCATGGTATTCTTAGTTGAAAGCTAAACCTAGGTAGGCTCATATGCTAATTTCTAAGCCCTTGAAGGCCACCTCTTATCTGCTAGAGGACATTAGTTCATGTGTGCCATATAGATAACCTTGTGCTCACGCCCATGGAGTTATTTTGGAGTCAGCACTAATTGCCTGAAAATTTTAAGAAAGCATAAGGGGATACTTTTAATGAAGATAGATTATGATTTGTAATAAAAGGTCATGTGCTGAAGTTTCTAACTTTTTAATAAGTTTTCCATAACGTAGTTTTATCGCACATTTACGTATGTTTCTGTGCACTTTACTTGCACTTTACTTGTAGTAGCTGCAATGTCAAAAGTTCAAATTTAAGAACTATTTGATCGATGCTTAGGAGAAGATGTTTTGCGACCATATTCCAGTAAGTTCATTATACCCAGCTAAAAACTGTTTAAGAATCTCTCGTCTTCAAAAAAGAACAAATGTAATCATGGACTGACTTGTGAAATTTTAATTTGAATAGTTTTCCATCTACTTGCAACTGATAAGTGAAGAATAAAAGATTAGTCTAAGAATTACATGTAGAGATGTATTAAAGTTTTTTATTTACTTTTTAAATATATATATATATATATATATATATATATATATATATAATTTTATATCACCATCTCAAAGTGTTTAATATCCATAACTTGCACCATCTACTATTGAATGTTTAACCTTTAATTTTATTAATATGTAATAACAAACCCAACACAGCTGGTTGCGTAAAACACATTGTTTAATGAGACATTAAAATTCACCCAGTTTTTATTATAATTTTAAATTACCTGGTAGCACTTTCTCAGGTGTGTATATTGCACATGTAAGTTGCCCAGCCTATTTCCTGAAGGGCCACAGTTTATCTTTTGTTATTAAGTGCCAACAAATGTATGCTAAACATGACAGCTTTACAAACTTAATAACATAAAACTAAACAGATCTCTAAACAAAGTGCAAGAGAACACTCCCCACGAGTGTAGACATTGTCGAAATTCCTTTATACAAAGTGCACCACAGAAAACGAGCTGTGAAGCTTACATTCTAAAGTTTTGAAATGGAGGAAAGGGTATGAATGGCAAATTGCCTGTAATGTATCTAAAGGTTAAAGGGATTGTCTAGTTAAAAAAAAAAAAAAGAAAAAAAAAAAGATTTAGAGCATGCAATTTTAAACAACTTTCAAATTCACTTTTATCATCAAATTTGCTTTCTTCCCTTGGTATTCTTTGTTGAAAGCTAAACCTAGGTAGGTGCATATGCTAATTTTTAAGCCCTTGAAGGCTACCTTGTATCTGAATGCATTTGACAGTTTAACAGCTAGAGGGCGTTAGTTCATGTGTGCCATATTGATAATCTTGTGCTCATGCCTGTGGTATTACTTATGAGAGGGCACGGATTCGCTAAAATGCAAGCCTGTCAAAAGAACTGAAATAAGGGGGCAGTCTGCAGAGGCTTTGATACAACGGTAATCACAGATGTAAAAAGTATATTAATATAACCGTGTTGGTTATGTAAAACTGTGGAATGGGTAATCAATGGATTATATATATTTTTAAACGATAACAATTCTGGAGTAGACTGTCCCTTCAAGGACCTATATGCGTGTGGACTGCTTGGGGTTTGCAACAATGTTGCTGTTGTGTGGGGTTGGCTTTCGATTAGTGGCAGTCACGTAGGCTCTGGTCTTTCCTTTTGCTTCTGCTGCTAAAACGTTCCCCTCCCTTTTCTCCCCAGTGATGTTGGCAATTATTGAAGTTACTAATAGGGTGACTTGGTAATCTGGCACTCACAAAGTTAGTCTACCAAGGGATGTAAAGACCAGGTTTTTTTTTATTTTTTTATTTTTACACTCCCCTCTGGAAGTCATGCTGTGCAACTCGTCAGTCCATGGGCCCTTAAGGTTGGAGTGCAAGTTACATCCAAGTTAGGCGGTTGGTATGGGGCCTGGCCAACGTACTGGCGTTGTAGCTTGGCTCCACCCCTCTCGTGCCTGGGCCCAGACCAGCTTAACACAGATGGGCTCCATGTACGAAGCAGCGAAAGCTGCTCCAGAGCCCTTGCGGGGCAGGTTCGCATATGCGAGCCTGCTTCCCGCAATGTAAGAAGCAGCGGTGCTTCTTACACCCTACGCCACCTCTTCACTAAGAGCTCGCTCGCTCTCTGTGATTGACAGCCCCTTCAGCCGTGTGATCGGTCGCGCGAATGAAGGGGTGGGCATTACACACTCCGATGAGTGTGTAATGATACATACTGGCAAGCGATCCGCTTCCCGTGTGTAACTGAAGGTGGGCGGACAGCTTCACATGTTGAGAAGCTGTCTGCCTGCCGCTTAGTACATGGAGCCCATAGTGTTAGGGCTGATTGCTACCAACAGATTATATGTTCTCAGTTAAGAATGTTGAAATTGTTGAATAAAAGATGACCTAGTGGTCTTTACCCAGCTCTGTGGTCGTGTGTGTTTATTTGAAGTTGTGTATTTCATTTATTTGCCTAGCAGCAAACCAAAGTTTGGGAATTTAATCCCTTAAAGCAGGGCTCGACAAATCCAGGAGCCAGGTAGCCACTGGCTCCTAGAATTTTACCCCTGGCTCCTAACTTTTTGGGTTATTCTCCATATCTCTATATGCAAATTCCACTGCCTGGCTCCTAAAAGTGTGACTGACTCCTAAATATTCCTACTTGCTCCTAAAGTGCAAACAAATTTTGTCGACCTCTGAAGGTCCATTTTGATGAATTAGTGCCCGGTTTTTAATAAACCTATTAAAAACAAGGGCACTTTAATTCATCAAAATTGACATTTCACTGTTTTCTTCAAAAACTTACCTTTTAATCCTGGCAGCCACTCGAGCACTTCCTCTGCCTGTCGCAAGCCGTCTTCGCGGGCCCAAAATAACGAATCCAGCTTCCTGCAATCACAGCGTTGCATCAGGCAAAGATTCCCCCGGGGGGAAGCTGTGATTGGATGAAGCCTGATTCGTCATTTCTGACGCCTGCAGAGGCATTCGACGGCCGGGGGAATCGCTGAAGCGGCATTCAGGATTAAAAGTTAAGTTTTTGAAGAAAACCGTGAAATGTCAATTTTGATAAATTAAAGTGCCCTTGTTTTTAATAGGTTTATTAAAAACCGGGCACTAATTCATCAAAATGGACCTTCACTTTAAGTAAACAAGAGTGAAGGACTAGATCAGAGTATTGATGAGTAGGGTTTGACATCTGACAAAAATTACAGTTGAGCTTTAAAATGTGAAATAAGTAGACAGTGGAAGGTCAGACAGATGCAGTATGAGGTCTAATTGAGTGCAACAATTATTGCAATATCCTTGGCTGTGGGAACTGCACACATTTTATTTCATTGTGTTTCTGTAACAGTGCTCTAATTAAAGAGACAGTCAAAATTTAACATTCACGATTCAGTGCAACAACTTTCTAATTTACTTCAGTTATTAGATTTGTTTTGTTCTCTTGGTATCCTTTGTAAAGGTAGATAGGCTGGTAGGAGCTAAGGTGTGTGTGTAAAGCTTTATTGCAGGAATGATAATTTTTAGCTTGCATGTGACATGCTATCATTGCAGTGAAAAGCTGTGTTGATATACATTTAAAAGGGCTTTGCACTGTAATATCATCATATTCCCTTCAATCTGTTCCCAATGATCTATTTTGGCTGCTGGAGTATTTTAAATTGTTTAGAAATGTCCCTCTTAGCTTTATTTTGTCATTCGAAAGAAATGATTTTGCATGTTGAATCCACCACTTGCACTGAAAATGTGACCTCTGTATTCTCTGTAGAAAGGCAGCAGGTAAGTCATCCTGATTGTAGAGAGAGGTATTTTTTTAATTGCTGTATTGGCATTTGTCTATATAGCAAGACATAGGATAATGAAGATTGTGCATAAAGAGAGTTATACAATAAGGGGGCCTGCTGCTTCTGCATTCTCAGCCCATTAAAATGGGTTAAAGTTTTAGCGATCAAAACGATCTATTCCATATACAATAATAAACCTAAAATAGCAATTTCCCATACATTTTAATACCCTGCAGCTGGTGTAACAAATTATTGGCAACACATTAAGGGGAAACCAGTTTTACAGTATACTGTTTATGCATATTCCTGAAAATTTGCAACATACTTATTGTATTTTGAATACATTTTAATCTGGGAAAGTGGAGATCTATATTTTGGCACCAGTACTTTGGTTGGACCAGCCTTTGCTAGAGGGCTATTTAGAACAGTCAGTTTTTTGTTTGATACACGGTATAAATAGGACTCGGTGATGTTGTAAGTGAAATAAATTCCAGTGCAGCCCCTCGTTTTGAAAAGGTTGAAACCCATTAATCTAAGTGGATCAGGCTCCTTATTTATTTTATGCTGTTCTTATCATGTGCCTATTAAAAAGGGACATTAAAGTAATTTGTTGTATATATAATCAATTAAACAATATGTTGCACACAATCTGCATAAATGTTTTTAAAAAATTTGCTTTGTTTTCTGTCCTGGTACAAATCTCTTGAGTATTTTGTATTGTATCTCCTATTTGCATGAAAAGTGGGAAAAACATAATTTATGCTTACCTGATAAATTCCTTTCTTCTGTAGTGTGATCAGTCCACGGGTCATCATTACTTCTGGGATATTACTCCTCCCCAACAGGAAGTGCAAGAGGATTCACCCAGCAGAGCTGCATATAGCTCCTCCCCTCTACGTCACTCCCAGTCATTCGACCAAGGACCAACGAGAAAGGAAAAGCCAAGGGTGAAGTGGTGACTGGAGTATAAATTAAAAAATATTTACCTGCCTTAAAAACAGGGCGGGCCGTGGACTGATCACACTACAGAAGAAAGGAATTTATCAGGTAAGCATAAATTATGTTTTCTTCTGTTAAGTGTGATCAGTCCACGGGTCATCATTACTTCTGGGATACCAATACCAAAGCAAAAGTACACGGATGACGGGAGGGATAGGCAGGCTCTTTATACAGAAGGAACCACTGCCTGAAGAACCTTTCTCCCAAAAATAGCCTCCGATGAAGCAAAAGTGTCAAATTTGTAAAATTTGGAAAAAGTATGAAGCGAAGACCAAGTTGCAGCCTTGCAAATCTGTTCAACAGAGGCCTCATTCTTGAAGGCCCAAGTGGAAGCCACAGCTCTAGTAGAATGAGCTGTAATTCTTTCAGGAGGCTGCTGTCCAGCAGTCTCATAAGCTAAACGAATTATGCTACGAAGCCAAAAAGAAAGAGAGGTAGCGGAAGCTTTTTGACCTCTCCTCTGCCCAGAGTAAATGACAAACAGAGAAGACGTTTGTCGAAATTCCTTAGTTGCCTGTAAGTAAAATTTTAGAGCACGGACTACATCCAGGTTGTGCAGTAGACGTTCCTTCTTTGAAGAAGGATTTGGGCATAAAGAAGGAACAACAATCTCTTGATTGATATTCCTGTTAGTAACTACCTTAGGTAAGAACCCAGGTTTAGTACGCAGGACTACCTTATCCGAATGAAAAATCAAATAAGGAGAATCACAATGTAAGGCTGATAATTCAGAGACTCTTCGAGCCGAGGAAATAGCCATTAAAAATAGAACCTTCCAAGATAACAACTTTATATCAATGGAATGAAGGGGTTCAAACGGAACGCCCTGTAAAACATTAAGAACAAGGTTTAAACTCCATGGTGGAGCAACAGTTTTAAACACAGGCTTAATCCTGGCCAAAGCCTGACAAAAAGCCTGGACGTCAGGAACTTCTGACAGACGTTTGTGTAACAGAATGGACAGAGCTGAGATCTGTCCCTTTAATGAACTAGCAGATAAACCCTTTTCTAAACCTTCTTGTAGAAAAGACAATATCCTAGGAATCCTAACCTTACTCCAAGAGTAACCTTTGGATTCACACCAATATAGGTATTTACGCCATATTTTATGGTAAATCTTTCTGGTAACAGGTTTCCTAGCCTGTATTAAGGTATCAATAACTGACTCAGAAAACCCACGTCTTGATAAAATCAAGCGTTCAATTTCCAAGCAGTCAGCTTCAGAGAAGTTAGATTTTGATGTTTGAAGGGACCCTGTATCAGAAGGTCCTGTTTCAGAGGTAGAGACCAAGGTGGACAGGATGACATGTCCACCAGGTCTGCATACCAAGTCCTGCGTGGCCACGCAGGTGCTATTAGAATCACTGATGCTCTCTCTTGTTTGATTCTGGCAATCAATCGAGGAAGCAACGGGAAGGGTGGAAACACGTAAGCCATCCTGAAGTCCCAAGGTGCTGTCAGAGCATCTATCAGGACTGCTCCTGGATCCCTGGATCTGGACCCGTAACGAGGAAGCTTGGCGTTCTGTCGAGACGCCATGAGATCTATCTCTGGTTGGCCCAAACGTCGAAGTATTTGGGCAAAGACCTCCGGATGAAGTTCCCACTCCCCCGGATGAAAAGTCTGACGACTTAAGAAATCCGCCTCCCAGTTCTCCACTCCCGGGATGTGGATTGCTGACAGGTGGCAAGAGTGAGACTCTGCCCAGCGAATTATCTTTGATACTTCCATCATAGCTAGGGAGCTTCTTGTCCCTCCCTGATGGTTGATGTAAGCTACAGTCGTGATGTTGTCCGACTGAAACCTGATGAACCCCCGAGTTGTCAACTGGGGCCAAGCCAGGAGGGCATTGAGAACTGCTCTCAATTCCAGAATGTTTATTGGCAGGAGACTCTCCTCCTGACTCCATTGTCCCTGAGCCTTCAGAGAATTCCAGACGGCACCCCAACCTAGAAGGCTGGCGTCTGTTGTTACAATTGTCCAGTCTGGTCTGCTGAATGGCATCCCCCTGGACAGATGTGGCCGAGAAAGCCACCATAGAAGAGAATTTCTGGTCTCTTGATCCAGATTCAGAGAAGGGGATAAGTCTGAGTAATCCCCATTCCACTGACTTAGCATGCACAGTTGCAGTGGTCTGAGGTGTAAGCGTGCAAAGGGTACTATGTCCATTGCCGCTACCATTAAGCCGATTACCTCCATGCATTGAGCCACTGACGGGTGTTGAATGGAATGAAGGGTGCGGCAAGCACTTTGAAGTCTTGTTAGCCTGTCCTCTGTCAGGTAAATCTTCATTTCTACAGAATCTATAAGAGTCCCCAGGAAGGGAACTCTTGTGAGTGGAACGAGTGAACTTTTCTTTTCGTTCACCTTCCACCCATGTGACCTTAGAAATGCCAGCACTAACTCTGTATGAGACTTGGCAGTTTGAAAGCTTGAAGCTTGTATCAGAATGTCGTCTAGGTAAGGAGCTACCGAGATTCCCCGCGGTCTTAGTACCGCCAGAAGAGCACCCAGAACCTTTGTGAAGATTCTTGGAGCTGTAGCCAATCCGAATGGAAGAGCCACAAACTGGTAATGCCTGTCTAGGAAGGCAAACCTTAGGTACCGATAATGATCTTTGTGAATCGGTATGTGAAGGTAAGCATCTTTTAAATCTACAGTGGTCATGTACTGACCCTCTTGGATCATAGGTAAAATTGTCCGAATAGTCTCCATCTTGAACGATGGAACTCTTAGGAATTTGTTTAGGATCTTTAAGTCCAGGATTGGTCTGAAAGTTCCCTCTTTTTTGGGAACCACAAACAGATTTGAGTAAAACCCCTGTCCCTGTTCCGATCGTGGAACTGGATGGATTACTCCCCTTAACAAGAGCTCTTGTACGCAGCGTAGAAACGCCTCTTTCTTTGTCTGGATTGTTGACAATCTTGACAGATGAAATCTCTCTCTTGGAGGAGAGTATTTGAAGTCCAGTAGGTATCCCTGAGATATTATCTCTAGCGCCCAGGGATCCTGAACATCTCTTGCCCAAGCCTGGGCGAAGAGAGAAAGTCTGCCCCCCACTAGATCCGGTCCCGGATCGGGGGCCCTCAATTCATGCTGTTTTAGGGGCAGCAGCAGGTTTCCTAGTCTGCTTGCCCTTGTTCCAGGACTGGTTAGGTTTCCAGCCTTGTCTGTAGCGAGCAACAGCTCCTTCCTGTTTTGGTGCAGAGGAAGTTGATGCTGCTCCTGCTTTGAAATTACGAAAGGAACGAAAATTAGACTGTCTAGTCTTGGCTTTGGCTTTGTCCTGAGGCAGGGCATGGCCTTTACCTCCTGTAATGTCAGCGATAATCTCTTTCAACCCGGGCCCGAATAAGGTCTGCCCTTTGAAAGGTATATTAAGCAATTTAGACTTAGAAGTAACATCAGCTGACCAGGATTTTAGCCACAGCGCCCTGCGTGCCTGAATGGCGAATCCTGAATTTTTCGCCGTAAGTTTAGTAAGATGTACTACGGCCTCCGAAATGAAAGAATTAGCTAGTTTAAGGACTCTAAGCCTGTCCGTAATGTCGTCCAGAGTAGCTGAACCAATGTTCTCTTCCAGAGACTCAATCCAGAATGCCGCTGCAGCCGTGATCGGCGCAATGCATGCAAGGGGTTGCAATATAAAACCTTGTTGAACAAACATTTTCTTAAGGTAACCCTCTAACTTTTTATCCATTGGATCTGAAAAAGCACAGCTATCCTCCACCGGGATAGTGGTACGCTTAGCTAAGGTAGAAACTGCTCCCTCCACCTTAGGGACCGTTTGCCATAAGTCCCTTGTGGTGGCGTCTATTGGAAACATTTTTCTAAATATCGGAGGGGGTGAGAACGGCACACCGGGTCTATCCCACTCCTTAGTAACAATTTCAGTAAGTCTCTTAGGTATAGGAAAAACCTCAGTACTCGTCGGTACCGCAAAATATTTATCCAACCTACACATTTTCTCTGGTATTGCAACTGTGTTACAATCATTCAGAGCCGCTAACACCTCCCCTAGTAATACACGGAGGTTTTCCAGTTTAAATTTAAAATTTGAAATATCTGAATCCAGTCTGTTTGGATCAGAACCGTCACCCACAGAATGAAGTTCTCCGTCCTCATGTTCTGCCACCTGTGACGCAGTGTCTGACATGGCCCTAATATTATCAGCGCACTCTGTTCTCACCCCAGAGTGATCACGCTTACCTCTTAGTTCTGGTAATTTAGCCAAAACCTCAGTCATAACAGTAGCCATATCCTGTAATGTGATTTGTAATGGCCGCCCAGATGTACTCGGCGCTACAATATCACGCACCTCCCTCTGAGCGGGAGATGTAGGTACTGACACGTGAGGCGAGTTAGTCGGCATAACTCTCCCCTCGTTGTTTGGTGAAATTTGTTCAATTTGTACAGATTGACTTTTATTTAAAGTAGCATCAATACAGTTAGTACATAAATTTCTATTGGGCTCCACTTTGGCATTGCAACAAATGACACAGGTATCATCCTCTGAATCAGACATGTTTAACACACTAGCAAATAAACTTGCAACTTGGAAATACAATTCAATTAGAATAATATTAAAACGTACTGTGCCTTTAAGAAGCACAGAAGATTTATGACAGTTGAAAATTAATAAATTGAAACAGTTATAGCCTCAATCCTTGTAAACAACACAACTTTAGCAAAGGTTTAATCCCATTAGCAAAGATAACAAATTCTGAAAGCAGGAAACAAATTACAGAATAAACGTTTTTTATCTCAGTCAAACTATAATTCTCACAGCTCTGCTGAGAGAAATTACCTCCCTCAAAATAAGTTTTGAAGACCCCTGAGCTCTGTAGAGATGAACCGGATCATGCAGGGAATACAATGAGTTGCTGACTGAAATATTTGATGCGTAGTAAAAGCGCCAAAAAACGGCCCCTCACACACAGCAGTGAGGGAGAACAGAAACTGTCAGAAAACAGATTAAGCAACTGCCAAGTGGAAAAATAGTGCCCAAACATTTATTCACTCAGTACCTCAGCAAATGAAAACGATTTTACATTCCAGCAAAAACGTTAAACATAATCTCTAGTTATTAAACAGCTTTATGTATTTCATACAGTGTAATTCTAGTGAAGTACCATTCCCCAGAATACTGAAGTGTAAAGTATACATACATGACATATCGGTATGGCAGGATTTTCTCATCAATTCCATTGTCAGAAAATAAAAACTGCTACATACCTCTATGCAGATTCATCTGCCCGCTGTCCCCTGATCTGAAGTTTACCTCTCCTCAGATGGCCGAGAAACAGCAATATGATCTTAACTACTCCGGCTAAAATCATAACAAAAACTCTGGTAGATTCTTCTTCAAACTCTGCCAGAGAGATAATAACACACTCCGGTGCTATTTTAAAATAACAAACTTTTGATTGAAGATATAAAACTAAGTATAATCACCATAGTCCTCTCACACATCCTATCTAGTCGTTGGGTGCAAGAGAATGACTGGGAGTGACGTAGAGGGGAGGAGCTATATGCAGCTCTGCTGGGTGAATCCTCTTGCACTTCCTGTTGGGGAGGAGTAATATCCCAGAAGTAATGATGACCCGTGGACTGATCACACTTAACAGAAGAAAATAAGTATATTCCAAAGTGTTTTTCCTTTAAAAAGATGCATTATAGGGGCAATAAACATAACAATATTTAGTTAAAGTTTAGTTAATATAACTTTCCAAGAGAATTAAAATCACTCAAATGTTTAAATTGCCTTTCTTTCCTAAGATACGGTGAGTCCACGGAATCATCAATTACTGTTGGGAATATCACTCCTGGCCAGCAGGAGGCGGCAAAGAGCACCACAGCAAAGCTGCTAAATGTCACTAAACTTCCCACAATCCCCAGTCATTCTCTTTGCCTTCGGTGCAAGGAGGAGATGAAGTTTAGGTGTGTGAAGAAGATTTCACTTTAATCAAGATTTTATTATTTGAAAGCCAGAGTAGGTTTGCTCTGAACTTTCCTTTCAAGTTTGGGTATAGCCGTAATCCACGTTAGTCTCTTTAGTAGAGCAGTGGTGGCTTTAAAGCAGTTAGAAAAATGCAGTGAGGTCCACCTCACAAGTTCCTAACATGTTGCTGCCCTTGTATAGAAAGCCAGAGTAGATTTGCTCTGATCATTCTTTAGTCATAGTTCTCTGTAAGGAGTGGCATACTTCCATACTTTGTGAGCTGCCTTCCTGCCAGGCAGATAGATGTGCAGGTAAGTGCTTTTTTGTCTTCTGGGGCTAGGAGACTGGCACTGATGGGGTTATGGATCAAAATATAAGGTAATCTGCACTTAAATATGGGACACAATCCTTTAAGAAGGATAATTCTGGCAGTAGGCAGGCACTTTGTCATGTGATTGGAGACTCCGAGGTTAATCTGCCTCAAAAGAAGAAGTTAACTCTCTGAGTGCTCAGAATCAGAGGAAATTTGTATTTTTACTTTATTAAGAATCATTGGGCATTCTCTTACACTAATTTTTTTGCTCAGTATACTATGGAGCAAGTATGAGGTATCTCCCTCTGCTTATTGCAATGGGTAGAGGGGTTTCATTATTCTTGTAACTACAAACCGATTTGTGTTTTGCAACCATCACAGCCCTGTCGGGCAGGATGCCTTCCGGACTTAAGGGTGATTTTCTCAATGCTGAGCAGCAGGATTAAGCGCGATGTAAAAACTGCGCTGCATCTCCATGCCGTTTTCATGGCCCCGTCTCCTCCTCCTAGGACGGAGCGCCGCCATTTTAGGTTCTTGTCTAAGGCAGTTTCTGTTACCTTGCCTTATTCTCTACCTGAGAATGAAACAGAGTTCTTTTCTGCCTGTATCGGGAGTTTGTTATTGTGAGTCAGCGGTACAGCCTGCTTAGAGAGGCTGTTCTGATTGTTGCTCTGTTTTGAAAAAAGTTTAAAAATTCAATAGTAGATAGCAGAGTTTTCATGTTTGAACCTTCAGTCAAGGTTTTATGAATTTATTGTGGAAATTAAATGAATACATTTCCTTTTCTGTACTTGTGTAAGCTGATGCATTCTTTTTGTACATTGTACACCTTTAAGTTAAGGGTTATAAAATAACAATTTTGCTTTTCAGTAGAGGCTTATGTTCCTAGGAACAAATGATTATTGGCCTTTGAGGTACTGAGTGTTTTCTCTTAGATCTGTCCCTCATATTAGCATATATGTTTTATATTTTAGACAAATTAAATGTCCATTTTTTTTTTGTGCTGCATGTTTAGCTATCCTTTTGCATGTACAGATAGGTTGTTACCCTCTGAGGTTTATGTCTCCCAGGATGATACTGTTCAGGCTATGCCATAGTTTTTCTCCTTAACGTCCCAAGCCTATATGGAGTCACATGCAGTGCCCTGCGGTTCCTCTAAATCTCCTTGAGGAGTGTATTTGCCTGCAGATTTTGTAGCTCAGGTATCTAAGGTATCAGGGGCTTTATCTGCCTTTCCTATCCTTTAGGAAAACCGCAAGAGGAAATTTACAAGATTCAGATAGTAAGGTTTCTGATCCTCATTTGGCTACACAGGTTGGTCTTTCTCCTAAGTCTGGTGAGGAGAATTCGCCAGTAGCTTCCATAGGTAAAACTCAGATTTGGACAGTATAATTCCTTCATCTGATGCTGAAGTTGTTTCCTTCAGATGTATGATTGCACACCTCGTGTATTGTTAAAGGAGGTTTTCGTTACTTGGACGACATCGATACTCCTGTCGTCATCCTTTGAAAGTTTTGTGAACTTCATAATTTCTATGATGTTTCTAGACGTGCCTTGTATATTTTCACAGGAATAGGAGAAGCTAGGCATATCCTTCTCCCTGTTTCCTGTCCTTTAAAGGATTTTCCTGTCGCTGGCTCCAATAAAGTGCACGGTAGCTGCTCCTTTACGGATCCATGGATAAGAAGCTGGAGGTTTAATTGTTCATTTAGAGCAATGCCTTGTCTTATTAGACTTGTTGTGCTAGCCCGCCGGGCATTTTTGCTGAACACTTGGTCAACTGAGAAGTTTAACTGTGGCTTCGTGGTACAGCCTAGATCTTATAGTTTTGCAGTGGCAGGTTCAATATTTTAGGTTTCCTCCAAATCCACGCTTCTGGTGCTTCCTTTCAAGGATGAGTCCTTGTTTGGACTTAGTCTGGCAGAATTATCCTCTGACTTTCCGGGTGAAGGGCTTTTCTACCACACGTCAAGAGAGTAAGACTAAAGGAAGGTTTTCCTTTTCCTCTTTCTGCAGGGTCCGCCATGTCTTTTGGAATCCAACCACTCTTAGTCCAATCTAATATTTCCTCCCAGGGGCAGATTTCTACTTCTAGAGTATTTGCAATCCAGGTATGATGAGACATTCCTTGAACTGGGTTCAGGACTTTCCTCTCTGGGAGTGATAGTTCCAGTCCCAGTCTGGAATGGGATCTAGGTATTTACCTCAAGATTCTCATGTTCTGACCTTCATTCAAGTAGTATCCATTTTCCTTTGGTTCAAGAGGGCCTGTTCTTAATGAAGTTCCTGAGTTTCGTCATCCTAGAAAGACTTTTAAGTCTTGGGATTATGAAGGGTGTTTTTCCGGACAATATTTAGTTCACATGTTTCCTCCCTTCGAGCAAACTCTCTTTCTAAAATTCATGTCCAATATACTTTCCCATGGATGGTAAATTAATATGGAGAAGAGTTCCCTTATTCCATCTACGAGGGTGATTTATTTGGGGAACTTAAAGGATTCTCTATCTAGAAGAAGATTCTAACAGAGGTCAGATAATCAAGGATTTTTGTTTTCATCTCTCTGCATGTCTGGGTAACAGCAAGCTCTAGTGGCCTGGTAGATAGCTTCACCTTCTTGCAACCAGAAGGTTAGGAGTTTGGATCTAGCTGCAGTTGTTTTTTCCTTCACTTTTGCAAGCGACTTACTGTATGGAGGGAACTGGTCTGATGGTTTCCTTGGACATTCCCTTTGCTATTCTCCCTAAAATGGAGAACATTCAGATCTGTCTTAAAAGATAGATCAAGATCAGTCGACAAGAGACCATCTCCCATAGTGGTTTTTCAGGAGTATTTGTCTTGGGGGGCTTGCGTCTAGAGACATTCCTGGGTGATGTGACCACGGATGCCAGCCTGCTGGGCTGCGAAGCAGTCTGGGATTTGTTTAAGACACAGGTATTATTGAATTGGAAGTGTCTACTCTCCTCTTTATCATCTTGGAATTGAGAGCAATTTACAATGCTCTGATGGCTTGGCCTCAGTAGTCCTTAGCTTGGTTCCAGTCAGATATCACCTTAATGGCTTACATTAGCCACCAGGGATCTCTGAGTTCCTTAGTCATGTAGGAGGTGACCTGGATGTTCAGTGGGCAGAAGCTCACATTAGCTGTCGGTTATCCACTTTCCAGGGGTGGACTATTGGATCAAGCCAGGGTAGCACAGTGGTTTACACTCTGGCTTGAGAAGATTTTAATTGGACTTATGAACAGTTGGATATTTCATCCCGGGGAGTGGGCTCTCCTTCTGGAGGTGTTCTCTAGGTAAACCCTCAAATGGAGGATTCCGGAGTTGCCTTCTGAGGGCGCTTTGGCAGAACACCAAGCTTCCAATGTTAGGTTCAGGTCAAGTGATATGCAGATCACCCTGATAGATGTCCTGGTGGTTTTCTTGGGATTTCAGTCTTGCAAACCTATTTCCTCCATTTGCGCTTCTTCCATGAGTTATTGATCATATCAAACTGGAGAGAGCATCAATGATTTTCATAGCCCGTGCGTAGCCTCGCAGGATCTGGTATGCAGACTGAGTGGAAATGTCGTCTCCCCCACCTTGGAGACTGCATCTGAGGAATGACCTTCTGATAGGGTCAGGATTCAGGGTTCCTTCTGTCAGTATATTTATGAAAATCTAAGTAGTGCTCTCCAAATAATATATCCGCTTATGGCAGGGTTATAACACGAAACAAATAATAATTATCCTTAAAAATAGAAACCCTTAACTAACATGCATCTACTAGAAACCATACAATTAATATAAATACCTGAATTCTTTTATTTAGTTAATATCCATGAACATATTGAAATATACTTGTAATACCATAATATGAAACACTATTATACACGTTAAAAACAATTGTTAATATATGCTATCCTTCTTACAAAACCCAGAAAAATTTACCTTAAAAAAAATCAGCCTTATTTACAAATAGCCTTTCATTCAGTTAACACAATGGGGCTAAAACCTTTAACTTTTAACATCCAAGCAATACAATCCTAATAAAATATTGATTTAAAACCTCAGAACCTTCACAGATAAATTACTTAGCCTACCAGATACAAATTTAAACAATAATACAATATACACTTCTGAATTATTATTATATATTTGCATAGATAAACAATTTAAGATTGGGATTAGTTTAACAATACATAGGCTATGAAATGCTAACTTGAAATATAAACTATTTCCTTAACTCTGCTACATACAGCAATAGTAAATGTTTACTTTAAATGCTTGCATACAAATAGGGAAGCTAAGAGCTATTCAAGGTTTATGCAATACAATTTAAAAGCCCAATTTGATCTTTACAATCTTCCAATTGTAATTTAACTGTAGTGACTATGCATATAACTTATCTTACCAAAAACCTTGTATACTTTACCAAATAAACCAATCGATATCCGGTTTCAAATGTTTCTCAACAGATTCAATTTCACCTCAGAATCTCAAAATTGGGGATATTGCATATGGAGTCCAATAGTAGGTGTGTACTTTAATAATAACCACAGTAGTTATTCCTTCAGGATTAGCCAGCAGCCTCCCTCTCAGTCTCTATGCTTGAGGTTAAATCATCTGATTTTTACCCCTCCCCTTTTTGATTATTATCTATCATTGGTGAGTATGGGAAACGCCCCACGGAAGCCTTGTCTCGGATTGGTTCTTTGCAACTGAACATGGATTGGTTCATTTGGGAATGTATGTGGTCAAGGAAATGTATCCTTGCAACATCCAATCATCTCATGGCTGCAGCAGACAGCACAGCACAGCAATACATGCAATATTTCTAGACAGTAAAAATAAATATTTCTTTAAACTATGTAATAACTGCCATAATTTCTTTCATGAATCCCTCATAATATCAATCATAGATGAGGCAATTTTGTATCACCTCTGTGATCATTTTGATATCAAATATCATGTGCCCCAAGCATCATACCATATTAAAGCAATTTAATACTGTCAACTATTCTGGCATTTATATATCTAATATGTTTTCAGAGCCGTATTTAAACTTTCATAACCATCTAGTATATAATCATATGACATGATTCAGGTATCCCATGTAGGCACTCCATCTGAAAAATAGAAAAAATATATTATATATATGATTAGACCATGGGATTATTACAGTTTGAATCTATTTTTCATATATCTATTAACTGCAGCAGTTATTTATTTAATATAAAACGTACTATTTCAATATATATATACATATATGGGCTATTTGAATCATTCCAAACATATATGAAGCTATTGGTATTATTTCCTTTGTAAAATGTATTTAATTTTATCTGTGTTATACAGGGGTTGTAAATGTTAATTCTTTAACCCACACTGCTTTCAGTAATTTTAAGTCCACACCATAGCATTTGTCTGTGTTTCCTAAGGTCTTCATTGCCCCACCCACATAGCTTGGTTTATTTGCATTTGAAATGCACAGAGTTACTTTCTCACAAGATTTATCACCTGAGTCAGACTCTTAGGTACATTGGGAGGGGTAAATAGATTTTATCTCACATTCCCAAGCAATCACACATATGGTTTCTGAAATTGTTGTTACATTTTAATTAAACCAAATGCTCTATTGTTCTCACTTTAGCTAGGGATGTCTCTTTTAAAGTAATCCTTTGAGTTTCCTGTGTAATTGAAAAAGTGGGGGAGAATTAAACATGTTTGAAGTCAGTTTGTCTGACAGAAATGAATAATTTCTACTGGCCAGTCAGATCTGAATAAATATAATTGTATTGCATAGCCTTAAAATATATGATTAAAATATATATATATATATATATATATATATATATATATATATATATATATATATATATATATATATATATATATATATATATATATTTATTGACCTTACATATACCTTGACACTTCCTTCGTCCAAATCTTTTTTTTTTTTTTTCTCTCTAAAGCTGACTGCTTGGAGATTAAAAGCTTAATTTTGTCTTCGCGTTTTTTTTCTGAGTGGTCATTGTTACCATGATTCAGGCTCACAAGCCAGTTTCTAGAAATATTTACCTAAGATATGGTGTAAATATCTTTTATTGGTGTGAATCCAAGGGGAACTCTTGGAGTGGGGTCAGAATTCCTAGAATTTTGTCTTTTTCTCCAGAAACTGGAGAAGGGTTTATCAGTCAGTACCCGGGAGGGTCAGGTTCCTCCTGCATTATCTATTTTGCTATATCAGCATCTGGCGGACATGCCAGATGTGCAATCTTTTTGTCGGGCCCTGATAAGAATCAGGCCTGTGTGTAAGTCTGTTGCTTCTCCTTGGTGCTTTATCCTTGTTCTTAACTTTTTGCAGCAGGCTTCGTTTGAGCCATTGCATTCCATAGATGTTTAGTTGTTATCTTGGAAGGTTTTGTTTCTTGTTGTTATCTCTTCTGCTTGGAGAGTGTCAGAACTCTCAGCTTGCAGTGTGATTCGCCTTATCTTATCTTTCATTCTGATAAGGCGGTTCTTCGTACTAAGTTAGGTTTCTTCCTAAAGTGGTTTTGGACATAAATTTTAATCGGGAAATTGTTGTTCCTTCTCTCGGTCATAGTTCTTCTTTTCTGAAGCTTCTGCTACTACTCTCTCTCTCTGGTTGTAAAGTTTAATTGGCTTTGCTTATGAGACTGCTGGGCAGCAATCTCCTGAGAGAATTACAGCTCATTCCACTAGGGCGGTCTCCTCTTCTTGGGTTTTCAGAAATGAAGCTTCTGTGGAACGGATTTGCAAGGCTGCAACTTAGTCTTCTCTGCATACCCTGTCCAAATTTTACAAATTGGTTACTTTTGTCTTGGCTGAGGTTCTTTTGGGAGAAAGGTTCTTCAAGCAGTGGTGCCTTCTGTTTAGGTTACCTGTCTTGTCCCTCCCCAATCATCGGTGTCCTCTAGCTTGGGTATTGGTTCCCAACAGTAATTGATGATTCTGTGGACTCACCGTATATTAGGAAAGAAAACAAAATTTATGCTTACCTGATAAATGTATTTATTTCCAGATACGGCGAGTCCACAGCCCACCCTTTATTTTAAGACAGTTATTTTTAACTTTAACCTCAGGCACCTCTACACCTTGTGTTTCCTTTTTTTCTCCTTTTTCCTTCAGTCGAATAACTGGGGATTGTGGGAAGGGAAGTGACATTTAGCAGCTTTGCTGTGGTGCTCTTTGTCTCCTCCTGCTGGCCAAGAGTGATATTCCCAATAGTAATTGATGATTCCTTGAACTCACCGTACATGGAAATAAATAAATGTATCAGGTAAGCATACATTTATGTTTTTCTTCTATCTTAGCTGCCCCCAAACTTGCAGCATGTTTTCTTTTAAAGGGAAATTATATTGCGAACATTACATGCTCTAATTTGTTTGAGTATTTCATTTTAGCACATTTGATTCTCCAACTCTGTAATTAACCTAGTAAATGAGTTAAACACACAAAGTACCTCTTGTGAGCCACAGAGAACTGCAGATCTGGATACAGCCAGTAAGCCAATCAGCAGTAGTTGTTGCAGCTGTATCCGCTCAGGGCCAGCAGTGCTCTGCAGCTCCTGAGCGATACTTTGTGTTTAACCCCTGGTTAAACTGCTGGGGTTAAACACTTGGCATGACATGGTTACTATTGCTAATTTGCTGCTGGCATTTCAACTGACCAGATGAGGAGTGTCTGCCCTAATTCTCTTGTAACCTGTTAATACACATTACTTACCAACCAGCAGAGCATGGTATACAGTGGGATTGTGATGCATCTTGATCTAGTAAGCTATGTGCATGCATGGGTTACATGGAGTGCACTCTGTAACTAATGAATTGCGTTGGGTTCTCAACTCCTTGATGTCTGTACCACCCCTGAGCAACTGTGCTGCAGGCTTAGGGGCAGCTAGGAGAGCCCTGCTGGACTTCTAAGGACATTTAAAAAAAATATTTTGTTTGCTTTCCTTTGAATGGCAGGTTAATTTTTTAAAGAACACTTTATAAATACTTAGAGAAAAAATATGTTAACGGTCCTATTAAACAAAAGTAGAATTCCCTCATTTTTTTTGAAAGAATGGAATTTGAGAGGTGTCTCTTAAAGGGGCAGTCTACTCCAGAAATGTATTGTTTAAAAAGATGAACTATTTCCAGTTTTTCATAACCGACCGTTATATTAATACACTTGTGTGATTACTTTGTATCTAAGCCCCTGCAGACTACCCCTTATCTCAGTTCTTTTGACATACTCACATTTTAGCCAATCCGTACTGACTATTACATAGCTTCACGGGAGTGAGCACAATGTTCTCTATATGGCACACATGAACTAGAGCTGTCAAGCTACGAAAACCTTTCAAAATGCACTGAGATAGGCGGCATTTTTTTTAACAGTTTAGAAATCAGTTTGAGCCTACCTAGGTTTAGCTTTCAGCAAAGAATACCAAGAGAACAAAGCAAATTTAATGATACAAGTCAATTGGAAAATTGTTTAAAATGGCATGCCTTATTGGGATCATTTGTTTGACTTTGACTAGACTGTCCCTTTAATAACAACGGAGTATGAAGTTTATCATTTCACATAAGTGTAGCGAGTCTGATTAAACAAGTAGTCTAATTTTTATTTGTCTTTGCTTTCTCCCCCTTTTTCTAGAAGACGCTGCAGGATTGTGGTTCACTGATCGTGGTTACAACCTGACAGTGCCTCAGGGTAACGAGGCCAAGTTGAACTGCAGCTTGAAAGGCATGGAGGAGCCTGAGATCCAGTGGCTGAAGGATGGCAACCCCGTGCACAGCGCTGACCAGATGTACATTCCTGTAAATGAAGATCACTGGATAAGCTTCCTCAGGTACTGTATAAGGCCTGGCACCACATGCCTGACTGTAATGTACAACCTCTCTAACATAAGCAGACACCAGCATGCCCTTAAATGGGTGCGGCTGTGTCTGTGGTTAATAAGTAAAATGCATTGTTATCAGCAAAGGATAATAATAGAATAAAGCAAATTTGATAATAAAAGTACATTTGAAAGTTGCTAAAAATAGTATATTCTATCCGAATAATAAAAGGTGTTTCCTGTCCCTTTTAATTATTACTCAAAGGGAGTAAGGGCACGGTAGGGGGATGATTGGCAATGCTATATGATAAATACAGTGTCTAGACTTTAGTATTATTTCTTCTCATGCGGCTAACACTAACCATTTGATTGTGGACTTTCAATACATGTGAATGTTTGGGACATAATTTCATATTAACACGCAGCATTATTTAAATGATTTTGTACATAAAAAGGCTTAATTTAACAGCTGTTTATTTTGAAACAAACAGGAAATAGCTATTTGTGTGCAACTTGTATATACATCTGGTGATAGACCATGAAATGTCCCATACAGAGATGTTTTTGTTTTCCGCACTGGAGCATCAATGTTAATGATTCAAATAAAGCATACAGTTTCAATAGACTTTTTAGTTGCCGTCTGTTATATTTATTTTGTTCTCTTGGTATACTTTGTTGGAAAGCATACCAAGTTAGGGGCAAGAGCTAGTTGGTGATTGGTTGGCTATATGCATTTGTCTCTTGTAATTGGCTCACTAGTAGAGTGTGCTGCTCTGCTGGGGTAAACCATACCATTATATCCACTCGGTAGTGCAATAAAGAAATTATCTAACACACAGCATTTGCTTTCTGCTTTTTTATGTCCCTTTAAGTTACTGCTACTATTTTTTTGTCATGTGCTGGAATTTACACATAACAATCCCTCTGAGCTCTTTAAAAGCATAGTGTCTGCTTATCCAGCATTATTACTGACAAATTTATATGTTCTGTGGTCCTTTTCAGCTTGAAAAACGTGCAGCGACCAGATGCCGGAAGATACTGGTGTGAGGCTGATGATAAAGGAGTGAAGGCTGTGTCTAAGGATATCTGGGTCATGGTGGAAGGTACGAGCATAGGGTTGCCATCTCAGCCATGTTTTCCTGGACATATGAGTTACACATGCTGCAGGGTCTGCAGGGAGGAACATGTATTGTGTACATTTGACCATTTGACTTGTTTGGAGGAGCTAATCTGGGCTTTAGTCCACAGACAACAAGCCTAGCCCAGGGTATAATGTTGGTATAAAGTGCATTGTTTTTCAGTTCTTATCAGTTAGTCGATTAGGGACTGACATGTAGCAGGATTAGCCTATATAAGTCAGCAGGGTGCAGTTTAAATTATGGGAATTAGAAATTGCTCAATTTTCAGAGCTAAAATAATGAAAGTATTTTGCAAAGTTGTTTTATATATGCATAGCTAAATATTCTATATACAAATCTCAAGGTGTTTACTGTACCTTTAAGTATAGCAATGCTATAATTTATTAATTATCTGCTCATTTCTCACATTTTGTTTGTTTGAAAAAAAGATTTGGTTTCCTCAATCCCCAACAGCAACACAATCAATCAATGCAGCTGATTAATTGCACTGGATTATAACCAATTCAGCAAATTCATAGTGCACCAATATTTTTACAAAACAAACTAGATGTACAATACAAACATAAGTGCTATAACAACATGTATGAAAGAAATTATCGGACACCTGTATACTTTTAAATGTGAGGAAAATTACCCATAATGCGTTTTCTTGAAAACTCTCTATAATACAAAAATCACTTATTCAGCAGTAATAAACAATGATAGAATTCTTTTTCAGCACATTATTCTAAAACTACAAACGTCCATCATATTTGTCAATTGCTTGATGTTGGTTACAGCACACTTCTGATTTTGTTTTTCTTTTCTGATAGCTCAGAAAGTACTTATAAATATAAATTTCTAAGTGATTTTTGCACATCAAGTGTACTTAAATTACAATTTTTGCACTGTGCATATTGAATATGATTTATTCTTGTGTAATTTACATACATATTTTAGGTTTTTTATAAAGTACAATTTTTGGTAAAGAATTTTGTTAAGATTTATGATGCACCTTAACAATACAAATTTTTCCTTCATATTTGTGTGTGAATTTCTATTGCAAGAATGTTAAAGGGACATTAAACCTAAATTTTCTCTTTCATGATTCAGATAGAGAATACCATTTTAAACAACTTTTTAATTTACTTCTGTTATCTAATTTGCTTCATTCTCTTGATATTCCTTCCTGAAAAGCATATCTAGATAGGCTCAGTAGCTTCTGATTGGTGGCTGCACATATTTGCCTCATGTGATTGGCTCACCCATGTGCATTGCTATTTCTCTAACAAAGAATATCTAAATAATGAAGCACATTAGATAATAGAAGTAAATTGGAATTTTGTTTAAAATTGTATTCTCTGTCTGAATTATGAAAGAAACATTTTGGGTTTAATGTCCCTTTAATAATGTATGTAACAAAAATGCCCCAAAGTTTAGATGTTGCTTAGCCACTTTTTTTTTTTTTTTTAAAAACAAAAGCGACATTTGTTATTCTTAAACCCTAAGTGCAGCTCTAAGCCCACAAGGCATTACCATAGTGACAAGGCCGTGTGCTTGCATTGAGAAGACAGTTCAGCTTGTGATAGCATACTTGTGCACTATTAAAAAATGAAGTGTCCATTTTCAGCAAGCTTCATTACTTTCAATAAAAGACATATTGCCACTCCCAGGGACAGCCCCTTTTTTATGATAATTCCACCGGGGCAACACCTGTGAGGGTTGGCATGAAAAATCACATCTGATCTCGTGAAGTTTAGATAATCGAGCCCTTAGATTGACTGCTAGTCTGGGTGAAAATGAAAAAACACAACGAAAAACATACTAAACATTTTGAGAGAGGTTTAAACTTTCAGTAAATAGACTTTTCAAATTTTCTTCTTAAACGGGAAGAGTCCACAGCTGCATTCATTACTTTTGGGAATTCAGAACCTGGCCACCAGGAAGAGGCAAAGACACCCCAGCCAAAGGCTTAAATACCTCCCCCACTTCCCTCATTCCCCAGTCATTCTTTGCCTTTTGTCTCAGGAGGTTGGCAGAGAAGTGTCAGAAGATTGAAGTTAGTCTCTTATGGAGGGTAGTACTCTTCAAAATGGGACTGGAGTTTTAAGTAATCCTGTCAACCTCTCAGTGAGAGCAAGGATGAAAGTCTGGAGATGCAGGGGGAGTTCTTTCTGTGAAACCATCCCGACTCATATTAACAGCTCCTGGGTAATCGGCGTTGACGAGTTTCGTTGCCTGCCTTTATTCACTCAAGTCGATGTCAGAAGCGATGCTACTATCTGTCACACTTGAAGGGCCGTGTTCCTGTTCCACGCCGTAGATTCCGGTAAGATAATTTATTTTGATATGTTAATGAAAGAAGCCAGGGCCCCAGTGGGACTTTTTTTTTTATCTTAAATGGAATCAAGGGTTAATATCTCCTGAGGGGGGTTATTGAACAGGGGGGACTTTAATCATGTTTGTTATGTGATTTTGTCTGCTAATGTGTAGTGATACTTGGGCTTATGGCTATTCGGACATAACAGCCTTATATCATCAGTTTGCGCAGTCCTAGGGACCGGTGTGTGCTTATGAGTGGCAACGGAGGGAGTCTGTTCATTAGTTGTCTGGTTCACGGGAGTTGGTGAGTGCCCCAGCCATTGGGGGGTGTAAGGTGGCTTTAGTGTTTTGTCCATAATTACAATCTCCAAGCTATGGAGGATTCTGATTTTTTGGAGACGGACATCTACGATTCTGAGCATACGTTTTGCAATGAATATGAAATGGCCCGGGTTATCCATGCCCATCAGTTATGTGCCGATTGCTGTTCTAGAGTACTCTCTTCCCCCGAATCAGGGAATTTAGAGTGCGCTAAACCATCCGCCCCGGAGGATTCCATGTCCTGCGAGGCGTGTGCCCCAGAACCTTCCTTTGCTACGCAAGCAGGTGTCCCTACGGCCGTTACTCCTTCTCCGGAAGGCGGCTTGTTTCCTCCTTAGGTTACAGCATGGCCATATCTATGGCATTGGCACATTTATATCTCCCTAGAGAGGTATTTTTAAGTTACTGTCCGTGTTCTGTTAACCAGGGTTCATCGGGCGTCATTGACTCGCCGGGAGATCATTTTGCCTTCTATTATAGACCTGCATGTTCTACTAAGGCATGTTTTGGTGGTGCTGGAGGATTCCAGCCCTACTGGAGGGATCCTCAGTCTTCTGTGCCGGTAGGCAAACTGGGTTAGACATGTAGGGATGAAGACAATCTCTTTAATGTCCCCACTCTGTTCCAGTTCTGAGCTTGGGAGGATGGGGCCTCTAATCTGCTGGTCCAGTTGGCGTGCTGTTTTCCTTGGGTGTTCACCTTTGAGTGCTGCCTTTCTTTTATTTGAATCCTGTTAGGATATATTTGATTTGCTTTATGATGCTCATGTCTGTTATAATTGTCCGTTGTGGGAACATTTCTTCTCTGGAACTGATACTTGCGATGTTGTGGATGTCCTGGAAGCTGCGGGTTCTATATGATTATAGTTTGTTATCGACCCCTTTGGGGTTTAACTTTTTCTTGGACCTTGGGCAGTTCAGGGGAGTTCCTTGTACCAGGCAGGTACTGGTCGGGCGCTAGCTGCTGTTCCTTATGGTTCATGTCACCCACGTGGTGCCGGTGTGCTGGTTATCTTGTTGGGTGTTGAGTCGTTCACTTTGATGAAGTGTTTGTGTTATGTTTGGTTTTATCCAATTTCATGAGGGGGTGTTTTTGTTTTCTTATATGTCAACCTGCTTCTCATCCTCGGTGAACGGAGTGTCGAAGGGTTCGTTCCTCTACCGTTTTCCTTAGGTTGGGGTCCGGGTGCGGACCTGTCTGTCTCCTCGTGGGTTCTGGAGGTCCTTGACCTTGGAACCAGAATTTCCCCATTCCCAAGGGTTTGGAGGTCTGGATGACCGGTGGACAGCCGGGTACCAGTTTGGATGACGTTTTTTCGTTCTATCTTGGTATCTTACGGGTGCCTGTTTTTCTTGTGGTAGTCACCGGTACCTATTGAATTTGCTGGTACTGCTTTTTTCCTTTTAGGGTGGTCCGGTCATCTGAGTTTGGAAGTGCGGATAGTTCAGTCTTCCCTTGTTTCTGCGTATTGCACGCTCTCATAAGAGGGAGCGCAGGGGTTGAGTTTCTCCCCCCCCCTTTTTTTTTTTTCCCCGGCAACTGCCCCTGGTTCGCTCCGCAGAGGAGTTGTGGGGTTTTATATGTTCTTCCTTGTGTGGTACAGGGATTTCCGGAAGGGTGATCCTGTTCAGCCTGCCGGGTAGCCTAGTGGGTTGCCAGTTAGCCACATGGCTAAGGTTGTGAGTTTGAATCCAGCTTTTGTTGGGTGTTCTCCATTATGAAGCCCTATCCCTGGTGACCTTCGAGGTCCCTTGAGAGTTTGAATCCAGCTGCAGCTGATTGTCTCTTCACTTTGTATTACAAATTGCAATAAAAAGATATTTTTCTTGGAGTATTGCACTTGAATCTCTAGGAACTCTTGTTCTCTGGGGTTGCAGAGGGTCCAGGGTTCAGCTCCACCTACGGGTGTGGGTGGCCATATCTTAGACCTGTCTTAGACCTGTCTAGATACTTGTCTATGTTCTTGGTCTGAGTTCTTGTGAATGCACTACCTAGAGTCCTCTTCTCCATATGAGGCAACCTGGGGTCATATGGCCTGCCCCGATTTTCGGGGGGTCTGGCTTAGGGCCATTTCTCTTGACTGAGTTTTTGGGTCCGGATCATTAGATTCGGTCCAGGGCGGTTCAGTTTTGAACCTTAGGGTTTAGAACATCCGCTTGTCCCTTCAGGGGGTTGGTTTTTCTCTCAGGCCACTCTCTTTGGTTCCTGCCTGGAGGTTAGTTTGATGCTTTAAAGATGCGTCTTTCAGTTGTTGCCAGTGGCAACTTTTGTACTTTGATTCGTGGTTGTTTGTCTCAACTGAGCTGGTGGTAATGGTCGTTGAGTTATTGCTCAATGGTATTGCTTACCATTTCTCTTTTAAGCCTCTTCGCCCTGTCTACGGCTGGGAAAGTGGTCCTCTTGGGGAGGAATTTGGAAGTCTTACGGTTTCCATGGAGACCCTGTGGGTTCTATCGTCTCGTTCGAGGATTTTTCTTCCTCCCTTGCGTGCTAGAGGCTATGGTGGCTGGTTCTGGTACTAGGGTATTGTTATGGCTCAATGCCCTATCTCCCTTTTTTTGGGAGTGCCCCCATCTTTAGGGAAGGGAAATGTGCAAGGGTTCTGGACCCATGCACAACGTATCTATTAGACCACCTGTAGTGGCTGGATGGTTTGTCTAGCTGCCTAGCAAGCGGAAGGTTTGCAACCAGCTGCAGCTATTGCATCTGGAATGTGTGCTCGTAAGCTATTTGGCAGTGGTGGTAGCATGCCTGATGCTAGTAATTGGTCAGGTGTTCATCCTCTTCAGGCCCTCTGTTCTCTCTTGAGGCGGACGTTGCCAGTCCTTTTTGGACTGGGTCAGTTTCTCGGAGTGGGGTCTGACCATGTACTTCTGTTGGCCCTCTTATCCTCACTGGTGGGGAGTTCTCGGGTGTTCCTTCCTCCACTGGTTACATTTCTCTGCTGGTGTTGGATTTCTTTTTGGGGTCCCGATTTGTTCTGGATGGGAGTTGTCATTGATATCCTGCACTCTGTGGGATGGGGTCCCATGATGGCTTAGGGTTAATTTTGCTGCCCTGGAGCTCACAAGTCTGTCCGTTGTGATTCTGTGTTTCACAGAGAGACCTTTTTTTCTGCTGGAGCAGTTAGTTCCTACATTCTGTCGGTGGGCTCTGGGTTACCTTCGATCCTGATACGGGTTTCTTACCTGTATGTGACTAGTTATAGCAGTTGTATCTGCTGGACTAGGGTTCTAGGGAGCTTGTGGCTCCTTGGCACACCATCAGTCATATGGTGTTGTGTCTGAGGATCTGAGGGTGGATTTTGTTCTTCCTCACGGCCGCTCTCTCATTGGTTGGGAGTGTCACTCTGGGGATAGGATCTTTTTCTTTCTAGAGAGTTTTTCTCCTGGTGGGTTGTCTTGTAACAACCTTCGTTTCGCTTGTCATGGGGGTTTTCTTCCCTAGTCTGATGGTCCTTTTGGATCTCCTTCGGGTACTCTGTTCTCTCCTTCAGAGGTAGGTGGAGGTACTTTCTTTGTGTAGTTTGTGTGATGGGAGGCTGCGTTACTTTGCTTTTTTGAGGCATTGTGCTCAGCTGAATCTAAAGATTACGAGTGGTCTCCAGCACACCTTGTGTTTTTTTTATACTGTGTATTTTTTTGGTAATACCAGGCTGTGGTGCCTTTCGAAGGGACCACCTTCTGTACCCACCCTTTGTTTGCATTCAGTGTCCTCTATTGCTTGGGTATTGTTTTCCCAAAAGTAATGAATGCAACTGTGGACTTTTCCCGTTTAAGAAAAGCTACTTAAATTATGCTTACCTGATAATTTTCTTTTCTTCTGATGGGAAGTCCACAGCTCCCTGCCCGTGTTTTATAGATGAGGCTTCCATAGTTTAGTTTCTTCTTCTGGCACCTTTTTCACCCTGATATTTCTCCTACTGTTCCTTGTTCCCTTGGCAGAATGACTGGGGGATGAGGGAAGTGGGGGAGGTATTTAAACCTTTGGTTGGGGTGTCTTTGCCTCCTCCTGGTGGCCAGGTTCTGAATTCCCAAAAGTAACGAATGCAGCTGTGGACTCTTCCTGTCAGAAGAAAAGAAAATTATCAGGTAAGCATAATTTGTTTTATAGGGACAGTCTATGACAGAATTTTTATTGTTTAAAAATAGATAACCCCTTTTATTATCCATTCCTCAGTTTTGCATTACCAACATGGTTATATTAATATACTTTGTACCTCTGATTACCTTGTATTTAAGCCTCTGCAGACTGCCCGCTTATCTCAGTTCTTTTGACAGACTTACCTTTTAGCCAATAGGTGCTGACTCATAAATAACTCAATGGGAGTGAGCACAATGTTATATATATATATATATATATATATATATATTGCACACATGAGCTAGCACAGTCTAGCAGGGAAAAACTCTCACAATACACTGAGATGGGCAGCGGCTTTAAGGGCTTAGGAATTAACACATAAACCTACCTTGGTTTCGCTTTTAATAAAGAATACCAAGAAAACGAAGCAAATTTGATGATTAGAAAGTTGTTTAAAAAAAAATGCATGCCCTATCTGAATCAGAAAAGTTTAATTTTGACTAGACTGTCCCTTTTTAAGGTGAGATTTTTACTTTATTGATTTATTTTTTAAACAGTTTTTAATGGCAACTATTGATGTTAAGTATGTAAAGGTTTCTAGGGTGTGTTTTTTTTATTAAAGTTTTGCTTTCACACAGGGATAAGGATAATTTGTGAAGTAGCATGTCCCTTTTAGATCACTTAGGAAAAATGTAGAAAGAAAATCTCTAAATATGTATTTTAAAATTGCCTCCTGCAGCAAGTTGCTTGACCAGCTCTAACATGTATTAAGCTGATCCAGCATCACATTATTATGCTAAATGTAGCCACCAATCAGCAAGTGCTATTCAGGTGCTAAACAAAAAAAAATGGTCTGGCTCCTAAGCTTACATTCCTGCTTTCAAATAAAGATACCAAGAGAATAAAGACAAATTAATAATAGGAGTAAATTAGAAAGTTGATTTAAATTGCATGCTCTATCCGAATCATGAAAAAAAAAAAGAGTTTAATTTCCCTTTAACTGGCTATGCTGTGTCTATAGTATGTTTTTTTTTCTGGATTCAGGATGCTTTGCATATTTCCTACTCCCTCTAACCTGAAATAGCATATTGTCAGATAATTCATTGCATGTGTCACCTGCATGCCTCTGCTCATGTTTGGAAATGACAATTTCTATTTGTACATTTTTGTAGGAGTCTGAACTGAAATTCCTGGCGTGGGCCAGATAATATTTCCGTTAAAAAGCTTTAAACATATAGTCATACTTTACTCCTATTATCATTTTTTCTTCGTTCTCTTTCTTTATTTAAAAAGCAAGAATTTAAAGCTTAGGAACTAGCCCATTTTTGGTTGAGAAACCTGGGTTACGCTTGCTTATTGTTTGGTTGAATGAAGACACAAATAAGCAAGCGCTATCCATGGTGCTGAACTTAAAATGGGTCGGCTCCTAAGCTTTACATTCCTGATTTTTAAATAAAGATAGCAAGAGAACGAAGAAAAATTGATAATAGCAGTAAATTAGAAAGTTGCTTAAAATTGTATGCTCTAGAGGAAGCTGGTGGGAGGAGCACAGGTGCAAGGACGTGCACACACCTGTTCTCAGGTTCCCTGGAAGAGCTGTTGGCAGATTACATCGTGCTTAAACTCGTGTCCTGGGTTGCTCTCTCAGTAAGGGTAAAAGGAACGCTTGCCCTATTCCTAGCACTCTACCAGTGCCATTCTAACGCACTGAGCTGTAAACTGCAGCAAAAAAATGGACTGAATGTGTTACTTAACTGCAGCCAAACAATTCTGTGAAGCCACATTAGCACTTAAGGTGCATAAACTATCTTAGCCAGGCACCCAAGCACTGGTGCAAAACCAAACTTCCTTTTCTTTTCCTCCCTGTAAGTACTTCAGGCAAGAAATACCAAGACCGCATTCACAGACTCCCCCTCCCACCGGTGCTGCGTGAGGGGGAACTTAGCAGCGCAGTGTGCTCTAACTGGACTTATACTTGATACAGGGGGGAAGAAATCCCTGTTACTGGGCTCACCATCATCTACCATCATCTACGGTCTGGATCAGCTGCTCGTTGGAACAGGGCCTGGAACATCCCGGCAGCTGCCGCTCTCTACCTGTGACGGAGGACCCCGTTGTTGCTTTGGTTGCATCGGGAAAGGGGACCAGCTTAGGACGAGGCGGTCCGTCCCGCAGCCTGGAGAGGATTCGACCGCTGTCCGGGTGACGTCACAGACCACCCGCTGGAGGGCGCTTTTGCGCCGTGAATGTTTGGCGTGCTGCCGGCTGTGGAGGAGGTCTGTCTCTGGTTTTTGCTCCCCCCCACCGGTGCTGCGTGGGGGAGAACCGGAGCTGGCTAGGTGATCAAGCTCTGTTGGTGCAGGACAACTCGGCTCATGAGACAGGTACTTTTCTTTTTCTGCATCTGACTAAAAAATCCTAATTGACTCTGTATAATAGAGAGCTTCCTGGGCTTCGTATGTTGTCGCCTTTTTGGAGGAGGAAGTTTTTCCCTCAGAATCTTGGAGCCCAGGGACAAACTGGACGGTCACGTAAATAAGTGATATTTGAAATCACTATGGCCTAGATTTAGAGTTCGGCGGTAGCCGTCAAAACCAGCGTTAGAGGCTCCTAACGCTGGTTTTGGGCGCCCGCTGGTATTTGGAGTCAGTGATTAAAGGGTCTAACGCTCACTTTTCAGCCGCGACTTTTCCATACCGCAGATCCCCCTACGCCATTTGCGTAGCCTATCTTTTCAATGGGATCTTTCTAACGCCGGTATTTAGAGTCGTTTCTGAAGTGAGCGTTAGAGCTCTAACGACAAGATTCCAGCCGCCTGAAAATAGCAGGAGTTAAGAGCTTTATAAACCGGCGTTAGCCAGAAAGCTCTTAACTACTGTACCCTAAAGTACACTAACACCCATAAACTACCTATGTACCCCTAAACCGAGGTCCCCCCACATCGCCGCCACTCGATTAAAATTTTTAACCCCTAATCTGCCGACCGCCACCTACGTTATACTTATGTACCCCTAATCTGCTGCCCCTAACCCCGCCGACCCCTGTATTACATTTATTAACCCCTAACTTGCCCCCCACAACGTCGCCGCAAGCTACTTAAAATAATTAACCCCTAATCTTCCGACCGCAAATCGCCGCCACCTACGTTATCCCTATGTACCCCTAATCTGCTACCCCTAACATCGCCGACCCCTATGTTATATTTATTAACCCCTAATCTGCCCCCCTCAACGTCGCCGACACCTACCTACACTTATTAACCCCTAATCTGCCGAGCGGACCTGAGCGCTACTATAATAAAGTTATTAACCCCTAATCCGCCTCACTAACCCTATCATAAATAGTATTAACCCCTAATCTGCCCTCCCTAACATCGCCGACACCTACCTTCAATTATTAACCCCTAATCTGCCGACCGGAGCTCACCGCTATTCTAATAAATGTATTAACCCCTAAAGCTAAGTCTAACCCTAACACTAACACCCCCCTAAGTTAAATATAATTTTTATCTAACGAAATAAATTAACTCTTATTAAATAAATGATTCCTATTTAAAGCTAAATACTTACCTGTAAAATAAATCCTAATATAGCTACAATATAAATTATAATTATATTATAGCTATTTTAGGATTAATATTTATTTTACAGGCAACTTTGTAATTATTTTAACCAGGTACAATAGCTATTAAATAGTTAATAACTATTTAATAGTTACCTAGTTAAAATAATAACAAATTTACCTGTAAAATAAATCCTAACCTAAGATATAATTAAACCTAACACTACCCTATCAATAAAATAATTAAATAAACTACCTACAATTACCTACAATTAACCTAACACTACACTATCAATAAATTAATTAAACACAATTGCTACAAATAAATACAATTAAATAAACTAGCTAAAGTACAAAAAATAAAAAAGAACTAAGTTACAGAAAATAATAAAATATTTACAAACATAAGAAAAATATTACAACAATTTTAAACTAATTACACCTACTCTAAGCCCCCTAATAAAATAACAAAGCCCCCCAAAATAAAAAATTCCCTACCCTATTCTAAAATACAAATATTACAAGCTCTTTTACCTTACCAGCCCTGAACAGGGCCCTTTGCGGGGCATGCCCCAAGAAGTTCAGCTCTTTTGCCTGTAAAAAAAAACATACAATACCCCCCCCCCAACATTACAACCCACCACCCACATACCCCTAATCTAACCCAAACCCCCCTTAAATAAACCTAACACTACCCCCCTGATGATCTTCCTACCTTGTCTTCACCATGCCAGGTTCACCGATCCGTCCTGGCTCCAAGATCTTCATCCAACCCAAGCGGGGGCTAGACATCCACTGAAGAAGTCCAGAAGAGGGTCCAAAGTCTTCCTCCTATCCGGCAAGAAGAGGACATCCGGACCGGCAAACATCTTCTCCAAGCGGCATCTTCTATCTTCTTCCATCCGATGACGACCGGCTCCATCTTGAAGACCTCCAGCGCGGATCCATCCTCTTCTTCCGACGACTAGACGACGAATGACGGTTCCTTTAAGGGACGTCATCCAAGATGGCGTCCCTCGAATTCCGATTGGCTGATAGGATTCTATCAGCCAATCGGAATTAAGGTAGGAATTTTCTGATTGGCTGATGGAATCAGCCAATCAGAATATAGTTCAATCCGATTGGCTGATCCAATCAGCCAATCAGATTGAGCTCGCATTCTATTGGCTGTTCCGATCAGCCAATAGAATGCGAGCTCAATCTGATTGGCTGATTGGATCAGCCAATCGGATTGAACTATATTCTGATTGGCTGATTCCATCAGCCAATCAGAAAATTCCTACCTTAATTCCGATTGGCTGATAGAATCCTATCAGCCAATCGGAATTCGAGGGACGCCATCTTGGATGACGTCCCTTAAAGGAACCGTCATTCGTCGTCTAGTCGTCGGAAGAAGAGGATGGATCCGCGCTGGAGGTCTTCAAGATGGAGCCGGTCGTCATCGGATGGAAGAAGATAGAAGATGCCGCTTGGAGAAGATGTTTGCCGGTCCGGATGTCCTCTTCTTGCCGGATAGGAGGAAGACTTTGGAGCACCGGATTATGGATCGCCAACCCCCGCTTGGGTTGGATGAAGATCTTGGAGCCAGGACGGATCGGTGAACCTGGTATGGTGAAGACAAGGTAGGAAGATCTTCAGGGGATTAGTGTTAGGTTTATTTAAGGGGGGTTTGGGTTAGCTTAGGGGTATGTGGGTGGTGGGTTGTAATGTTGGGGGGGGGTATTGTATGTTTTTTTTTACAGGCAAAAGAGCTGAACTTCTTGGGGCATGCCCCGCAAAGGGCCCTGTTCAGGGCTGGTAAGGTAAAAGAGCTTGTAATATTTGTATTTTAGAATAGGGTAGGGAATTTTTTATTTTGGGGGGCTTTGTTATTTTATTAGGGGGCTTAGAGTAGGTGTAATTAGTTTAAAATTGTTGTAATATTTTTCTTATGTTTGTAAATATTTTATTATTTTCTGTAACTTAGTTCTTTTTTATTTTTTGTACTTTAGCTAGTTTATTTAATTGTATTTATTTGTAGCAATTGTGTTTAATTAATTTATTGATAGTGTAGTGTTAGGTTAATTGTAGGTAATTGTAGGTAGTTTATTTAATTATTTTATTGATAGGGTAGTGTTAGGTTTAATTATATCTTAGGTTAGGATTTATTTTACAGGTAAATTTGTTATTATTTTAACTAGGTAACTATTAAATAGTTCTTAACTATTTAATAGCTATTGTACCTGGTTAAAATAATTACAAAGTTGCCTGTAAAATAAATATTAATCCTAAAATAGCTATAATATAATTATAATTTATATTGTAGCTATATTAGGATTTATTTTACAGGTAAGTATTTAGCTTTAAATAGGAATCATTTATTTAATAAGAGTTAATTTATTTCGTTAGATAAAAATTATATTTAACTTAGGGGGGTGTTAGTGTTAGGGTTAGACTTAGCTTTAGGGGTTAATACATTTATTAGAATAGCGGTGAGCTCCGGTCGGCAGATTAGGGGTTAATAATTGAAGGTAGGTGTCGGCGATGTTAGGGAGGGCAGATTAGGGGTTAATACTATTTATGATAGGGTTAGTGAGGCGGATTAGGGGTTAATAACTTTATTATAGTAGCGCTCAGGTCCGCTCGGCAGATTAGGGGTTAATAAGTGTAGGCAGGTGTCGGCGACGTTGTGGGGGGCAGGTTAGGGGTTAATAAATATAATATAGGGGTCGGCGGTGTTAGGGGTTAATAAGTGTAAGGTTAGGGGTGTTTAGACTCGGGGTACATGTTAGAGTGTTAGGTGCAGACGTAGGAAGTGTTTCCCCATAGGAAACAATGGGGCTGCGTTAAGAGCTGAACGCTGCTTTTTTGCAGGTGTTAGGTTTTCTTTCATGTAATTAACAAGAGTCCATGAGCTAGTGACGTATGGGATATACATTCCTACCAGGAGGGGCAAAGTTTCCCAAACCTTAAAATGCCTATAAATACACCCCTCACCACACCCACAAATCAGTTTTACAAACTTTGCCTCCAAGGGAGGTGGTGAAGTAAGTTTGTGCTAGATTCTACGTTGATATGCGCTCCGCAGCAAGTTGGAGCCCGGTTTTCCTCTCAGCGTGCAGTGAATGTCAGAGGGATGTGAAGAGAGTATTGCCTATTGAATGCAGTGATCTCCTTCTACGGGGTCTATTTCATAAGGTTCTCTGTTATCGGTCGTAGAGATTCATCTCTTACCTCCCTTTTCAGATCGACGATATACTCTTATATTTACCATTTCCTCTACTGATTCTCGTTTCAGTACTGGTTTGGCTTTCTACAAACATGTAGATGAGTGTCCTGGGGTAAGTAAGTCTTATTTTCTGTGACACTCTAAGCTATGGTTGGGCACTTTATTTATAAAGTTCTAAATATATGTATTCAAACATTTATTTGCCTTGACTCAGAATGTTCAACTTTCCTTATTTCCAGACAGTCAGTTTCATATTTGGGATTATGCATTGAATTATCATATTTTTTCTTACCTCAAAAATTTGACTTTTTTCCCTGTGGGCTGTTAGGCTCGCGGGGGCTGAAAATGCTTCATTTTATTGCGTCATTCTTGGCGCGGACTTTTTTGGCGCAAAAATTATTTTCCGTTTCCGGCGTCATACGTGTCGCCGGAAGTTGCGTCATTTTTTGACGTTATTTTGCGCCAAAAATGTCGGCGTTCCGGATGTGGCGTCATTTTTGGCGCCAAAAGCATTTAGGCGCCAAATAATGTGGGCGTCTTATTTGGCGCTAAAAAATATGGGCGTCGCTTTTGTCTCCACATTATTTCAGTCTCATTTTTCATTTGCTTCTGGTTGCTAGAAGCTTGATGTTTGGCATTTTTTCCCATTCCTGAAACTGTCTTATAAGGAATTTGATCTATTTTGCTTTATATGTTGTTTTTTCTCTTACATATTGCAAGATGTCTCACGTTGCATCTGAGCCAGAAGATACTACAGGAAAACCACTGCCTGCTGGATCTACCAAAGCTAAGTGTATCTGCTGTAAACTTTTGGTAGCTATTCTTCCAGCTGTTGTTTGTAATAATTGTCATGACAAACTTGTTAAAGCAGATAATATTTCCTTTAGTGATGTACCATTGCCTGTTGCAGTTCCCTCAACATCTAAGGTGCAGAATGTTCCTGATAACATAAGAGATTTTGTTTCTGAATCCATAAAGAAGGCTTTGTCTGTTATTTCTCCTTCTAGTAAACGTAAAAAGTCTTTTAAATCTTCTCTCTCTACAGATGAATTTTTAAATGAACACCATCATTCTGATTCTTTGGACTCTTCTGGTTCAGAGGATTCTATCTCAGAGATTGATGCTGATAAATCTTCATATTTATTTAAGATGGAATTTATTCGCTCTTTACTTAAAGAAGTACTAATTGCTTTAGAAATAGAGGATTCTAGTCCTCTTGATACTAATTCTATACGTTTGGATAAGGTTTTTAAAGCTCCTGCGGTTATTCCAGAAGTCTTTCCTCTTCCTAATGCTATTTCTGCAGTAATTTACAAGGAATGGGATAAATTGGGTAATTCATTTACTCCTTCTAAACGTTTTAAGCAATTATATCCTGTTCCGCCTGACAGGTTAGAATTTTGGGACAAAATCCCTAAAGTTGATGGGGCTATTTCTACCCTTGCTAAACGTACTACCATTCCTACGTCAGATGGTACCTCGTTTAAGGATCCTTTAGATAGGAAAATTGAATCTTTTCTAAGAAAAGCTTATCTATGTTCAGGTAATCTTCTTAGACCTGCTATATCATTGGCTGATGTTGCTGCAGCTTCAACTTTTTGGTTGGAAACTCTAGCGCAACAAGTAACAAATCGTGATTCTCATGATATTATTATTCTTCTCCAGCATGCTAATAATTTCATCTGTGATGCCATTTTTGATATTATTAGAGTTGATGTTAGGTTTATGTCTCTGGCTATCTTAGCCAGAAGAGCTTTATGGCTTAAGACCTGGAATGCTGATATGGCTTCTAAATCAACTCTACTTTCCATTTCTTTCCAGGGAAACAAATTATTTGGTTCTCAGTTGGATTCTATTATTTCAACTGTTACTGGTGGGAAAGGAACTTTTTTACCACAGGATAAAAAGTCTAAAGGTAAAAACAGGGCTAACAATCGTTTTCGTTCCTTTCGTTTCAACAAAGAACAAAAGCCTGATCCTTCGTCCTCAGGAGCAGTTTCAGTTTGGAAACCATCTCCAGTCTGGAATAAATCCAAGCCTGCTAGAAAGGCAAAGCCTGCTTCTAAGTTCACATGAAGGTACGGCCCTCATTCCAGTTCAGCTGGTAGGGGGCAGGTTACGTTTTTTTCAAAGAAATTTGGATCAATTCTGTTCACAATCTTTGGATTCAGAACATTGTTTCAGAAGGGTACAGAATTGGTTTCAAGATGAGACCTCCTGCAAAGAGATTTTTTCTTTCCCATGTCCCAGTAAATCCAGTGAAAGCTCAAGCATTTCTGAATTGTGTTTCAGATCTAGAGTTGGCTGGAGTAATTATGCCAGTTCCAGTTCCGGAACAGGGGATGGGGTTTTATTCAAATCTCTTCATTGTACCAAAGAAGGAGAATTCCTTCAGACCAGTTCTGGATCTAAAATTATTGAATCGTTATGTAAGGATACCAACGTTCAAGATGGTAACTGTAAGGACTATATTGCCTTTTGTTCAGCAAGGGAATTATATGTCCACAATAGATTTACAGGATGCATATCTGCATATTCCGATTCATCCAGATCATTATCAGTTCCTGAGATTCTCTTTTCTGGACAAGCATTACCAGTTTGTGGCTCTACCGTTTGGCCTTGCTACAGCTCCAAGAATTTTCACAAAGATTCTCGGTGCCCTTCTGTCTGTAATCAGAGAACAGGGTATTGTGGTATTTCCTTATTTGGACGATATCTTGGTACTTGCTCAGTCTTTACATTTAGCAGAGTCTCATACGAATCGACTTGTGTTGTTTCTTCAAGATCATGGTTGGAGGATCAATTTACCAAAAAGTTCTTTGATTCCTCAAACAAGGGTAACCTTTCTGGGTTTCCAGATAGATTCAGTGTCCATGACTCTGTCTTTAACAGACAAGAGACGTCTAAAATTGATTACAGCTTGTCGAAACCTTCAGTCTCAATCATTCCCTTCGGTAGCCTTATGCATGGAAATTCTAGGTCTTATGACTGCTGCATCGGACGCGATCCCCTTTGCTCGTTTTCACATGCGACCTCTTCAGCTCTGTATGCTGAACCAATGGTGCAGGGATTACACGAAGATATATCAATTAATATCTTTAAAACCGATTGTTCGGCACTCTCTAACGTGGTGGACAGATCACCTTTGTTTAATTCAGGGGGCTTCTTTTGTTCTTCCGACCTGGACTGTAATTTCAACAGATGCAAGTCTCACAGGTTGGGGAGCTGTGTGGGGATCTCTAACGGCACAAGGAGTTTGGGAATCTCAGGAGGTGAGATTACCGATCAATATCTTGGAACTCCGTGCAGTTTTCAGAGCTCTTCAGTTTTGGCCTCTTCTGAAGAGAGAATCGTTCATTTGTTTTCAGACAGACAATGTCACAACTGTGGCATACATCAATCATCAAGGAGGGACTCACAGTCCTCTGGCTATGAAAGAAGTATCTTGAATTCTGGTTTGGGCGGAATCCAGCTCCTGTCTAATCTCTGCGGTTCATATCCCAGGTGTAGACAATTGGGAAGCGGATTATCTCAGTCGCCAAACGTTGCATCCGGGCGAATGGTCTCTTCACCCAGAGGTATTTCTTCAGATTGTTCAAATGTGGGGGCTTCCAGAGATAGATCTGATGGCCTCTCATCTAAACAAGAAACTTCCCAGGTATCTGTCCAGATCCCGGGATCCTCAGGCGGAGGCAGTGGATGCATTATCACTTCCTTGGAAGTATCATCCTGCCTATATCTTTCCGCCTCTAGTTCTTCTTCCAAGAGTAATCTCCAAGATTCTAAGGGAATGCTCGTTTGTTCTGCTAATAGCTCCGGCATGGCCTCACAGGTTTTGGTATGCGGATCTTGTCCGGATGGCATCTTGCCAACCATGGACTCTTCCGTTAAGACCAGACCTTCTGTCACAAGGTCCTTTTTTCCATCCGGATCTGAAATCCTTAAATTTAAAGGTATGGAGATTGAACGCTTGATTCTTGGTCAAAGAGGTTTCTCTGACTCCGTGATTAATACTATGTTACAGGCTCGTAAATCTGTATCTCGAGAGATATATTATAGAGTCTGGAAGACTTATATTTCTTGGTGTCTTTCTCATCATTTTTCTTGGCATTCTTTTAGAATACCGAGAATTTTACAGTTTCTTCAGGATGGTTTAGATAAGGGTTTGTCCGCAAGTTCTTTGAAAGGACAAATCTCCGCTCTTTCTGTTCTTTTTCACAGAAAGATTGCTATTCTTCCTGATATTCATTGTTTTGTACAAGCTTTGGTTCGTATAAACCTGTCATTAAGTCAATTTCTCCTCCTTGGAGTTTGAATTTGGTTCTGGGAGCTCTTCAAGCTCCTCCGTTTGAACCTATGCATTCATTGGACATTAAATTACTTTCTTGGAAAGTTTTGTTCCTTTTGGCCATCTCTTCTGCTAGAAGAGTTTCTGAATTATCTGCTCTTTCTTGTGAGTCTCCTTTTCTGATTTTTCATCAGGATAAGGCGGTGTTGCGAACTTCTTTTGAATTTTTACCTAAAGTTGTGAATTCCAACAACATTAGTAGAGAAATTGTGGTTCCTTCATTATGTCCTAATCCTAAGAATTCTAATGAGAAATCGTTGCATTCTTTGGATGTTGTTAGAGCTTTGAAATATTATGTTGAAGCTACGAAATCTTTCCGTAAGACTTCTAGTCTATTCGTTATCTTTTCCGGTTCTAGGAAAGGCCAGAAAGCTTCTGCCATTTCTTTGGCATCTTGGTTGAAATCTTTAATTCATCTTGCCTATGTTGAGTCGGGTAAAATTCCGCCTCAGAGAATTACAGCTCATTCTACTAGGTCAGTATCTACTTCCTGGGCGTTTAGGAATGAAGCTTCGGTTGACCAGATCTGCAAAGCAGCAACTTGGTCCTCTTTGCATACTTTTACTAAATTCTACCATTTTGATGTATTTTCTTCTTCTGAAGCAGTTTTTGGTAGAAAAGTTCTTCAGGCAGCGGTTTCAGTTTGAATCTTCTGCTTATGTTTTTTGTTAAACTTTATTTTGGGTGTGGATTATTTTCAGCAGGAATTGGCTGTCTTTATTTTATCCCTCCCTCTCTAGTGACTCTTGTGTGGAAAGATCCACATCTTGGGTAGTCATTATCCCATACGTCACTAGCTCATGGACTCTTGTTAATTACATGAAAGAAAACATAATTTATGTAAGAACTTACCTGATAAATTCATTTCTTTCATATTAACAAGAGTCCATGAGGCCCACCCTTTTTTGTGGTGGTTATGATTTTTTTGTATAAAGCACAATTATTCCAATTCCTTATTTTATATGCTTCGCACTTTTTTTCTTATCACCCCACTTCTTGGCTATTCGTTAAACTGATTTGTGGGTGTGGTGAGGGGTGTATTTATAGGCATTTTAAGGTTTGGGAAACTTTGCCCCTCCTGGTAGGAATGTATATCCCATACGTCACTAGCTCATGGACTCTTGTTAATATGAAAGAAATGAATTTATCAGGTAAGTTCTTACATAAATTATGTTTTTTTTCAGCTCAAACTGCCCCATTGTTTCCTATGGGAGAATCGTGCACGAGCACGTTTTTGATGCCGGCCGCGTCCGTAAGCAACTCTGGTATCGAGAGTTGCATTTGCGGAAAAAATGCTCTACGCTCCTTTTTTGGAGCCTAACGCAGCATTTGTTTGAACTCTCGATACCAGAGTTAAATTTATGGTGCGGCCAGAAAAAAACCCGCGGAGCGTTAACAGCCCTTTTACCGCCGAACTCCAAATCTAGGCCTATGAGTGCTGTAAACATTGTTTTTCTATGTGGGCCATATTAATCTTACTTATACAAATAACTCTAAATTATAGGGAAAATTGTAAGTCACCCCCCTCTTTCTTCATTTTTGCATTTTTTTTGTCTTCCAAGATAGAGGTGGGGAAGGGGGGATAAGGAGGAAAAATAAGCAATACATAAAAGGTCTGAGATATAATATTATATAGACAACAGCCTATAACACAGGTTAGTATATAGATAATTGGAAAGGTAACAATACCTTCGTTGTTTTTTGCCCTCCTACGATAAAAATCAGGCCCGTGTTATAAAGGTCAATGACCTAATGTGTTCCCTATAATAAAGGAATTTCTAGTGTTTTCAAAACTTAAACAAGCTGGGTACAAAGGTAAATGAGTGCCTTGAATGAGTAAGAGATTGATGTTTAGGGATACCACCATCACCTCCCTGCAAATTTGAGAAAAGTAATAAGGGTATATGATGTCCTATTCCTCTGTTACTAACGACAAAAAACAGTACTGGCTATAAGAAGGGATTAACCGTACCCTTCAAGGGAAAATGCCTTAATGCTTATAATCTTAATCAAACAAGTCAGGTATATAATTAAGGCAATATTAATTACCTTTGTTTAAGGAATTGTTTTCTGGTTTTTTTTTTTTTTTTTTTTTTTCGGTTTTTTTTTTTTTTTTCTTCTCTTTATTCAAAGGTTAATACAAGAATGAAAATAGTTATTAAGTAAAGGGTATTTATAAGGTTATTTCTTGACTAACATATTTCCAAAAACAATAGGTCAAGAGGTCACCTTTTAAATTGATGTAGAGGGGTAGTGTAAAGGAGTAGTGTCAGCATCCACTGGTATATTAAACGGGAACAATCCTGGTACGTGGAAGACTAAGTAAAATAAACTAACTCACACAAAAAGCAAGGGAAGCTATTGAGAGCTCTCTCTTCCTACATACCTATTAAGAATTAGGATAAGGAACACCCCTTGATAAAGGACTTACTTAGGTTGTAATATTGGTTGTGAACTATCTACTGTTTGAAGGTTGAAAATATTATAGTAAAAATTATCACGCACTGCCTATTGAATAGGTGACTGCACACATAGGGTTATTGTAAGGAAATACACAAGTATTTAGAACATTTAATTGATTGCAAAATATTCATTCATAGGGGAACAATATCTCTTTCAGTTGCTTAGCCCCTGTGACCGAAAAACTGGTATAAGTATTGTCACCTATTTTTTCTTGTCCCTAATACTACTCACTGATATTATCACTGTATTCACTTTTTTCTTTCTTCCCCCCCCCCCCCTTTTTTTTTTTTTTTTTTTTTTTTTTTTTTTTTGACACTAAGGGGGGCTCTAATTTTTTTTTTTTTTTTTTTTTTTTTGCCTCCCCTTACCTCACTTCTTTTGGATTGCATCCCTCTGCACGTCACTCCCTCACAAATCACACTAAATCACTCACCAACATATGGATAAATATTTCACTTCACAAACCAGGACTTCGCCTTCGGTCATGGCGGCAAGGCAAAGAGACAAAAAAAATAAAAATGTGCAAGAACCTTTAATAGAAACACACTCAAGCTTTAATGTGCCTCAGATAAATGAATCAACTGACATACAAGCATTAGTTCTCAAAATAACCGAAGCTTTATCCCCTAAATTTGAAGAGCTCCGGTGCGAGATTAAACATGACATGAATGTCATAACCAATGAAATACGCCAATTCTCAAATAGGATCTCCGAAGCCGAACAGAGAATTTCTGACCTAGAAGATACTATACAGAGTCATAACACCAAATTGGCTGATATAAATACTAAAATAGTCAAATCTGAATTGAAGTTGGAGGATTTAGAAAATCGAGCGAGAAGGAACAACATTAGATTAATAGGAGTACCTGAGGAGAAACAATACGAAGACTTAAACTACTGACAGTAACAATACCACACCTACTACAAATGCCGCAAACACAACCCACAATTATAGCTGAAAGAATACATAGGTTAGGATGGCGAAATACAGAAAAGGGCAGGGATAGACCAAGACCGATTATCGGCAAATTACTGAACTACCAGGATAAACTCACATTATTACAATACTTTAGAAAAAATCAACCCATTTTCCTGGGAAACTCCAAAATATTGCTTTTTCAGGACTTCTCGGCTGAAACATCAGCCAAGAGAAGACAACTTTCGCCAATATGTACTAGGTTGATAAACCAAGGGTACCAGGCTGTCCTAACATATCCAGCTAAATTAAAAATCACAATTAACAATAAAACTCAGGTTTTTGAAACACCCAAAGAAGCGGAAAGTTACATAGCACAAGTAATACCCCCATAGCAAGGGAAGATGAAAGGAACAAATGGAGGTGTAGGTAAAATGGATCAAAAGGAAGGAGTATTAGAGAACAGGACCAGGGTAGGTAAAATGTTGTACAGTAATTTTAAGGAAGGGCTCTCACCTTGTTTCTGTTTTCTTTTCTATTGGCTTATATTGGATGTTCAGCCCATTAACAGGGTTAATGACCTGGGTGGGACAGACGCAGGTCATGGGGTAAAGGGGCAGGATAGGGATACCCGGAATCTTTTGAAATGCACAGAATATGACACAAATATAGGCTTGGGGGGGGGGGACAAACGAGAGGAGGGGGGTTATTTTCAACTTTTATTTTTTATTTTTTATTTTTTTTCTCCCCTTATTATAGTTTAATAAATGGATACAGAGGTTAATTGTAAAATTGTTTCCTGGAATATAGGAGGGTTAACATCCCCTATTAAGAGAAAAATAATTATATCTCATTTAAGGAAATTAAACACGGATGTTGCCTTCCTTCAGGAAACCCATATGAAAATAGAGGAGGTAATTAAACTTAAAAAATCATGGGTACAAGAAATTTTTGCAGCTCCTGCTCTAGATAGAAAAGGGGGAGTAGCAATTTTAATTGGGAAAAAATTACAGGCTGTTTCCTCTATTCTTGAAATAGATCCAGGTGGGAGATTCTTATTGATACGTCTCAAGGTTGCTGGGAGCATATATACATTATGTAATATATACGCACCGAATAAAATTGACTATGATTTTTGGGATAAGTTGCAATCTAAAATACTTACTAAGAAAGAGGGAATGCTAATAATAGGAGGAGATTTTAACATGACTCCGCATTATGTATTGGATAGACTAAGACAAGATGCTCGAGTACAAAGAACAAAAAAAGATAATTTAGAGAAAAAAATTTTCACTAGAATATTTTACAATCTAAATGTTAAGGATATTTGGAGGGTGTACAACCCGGATTATAAAAGCTATACATGCCTTTCAAAGGCTCATAAGACCCTCTCAAGGATTGATTTATTCTTGGTGGATGAGAAATTTCTAAATCTAAACACAGAATCTAAGATTCTTCCTGTGACAGTTTCCGACCATGCCCCAATAACTTTTGAAATACGCACACATAACCCTAAAAATAAGAACCTACGATTTCACTTCCCACGATATTTGGCCACAGACCCAGAATTTAAAACAATACTAATTCTAAAATTTGAAGAATATGCTCAATTAAACAGTGAATATGCTAATCGGCCGTTGATCTTTTGGGAAGCAGCAAAAGCAGTTATGAGAGGGGAGATTTTAGCATACAACATCAATAGAACAAAAAAATATAAAATGAAGGAGGAGGATATCTCAAAAACATTATCAAATTCCTATCATAACTACATTCTTAATAAAACATCGGAAACATGGAATAAATATATACAAGTAAAAGAAGAAAGAGATACCTTCCTCCTACATAAATCCACTCAAAGAGAACTAAAATTACAAGCACACTTATTTAAATATGGTAACAAAGCGGGTAAACTTCTTGCTAATCTAGTTAAACAGGATAAAGGAAGTGCATTAATTGAATCTGTTAGGAAAGGGGATAAATTATTTACAAAAACTGAGGAAATATTAAAAATAATGACAGAATACTATAAAGACCTTTATTCATTAAAGACATCAAACAAAAAAGAATGTGATAAATTCTGGGAAAAGATCTCCTGCCCAAACATAACAGTAGAATTAAATGAAAAGATGAATTCCCCTTTCACTGAGTTAGAGGTAAGAAAGAGCATAGAGAACATGTCTATTAACAAGGCGTCAGGTCCTGACGTCCTGCCCAGTGAATTTTATAAATTACTATCACCAGTAATAGTTCCGCATTTGACAAGACTATATAATGATTTATATATTGAAGGTAATCCGCCATCCCCTGCTTTCGTGGCCTCTTATACAACATTAATACCAAAATCTGGAAAGGACTTAACACAGAAAGAGTCCTACAGACCTATAGCCTTGTTAAATGCGGACTACAAATTAATGACCTCTATTCTTGCCCAAAGAATGCAAATCCTTCTTCCCTCAATAATACACAAAGATCAAGCGGGATTTTTAACCAACAGAAACTCTTCAGCAAAGATCAGAGAGTTATTTCTTACGATGGATTATTTTAAGACAGAATCAAATACTGAGCTAGATAAAGGACAAGATAAAAGTGATAAGGCAGTAATAACCATCGACGCTGAAAAAGCGTTTGACTCAGTCCATCATGATCACCTTCTTTATACATTGACTAAATTTGGGTTTGGGGGTCAATTCTCTAAATTTATAGAAAACTTATATAGTAAAGCTTCTACAAAGATAATAGTGAATGCTAATGAATCATCAGACATAGCGTTGGCCAGAGGTACAAGGCAGGGTTGTCCCCTTTCCCCTTTGCTTTTTGATATAGCAATAGAACCCCTTGCAATATTAATCAGACAGGAGTTAGAGGGGTTAATAATAGGAAAGAGAGAATTGAAGATAGCATTATATGCTGACGATATCTTAATCTACATGAGAAAGACGCAGACAAATATTCCTAAAATGATATCAATAATAAATCAATTTGGCTCTTTCTCGGGATATAAATTAAATGCATCCAAATCTGAGTTATTCTGGTTAAAACGGAATGACCAAATTGAGAAAGACATACCCTTCAAAATTGTTAAAGATTCATTCAAATATCTAGGGGTGGTAATATCCTTAATACCAGATAAATGGTATAGCTTGAATATTCCACCAATTATAAACTTAATTATAAATTCAATGAAGAACTGGCAGAACCTCCCCATCTCGCTTTCGGGCCGAATTGCCCTGTATAAAATGATTTTACTCCCGAAAATTTTATATATTTCTCAGAATATCCCAGTCCTCTTAAAGGAAAAAGATATTAAGATTTTAAAAACGGCCCTTAGAAAATTTTTATGGCAAAGCAGAAAGCCTAGAATTGCTTTAGAAAAACTTTGTTTACCTCAAAAACTGGGAGGCTGTGCTTTGCCAGATATTCGTTTATATAACTTGGCAAGTCTGGCCCGAATAGTAGCAGATTGGATCTGCTTTAAAGATTACATAACTGATAATGATTTAGAAAAGAATATAATATTTCCTTATGCCCCAATAGCATTAATACATATGGATATCGGTAACATACCAAAAGAAATAAAAAAATTTAAATCTATCATTACTCCAATTAAGGCATGGTCAAAAATATGTAAATTATTAGAAATAGATAGAAGGGTATCTAGATATTTACCACTAAAGGGGAACCCCCAGTTCGAAGTAGGCCTACAATCAGTACCTCTACAAAGGTGGCAAGAAGTGGGTATAGAAAAGATCGATCAATTAATAGACACGTCACGAAGGCATATAAAATCATTTGCTGATCTAAGAATGGAGTTTGATCTCCCCCAAAAGGATTTTTATATTTACCTGCAGGCAAGACATTATGCTTGGAAGCTAATAAATAATTCGGGCTGGAATTGGTCACTAGGATTACTAGAGAATTGGCTGGCACAGGCCAAAAGAGGGCGGATTTCAATGACCTACTGCTATCAAATATTAAATTCAGAAAAAGGTAGAAATAATATAACGAAAATACAATCTAAATGGGCGATTAGCTTAGCACCAGAACAAGTGGAGGCAGAAGGTATTCAAACATCTATATTGGAAGTGAAGCAAACAACTCTCTCTGCCACATGGAGAGAATCCGATATAAAACTTCTTTAAGTGACATATTTCACTCCTGAAAAAGGCTATACATGGGGGAATTTGCACTTTAACAAATGCCCGAAATGTTCAATGAGGGCAGCCAATCTTAAGCACATGGTCTGGGACTGCCCAAAATTAAAGGGGACATGGAAGAAGCTGGAATATTGGTTGAATAGAAAAGTGGGAGTCTCCCACCTGGATCTTTCATACATAAATATAATATTTCTTGGATTAGATTCAAGAATTCCCTCTGACAGGAAAAAAATTGTTAATGTTGCCATTTTAGCAACTAGATATTTGATCTTCAAGAAATGGAAAGAAACATCAGTTCCATCTATGTCAGAAATTAAAAATTGTATAAAAAAACAGTGCATTTTAGAGCAATATAACACGAAACTATATGACACATCAGCTGTGCGCAGTTTTTTTCAAAAATGGTCATCTTTTATAAAAATATTTCCTAAACAAGAAATTGATCATTTAATATATCCATTTAGAAATTCAGAATTAGTTATTTTAAGGTTATGGTAAAAAGGGGAATGATGATTGTCCGGTTAACCATTGTAGGAAGAACAGAAAGGGAAAGGGACAGTTATTATTATTTATTTTTTATCTATTTTTTTTCTTTTCCCCCTCCTCTCCTAGCCCCCCTCCCTTCTCTGGAAACGGATAAATTAAATAAGTCACCATTTTAGATCATATAGGCAGACTGGCGGGTCCCTTAGTAAAGTTAAATTAAAACGACCGATTCTTGTTGAATTATGAGATGTAAGTTTAATATATTTATTGCTGTTTTGCTTTTGTTCCTTATGCTGAAGTCTCACAAAAATAGTTAAACTACGACTTGGAACGAGTTAAACAACAAGGACAAAGTTAGAACTTGTTGTCTCTTTTTCTTTGCTTTTTTTTTTCTTTTTTTTTTCTCATACAACTATAATTGGAATAGATTATCAATTTACCCTGAGGGGTATAATAAGATGCTGTGTATGCAACAGATGTAAATATTGAAATGTCTTGTGTTGTAACCAATGAAGGAGGAAAGGAGAGAAAAAGAGAGAAAGAGAGAGGAAGGGGGAAGGGAAAAGAGAGAAAACTCCAGCAGTGATTGCTCTTTATTTAGGAGGCCATCAATGGGCAAAATGATGTTTAATCTATATAATGATGTAATTTTGTCTGTTTTTTTTTTTTTGTTTGTTTTTTATGTTATGTTACGCTATATGATATTTGGCCCTGCGTGGCGCAATATTTGCAATCGGACTGTTATGCATCCACTGTTGGTTATAAATAAAAGATATAAAAAAAAAAAAAATTGTATGCTCTATGTCAAACACGAAAGAAAAACATGTGGGTTTAGTGTCCCTTTAAATGATGGTTCAAAACCCATAATATGCATTGGTAATATGTAAAACACATTAAGGGCTCTGGCCCATCATTTTCAAGACTTAGATTGTTCAGATATTTGTTGTCTGAAACATCTGGCATCCACAAACATTTTCTGTTTCTGCAGGGTTTTGACTTAAAGAGCTTTGCTTTCAGAGTGATGCAACATATCATAACAATACTTTGCATTCGATCCTGTGGCACTCAAGGGTTAATATGTATTAAAAGGTTGTTGTGGGCCATCTTAAAGGGACATGGTAAAAATTAAACTTTTGTGATTCACATAGAGATTTCAATTTAAAAAAAATATATATATTTTTTTTTATTTTTTTACTTCTATTGTCAAATTTAATATTTCTCTAGGTATCCTTTGTTGAAAACGTAGGTCCTTCCCTTGAGAGCGTACCAAGGTAGGCTGAAGACAGTGCATTTGTGTTAAGCACCATGGGCTTTATTGACAAGACACGCCACATGTTTTCAAGGCGTTTGCTTTAATCTGCATTAAAAAAAATTCTCGCTTATAAAAAATTTAGGGAAAATATGCATCCTGAAATTTGCGTGAATGGCAGCAAGTCTTTAAAGGGACAGTAAAGTCATAATTAGTTATTCATGATTTAGACAGTGCATACGCGTTTAAACAACTTTCTAATTCACTTCTATTATTTAATTTGCTTCCTTCTCTTGTTATCCTTTGCTAAAAGGTTTATCTAGGTAAACTCAGGAGCAGCAAATAAATAAAATATGTCAGGCTGGACTGCTTGAATTTGAATAGCTTAAATGTTTTAAGCAGCCTTTGCAGCGAGTTGGCAATTTCACTTTATTTTGAATAAGGGCCTATATCTATAACATTGTTACAACGATTGTTGTAATACTGCTGCGAAAAAAAGTGCTCAAGACGTGCACACTCTTGAACCTACCAAAGTAAGCTCTCACGGAGCTTAGGATCACCAAAGGATTCTAAGAGAACCCCCTGTAAATGCATTCCTACTATTACTAATAATAAAACATATTTTTATTTTATTGTGTGCTATATCTGTATCATCAAACATTTAAAATTGACTTCCATTGTCCCTTTAAAATTTTGCATACTGGGTATGTACAATGATTAGTTACTCTATTTTACTGCCACTTAGGTGTCCCGTATTTTACTGTGGAGCCGAAGGATCTGGCTGTGTCCCCAAACTCGCCCTTCAATATGTCATGTGCTGCTGTTGGACCACCAGAGCCTCTGGCTATTATATGGTGGATGGGAAATTCTCAGTTGTCCAGGAAACCAGAAAGTTCTCCTTCTGTTCTATCAGTGCCAGGTTAGTCGTCTTTTTTTTTTTTTTTTTTTTTTATGGAAACTTTGAGAAGCTTGATGTCTAAGATGGGTTCTGGTTTGCATCAACTAATGACTAAGTTTATGTATGTACCCATATTTGTACAGCATTGTCAGTCCACTCTAAGCTTTGCCGCAGTAATGTACATGTTTATAAGTGTTATAAATGATTTTTCCAGGAGAATCAGACAGGATTAATAGATCTGAAGTAGTTAATATTTAGACGAGTTGGAAAAAAAAGCATGTTAAACTCAAAACTTTTATTGACTTTGCCTGCTTTTCCTGCAATTTCTTGCTGAATAAAAGGCTGTTGAGCATTCCTTAAATGGCCATAATAATGAAAAAAATGCCATTCTCTAATTTGCTAGAGCAGGGTTATTTAAACTATCCCCCCCCCCCCCAAGACCAAGTGCCATGATACCACATACCTTTGCGACCCTATTTTTATGCTTGGTCTAAAAATTTCTAAAGTAATATACATCAAGATAGCTGCAATTTTTGCAAAGTGAGTAAAATGTGTGTGTACTTTATTCCTGATTGTGGTCAAACTTGAAAGTTTTGTAAAAGGTAATGGCACACACACCACACTTATTACACATACACACAACACCACACACACACTCATATTACACCCCCCCCCATGCACTCTCATACAACACACACCACACCACACACACTCTTTTATATTACACATGCATACAACACACACACTCTTATATTACACACGCATGCATCACACACATTCTCATACAACACACACACACACACACACACACACACACACGTATTACCTGTACACGCACCAAACTTATATTACACATACACACACACCACACACATTCTCATATAACACACTCATATTACACATACACCAAACTTATATTACACACACACACACACACCATACACACTCTCATATTACACATACACACACACACACCACACACACTCTCTCATATTACACATACAAACACACACACACACTCTCATATTACACACACACACACACACACACACACACACACACTCTCATATTACACACACACACTCTCATATTACACACACACACTCTCATATTACACACACACACACTCTCATATTACACACACACACACTCTCATATTACACACACACACCACACACACTCTCGTATTACACACACACACCACACACACTCTCGTATTACACACACACACACCACACACACTCTCGTATTACACACACACACCACACACACTCTCGTATTACACACACACCACACACTCTCATATTACACACAGACACCACATACACACACACCACACACACTCTCTCATATTACACATACATACACACACACATCACACTCTAATTTTACACACTTACACACACACACACACCACATACTCTCATGTTACACATACACACACACTTACACACACACACACTCTCATGTTACACACACACACACTCTCATGTTACACATACACACACACTCTCATGTTACACACACACACCACACACACTCTCATGTTACACACACACACACCACACACACTCTCATGTTACACATACCACACACTCTCAAATTACACACACACCACACACTCTCAAATTACACACACACCACACACTCTCATATTACACACACACCACACACTCTCATATTACACACACACCACATACACACACATACACACACACACACCACACACACTCTCTCTCATATTACACATACACACACATATCACACTCTAATTTTACACACACACACACACCACATACTCTCATGTTACACACACACACACACACACATACACACACTCTCATGTTACACATACACACACACTCTCTCATGTTACACACACACCACACACACTCTCATGTTACACATACACACACACACCACACACACTCTCATGTTACACATACACACACACCACACACACTCTCATGTTACACACATACACACACCACACACACTCTCATGTTACACATACACACACCACACACACTCTCATATTACACACACCACACACACTCTCTCATATTACACATGCACACACACACACACTCTCATATTACACACACACACACACACACCACACACACTCTCATATTACACATACACACACACCACACACACTCTCATATTACACACACACACACCACACACTCTCATATTACACATGCACACACACACACACACACACACACTCTCATATTACACATGCACACGCACACACACACACTCTCATATTACACACACACACACACACCACACACACACTCTCATATTACACATACACACACACACCACACACACTCTCATATTACACATACACACACACACCACACACACTCTCATATTACACATACACACACACACCACACACACTCTCATATTACACACACACACCACACACACTCTCATATTACACATACACACACACACACACACACACCACACACACTCTCATATTACACATACAAATCACAACCCAGTAAATATGGTATTGCGACCCAGTAATGGGTCCCGACCAGTGGTTTGAAGAACCACTAGAGCCTGTAATTTTAACACTAGCAAAGTCTTAACTGTTTGTGTTTAACCCCAACAAATTTTGTTAAATACATAGTTAAAGGACCTATTGGGAGCTGCCAAGCACTGTTGGTTCTGAGCAGGAAGCTACTGTTCACTTTAGCAGCAGTAGTCACACAGCTGGGTCATGTGACTACCTCTGCGGAATGGGATGGGCATCTCTCTTTTTGTGGTATATTCTGTAAAGGGCAATGGGCCTCTGCTACTTCTTTGTCTTTTTGGTTGAGGAGTATGATTTGCTTTGCTTAGGAGACAGCGGGACATAAGCCTCCTCAGAGGATCACGGCTCATTCAACTAGAGCTGTGGTTTCGTCTTGGGCCTTCAAGAATGAGGCCTCCATGGAGCAAATTTGTAAGGCGGCTACCTGGTCCTCCTTACACACTTTTACAAGGTTGACATATTTGCTTCTGCGGAAGCTGTTTTTGGGAGAAAGGTTTTGCAGTCTGTGGTGCCCTCTGATTAGGGTCCGCCCTTTTACCCTCCCGGTTTCATTCAGTGTTCTCTAGAGCTTGGGTATATATTCCCAACAGTAATAAATGAAGCCATGGACTCTCGTCCCCTTTAGATGGAAAACATAAATTATGCTTACTTGATCATTTCATTTCGATTGAGTAGAGGAGAGTCCACGACTCCCGCACGTATCTCCGATGGGCGGACCGAAATTTAATACTCTTCTGGCACCATTTATACCCTGATATTTCTCCTACTGTTCCTGGTTCCCTCGGCAGAATGACTGGGGGAATGAGGGAAGTGGGGGAGGTATTTAAGCCTTTGGTTGGGGAGTCTTTGCCTCCTCCTGGTGGCCAGATTCTTAATTCCCAACAGTAATGAATGAAGCCGTGGACTCTCCTCCCCTCGATGGAAATTAAATTATCAGGTAAGCATAATTTATGGTTTTATTTTTTTCCATTTAAATGTTTTTTTATTGAATTTTAACAATAAGTGCACAAAAAAAATTGAAGTATTGCAGTTGAATATGATACATAAATAAAATGAATAAGAAACAAGTGAGGAATCACCTATCAGTTTCACAAGTTGCCCCTATAACAATTTGTGTCCATAGTTACACACACATTATTTATACTGTATACATGTCTCAAGCAAAGTGTACATTAGGAAAAAGAAATAATTGGTCGTCCAAAAGATCATTTATTTACCTGTGTTAACTATACATTCTTGAGAAAAGGAAATACATATAACACAATTCAAGTTGTCTTTGTAAGATTACAGAAATTGAACATAACATCCATAATATCCAGTTATAATAGTGTTTGAAGGCTTTCTTTGTTCCCATATGTATAGAATGTCTAATATAAAATCTTGCTTACCAATAAATGTGTAATGTATTTTTTCTAAAGGTAAGACATGGTCAACTTCATTTAGCCACATAGCATAGGTGGGGATCTGGGGTTTCTTCAAGAGTCTGGGTATAAGCCGTTTAGCACAATTAATGGGACACTGAACCCAAATTTTTTCATTTGTTATTCAGATAGAGCATGAAATTTTAAGCAACTATCTAATTTACTCCTATTATCAAATTTTCTTCATTCTCTTGGTATCTTTATTTGAAATGCAAGAATGTAAGTTTAAATGCCGCCCATTTTTGGTGAACAACCTGGGTTGTCCTTGCTGAATGGTGGATACATTCATCCACCAATAAAGTGCTGTCCAGAGTCCTGAATCCAAAAAAAGCTTAGATGCCTTTTTCAAATAAAGATAGCAAGAGAACGAAGAAAATTTGATTATAGGAGTAGATTAGAAAGTTGCTTAAAATTGCATGCTCTATCTGAATCACGAAAGTAAAAAATTGTGTTCAGTGTCCCTTTAAGCATACACTAAAACAGTTTTTTACGGTATAAACAAGAATTGGGGGCACATCATTCACGAGGACAATGGTGGGTGTGAGTGCTATAGAAGAGCCCAAGGTTCTATTAATACATATAGCAATGTTGTCCCAGTAATTTTTAAGTAAGGGGCAAGACCATCAAATATGGGATAGGAAACCTGTTTCCCCACAATGTCTCCAGCATTGCGAGGAGGTATTTGGAAAAATGTTATGAAGACGAATTGTAGTCGGGTACCATCTGGAGATCAGTTTATAATTAATTTCTGTTATGACCAGTGAAATAGACGATTTTTTTAGTCTCAGTAAATATATGGCTCCATTGAGTGTCAGTTAAGATACTATTTAATTCTTTCATCCATTTTATGATGTAAGCTGTTTTTTAGAAGGAAAGGAGCCTCTGAGTAATTTATATATTAAGGAAACATGAGATTTAGTTATGTTAGGGGTAGTACATATGACTTCATAAGGGGTTAGGGGTCTGAGGAGAGGGAGGTCCCAATATTTGGGATACTTCTATTTAAGAGCGAGGTTGCCCTTTCTCTAACATCAAATGCACTGGAACATTAGAGGGCCTCCCTGCTATGCTGGGCTTTTGTAAAGTGTCTTGTATAAGGAAAGGGTTATTTAATAGAGGGGTGAGGGGAGAGGGCTGGCTCAATATTGTGTTGGGAGAGGACAACAACCTGTCCCAAACTTGTAATGTAGTTGCTATATAATAATTTGAGCTGTGGGTCTGAATTTGGCTGGTATACAGCTTATTTCTTTCTAATGACACGGAACAGTGATTATGCGGATCTGTCTCCGCGATTAAATCTGGATCAGGCGACAATAGACTCTCTCCCATGGTGGTTGTCTCAGGAACACCTCTCCTAGGAAACCTGCTTCCGCAGACCCTCTTGGGTGATTGTGACCACTGATGCCAGCCTGTTGGGTTGGGGAGCAGTCTGGGGCTCATTGTAGGCTCGGGGTATATGGACTCGGGAGGAATCGGATCTTCCCATAAACATCCTAGAGCTGAGAGCGATCTACTATGCTCTGCTGGCCTAGCCTCAGTTAGCTTTAGCCCGGTTTATCAGATTCCAGTCAGACAACATAACATCAGTGGCATACATCAACTACCAGCGGGGAACTTGGAGTACCTTGGCCATGTCGGAGGTGGATCAAATTATTCAGTGGGCGGAGACCCACAATTGTTAATCTGTGATCAACATTCCAGGAGTGGACAATTGGGAAGCGGATTTTCTGAGCAGACAGACTTTTCATCCCGGTTTGTGGGAGCTCCATCTGGAAGTATTTTCCACTTTGACTCTCAAATGGGGGCAGCCAGAACTGGATCTCATGGCTTCTCGGCAGAATGCCAAGCTGGTAAGGTTTGAAGTCAAGGGATCCACAGGCTGTCCTGATAGATTCTCTGGCGGTCCCTTGGAATTTCAGTCTAGCATACCTGTTTCCTTAGTTTGCTCTTCTTTCAAGAGTCATTGCTCGGATCAAGCAGGAGAGGGCGTAGGTGATTCTTATTGCACCGGCGTGGCCTCGCAGGATCTGGTATGCAGACCTAGTGGAGATGTCATCTCTTCCTCCTTGGAGACTACCTCTGAGGAAGGACCTTCTTCTTCATGGGCCGTTCCTTCATCCAAATCTCTCTTCTCTGCAGCTGACTGCTTGGAGATTGAACGTTTAGTTCTATCTAAGCGTGGTTTTTCTGAGTCGGTCATTGAGACCATGATTCAGGCTCGTAAGCCTGTGATTAGAAAGATTTACCACAAGGTGTGGCGTAAGTATTTGTTTTGGTGCAAATCCAAGAACTACTCTTGGAGTAGAGTTAGGATTCCTAGACTTTTGTCTCTTCTCCAGGAGGGTCTGGAGAAAGATTTGTCAGCGAGTACTCTGAAGGATCAGATCTCTGCCTGGTCTATTTTGCTGCATAAGCGTTTGGCGGAATCAGGCCTGTGTTTAAACCTGTTACTCCTCCCTGGAGTCTTAACCTTGTTCTTAGAGTTTTACAGCAGGCTCCGTTTGAGCCTATGCATTCCTTAGATATTAAGATGTTAGCTTGGAAGGTTTTATTTCTTGTTGCCATTTCTTCTGCTCGGAGAGTCTCTGAACTCTCGGCATTGCAGTATGACTCTCCTTACCTTATCTTTCATTCAGATAAGGTGGTTTTGCATACTAAGTTAGGTTTCCTTCCTAAGGTGGTTTCGGATATGAATATCAGGAGGTTGTTGTTCCTTCTTTGTGTCCTAATCCTCCTCCTCATAAGGAGAGTTTGCTGCACAACCTAGATGTAGTGCATGCGCTAAAATCTATTTGCAGGCGACTAAGGATTTTCATCAGTCTTCTGCTTTGTTTGTCTGTTTCTCTGGGAAACGCAAGGGCCAGAAAGCTATGGTCCTTCTCCTTCGCTATGGCTGAAGAGTATAATTTGTTTGGCCTATGAGACTGCTGGACAGCAGCCTCCTGAGAGAATCACGGCTCACTCTACGAGGGCTGTTTCTTCTTCTCTTCTTACTGGGCTTTCAAAAATTAAGCTTCTGTGGAACAGATTTGAAAGGCTGCAACTTTGTCCTCTCTGCATACTTTTTCCAAATTTTATAAATTTGATACTTTTGCCTCGGCTGAGGCTTCTTTTGGGAGAAAGGTTCTTCGAGCAGTGGTGCCTTCTGTTTAGGTGACCTGTCTTGTCCCTCCCTTATCTGTGTCCTCTAGCTTGGGTATTGATTCCCAACAGTAATTAATGATGATCCGTGGACTCACTGTGTCATTAGAAAGAAAACAAAATTTATGCATGCCTGATAAATTTCTTTCTTTCTTTAAACTGTGAGTCCACTGCCCGCCCTGTTTTTTCAGACAGTTTTTTGTATATAAACCCCAAGGACCTCTGCACCTTGTGTTATTTCCTTTCTCTCCTTTCCTTTGGTCGAATTACTGGGGATTGTGGGTAGGGATGTGATACTTAACAGCCTTGCTGTGGTGCTCTTTGTCTCAATGTCCCAATAGTAATTAATGATGATCCATGGACTCACCGTGTCCAATAGTACCCAAGGTTTATTAGTTTGGGAATGTTTCCATGCAATTATCCATGCTAAATGGGCTGCTTTAGAATAGTCCAGAAGGTTTGGGGCTCCTAGGCCACCATGATCTCTACTTAAATATAAAGTGTGCTTAGCCACTCTAGAACGCTTTTGGGACCAGAAAAACAATTCAAATGCTTTTTGTTGTTTCTGTAAATAATGGAGGGGTAAGTCTATGGGCAGGACCTGAAAGAGATAAAGGTATTTAGGCAGAAGGGTCATTTTTACTGCATTTATATGACCCATCCAAAAGAGATGACCTTGTTTATGCCATGTCTCTAATGATTTTTGAGTTTCTTTCTGGAGGGGGACGTAAAACTGGAAGAGTTAGTTACCGCATTTGGCCAAATGGGACAAGCTCAGGCACCACGTCAAGGTCTCTTCCTAGTGCCTGAGTCCCTAATACAGCCACACAACAGCAGCCACACACACAAATGCAGGCTAATAAACAAGCTGGGAACAAGTCAGGGTTCACAGACTTATGTAATCACTCCGGGCGCAAGCAAAGTTAAGAAATGGACGGCACATCCAGACCGGACCTGGTACACATCCCATGACCCACAACCAGGCTCAGCTTTGGTTGCTATCGCACTCACATAAAGCTACATCCACTTGCAGGGTCACAGGCAGTTAACCCCGTGCCTGCCTAGGTGCAGGTCCAAGGGTGACCCTGCAATGGGATGTGTACCCGGTCCGGTCTGGATGTGCTGTCCATTTCTTAACTTTGCTTGCGCCCGGAGTGATTACATAAGTCTGTGAACCCTGACTTGTTCCCAGCTTGTTTATTAGCCTGCTTTTGTGTGTGTGGCTGCTGTTGTGTGGCTGTATTAGGGACTCAGGCACTCGGAAGAGACCTTGACGTGGTGCCTGAGCTTGTCCCATTTGGCCAAATGCGAGTGCTGGACTTTTTTTATGTGTGTGTGTGTGTAACTGTATGTATGTATGTGTGTGTGCATACCCGGTATATTCAGGTGTAATAATATCCCAATGTTTCGGTCTTTACATTAGACCTTTGTCAAGGGCATAATCTGTAAATAATATAAACAAAAACAGAGAAAATAAGCTACTTACACATCCCACAAACGAAACACAGCATGAATACAGAACATTGTGTCACCGGAAGTGATGTCATATCTGATCCGGGTCCGACTGTGCACATACTTCCTAATCACACTAGCCGTAGTTTTATGTTCCACAGAAGAAAGGGAACCAATACACAGGCATATAGTTGCTATAGCAACCGGTAAACGTGCCTGCAACAGATTTAAAGAAACAAAGCAAAAACTTAAAGGGACATTCCAATCCACATGGATTTGTTTAAATTTTGAATAGAATCATTTTTGTAATATACAAGCTTTAGCAAAAATGTTTCTAATAAAAGCTACAGCTGTTTCAAAAGTGTAATTAAGTATGCACCGTGCACCAGCATTTTAATCACAGCACTTGCTCAGAGAGCGTAGGGTGCTTGTACCATCTGGTAATAACTCAATTTGTTAATTGCTGACATGATACATGCCCCACTGGCACTCTGAGCAGGTACAGTATTTAAAATGCTGGTGAACTGAGAATCTCTAGCTATGCTTCACATGCATGTGCAGAGAAAAATGCTAACACTAAAACAGTAATGACCTTTACTAGAAGCATTTTTGCTAATACATTTATATTGCAGATATGTTTCTATTCAAAGATTTAAGAAATCTATATGTACATTTTAAATTTTGACCGGAATGTCCTTTTAACAGCCATCTCAAGCAAATAGATATAAAATATACATACCAATTCACCAACTCTTAACACGTGCACTAAACACTTAGTTATGGCATTACCACATATCTACTCCTAACCATCACTTTAAGAGTTTAGTGCACGTGTTAAGAGTTGGTGAATTGGTAACATCGCCAGTGACTGTTAGTTTTTTTTTATCCAGCTCACAAAGTCTTTAATTGAATATTTTTTTGAATTTTTCAGTTATTTATATTATATCTATTTGCTTGAGATGGCTGCTAAGTTTTTGTTTGTTTAAATCTGTTGCAGGCATGTTTACCGGTTGCTATAGCATCTATATATGCCTGTGTATTGGTTCCCTTTCTTCTACAGCTAGTGTGATTAGGGAGAGAGAGAGATCCTGCACTGATCCTGATCCTGCACTGATCCTGATCCTGACAATCTGTGTGTAAAATATGTGTTACTTAATTAAAACAAAAATCAAAATGCTGCAGTGTCAGTCGTCTCATTTAGAGGGAAACAAGGTTTTCAAACAATATTAAATGTTTACCTCTGTGTCAATTTAAACTACCTATTAGATCGGTGAAAGTCCAACCAAGTCTCTATCTGTGCGATAGTGAAGCTAGGATGGGAGTAAGCACAATATATTACTCAGTGTCTTGAGTTTTAAAGATCTCCTCTTTATATTTCTCCAATGTTCACTTAACCCATGCCTGAGGTCAACTTGTGCAACCCACGTGTTGTTTTCCACACCTGTAGCTCAATAAAGAAATAACGTATGATGAGCTGCAGTATAAATGTTGTTGGATTATAAACAATTTATTCTTGACTTGGGAACAAAAGGAGGTCGCACCCTGATTGATATAATGGCACATACTACTATGGCCACATTTTGTAAACTTGAAAAGAGAAAGTGGAGGCTGTTTCCTTAAAATTAATTCCTTTATTTATTCAGTTTAAAACCGGCAAACACAGCAAGGATAGGGTATGGTGTAGAAGGCACAGCACAGTAGGCTATGACTACGGATTTCATCCGAAACGCGTAAGCCAGACTGTGCTGCGCCTTCTACACCATACCCTATCCTTGCTGTGTTTGCCGGTTTTAAACTGAATAAATAAAGGAATTAATTTTAAGGAAACAGCCTCCACTTTCTCTTTTCAAGCTATTATTGTCCGGAGTTTGGCTGTTTCCTGCTGTGCATTACGAGCTTATACTCTTCAAAGAGGATTGCATTGTGTGCTTTTCTACATTTGGCAGTTCCCTATTGCAAGCAGGAACTGTTTTTCACTACGTCACTGGCGGAGGGATACTGTATTCTATCGGAGGAACAAGTGTCTGGAATAAGTTGAGGCGGAGCAAGGGATCTCTGCCTCGTTCCAGAGTGTGTTCCATTGGCCGGAATTGGGCCGAGCCCCCTTAGAGGTGTCCGGATTGAATCTACAGCCGCGAATGGCGATACCCGCCTTCTCCATTGGATTGGGTGAGTGAGATCTCCATTGTCCACGCTGGAGCGAGTGAATGAGTGATATACCAAGGAACTTGAGAGTTTCTTTTTAGCACCTTGCACTTTATTTGATACCTTTTTGTTGTTAATACAATACAGACTGCCTATCATATTCTGGGTTTCCTTTCCTTACATTTATCACATTTTGTAAACCCCTGATTTTTTAGGCCCTTTGACTTAATTTGTTATTTTTATTTTTAAATGTCTTAGATATCACCACTTTACTCAGGTCCAATTTTATTTTTAAGGGTTTGCGCTCTGCTAAATACGCATTTAGGTCTAAGATTTAAAACTCCTTTTAAAACTGGGTCCTTTAGTAGTAATGGACAATTTTTCCACAGTACTCAACTGTTTTTCTTATGATTTGAAGTGAACCTAGTGATGAAGATTGTACATTTTTAAATGTTTTTGTATTCTTACCATATAATATATCTGTTCTATTTATTTCCCTAGCTCTTATATAACCTTTCTTTACAAACCTAAATGTTATAATATCGAACCTGTTTAGGGTTGTTCTGTTGAGAATTAAATTTACAGTTTAGACTAAGGGGTAGATTTATGATATGTCAGACGGACATGATCTGCTGTAGCGGATCAAGTGCGCTCCGACATTGCTAAATGCCGACAGCATACGCTGTCGGCATTTAACATTGCACAAGCATTTCTGGTGAAATTCTTGTGCAATACCGCCCCCTGCACATTCACCGGTAATGGGCCGCTAGCAAGCTGTGTCAATCATCCTGATCGTATCCGATTGGGATGATTGCTGTCCGCCACCTCAGAGGTGGCATATGAGTTAAGGAGTAGTGGTCAATATACCCCTAAGTGCTAGTACTTTGTATAATCAACAAGTGCAAAATAAAAATACAAAGGACCACTGAATACAGTAGAATTGCATAATTAACAAGTGCATAGTAAGACGATGATTTAACATCTACTCTGAATCTCAAAAAAGCAGTAGATTTTTTTTCTCTGGCAATCATATTTTTTTTCTCCCATTTTGCGGCGCCCTGTATCATGTGACGGACATTAGCCAATCACAGACTAGGATACGTATACCCTGTGAGCTTGAGCACATGCTCAGTAGGAGCTGCTGCTGTAGGAAGTGTGAATATAAAAAGACTGTGCAAAATTTGATCATGCAAATAAATTGGAAAGTGTCTTAAAACTGCTGCTCTGTCTGACCTATGGAAGTAAATTTTGAGTGTCCCTTTAATTATCCTTGTATCTAAAAATAGGGTATTTTAAAATGTATTTCTACAGGGATTATCTTTTTAAACAATAAAAAAAATCTGGTAGACTGTCCCTTTAAATCAAACATTTTGTTTGCAAAAAGTAAAACTGCACTCTTCTTTCCCCCCCCCCCCCCATTAATTTAGTCCATTGAATTTATGCCATGAACAGAGGTTTTCTGGGGTTTTCACACTCATTCAACATATAGCTTGACTGTCATGTTAATAAAAGTCAAAAATTCACCTAAAACTAAACTCTTCCTATATACTTATGTGTTAGCTGAATAATATTAGGCACCTGCTTGTGTATAATAAGGCTTGCAATTGAGTTCATTTACTGATTTTTTTTTTTTTGTATTAGGGATTCGTCAAAGCACAGTTTTCTATTGTGAAGCACAAAACATAAAGGGGGTGTCTTCATCTCGGATGGCCATCGTTCGAATAAAAGGTGAGAGATTTCTATTACTTGTTTGGAGACTGAGAATATATTATCATTTTATATGTATCAGTGTTCTTAGAGCAATACTCTTGCAGTTCCTCCCTTGTTTTCTGCTTAAACAGAGAATTATTCCTGCATCTTGTTAACAGAACTTGTAGCATTTTTCCAAAGCCCAGTCTGCCCATCTAACCGCCAAACTAGTGTCAAAAGGGCATTTGTACAAGATAATTTATAAAAAGAAAAAAAACCCCAATGGTTTATCCTTTGAAATCACACTGCTACTTAACTTAATTTATCAGTTACATCCATTAATTTCTGTTCTTAGGAAGAGGTGATGATAGTTTCCATCTTAATGCAGGGAGAGTCCACAGCTGCATTCATTACTTGTGGAAATACTGAACCTGGCCACCAGGAGTAGGCAAAGACACACCAGCAAAAGGCTTAAATACCTCCCCCACTTCCCTCATCCCCCAGTCATTATTTGCCTTTCGTCACAGGAAGTTGGCAGAGAAGTGTCAGAAGATTTCAGAGTAGTTCCTTAGGAAGGGTTTCTACCCTTTGAGGTGGGACTGGAGTTTTAAGTAGTCTTGTCAGCCTCCCAGTGAAAGCATATTAACAGCTCCTAAGCAATCAGCGTTGACGAGTTTCACTGCCTGCTTTTCTTCACTCAAGTCCATGTCATAAGCTACGCTACAGTCTGTCAAACTTGAAGTGCCGTGTTTTCTGTTCCACGGCATAGATTCTGGTAAGATAGTCTCATTTTTATACATATGTTAACGATAGAAGACAGGGTCACAGTGGGACTCCTTTTATCTTTATGGAATCAAGGGTTAATATCCCCTGAGGGGGGATTATTGAACAGTGGGGTTTTTAATCCTGTTTGTTATGTGATTTCGGCTACTTTATGTATTTATTAAACTGGAATGCTTTTCCTTAGCAGGGGCGGCCCTGCATAATGCACCGTGTGACCGGGAGTGGTCACGTTTTTCCATTTCCTATTCCTGACCGAGTGTCTGTGGAAAAGAGAGTTTCTCTATCTGTCTGGGTCATAGGAGGTGGTGAGTGCCCCAGCCATTGGGGGTATAAGGTGCCAGTTGTTTTTTTCTATAATTTAAATTAGACGAGTTAGGGAGGATTCTGATAAATTAGAGGGGGATCCCTCTAATACAGAATTTGATACCTGTGTATATTATGAGGAGGCCCGGGTAGCCCAGCCCTTTCAATTATGTTCTGTATGCTGCAACAGTGTGTTCTCATCAACCAATGTTGAGATGTTAGAGACCAATGAGCTGTCCGCCTCGGAGGATTCCTCGTCTCGTGAGGTGTGTTCCCTAGAATCTTCTGTTCCTACACATGCAGTTTCCCCAGGTACCGCTGCTCCTTCGGCTGAAGGGGGATTTGTTTCCACCAGATGTTACTGCGCAGTTCCGCATGGCCATCTCTACGGCCTTAGCGATTTTTTTTCTCTTCCTGCTACTTGCAAGCGAAGGGTTAATCCATGCACTCCTGCCCAGGGACCGTCGTGTAAATTGACGATTGTATCCGATCAGTCATCTGGGGATGCGGTTTCCTCTGAGGCTTCAGAGGTAGGACCTCTAGGGTCGGAGTCTGCTGATTTGATTCCTCTGACTGGAGAGGATTTAGCATTTAGAATGGCACGCCTGCGCTTGCTTATGAGAGGAGTTTTGGCGATGTTAGAGATCCCTAGTTCTGATCAGTCAGTCTAATCTCAGTCCTCTAAATCAGATAGCGATCTTGAGTAGACGAGTGGAGAAGGATGGAGATCCTATTCCATATATATATATATATATATATATATATTTCTTTCATGTAATTAGCAAGAGTCCATGAGCTAGTGACGTATGGGATATACATTCCTACCAGGAGGGGCAAAGTTTCCCAAACCTCAAAATGCCTACAAATACACCCCTCACCACACCCACAATTCAGTTTTACAAACTTTGCCTCCCATGGAGGTGGTGAAGTAAGTTTGTGCTAGATTCTACTTTGATATGCGCTTCGCAGCAGGCTGAAGCCCGGTTTTCCTCTCAGAGTGCAGTGAATGTCCGAGGGATGTGAAGAGAGTATTGCCTATTTGAATACAATGGTCTTCATCTAGGGGATCTATTTCATAGGTTCTCTGTTATCGGTCGTAGAGATTTCTTCTCCTACCTCCCTTTTCAGATCGACGATATACTCTTATATACCATTACCTCTACTGATTCTCGTTTCAGTACTGGTTTGGCTATCTACTATATGTAGATGAGTGTCTTAGGGTAAGTAATTCTTATTTCTTTCATGTAATTAGCAAGAGTCCATGAGCTAGTGACGTATGGGATATACATTCCTACCAGGAGGGGCAAAGTTTCCCAAACCTTAAAATGCCTATAAATACACCCCTCACCACACCCACAAATCAGTTTTACAAACTTTGCCTCCAAGGGAGGTGGTGAAGTAAGTTTGTGCTAGATTCTACGTTGATATGCGCTCCGCAGCAAGTTGGAGCCCGGTTTTCCTCTCAGCGTGCAGTGAATGTCAGAGGGATGTGAGGAGAGTATTGCCTATTGAATGCAGTGATCTCCTTCTACGGGGTCTATTTCATAAGGTTCTCTGTTATCGGTCGTAGAGATTCATCTCTTACCTCCCTTTTCAGATCGACGATATACTCTTATATTTACCATTTCCTCTACTGATTCTCGTTTCAGTACTGGTTTGGCTTTCTACAAACATGTAGATGAGTGTCCTGGGGTAAGTAAGTCTTATTTTCTGTGACACTCTAAGCTATGGTTGGGCACTTTATTTATAAAGTTCTAAATATATGTATTCAAACATTTATTTGCCTTGACTCAGAATGTTCAACTTTCCTTATTTCCAGACAGTCAGTTTCATATTTGGGATTATGCTTTAAATTATCATATTTTGTCTTACCTCAAAAATTTGACTTTTTTCCCTGTGGGCTGTTAGGCTCGCGGGGGCTGAAAATGCTTCATTTTATTGCGTCATTTTTGGCGCGGACTTTTTTGGCGCAAAAATTCTTTTCCGTTTCCGGCGTCATACGTGTCGCCGGAAGTTGCGTCATTTTTTTGACGTTATTTTGCGCCAAAAATGTCGGCGTTCCGGATGTGGCGTCATTTTTGGCGCCAAAAGCATTTAGGCGCCAAATAATGTGGGCGTCTTATTTGGCGCCAAAAAAAAAAATATGGGCGTCGCTTTTGTCTCCACATTATTTCAGTCTCATTTTTCATTTGCTTCTGGTTGCTAGAAGCTTGATGTTTGGCATTTTTTTCCCATTCCTGAAACTGTCTTATAAGGAATTTGATCTATTTTGCTTTATATGTTGTTTTTTCTCTTACATATTGCAAGATGTCTCACGTTGCATCTGAGCCAGAAGATACTACAGGAAAACCACTGCCTGCTGGATCTACCAAAGCTAAGTGTATCTGCTGTAAACTTTTGGTAGCTATTCCTCCAGCTGTTGTTTGTAATAATTGTCATGACAAACTTGTTAAAGCAGATAATATTTCCTTTAGTGATGTACCATTGCCTGTTGCAGTTCCCTCAACATCTAAGGTGCAGAATGTTCCTGATAACATAAGAGATTTTGTTTCTGAATCCATAAAGAAGGCTTTGTCTGTTATTTCTCCTTCTAGTAAACGTAAAAAGTCTTTTAAATCTTCTCTCTCTACAGATGAATTTTTAAATGAACACCATCATTCTGATTCTTTGGACTCTTCTGGTTCAGAGGATTCTGTCTCAGAGATTGATGCTGATAAATCTTCATATTTATTTAAGATGGAATTTATTCGCTCTTTACTTAAAGAAGTACTAATTGCTTTAGAAATAGAGGATTCTAGTCCTCTTGATACTAATTCTATACGTTTGGATAAGGTTTTTAAAGCTCCTGCGGTTATTCCAGAAGTCTTTCCTGTTCCTAATGCTATTTCTGCAGTAATTGCTAAGGAATGGGATAAATTGGGTAATTCATTTACTCCTTCTAAACGTTTTAAGCAATTATATCCTGTTCCGCCTGACAGGTTAGAATTTTGGGACAAAATCCCTAAAGTTGATGGGGCTATTTCTACCCTTGCTAAACGTACTACCATTCCTACGTCAGATGGTACCTCGTTTAAGGATCCTTTAGATAGAAAAATTGAATCTTTTCTAAGAAAAGCTTATCTATGTTCAGGTAATCTTCTTAGACCTGCTATATCATTGGCTGATGTTGCTGCAGCTTCAACTTTTTGGTTGGAAACTCTAGCGCAACAAGTAACAAATCGTGATTCTCATGATATTATTATTCTTCTCCAGCATGCTAATAATTTCATCTGTGATGCCATTTTTGATATTATTAGAGTTGATGTTAGATTTATGTCTCTGGCTATCTTAGCCAGAAGAGCTTTATGGCTTAAGACTTGGAATGCTGATATGGCTTCTAAATCAACTCTACTTTCCATTTCTTTCCAGGGAAACAAATTATTTGGTTCTCAGTTGGATTCTATTATTTCAACTGTTACTGGTGGGAAAGGAACTTTTTTACCACAGGATAAAAAGTCTAAAGGTAAAAACAGGGCTAACAATCGTTTTCGTTCCTTTCGTTTCAACAAAGAACAAAAGCCTGATCCTTCGTCCTCAGGAGCAGTTTCAGTTTGGAAACCATCTCCAGTCTGGAATAAATCCAAGCCTGCTAGAAAGGCAAAGCCTGCTTCTAAGTTCACATGAAGGTATGGCCCTCATTCCAGTTCAGCTGGTAGGGGGCAGGTTACGTTTTTTCAAAGAAATTTGGATCAAATCTGTTCACAATCTTTGGATTCAGAACATTGTTTCAGAAGGGTACAGAATTGGTTTCAAGATGAGACCTCCTGCAAAGAGATTTTTTCTTTCCCATGTCCCAGTAAATCCAGTGAAAGCTCAAGCATTTCTGAATTGTGTTTCAGATCTAGAGTTGGCTGGAGTAATTATGTCAGTTCCAGTTCCGGAACAGGGGATGGGGTTTTATTCAAATCTCTTCATTGTACCAAAGAAGGAGAATTCCTTCAGACCAGTTCTGGATCTAAAATTATTGAATCGTTATGTAAGGATACCAACGTTCAAGATGGTAACTGTAAGGACTATATTGCCTTTTGTTCAGCAAGGGAATTATATGTCCACAATAGATTTACAGGATGCATATCTGCATATTCCGATTCATCCAGATCATTATCAGTTCCTGAGATTCTCTTTTCTAGACAAGCATTACCAATTTGTGGCTCTACCGTTTGGCCTTGCTACAGCTCCAAGAATTTTCACAAAGATTCTCGGTGCCCTTCTGTCTGTAATCAGAGAACAGGGTATTGTGGTATTTCCTTATTTGGACGATATCTTGGTACTTGCTCCGTCTTTACATTTAGCAGAGTCTCATACGAATCGACTTGTGTTGTTTCTTCAAGATCATGGTTGGAGGATCAATTTACCAAAAAGTTCTTTGATTCCTCAAACAAGGGTAACCTTTCTGGGTTTCCAGATAGATTCAGTGTCCATGACTCTGTCTTTAACAGACAAGAGACGTCTAAAATTGATTTCAGCTTGTCGAAACCTTCAGTCACAATCATTCCCTTCGGTAGCCTTATGCATGGAAATTCTAGGTCTTATGACTGCTGCATCGGACGCGATCCCCTTTGCTCGTTTTCACATGCGACCTCTTCAGCTCTGTATGCTGAACCAATGGTGCAGGGATTACACGAAGATATCTCAATTAATATCTTTAAAAACGATTGTTCGACACTCTCTAACGTGGTGGACAGATCACCATCGTTTAATTCAGGGGGCTTCTTTTGTTCTTCCGACCTGGACTGTAATTTCAACAGATGCAAGTCTCACAGGTTGGGGAGCTGTGTGGGGATCTCTGACGGCACAAGGAGTTTGGGAATCTCAGGAGGTGAGATTACCGATCAATATTTTGGAACTCCGTGCAATTTTCAGAGCTCTTCAGTTTTGGCCTCTTCTGAAGAGAGAATCGTTCATTTGTTTTCAGACAGACAATGTCACAACTGTGGCATACATCAATCATCAAGGAGGGACTCACAGTCCTCTGGCTATGAAAGAAGTATCTCGAATTTTGGTTTGGGCGGAATCCAGCTCCTGTCTAATCTCTGCGGTTCATATCCCAGGTGTAGACAATTGGGAAGCGGATTATCTCAGTCGCCAAACGTTGCATCCGGGCGAATGGTCTCTTCGCCCAGAGGTATTTCTTCAGATTGTTCAATTGTGGGGGCTCCCAGAGATAGATCTGATGGCCTCTCATCTAAACAAGAAACTTCCCAGGTATCTGTCCAGATCCCGGGATCCTCAGGCGGAGGCAGTGGATGCATTATCACTTCCTTGGAAGTATCATCCTGCCTATATCTTTCCGCCTCTAGTTCTTCTTCCAAGAGTAATCTCCAAGATTCTGAGGGAATGCTCGTTTGTTCTGCTAATAGCTCCGGCATGGCCTCACAGGTTTTGGTATGCGGATCTTGTCCGGATGGCATCTTGCCAGCCATGGACTCTTCCGTTAAGACCAGACCTTCTGTCACAAGGTCCATTTTTCCATCCGGATCTGAAATCCTTAAATTTAAAGGTATGGAGATTGAACGCTTGATTCTTGGTCATAGAGGTTTCTCTGACTCCGTGATTAATACTATGTTACAGGCTCGTAAATCTGTATCTCGAGAGATATATTATAGAGTCTGGAAGACTTATATTTCTTGGTGTCTTTCTCATCATTTTTCTTGGCATTCTTTTAGAATACCGAGAATTTTACAATTTCTTCAGGATGGTTTGGATAAGGGTTTGTCCGCAAGTTCTTTGAAAGGACAAATCTCTGCTCTTTCTGTTCTTTTTCACAGAAAGATTGCTATTCTTCCTGATATTCATTGTTTTGTACAAGCTTTGGTTCGTATAAAACCTGTCATTAAGTCAATTTCTCCTCCTTGGAGTTTGAATTTGGTTCTGGGAGCTCTTCAAGCTCCTCCGTTTGAACCTATGCATTCATTGGACATTAAATTACTTTCTTGGAAAGTTTTGTTCCTTTTGGCCATCTCTTCTGCTAGAAGAGTTTCTGAATTATCTGCTCTTTCGTGTGAGTCTCCTTTTCTGATTTTTCATCAGGATAAGGCGGTGTTGCGAACTTCTTTTGAATTTTTACCTAAAGTTGTGAATTCCAACAACATTAGTAGAGAAATTGTGGTTCCTTCATTATGTCCTAATCCTAAGAATTCTAAGGAGAAATCATTGCATTCTTTGGATGTTGTTAGAGCTTTGAAATATTATGTTGAAGCTACGAAATCTTTCCGTAAGACTTCTAGTCTATTTGTTATCTTTTCCGGTTCTAGGAAAGGCCAGAAAGCTTCTGCCATTTCTTTGGCATCTTGGTTGAAATCTTTAATTCATCTTGCCTATGTTGAGTCGGGTAAAACTCCGCCTCAAAGAATTACAGCTCATTCTACTAGGTCAGTATCTACTTCCTGGGCGTTTACGAATGAAGCTTCGGTTGACCAGATCTGCAAAGCAGCAACTTGGTCTTCTTTGCATACTTTTACTAAATTCTACCATTTTGATGTATTTTCTTCTTCTGAAGCAGTTTTTGGTAGAAAAGTTCTTCAGGCAGCGGTTTCAGTTTGAATCTTCTGCTTATGTTTTTTGTTAAACTTTATTTTGGGTGTGGATTATTTTCAGCAGGAATTGGCTGTCTTTATTTTATCCCTCCCTCTCTAGTGACTCTTGTGTGGAAAGATCCACATCTTGGGTAGTCATTATCCCATACGTCACTAGCTCATGGACTCTTGTTAATTACATGAAAGAAAACATAATTTATGTAAGAACTTACCTGATAAATTCATTTCTTTCATATTAACAAGAGTCCATGAGGCCCACCCTTTTTTGTGGTGGTTATGATTTTTTTGTATAAAGCACAATTATTCCAATTCCTTATTTTATATGCTTCGCACTTTTTCTTATCACCCCACTTCTTGGCTATTCGTTAAACTGATTTGTGGGTGTGGTGAGGGGTGTATTTATAGGCATTTTAAGGTTTGGGAAACTTTGCCCCTCCTGGTAGGAATGTATATCCCATACGTCACTAGCTCATGGACTCTTGTTAATATGAAAGAAATGAATTTATCAGGTAAGTTCTTTCATAAATTATGTTTTTATTATGACACTCTAAGCTATGGTTGGGCACTTTATATGTAAAGTTCTAAATATATGTGCTTAAACTTATATTTGCCATGATTCAGGATAATCAGTATTCCTTCTTTCAGACAGTCAGTTTCATTATTTGGGATAATGCATATGAATAAATATTTTTTTTCTTACCTTAAAATTTTTTTCAATTGACTTTTTTCCCTGTGGGCTGTTAGGCTCGCGGGGGCTGAAAATGCTTCAATTTATTGCGTCATTCTTGGCGCGGACTTTTTTTGTCATTTCCGGTGCCCTAATTGACGCCGGAAGTTTGTTCGTGATTGCGTCATTTTTGACGTATATGTGTTAGACATTTTTTTGCGCCAAAAATGTGGGCGTCGTTTTTTTCGGCGCACTTTTTCAGTCTCACTTTTCATTGCTTCTGGTTGCTAGAGGCTTGTTTATTTGGCATTTTTTCCCATTCCTGAAACTGTCATTTAAGGAATTTGATAATTTTGCTTTATATGTTGTTTTTTCTATTACATATTGCAAGATGTCTCAACCTGACCCTGGATCAGAATCTACTTCTGGAAAGACGCTGCCTGATGCTGGTTCTACCAAAGTTAAGTGCATTTGTTGTAAACTTTTGGTATCTGTTCCTCCGGCTGTAGTTTGTGATAATTGTCATGATAAACTTTCTAATGCAGATAGTGTTTCCATTAGTAATAATCCATTACCTGTTGTTGTTCCTTCAACATCTAATGTTCAGGATGTCCCTGTTAATGTAAAAGAATTTGTTTCTAATTCTATTAGGAAGGCTCTGTCTGTTATTCCTCCTTCCAGTAAACGAAAAAGGTCTTTTAAAACTTCTAATATTTCAGATGAATTTTTAAGTGACCGCCATCATTCTGACTTATCTGTTTCTGATGAGGATCTATCTGGTTCAGAAGATTCTGCCTCAGATATTGACACTGATAAATCATCATATTTATTTAAGATTGAGTTTATTCGTTCTTTACTTAAAGAAGTGTTAATTGCATTAGATATGGAGGAGTCTAGTCCTCTTGATACTAAGCGTTTAAATTCGGTTTTCAAACCTCATGTAGTTATTCCAGAAGTTTTTCCAGTTCCTGATGCTATTTCAGAAGTAATTTCTAGGGAATGGAATAGTTTGGGTACTTCATTTACTCCTTCTCCAAGGTTTAAGAAATTGTACCCTGTGCCATCTGATAGATTAGAGTTTTGGGACAAAATCCCTAAAGTTGATGGGGCTATCTCTACTCTTGCTAAACGTACTACTATTCCTACGGCAGATAGTACTTCCTTTAAGGATCCTTTAGATAGGAAGCTTGAATCCTTTCTAAGGAGAGCTTATTTATGTTCAGGTAATCTTCTTAGACCTGCTATTTCTTTGGCTGATGTTGCTGCAGCTTCCACTTTCTGGTTGGAGGCTTTAGCGCAACAAGTGCCAGACCATAATGCTTATAGCATTGTTAAACTTCTTCAACATGCTAATAACTTTATTTGTGATGCCATTTTTGATATCATTAGAATTGATGTCAGGTATATGTCTTTAGCTATTTTAGCTAGAAGAGCTTTATGGCTTAAATCTTGGAATGCAGATATGACTTCTAAGTCAACTTTGCTTTCTCTTTCTTTCCAAGGTAATAAATTATTTGGTTCACAGTTGGATTCTATTATTTCAACTGTTACTGGGGGGGAACGGAACCTTTTTGCCTCAGGACAAAAAATCTAAAGGTAAATACAGGGCTGCTAATCGTTTTCGTTCCTTTTGTCAGAATAAGGAACAGAAGCCTGACCCTTCCCATAAAGGAACGGTTTCCGTTTGGAAACCTTCTCCAGTCTGGAATAAATCCAAGCCTTTTAGAAAGTCAAAACCAGCTCCTAAATCCGCATGAAGGTGCGGCCCTCATTCCAGCACAGCTGGTAGGGGGCAGGTTACGATTTTTCAAAGATATTTGGATCAATTCGATTCACAGTCTTTGGATTCAGAACATTGTTTCACAAGGGTACAGAATAGGTTTCAAGGTAAGGCCACCTGTGAGAAGATTTTTTTCTCTCTCGCATTCCAGTAAACCCAGTGAAGGCTCAGGCATTTCTGAAATGTGTTTCAGACCTAGAGTTGGCTGGGGTAATTGTGCCAGTTCCAGTTCTGGAACAGGGTCTGGGGTTTTACTCAAATCTATTCATTGTACCAAAGAAGGAAAATTCCTTCAGACCAGTTCTGGATCTAAAAATATTGAATCGTTATGTAAGGATACCAACTTTCAAAATGGTGACTATAAGGACTATTCTGCCTTTTGTTAAGCAAGGGCTTTATATGTCTACAAAAGACTTACAGGATGCATTTCTTCACATTCCAATTCATCCAGATCACTATCAGTTTCTGAGATTCTCTTTTCTAGACAAGCATTACCAGTTTGTTGCCCTTCCGTTTGGCCTAGCAACAGCTCCAAGGATCTTTTCAAAGGTTCTCGGTGCCCTTCTCTCTGTAATCAGAGAACAGGGTATTGCGGTATTTCCTTATTTGGACGATATCTTGGTACTTGCTCAGTCTTTACATTCTGCAGAATCTCATACGAATCAACTTGTGTCGTTTCTTCAAAGACATGGTTGGAGGATCAATTTACCAAAGAGTTCTTTGATTCCTCAGACAAAGGTAACCTTTTTGGGCTTTCAAATAGATTCAGTGTCCATGACTTTGTCTCTAACAGAAAAGAGACGTCTGAAGTTGGTTTCAGCTTGTCGAAACCTTTAGTCTCAATCGTTCCCTTCGGTAGCTTTGTGCATGGAAATTCTAGGTCTCATGACTGCTGCTTCGGACGCGATCCCCTTTGCTCGTTTTCACATGAGACCTCTTCAGCTTTGTATGCTGAACCAGTGGTGCAGGGATTATACAAAGATATCACAATTAATATCCTTAAATCCCAATGTTTGATCTTCTCTGACTTGGTGGTTGAATCACCATCGTCTAATTCAAGGGGCCTCTTTTGTTCATCTAACCTGGACTGTAATCTCAACAGATGTGAGTCTTTCAGGTTGGGGAGCTGTATGGGGTTCTCTGACAGCGCAGGGGGTTTGGGAATTTCAGGAGGCGAAATTACCAATCAACATTTTGGAACTCCGTGCGATTTTCAGAGCTCTTCAGTTCTGGCCTCTTCTGAAGAGAGAATCGTTTATTTGTTTTCAGACAGACAATGTCTCAACAGTGGCGTATGTCAATCATCAAGGTGGGACTCACAGTCCTCATGCTATGAAAGAAGTATCTCGGATACTTGTATGGGCGGAATCCAGCTCCTGTCCAATCTCTGCGGTTCACATCCCAGGTGTAGACAATTGGGAAGCGGATTATCTCAGTCGCCAGACGTTACATCCGGGCGAATGGTCTCTTCACCCAGAGGTATTTCTTCAGATTGTTCAAATCTGGGGACTTCCAGAAATAGATCTGATGGCCTCTCATCTAAACAAGAAACTTCCCAGGTATCTGTCCAGATCCAGGGATCCTCAGGCGGAAGCAGTGGACGTGCTGTCGCTTCCTTGGAATTATCAACCTGCTTATATCTTTACGCCTCTAGTTCTTCTTCCAAAGGTGATTTCCAAAATTCTAATGGAACGTTCGTTTGTATTGCTGGTGGCTCCAGCATGGCCTCACAGGTTTTGGTATGCGGATCTCGTTCGGATGGCCAGTTGCCAACCTTGGACACTTCCGTTAAGGCCAGACCTTCTATCTCAAGGCCCATTTTTCCATCAGGAAATCAAATCATTAAATTTGAAGGTATGGAGATTGAACGCTTGATTCTTAGTCATAGAGGTTTCTCTGACTCGGTTATTAATACTATGATACAGGCTCGTAAATCTATGTCTAGAAAGATTTATTATCGAGTCTGGAAGACTTACATTTCTTGGTGTTCTTCTCATAAATTCTCTTGGCATTCTTTTAGATTTCCTAGAATTTTACAGTTTCTTCAGGATGGTTTGGATAAGGGTTTGTCTGCAAGCTCTTTGAAAGGTCAAATCTCTGCTCTTTCTGTTCTTTTTCACAGAAAGATTGCTAATCATCCTGATATTTATTGTTTTGTACAGGCTTTGGTTCGTATCAAGCCTGTCATTCAATCTCTCCTCCTTGGAGTCTTAATTTGGTTCTGAGGGCTTTACAGGCTCCTCCGTTTGAACCTATGCATTCTCTGGATATTAAATTACTTTCTTGGAAAGTGTTGTTCCTTTTAGTCATCTCTTCTGCTAGAAGAGTTTCTGAGTTATCTGCTCTTTCTTGTAAATCTCCTTTCCTGATATTTCATCAGGATAAGGCAGTGTTGCGGACTTCATTTAAATTTTTACAACAACATTAGTAGAGAGATTGTTGTCCCTTCATTGTGTCCTAATCCTAAGAATTCTCTGGAAAAATCTTTACATTCTTTGGATGTAGTTAGAGCTTTGAAATATTATGTTGAAGCTACTAAAGATTTTAGAAAGACTTCTAGTCTATTTGTCATCTTTTCTGGTTCCAGGAAAGGTCAGAAGGGCTTCTGCCATTTCTTTGGCATCTTGGGTTAAAATCTTTGATTCATCATGCCTATGTAGAGTCAGGTAAGTCCCCGCCTCAAAGGATTACAGCTCATTCTACTAGGTCAGTTTCTACTTCCTGGGCTTTTAGGAATGAAGCTTCTGTTGATCAAATTTGCAAAGCAGCAACTTGGTCTTCTTTGCATACTTTTTACTAAATTCTACCATTTTGATGTTTTCTCTTCTTCAGAAGCAGTTTTTGGTAGAAAAGTACTTCAGGCAGCTGTTTCAGTTTGATTCTGCTGCTTATTATTTCATTTTTTTGATTTGCGTTGTGGATTATTTTTTCATCGGAATTGGCTGTCTTTATTTTATCCCTCCCTCTCTAGTGACTCTTGCGTGGAAGTTCCACATCTTGGGTATCTGCTATCCCATACGTCACTAGCTCATGGACTCTTGCTAATTACATGAAAGAAAGCATAATTTATGTAAGAACTTACCTGATAAATTCATTTCTTTCATATTAGCAAGAGTCCATGAGACCCACCCTTTTTTTGTGGTGGTTATGATTTTTTTGTATAAAGCACAATTATTCCAATTCCTTATTTTTTTGATGCTTTTGCTCCTTTCTTTTCACCCCACTTCTTGGCTATTCGTTAAACTGAATTGTGGGTGTGGTGAGGGGTGTATTTGTAGGCATTTTGAGGTTTGGGAAACTTTGCCCCTCCTGGTAGGAATGTATATCCCATACGTCACTAGCTCATGGACTCTTGCTAATATGAAAGAAATGAATTTATCATATATATATATATATATATATATATATATATATATATATATATATATATATATATATATATATAAAAAGTCAGAAATAGAGAAAGAAAGAAGCAGAAAGGAGTAAGATAGACCAGATAAGATATAAATATGTCCTAGCCGGCACTTACACATACAAAATAAATATGTAATAGAAAAATATGGACCTAAAGGCAATGTGGGTGATTGTGGCCAATCCCAAGGTGACAAGCTCCCTTCCCAATGAAGTATCTCTACATATAGAATGTGCAAGTAAAATACATTTAATTCATAATAGGTGGCCATTGGTGTTTTTGTATGTATAATATGTTTAGTACACACTACTGTTAAGCATGTGTCACCTTTTAGAAGGTATATTATGTGTTTACTGTCTTCACCTATTATGTGTTTACTGTCTTCACCTATTATGTGTTTACTGTCTTCACCTATTATGTGTTTACTGTCTTCACCTATTATGTGTTTACTGTCTTCACCTATTATGTGTTTACTGTCTTCACCTATTATGTGTTTACTGTCTTCACCTATTATGTGTATACTGTCTTCACCTATTATGTGTATACTGTCTTCACCTATTATGTGTATACTGTCTTCACCTATTATGTGGTATACTGTCTTCACCTATTATGTGTATACTGTCTTCACCTATTATGTGTATACTGTCTTCACCTATTATGTGTATACTGTCTTCACCTATTATGTGTATACTGTCTTCACCTATTATGTGTATACTGTCTTCACCTATTATGTGTATACTGTCTTCACCTATTATGTGTATACTGTCTTCACCTATTATGTGTATACTGTCTTCACCTATTATGTGTATACTGTCTTCACCTATTATGTGTATACTGTCTTCACCTATTATGTGTATACTGTCTTCACCTATTATGTGTATACTGTCTTCACCTATTATGTGTATACTGTCTTCACCTATTATGTGTATACTGTCTTCACCTATTATGTGTATACTGTCTTCACCTATTATGTGTATACTGTCTTCACCTATTATGTGTATACTGTCTTCACCTATTATGAATATTTATATATATATGTGTGCATAACAAAAATGTAGTAAATAAAAATCTGCGCCTCTGTTTATTGTAGGTGTTATTTTATTAAAATGTTTCCTTTCAAAGTCAACCTCCTTTTTATTTTGTACAAGCACGTTATTGTTGCCTGTGCTGCATATTGAGATACATAAGAGTAACATATTGTCTGATTACAATGTTAAACACTCATAGTGCATGCATATTGCAATATACCGCATGGAACTATAAATAGGGAGATTATGTATAAGAATACTGCTAAAATGGATACAAAAAGCAAAATTGTGTAAATTAATTGTATATATATTTGTGTTTTAAAGTATGGATATTCTAATGCACTTTTATGATTAAATAACAGTGTACTATAACATTTTCTCCTCTTAAATGTGTTTCCAGTGATCTATTTTACCTGCTGGAGTGTATTCATATGTTCATAAATAACTTCTTTATCTTGTCATTTGAAATAGCTGTGCTTGCCTGTTGAAACTAAAACCTATACAGAAAATATGAATGCTAATTTTCTCTGTAGAAAAGAGGCAGCAACATATTTTAAAGGCTGTTCCTGAAGCTGTTTTTAATACATTTAACTCTCATTAATTTACTTCCCTGAGAACATTGTCTTTTCTGGTTTTATTCATAATTCTAACTTTCTTGGGATATCATACATCCTCACAAAATAAAGGTAATTTACGCAAAAATGCTGCCCCTCAGACTTATTATTATTTATTTGTATAGTGCCGCCAAATTCCGTAGCGCTGGGTACAATGATAGGGGTATGCAATGACAAAGATGTTTTATAAAATACAAAACTAAATAAATCTAATATAGGAGGAAGAGGGCCCTGCTCCAGAGAGCTCACAGTCTACAGGTTTAGCTAGAGAGCTCACAGTCTACAGGTTTAGGGTGCAGAGACATAAGGTTGTAGTAGTTTGTTCCATCGGTTGTAGTTGCAGCAGTGAGTCAGGCAGTTCATGTATTAGTTTGGTTCGGATGAGGGATGGAGGAGAGATGGTAAGTCTCTCTGAATAGGTGGGCTTTCAAGGAGCGTCTGAAGCTATACAAGGTTGGAGACAGTCTTATGAAGCAGGGTAGGGGGTTCCAGAGGACAGGAGCAGCACGTGAGAAGTCTTGGAGGCGTTAGTGGAAAGTAGAGATAACAGGAGTGTAGAGACGTAGGTCAGAGGTTGTTCGAAGAGGACGGGATGGGGAATATTTCACGATGAGAGAGGAAATATAGTTGGAAGTTAGACTGTTTAGTGCTTTGTAAGTTAGGGTTAATACTTTAAATTGTATTCTGGAGTGTATGCAAAGCCAGTGTAGAGACTGGCAGAGTGGAGCAGCTGATGTAGATCGGTGACTTAGGTAGATGAGTCTACCAGAAGCATTCATAATAGATTGGAGAGAGAAGAGGTGGTGTTTTGGAAGGCCATTTAGGAGTAGATTGCAATAATCAATGCGTGACATAATGAGGAAATGAATAAGAATTTTTGTAGTTTTTTTGAGTAAAGAAGGGACGAATTCTGGAAATGTTGCGTAGGTGTGGTGAACAGCAGGATTTGGGAAGTGTTTGCATATGTGGGTTGAATGTGAGCTCTGAGTCTAGTGTGACCCCAAGACAGTGGACCTGGAGTGAGGTGTTGAGAATAGAGTCTCCAACCGTCAGAGAAATGTCAGGTGTTACAAGATCTACAGCTCACTTAGTTGCTTGTGCATGACTTGACATCAAAATGTTAAAAGAAACATAAAAACAAACATGCATACACACGTACATTTTGTTTTTCTCTCAATTGAGGTCTATTTCATGTTTTGCAAGAAGCACTACAAATTAAATACACTTTTAAATAAATTTATAAAGAAGTGATTCACTGTAAATGCTCAACGAAGAGAGATAACAAGGCGACTTTAACTAGGTTCAACCAGATAACGTAGAACTTCTACCTCAATACAGCTTCTGTCGTATTATATTTTAGTGGGGTGTGGGGGAGACAGAGGGAGGCAAATAGAAGATTTGCTGGTAATGATTTTTAAAACATAATATATAGATGAGGCCAATTTCTTGGATATCCCTTGCTGTGGTTTGACTGAAGAGAGGTGTTCTTAAGCCTCTAAATCCAAACCAACACCATCCTTGTGTCCTCCAATTTTTCCGTCTACCAAAGCAGGGAAGAGTACCTGGCCTCAAAGTTTTGGTGTAACCAACACCAATAAGGCAGGAATTGTTCACCTTTGCAGTCAGATGCAGTGGAATCCAGTTGTTGCTAGCTGTCCTGGTGAGGTTAACTGACGTCTCAATTTTCCCCCTGACTTTCTGGTAAATGGAGCCAGCGAACTCTGACCCATCATTGACATTGCTATTGGATACAAGACAGGAGACTTCCATTTCCACACCAAAGTTGTTCTTGGTGAGCTTGGATTTGGCACTGTCAAAGGTCATCTGGTACCCAGCAAGCCATCCTTCATAACAAACCACTGCAGAGCTGTGTATTGGCAGGGGTAGTCAAAATTCATATTGCAGCCAAGGTTTATGTATTCATGCGTGTAGGCTGCTTTAACCTTTCCACTCTTCCAATGTTTGGTGAAAATTTAGTGTTGAACGTATGCTTCATGCCTTTAGCATGCTCTTTGATGGTAATTTATGTTCCTATGGCATTATCAGTGTCCCATCTGTGAAGGTCAGGTCATACTCCGTCCATTTTGTATTTGTTTTCTAAGCTGCTGTTAACCTTGCCGGAGTCTGTATTCGATGAACCACATGATGTGAATCAAACTCCACTTGCAGACTTTGTCTTGACATTGAGTTTCAGCAGCCCAAAACCATATCCTTTATTGAAGAAGGCTGATTTGCCCAAGATCAGCATAAGAGGGAGGGACAGCCATCCTGTGCTGTCCTGTGAGTGCAGTACATTGTCTTTTTAAGCCTTTTCTGGCTTAAATATTTTTTGTTTTTGTTTTTAAATATAGATTTCATATGCAAATTTGTGGCTCTTTCATTTGTATGATAGAAGACTTTTGAGTACAATGTCCCTTTATTTGAAAAAACTATTAAAATTTGGTTGTTATTTACAGGTATACCCCGCTCATACAGCGGGTTAGGGACCGGAGACCCGCTGTAAAGTGAAAACCGCCTTAAAGTGAAACAAGGCAGTTATAGCTTTCTTTTCAGTGTTTAAAATCTTGAAAACATGTTTGAACTAACATATATTAGGGGTGCAATAGGGCTAAGTTTAGTTTAACACTAGCACAGCACAGTATTCAATAAATACTGTACCTGTAAAATAGTGACAATTACTGTAGTAAAATTTGCCAGACTAGCACTGAGACAAAGATTGCACTGCAATGCTGTTAACAGAGTGAACTAAGCATAACAAAATGGTGCCATTCACTTTTTTCGCAATCTCACGATGATTACAGCACTGTTTCAAAATCCTTGGAGGTTGAACTTCAGCTCCACAAAGCGCTGTACTAGCGAATCGCTGTAAAGCGAAGCGCTGTAAAGTGAGGTATACCTGTATTAGCATACTTGTAAATGTTTTCATATCTGTTAGACAGGAAGGAAGATGAAATATACATCCATCTGTTTAGAAGTGATCTTTTGTTTAGTAATTACACTTAAATTAATTGAAATCCTGAAAGGGACATTAAACACTAAACAACTGCTAGATAGAATGATGCATTTAAATAAAGATTAGTCAGAGAATAACTATTTATCGTTTTATATTACCATCTCAAAGTGTTTAATATCCCTTTAAGGATTAAACATGGTGAATGGGGTGGATGTCCTTTAAAGGCACAGTAAAGTTAAAACTAAGCATTCTGTTTCAGATAGAGTATGCAATTTTAAACAACTTTTTTTTTTTTTGCTTTTTATTATTAAATGTGTGTTTTTATTTTGTTTAAAGCATAACCCTAGGTAAGATGATAGGTGCTCAGGAGCATTCACGTATCTTTAGAACTCTATGGCACCAGTATTTGCAACATTTGTGTAGCACTGCAATAAACAATATTGCAAACACTGCTGCCAGATGGCTATAGACACGTGCACGCTCCTGAGCTCAGATAGGATTACTCGTTAACAAAGGATACCAAAAGAAGTAAGCAAAACTGATAAGTAAATTGTAAAGTTGTTTAAAATTCCACGCTCTATCCTGTCAATTTAAAGGGACAGTCAACACTAGAATTTTTGTCGTTTATTACCCATTCCCCAGTTTTGCATAACCAACACAGTTATATAAATACACTTTATACCTCTGTAATTACCTTGTACCTAAGCTTCTGCTGACTGCCCCCTTATTTCAGTTATTTTGACAGACTTGCATTTTAGCCAATCAGTGCTTACTCCTAGGTCACTTCACGTGCATGAGCTCAATGTTATCTATATGAAACACACAAACTAATGCCCTCTAGTGATCAAAAATGCATTCAGATTAGAGGCAGTCTTCAAGGTCTAAGAAATTAGCAGATGAACCTCCTAGGTTTAGCTTTCAACTAAGAATAACAAGAGAACAAAGCAAAATTGGTGATAAAAGTAAATTGGCAAGTTGTTTAAAATTACATGCCCTTTTTAAATCATGAAAGTATCTTTTGGACTTGACTGTCCCTTTTAAGTTTCATTTTGACTTACTGTCCATTTAAATGTGAAGAAAGCCATATGTTACTACATGAATGAGTTTGTAATGATTTATGTTTTGGGAGTTGTAGCTATTATCTGGTTGAAATCAGCTCAGCGGCTTTGCAACAGAATGTTCTCTAATTGTTTTGAGTTATTTTGATTAAAAAGATTCTCACTTTGTCTTTTTTTTGGGAAAACAAAATCTGACATTGAAACCGTAGCTGATCACATAGGCTTGTTGGCTTCTTGATGTAGCCTAGAGCAGTGTTTTTCAACCAGTGTGCCAGTGGCACACTAGTGTGCCGTGAGAGATCCTCAGGTGTGCCACGGCAGACTGACAACAGTGTGACATTTTTTAACTTTGCTTGTTTTTTTACTCCCAGTGCAGGGGTAGTTTGTAGGAGGCATGGCATAACAGCACAATACATACAGTATGTGTGTGTGCGTATGTGTATATATATATATATGCTGTATTAGGCTACAATGTGTGATTTTTTAAAAATTTTGGGATGGTGGTGTGCCACAGGATTTTTTAATGTAAAAAAGTGTGCCATGGCAAAAAAAAGGTTAAAAAATCACTGGCCTAGAGGACACCACAGGCTAGAAAGGGAAATGTGTAATTTGTTGCAGAGAGAGGATACACTGCTAAACCCAATACAAATAAATACAGCACATTTTCTTCCAGTTAAAGCTGAGCCAGAAAACTGTTTTAGGTCTACACAAAGGGCAAACAGAAGATGGTGAAGAAAATATCTGCCAAGGTAGCCAGCATGCTGGGTGTCCAACCAGACCAAACGCCACATTTTACAAGTAACTTTTTTTTTTTTTTTTAAGAGCAAATTTTAGTTCCACTTGAACATTTTCAAAAATATTTTGTTGTATGGAAGTGAACAGCAAATGTTTCCAGAACAGACGGACATCTAGCACCTGATTTAGCGCCTCGTGTATCTCGTATTTGACCTATTTTATAGCTGTTCATCTTCGGGTGACTTTTTTGGAATTTAATATGTTCTTGATGCTGAAGGAGGGTTAAGGGACATAAAACCCGAAATTTTTCTTTCATGGTTCAGACACAGCATGTAATTGTAAACAACTTTCTCATTTACTTTATTATCAAATTTTCTTTGTGCTCTTGATATCTTTTGTTGAAAATCAGGGAAGTAAGCTCAGGAGCATGCATGTGTCTGAAGCACTGTATGACAGCAGTTTTGCAAGAATGTTATCTGTTTACAAGAGCACTAGATATCAGCACTATTCCTGCCATGTAGTGCTCCAGACACCTACCTAAGTATCTAAAGGACCAGTAAATACAGTAAATTTGCATAATCAACAAAGGCATGATAAAAAGACAATGCAAAAGCACTGAATTTCAAATGAGTAGTAGATTTTTTTTTCTGACATATTTCAGTTATGTCTATTTCCACTCACTTTGCATCATGTGCCATCAACCAATCACAAATACAGTACATATATTTATATTCTGTGAACTTTTGCACATGCTCAGTAGGAGCCTGTGACTCAAAAAGTGTAAATATAAAAAGACTGTGCACATTTTGTTAATGGAAGTAAATTGGAAAGTTGTTTAAAATTGCTGCTCTATGTGAATCATAAATGTTTAATTTTGGCGAGTGTCCCTAACAAAGAATACCATGGGAATAAAGAACATTTGATAATATAAGTAATATGGAAACTTTTTTTTAAATTTGTATGAACTGTCTGTATCACAAAAGAAAAATTTGGGGCTTTATATCCCTTGAAGTCAAATTAGTTTGCTATTTTTCTGCATTTTGTTTATAAATTAGTTCTGTTCCCACTTAGCCTATCCAGAGCTCTATTATTTTGTTGTGGGAAGAACATTCCATAATCAAAATCCAGTTTTGAGAGAGGCTTTGGGCAGTAGTCATTCATTAAAGCTGATTGGCTGTTGCTGTATTGATTTAGGGAGAACTAGAACTAAAATCACTTCTGCTGGTTAAAATATTACAAAAAATAGATTTAAAAAAAAATAGTTTCTGAGGATGAATATAATCAGTGACACAGACATAAACCTGGCTGGTTTGGCATTGCAATATTTTACAGTCACTATGGACACTCTGCCTTGTATGTTCATTGTGTTTTTGACTGAAGAGACATCAGACAGTAGGAAAGATCTCAGGAGACAAAGAACATACTCGATGCCTCTGTGATAGACATCCTTAGATGCATAACCACAATCTGATGACACTAGACGTGGTGCTTTGCGTCTTGTGACAAAGCTTTATTTGTCCATTGTGGTTTTGCACATGCTTGAGGTTTCTGGATGTATTGAGTTTGGTTAACCACTACAGCTTAGGGGCTAATGACATAACTGGCAGATGTTAGAGAACTTGCTAAACATTTCTGCAAACTGAAAGGGTTGTATCTGCTGGCCCAGCTGTAGTGATGGAGATGGAAATCGGCTTACTCATTAGAGAGAGCATTCTCTTTTCTTTCTTTTTTTTTTTTTCATACAAAGAGAGAAACAACATTTTGGAAACCCTCTTATTTAAAATAAAAGCATAAGCAAAGTTGCACAGGCCTAGAAACTTGTGTTCTGAGGGATGAGCTAGCAAAAAAGAGGAGCACATTGGACACAATTTTAGCTGTCAGCTAACACGGACGAGTCACATGGATGGACACGTGTGTTGCAAGGGAGCAGTGTAGTGATACAATGGGATATAACGGTCTAATTTGTCATTATTACCATATGCCTCACTGGAGGGAGAGCATACAGTTTATAAAGGAACAAACTGATAAATATTTTAATAATTTAGACATTGTTTCAAGAATTCCTGGGATATGCATAAGGTTATCCTACAAATTAAAGGGACATTAAGCTCAAATTGTAATTTCCTATAAATAGTTTATTTAAAGGGACAGTCAACATCAGAATTTTTGTGATTACCTTGTATCTATGCTTCTGCAAACTGCTCCCTTATTTCAGTTATTTTGACAGATTGCATTTTAGCCAATCGGTGCTCACTCCAGGGTAACTTCACGTGCATGATCTCAATGTTATCTAAATGAAACACATGAACTAATGCCCTCTAATGGTCAAAATGCATTCAGATTAGAGGCAGTCTTCAAGGTCTAAGAAATTAGCATAGGAACCTCCTAGATTTAGCTTTCAACTAAGAATACCAAGAGAACAAAGCAAAATTGGTGATAAAAGTAAATTGGAAAGTTGTTTAAAATTACATTCCCTATTTAAGTCATGAAAGTTTTTTTGGACTTGACTGTCTCTTTAAGCATAATGAAACAACTTTGAAATGCACTTTCATTAATTTGGAACCATCTTTTGTGGACTGTTGCTGTCTTATATTATGGTAGGACTTTGCTTGCTATATGGACTCCTTATTTTTATAAAAATGTTTTTCTTTTTTGTTCTTTAGTGATGTGTGTGTGTTTATTTTGTTCTTAGGTTTATTCTGATAGTGGAGGGATGTCACTGTCCTAATTATTTTTTTCTTGCATTAAAGTGAAGGTAAAGTTTTCCGCAATTGAAAGCAGTATTATGTTAATTACTTAATATATGGCAAGATCGCTAAATTTTTATCACATATTTGTATATATATAAAAAATAAAAAATAAATACTTTTTCTCTTCTTGTTCGGCCGCTTATAGCTCCACCCTCCAGTTAGTTCCTGGTTTCTTTGAGTATTACGTATAGAGCGTTCCCACCCCGCTCTATACGTATTGTAAATGCGCGTTCGCGATTCTCTGAAAGCTTGCGCATGCGCACATCACGCCGTAACATCTAATTGCGCCTGCGCGACTAAAAACAATGACGATCTAAAGCGCATGCGTCAATCCCCGTTGCATCCATGTTTGTAAACACACTGCGTCCAGGCGAGTTGCTTGATTGAGGACGATTTGCGCATGCGATAATCTTGAACGAGCACGGCTTACAAGCTACAGGAAGTGTAGCTAACGCATGCGCACAATGAATACAAATTAAGTGACGTCAAATGACGGCCGCCTAACGGCCAGACATAGGATTGGCTACTCGAAGAACGTGACCTAGCTCCCAAAAAAACCCCCCAAAAAACGGGCAGATTACAGAACGATTAGTTTCCAGTGTAAAACGGCTGATAAATCGGTAAATATTCAGAGTAACAAAATTGATGAATTAAACTACCCTTAATTTTTAGGCTACTTACATTTGCAATCATCTAAACATGCTAACTTTAACCTTCACTTTAAGCTTTTTATTATAAGTTGATCTAATCTTATAAGTTCCAATTGTGTGTTTTGTATCCTTTTTCGAACACTTTTGTCTTGAGAAAGGCCCATGCAGGGGCCGAAACGGCGACAATCTATCTATTAATGTAACCGTTTGGAAATAAAAACTATACTGTTTTGCATGAAAAAAGTCCTGTGAGCGCCCTCCCTCAAAGAAAAGTTTCTGTATACACCTTAGAGGAGTGCACCCGGGTATTGAACACACCCTGGAGGTTGGAGTTCTGGGCTACCGGCTATATAATTTTTTGGAATTAACTAACTGAATGACAGAACTGAGAACTTCCAAATGACAGATCAAGGGTGAGTGCAAACTTTTGAGCTGGAAACAGAGGCAGAAAGTGGGGAAAAAAAGAATTATGTTTAAAAGGACCACAAGACTTCCAAGTTACCTCCCCAGTTAGGAATTATTCAAAACTACTTATGATCCTGGACAGACATCTGAGTCATAAATAAAGTTTATATCGGAAAGCTCTCAATATGGATGTGCGCTAATCATGACTGATATTTCTGGCAATTACTATAATACTGGTGGGATATCTCTGATCTGCTGGATGGCAATTACTGGAATTCAGGTGGAATAAAATTATTAGAATGAAAAATAATTATTTAATATTTAAAAAAAAAAGGAGGGGAGGTAGACAAACAGTGATGTAAGTCCATCTGAAGGAATTAGGAAAATTACTACAAAGAGACAGGTAAAGGGAAGAGAATAAATAAATTATAAGAGAATTTTTTAAGATTTTCTTTTTTTTTTATATACTTGAATTCCACTATTTTAAGCCAAGACTATACCAACCTCTGCTGTCTTTAGAATGGAAGCATCTTCTCTGAGCAGCGTACCCGGTGCGAGAGGAGTTAAAAATACAATCTAGCTACGCAAGTTGTGCAGTACTACGCAACGTGCATAGAGGAGATTGTAATTTAACTCCTCACTTTCACTGATGTCCAGCCAGGCACTGTAGGGAGTTGCGACGTGACGGTGACACCATCAAGGAGATTAAATCCTGCTTGATGGTGTCAAGGACCACCAACATCTTCTCGTGGACCACTGGTTGGCGACCGCTGCTCTATCTCATGTCCCTTTAAACCTGTTTTTAAAAAAAAGCTAGGATTTGCCATCACTAAAAATAAACAGGATTTTCAGTCATCAATTTGTAAAAAGGGTCTAAATGTACCCTTTCTGCTCCGCAGTCTCCTCCCGAAACTCAGGCCGCCCACAGTACAGCTCTCTTTTTCTCAATAAAGTGCTTATGCAGAGATGGTCAAAAATACTATATATTTTTTTTTTTAAATGATTTGACACGAGCACATTTCAATTTTGACCTTTCAATCCCTTTAAAGTGATGGTCAATCCGAGTGTTTCAAAATGGCTAGGATTTACCATCACTACAAATAAACAGGACTTTCAGTCATCCCTTTGTAGAAAAGGGTGCTATATTTACTCTTCTGTTCCACGGCCTCCTCACTAAACTTTGTCGATCTGGCCGCTCACGGCACAGCTCTTTTTTCAATGAGGCGACGTTTTCACCTTTAAAACAATAGCCGTACAGCACTGTTCTGTATGCTAGCAAGGCTATTGGTTTAAAGGTGAAAACGTCACCTCATTGAGAAGAGAGCTGTGCCGTGAGCGGCCAGATCGGCAAAGTTTAGTGAGGAGGCCGTGGCACAGAGAGTAAATTTAGCACCCTTTTCTACAAAGGGATGACTGAAAGTCCTGTTTATTTGTAGTGATGGTAAATCCTAGCCTTTTTGAAACACTCGGATTTACCATCACTTTAAAGGGATTGAAAGGGCAAAATTGAAATGTGTTTGTGTGAAATTATTTAAAAAAAATATAGTATTTTTGTAAATGATTTTTGACCATCTTTGCATAAGCACTTTATGGGTTTACTGTCAACCTGTTTTTTCGGTGTCTGTTTTTATTTACTAAAAATGGTGGGTGTCTGACAGAAATTATGATATAATTGTAGGTAACAAAGTATTTATATTTTTGTAAAGAGAATAAACAGAATTATTGTGGGCTGTTGTCATGGAGGACAGAGCTTGCTTCCTCAATTAACAGGAACCAGCAAAATATTTACTGTTCTTAGTAACTACAATTATTTTGGAGGGGAAAAAGTTATTTTCCAACCAAGATACAGGTCTATGGTAATGTAATCTTTCTTAGGCAACATGTACTATTTCGCATTATATATATTTTTTCAAATTATTTTATTAGGATTTGCAACAAAGTAACATACAGCAGTAAACCTTTGTTTATATCACAGACCGTTCATCACATTGTTTTTTAGAATGCACTTTTAAGAAAGTGCTGTTACTAAAATGTTAACTTAAAGGGATAGGAAGCCTTTGCTGAAGGAACAGCATTGCACTACTGGCAGCTAGCTTGACATATCAGTAAGCCAATCACAATAGGACATATGTGTGCAGGCACCAATCGGCAACTAGCTCCCACTAGTGTAGGATATGTGTATTTTTTTTCAACAAGTGATACCATGAGAACGAAGCAAATTTGAAAATAGAAGTTAATTTAAAAGTGTCTTAAAATTGCATGCTCTATCTGAATCATGAACGTTTATTTTTTACTTTTATATTCCTTAAATTAAAGGAACAGTGAAAAGGTTTAGTTAGGTGTTGTAAAAACACTTTGCAACCCGCTTTCATTATTTTGCTGATTTTTCATGTAAATTAGCTTAAAACAATGGGGGAATTTTCTAAATCTCTGAACAAAAAACACACACTATATAGACTTATCAAGGCTAACCTTGCCACATAATTCCTACTTTGGTTTTAGGTGGTCGTGATACTCACTGGAAGTCCCTATCCATAACCATATAACGTTTTTATTATTTCTTTCTTGTTTTTGCACACATTATGAATGACAGGAAAACAAGATCTTAAAAAGGTTTATTTATGAATAGCAAAATAACTTTGGCAATAATACTTTCATAATTTATTTTATTCCCTTTTACTTTCATAATTTATTTTATCCCCTTAAAGTTGTTGCTTTTTTAATTCTCAGAACTGAAAAAGCACATTGCTGACTTATCAAAGCTCACCCTGCTACATATCTTTCCCTTATTGGTTTTAACAGATATTGCAAAACAGTAACACTTTATACTACCATAATGATTGTGGCTAGCCTTGTTCTCTTCAGTATCAAGTATTGATTGGCTCCTCGAAATGGGTGGAATTTTGAGTTTTGCAGGAAACAAGGTTTTATCTAAACAATGTTTATACTTGGCTGATACGATATTCTACAACAAAATAGAAGTAGTGTCTTGTAATTACAGGGTTTTTTACAGTCCCTTTAATAAGGTACAAGACATGTCAATCCAAGTTTTAACAGTAAAAAAGCGATCTTATATTCATAAAAAAAATCAGTTAATGTCAAGCTTTTCTTAATTGTATTGTCCTCTTTCCCTTACTAACTGTATTTGTTAAGAGAATCAGCTCTGTTTTTCTGTAATTATAAATAAATGCCACAAAACTTGTAGTACGCATTAAACATAAAGGGGCGTTGCATTCAAAAAGACCAACTAAAATTGGCATCATAAAAAGTAATGATTTAATGCAAATAAAGAATCCAGAAGTATTATTTTGTTTGTAAGTGATGAACAATAAGGCTGGCACATATTTCATAATATTGTACCTGTAGATTGTAAGCTCTTCAGTGCAGGCCCCTCCTCTTGTATTTGTTTTGTTTAGTATGTTTTATCTGGGTTTCTTTTTACCATGAATCAGTGTCATTATATACCTTTATTCATACATCAAGTACCAAATTTGACAGAACTTTACAACTAAATGATTATAATAAAAAAACAAGGTGGGTGTGTGTGTTGTAGCAGGTGTGTGTGTTGTAGGAGGGTGTGTGTGTGTGTTGTAGGAGGGTGTGTGTGTGTGTTGTAGGAGGGTGTGTGTGTGTGTGTGTGTGTGTTATGGGAGGGTGTGTGTGTGTGTGTGTGTTGTATGTAGGACTGCAACAACCAGTAAGATAGATCATAAAATTTTTTGTCTCATTATGATTTAGTGGTCTGCGATTAGTTGGTCATTTGCACGGCACCAACTGCTTCACTCAAATGAACACCTGCACATGGTATTGTGCAAAAACGGTTAGTTTCCTACCAAAAGGCAGTGAGAGTCCACAACTTCATTCCTTACTGTTGGGAAATACAACACCCTGGCTACTAGGAGGAGACAGACACCCCCAGCCAAAGGCTTTAATATCCCTCCCACTTCCCCTATCCCCCAGTCTTTCTTTGCCTTTCGTCACTATAGGAGGTGGCAGAGAAGTGTCAGAAGATTTGGATAGTCCTGTAATTGGTATGTTCCCTTCAAGAAAGTACTGGAGTTTTAAATAATCATGTTAACCTCTGAGTATTGATGAAAGTTAGTCTGGAGATTGCAGGGAAAGATTTTCTGCAAAACCATACAGACTGCTGCCTAACAGCTCCTAGGCAATCAGTGTTGACGAGTTTCACTGCTTGCTGTTACCACACTCAAGTCCATGTCAGAGGCGTCGCTGCAAGACTGTAACACTTGAGGCCATGGATCCTGGAGGTAAGATCATTTTATATATACACTTTTTGCTATACAGGGTCACAGTGTGGCTCCTTTATGCCTCAATAGGATCAAGGGCTAATATCTAATTCAGGGAGATTATTTGAACAGCTAGGGGTTATTTATAACTGCATTTATGGTGAGAGTTTTTTTGGACTCATAGACTGTGTACTTTTGGCTAGGAACAAACAGGTTTCACTTTCGTATTTGTGTGTTGCACAGCTCATAATAGCTTGGCGCCTTTTTCATAGCAGTGGAAGTCCTGTCCTACACACTATGTGACTGGGTGCAGTCTTTTAGTTTTCCCCTACGATCCTGCTCGCGAACATCGCTCCTAAGGAGACAGTTTTCTCTTTTAGCTGTCTGGGTCTAGGAGGTGGTGAGTGGTCCCAGCCATTGGAATTATAAAGGTGCTGTTTTTTTTTTAATAAAGTGTTTACTTTTTGTTTGTCCTTCTGTGAATATATCTTAGCTATGGAGGACTCTGATATTACATTAGAAGGTTCCGCTCCTTCTGTACTGATTATTAATTCCGGTTTATAGTGTGAGGAGGCTGTGGTTTGCCCGCCTGCTCAATTTTTGTTTCCATTTGCCTAAGCACTGTTTTAAAGTTTAAGAAGGGAGACAAGCCTGCTAATACTCATAGCACTATTATCCCCTCTGAGCCATCTCATGGCATCCCGCCTCAATAACAAGCTACCCAGGTACTGGTCGAGGGATCCTCAGGCAGAATTGATAGCTGCCCTATCAGTACGATGGAGGTTCAGACTCGTATATCTTTTTTCTCCATTACCGCTTCTCCCTCGTGTGGTGACTCGCATCAAACAGGAGCGAACATCAGTGATTCTAATTGCTTCATCGTGGCCGTGAATGACGTGGTTTGCGGATCTGGTAGGGATGTCCTTATCTCCTCAGTGGAGGTTACTTTGTCACAGAGATCTGCTGATACAGGGGCCCTTTGTTCATCAAAATCTAGATTCTCTGAGGCTGACTGCATGGAGATTGAACACTTAGAGAAACCTCTCTTGGCTAATACTGAGAGTCTTATCGACACTCTTGTTCAAGCTCGTAAGCCAGTTACTCGTATCTACCATAAAGTGTGGAGGACTTTCTTGTACTGGTGTGAAGATCGTGGTTTTTCCTGGCATAAGGTTAAGGTTGCCAGAATTGTATTTTTACTTCAGGAAGGACTGGAGAAGGGATCTACCTGCTAGTTTCCTGAAGGGACAGAATCGGCCCTGTCAGTGTTACTGCACAAGTGATCGGCTGAGCTTCCGGATGTGCAGTTCTTAGTGTTTTGCAGCAGGCTCCGTTTGAGCCTATGCATTCTGTCGACATAAATTGTTATCTTGGAAGGTTGTTTTTTTTGCTGGCTATTGCCGCTCGCGCGCAGAGTTTCTGAGATTTCTGCTTTACAGTGTGACTCCCCCTTATCTCGTTTCATCTGCTTATAAGGCGGGTTTTACATTCTAAATGAAGGTTCCCCCCTAAGGTGGTGCCGGACCGTAACATTTAAGAAATTGTTGTTCCTTCCTTGTGTCCTAATCCCTTCTCAGCGAAGGAATGCTTGCTTCACAATCTGGATGTGGTTCCTGCCCTTGAAGTTCCATCTTCAGGCTACTAAGGAATTCAGACAATCTTCCTCTTTTTGTCATCAATACGGGGAAGCGTAAGGGACAGAAGGCTTACTACGACTTCCATATCTTTCCTGGTTGAGGAGTGTCCATCAGCTTAGCTTATGAGACAGTGGGACGACAGCCTCCTGAGTGGATAATGGCTCATTCTCTCTAGAACAGTGGTTTTGTCCTGGGCTTTTAAGAACGAAGCCTCAATGGATCAGATTTGTAAGGGGGCTACCCTGGTCCTCCTTACACACTCTTTCTAAATTTTACAATTTTGATGTGTCTTTCTGCGGCTGAAGCAGCTTTCGACGAAACAGTTTTGCCAGGCTGTTCCCTCCCGTGTTCATTCAGTGTCCCTCTGGAGCTTGGGTATAGTTTTCCCGAACAGTAAGGAATGAAGTCGTGGACTCTCCATGTCTAATGGAAGGAAAACATAATTTATGCCTACCAGATAAATTCCTTTCCTTCCTGGCAGGGAGAGTACACGGACTCCTTCCCGTAATTTTAATTTTTTGATGGCGCCGGCTCCCTTATTATTATTATTTCTTCTGTCTATTTTAATACCCTGATGTTTCTCCTACTTTTCCTTGTTCCCTCGGCAGAATGACTGGGGGATAGGGGAAGTGGGCGGGACTATTTAATCCTTTGGCTGGGGTGTCTTTTCCTCTCCAGGTGGCCAGGTGTTGTATTTCCCAACGTAAGGAATGAAGTGTGGACTCTCACTGCCTTTTGGTAGGAACTCACCGTTTTGCACAATACCATGTGCAGGTGTTCATTTGAGTGAAGCAGTTGGTGCCGTGCACAATGACCAACTAATCGCAGACCACTAAATCAAAAATGAGACAAAAATTTTTATGATCTATCTTCTGGTTGTTGCAGTCCTACATACCAACACACGCACCTCACACACCCTCCTACAAACACACACACACCCTCCTACAACACAACACACAACACAACACCCTCCCTGCAACACACACACCACCCACTGACCAATTAATCGCCAGGCCACCTAATCACATTCTGCATATATGTAGGAAATTAATAAATACGTGGGAGAAAAAACAAATCCAGCAAATGTAAATTCACTAGAACAGCGGTACGTGTTTTTTTTAAATGGCCAATGGAATGTAGATAATTCTCCTGTCTACTTAGGGTGTGTATTAAAAAAAAAAAAAAGACAGAATAGCAGTAAACATCCACATTGTTCTCAGCAGTGCCCTCAGTGATTGGTATGCAGTGCCATATCCTAGCTGTGTAGTAAAGCAAAAAAGACAAAGGAAATTTAGGTCATGGTTGGAGAAAATGGGTTGAACTGCTGATCTGTGTAACAAGGAGCAAACCCAGATATCCCTTAAGCCTTATTCCTTCACATGCCTGTCAATAGAATGATAGTATATAACCTATACAAGGGACCCAACAGCCTTGCCCAGTGCAAGCTGCAGAGTTTCTGTTTTTCTAGTTTAAAGGGACAGTCTAGTATAAATTAAAGTTTCCATTATTCAGATAGGACTTTTAATTTTAATCAACTTTCAATTTACTTTTATCATCAAATTTGCTTTTTTCTATTGGTATTCTAGTTTAAACTAAACATAGGTAGGCTCATATGCTAATGTCTAGGCCTTTGAGGGCTGCCTCTTATCACAGGCTTTTTAAATCTCGTTTTCAACACAAAGAGACAGAATTAAACGTGGGCCTATATAGATAACACTGTGTTCAGGCACAGGGGGTTATTTAAGATCTAGCACAATACCAATGCTACATTTAAGACAGTAGATAATAAACAGTCACAGTCATGTGATCAGGGGGCTGGAAGAAGGTTCCTAGATAAAAGGTAATCACAGAGGTAAAAGTATATTATATAACTGTGTTGGTTATGCAAAACTGGGGAATGGGTAATAAAGGGATTATCTATCTTATAAAAACAATAACAATTGTCTTTTATCAAACTGCAGGTCAGTAAAGTTACATTTTTATTATTATAGTTCAAGAAATATAAACTTGTGGAGATTTTTCTTTGATAAGAAAGTACATTCCCTTTTTAGAGATTAAAACATCGCAGTATTGGTTAGGCTGTTTTTCTTGTCCTTCATAATTTGTGCCAAAAATATATACGGAAAAGTAAAAACTTGAGCCACTATTGTATAGGGCTGGACTTTGTGATGCCAGTTGGAGGGGTTTGGGTATGGGCAGGGAGTTCCAGTGAGTATCAAGACCACCTAAAACAGAAGTAGGAGACAGTAATTTAGATGGTGGGACATGCAACTAGGAGAGAAGGACTGTGGGGCCGAGTTCTGAACTTGGTAGCATCCGACAGGATGTGGCGCCTCATGGGCAGGTTTTACTTACTGAAGCTAACAAACTAGTATTGATACCTAGGTAAATAGGTGAAAAATGGTGCCACAATGTGATTAAAACATTAGGTCACTGAAAGAACAGTTTACTACTGAATTCAGTAAAAAAAAGAGAACCCTTATATATATATTTTTTTTTGCAACCCATTCTGTACATTATTTACTCTAGCACTGCAGGGAAGCTTGGTGTGATTAGGAAAATGAAAAATTCATGATTTAAACAGAGTGTACAGTTAAAAAAAAGAAAAATAATCTAATTTACTTTTATTATCAAACTGATATCTTTACCAATGGTATCTTTTGTTGATACATAGCTCCTTTCCATGCAAAGATATCTAGATAGGCTCAGGCGTGTACTCCGTGAGCACTATATAACTGCAGTGTTTACAACGTTTTTATTTTTACGCTTTGGGGCCCATTTATAAAACAGCTGATGGAAACCTTGTCTGCCCAGTATCGCTCTGTGTGGGCAGCATTTGTCACCCGCAGTTATTACTGCACAAGCCCCCTGCTCGGTTGCCCGAGAGCAAGGCTTGTCAATCACTCTGGTCAGACAAGATTTAAGCTGTCTTAAGTCTGCTGTTACTTAACTAGTGTTTTAGGCCTGATTGCACTAACCTGCATTTCTAAGGCTCTGAAGCTGCAAAAGCAGATTTATAAATAGAGCTCTTTATTTAACCTTTTAACGCCGTTATGCCGTTCTATTCCGTCATAATTACACTGGGCTTTAGAGCCGTTATGACGGAATAGAACGTCATAGCCAATGGCTGTCCTGAAACCTACGGCTCTTCCTGGATTTGATCGCAGTCTGGAGGGCGTTCCTAGGGTTATAGGGACGTCCCCCAGACCTGATCCAATAATTGAAATCTCGCGATCGTGTGCACAATCGTATGATTTCAATTTGTCTTCATCGGAATAGTTGTTCCGATGTAGACACTTTAACCCTGGCAGGAAAGGGTTAAATAATGAGTTCTATTAAGGTTTACTTGTCCCTTGTAACCTTTATAATAGTTAATAGTGTTTTTCATAGAGCTGCACACGTGGACCTCAAAGGAACCGCACAAAACTTCTCACCATTACAGAAGTGTTTATACCACGTGTGTGGGAGACGGATTCAACTGAGATTAATCTTAAAGTGAAATCCCTTCTGACTCAAGCATACTACTTAAAAACAATATTCATTATTTATCTGGCCTAGTTTTTCTCTAAAAATGGTGTTTTTTCTACTGCTCACAGAGAGAGTTAAAGGGACAGTCCTAGGCCAAATAAACTTTCAGATAGAGCATGTAATTTTAAACAATTTTCCAATTTACTTTTATCACCATTTTTGCTTTGTTCTCTTGGTATTCTTAGTTGAAAGCTTAACCTAGGAGGTTAATGTGCTAATTTCTTAGACCTTGAAGCCCACCTCTTTCAGAATGCATTTTAACAGTTTTTTCACCACTAGATTGTGTTAGTTCACATATTTCATATAGATAACACTGTGCTCGTGCACGTGGAATATATCTGGGAGCAGGCACTGATTGGCTAGACTGCAAGTCTGTCAAAAGAACTGAAAAAAAGGGCAGTTTGCAGAGGCTTAGATACAAGCTAATCACAGAGGTTAAAAGTATATTATTATAACTGTGTTGGTTATGCAAAACTGGGAAATGGGTAATAAAGCGATTATTTATCTTTTAAAACAATGAAAATTCTGGTGCAGACTGTCCCTTTAAGTTTGTCAAGCAGGGTTCAAAATTTTGACCCTGAAACATTCCAGGCAATCATTGTTTATATCTGTTCTTAACTGGCCACAGCAGAGGAGTTAAGAATAACATACAGACAATTATTTTCAAGGGTTATATCTTTAGACTGCTTTGAAACCGTAAACCAATGCAAATTGTACTATTATAGTTTAAATGTGTATAAAATGTTTGTGTTTTTTTGTTGTAAAGTGCTTATTTGTAAACCAGTTGCCCACTGCTATTTTATAGCATGCGAGCATAGACTATGTTTATGATGTGTTTCTCCTTTTCTAGGCCCTTCCGCTATCGCCCGTATAACTTGACCGTCGGGAAAAGTAACAGGAAGCACAGCTGAGGTATCCTGGAACCCAGGGTTTGATAATTACTCTGCTCTGTATTCTTGCACAATACAGGTATGTTGATACTTAAAAGGATATTTAAACAGTTTGCAAAAAAACGTTGCAACATACTTTATTTATTTTGCTCCATTTTCCTGTAATTTAATTAGAAAAAATTGCGTTTTCCTATTCCTTTTAAATGTGCACAGCTCTACTGCTATATTATATTCTACACAACCATTGCTTGCTCACTCTTGTGACTCATTTATAATTTTCCCTGATTGGCCTTAGCAGAGAAAGAAACCAACGTAAGAAAAAGTAACACTTTAAAAACAATTACAGCCTGCATATTATTTTCTGGCTAATCTGTTTAGAATATATAATTCTGGCCTGTACCGGATTGACCCCACTGGTACACTTGGGATTTTTACCGGTGGGCTGCAGCGCACACCAGTTGGGGCAGAAGAAAAGGGAGGCACGGAGTGAGCCTTGTGTGCATGTTATAGCGTAATCTTTTCAAGGTTTGCTCCACTAATGCTGTCGGTATGGTGAGGCCTGGGGGTCAGATCAGGGCCCCCTAGAAGGCAGCTTAGTTATCCTGCCGCGGTTGCATGGGCCTGGGGGGGACAGAGCATGGGCCCCATAGAGCAAAGGACTTAGCAGGCGAAGGTAAGGCCAGGGGAGCTGGGCCAGTCCTTAATAAGTTCCAGGTCCGATTTTCCAGGCCATCCTTTATTCTGTCTAGCATTTATTCACTGTTTAATGTACATTTAGCACATTCCATTAATTGTCTTTTTTCTTTCTTATAAATTATATGGATTTGCAACAAAATCTCTTACAGCAATAACATTTATTTGTATCACAACACATTGCTTTTTAGAACACACTTAAAGGGACAATAAACTACAGGGTACAACTACAGTAGCAGGGTTACTACTCACCACGTTATTTCACTTCCTGTGCCTGCTGCTCTCTTCAAAGCTGTTCTCTTGTTTTTAACCATTATAAAGTGTTGCTGGGTGAAGTTTTGCATCTTCACACTGGGCGCTGCCATCTTAGAATGTAAGTTTTCTTGTACCATGTGACAGAAGTGGTGCATATTCACAGATCAGTGATATTGTCTTCTTGACACGCTGTATCATGCACTTTAGTTTTAGTGTGCATTGCTGCAGTGGCTGCATTTCTCTGTATTATTCGCAAGGGCTTTTTTGTATTTGTTAACCTAACTTTTAAGCTGTTTTAAAAAAATAAAATGTAACTTCTGCTCTCTATTATGCTCAACTGTTGTATTTAGCCTTCTTATAAGCTATCTAGATGGTCCGACTCATTCTGCCACAGACATTAGGGCAACTTTCTCTAACTTATTAGACTGATAACCTAACACTAAAATCAAGCAACACATTATTAATGAGACAGCATTAGATGATCAGTAGGTGCTAAATACAGATAAATGTAAATAATGCCTTAAAGGGGCACTAAATACATGTATTGCACCTCCCTCTAATCATTGGTGCTGCCATTTTGGAACTTATTTTATACTGCAGGTTTCTGAGGGAGTGTGGCTGCACATATGCAAACAGTTAAGCACTGGAATGTAGTGAAAGCTAGATCTCAATATGGCTGCACATATGACTAGAGGGAGATGGAATAACCTTAATACTATGCTTATAAAATTTGTCTGTTGGTTAATATTCCTTTAAACCGAGGCTGATACCTCATTGGCATTTTATTCATGCTATAACCATTTTAATTTGGAACTCCAACAGTCAGCTTTGCTGTACTTGAAACAGAGCCTGTTTTGTTAAATTCTTCTCACTATCACATGCGTTATTCTAGCAGCTATCAGCAGATGAAATATATACCCTGAGGTTAAGGTGCATAACTAACTTCCATAGGCCTATCAAGTCAAGATGTTGCCATGGTAATGCCAGGAACTATAGATTTTTAACATCAACTCCCTTTTTAAAGAATATAATCAGAACAGTGTCCCAAATTTGTCAAAATCTGATGTCTCATTGGAGGTAAAAAGCAGACCTTACCTATGTTTTATGGATTCATGTTTGATCTTAAACCTTTGAAACAAGAATAGGTGAGGTATCTCCAAAGTAAGAATAAAAAAATACACATAAAAAAAAAAATGACTAAAATGCTATAAGTCTCAGAATAGTTCATCTAGAATTGACAGAACTGTTATATATGTTATGTTTATTTAGAAGTATAAGTGCCCTATAGTATTGTAATCATTTTTTAAAGGATATTATTTTATTAACGCCATAGTGACTCATCCATCATTGAAGGGGATAACGGCAGCGCTTCTTTCAGCAGCACGTTTGTTAGTAAATCTGCTGACTCAGACTTTTATGGGTCTGAGTCACTCCGTGGGTCTGTGATGATAAAAATACATAAAGTTTAGAAACTTAATACAGAACGTTAACTGCTGAGGCAAAGTCTGTAAATCTGCTGGAGATTTTGCTGATTGAAATCCTTGAAAAACACAGCAAAGCTTTCCCCCCCCCCCCCTCTTTTTTTTTTTTTTTTTTAATATTGAAAATAAGCAACAATGGTGTTGACATAAACACCTTGTATTATCTGAGACATAGAAAATAAAATCTCCTTGTCATACATATGGAAGGACAAAAATGAAACCCATTTTGCATGGAAAAAATAGTAGCACATTTAAAGGGACATAAAACCAACATTTCCATCTTAATGGGAGGAGAGTCTACTGCTTCATTCATTACTTGTGGGAATTAAGAACCTGACCACCAGGAAAGGCAAAGACAACCCCAGCCAAAGGCTTAAATACCTCCCCCACTCCCCTCATCCCCCAGTGATTCTTTGCCTTTTGTCACAGGAGGTTGGCAGAGAAGAATCGGAAGATTCGTGTAGTCTCTTATGGAGGGTAGTACTCTTCAAAAATGGGACTGGAGTTTTAAGTAGTCCTGTCAGCCTCTCAGTGAGAGCATGGGTGAATGTTAGAGTCCGGAGATGCAGGGAGAGTATTTCTGAGAACCCATCCCGACTCAGTTAGTTTAACAGCTCCATTAGCAATCAGAGTTAACGAGTTTCGCTGCCTGCTTTTCTTCTCTCAAGTCCATGTCAGGAGCGATGCTACTACCCTGTCACACTTGAAGGGCCGTGTTCCTGTTCCACGGCGTTGATTCTGGTAAGATTGTTTCATTTATATATATTTGATAACGCAAGAAGACAGGGTCACAGTGTCGCTCCTTTATCTTTTATAGAATCTAGGGTAATACCCTCAGAAGGGGGTTATTGAACAGGGGTGATTTTATTTATGCATAATATTGTTTATTGTGTTTTGTTGTGTTTCTGCTGCTTATTGTGTGAATTGAGGCTCAGTCAGTTTATTAGCGAGAAATGAGGTGGGCTTTTTTTTGGCCCGTCTCTCTCAAGTGCAGGGGTGGTCCTGCATGGCACTCCATGTGACCCACGTGTAGCCTTTGTACTTCCTCTTTCTCGACTTGCTTTCGGACGAAAGCTATTTCTTGTAATCTGGGTCATAGGAGGTGGTGAGTGCCCCGGCCATTGGGACATAAAGGTGCCATTTTTTTTTTTTTTTTTATCAAGTCCGTAATAAAGGCGCAAGCTATGGAGGACTCTGATATATAGAGGATACTAACTCTTTATCTAAACCTATTAACTGTGGATATTGTAAGGAGGTTCCAGTCGAACTGCCTACGCAACTCTGTTCCACATGCTTTGACAATATTGCTATATCCAAAAAGAATAAAGTATTTAGTACGACTGAGCCGTCCACCTCTGAGGGGTCTCCCGCCCCGCGAGGTGCGTTCCCTACAATCATCTCCGTTTACACAAGCAGTTCCCCAGGGCATTACTAATTCTCCTGTGGGAGGGGACCTTTGGCCCTCTAGACTTCACCGATCAGTTACAGACGGCGGTTTCTGCGGGCCATATAATGCGATGCCTCACCCTACTAAGCACAAGCGGAAGGTACAGCACTACTATCAGTCTCAGGGGTCTTCGACTCTGCTGGATGTCTCAGACAGATTATCCGCTGAGGAGGACAACTCAGAGTTATCGGGGAGGATGTCGCTTCTGGGTCGGAATCGGCTACTTCTAGGCCTCCGTCCATGGAAGTACCAGATTTTAAATTTAAGATGGAGCATTTGCGCTTTCTGCTGAAAGAGGTGTTTGGGTACATTGGAGGGTTCTGGAACCGAAGCTACCGGAGGAGCCTTCGATCCCTAAACTGGATAGGGTTTACGAGGACAGGGTAGTGCCCCAGGCCTTCCTGCCTCCAGTCAAGATGGCTAACATTATTAAGAATGAATGGGAGAAACTTTGTTCATCCTTTTCCCCCTCTTCTTCTTTTAAAAAGCTTTACCCCGTTCCGGAAGCGCAGCTTGAACTGTGAGGAACCGTTCCTAAGGTGTATGGGGCTATCTCCACGCTCGCTAAGAGAATGACTATTCCGCTAGAGGATAGCTCCTCTTTCAAGGAACCCATGGATAGGAAGATGGAGTCCATGTTGTGGAAGATGTTCCAACTCACGGGGTTCGTTTTCCAACCAGCGGCGGTGGCTGGTTTGGCTACCTATTTGTGTGACGCTCTATCAGCCATGGTCGAGGTGGAGACTCCCCTTGATGAGATTCTAGAACGAATCAAAGCCTTAAGGGTAGCGCATTCGTTCATCTGTGATGCTAACATGCAGATTATTCGCCTGAATGCTAAGACATCAGGTTTTTTCGGTTTTATCCCGCAGGGCTCTGTGGCTAAAGTTGTGGTCTGCTGACATGACTTCTAAGTCTCACTTGCTTTCCCTCCCATTCAAAGGGAAAGTTTTGTTTGGCCCGGGCCTGGATTCTATCATATCTATGGTCACGGGTGGCAAGGGTGCCTTCTTGCCTCAGGATAAGAAGGCTAAACCTAAAGGGTCTACTTTTCGTCCTTTTCGTGCAGACAAGTTTCAGCGCCAGCAGCTTGCCGCAAACTCTGAGCAATCCAAGGGATCTTGGAAGCCAGCTAACTCTTAGAACAAGTCCAAGCAGATTAAGAAGCCCGCCGAGTCAGTCGGCATGAAAGTTTCGCTTTCCTAGACCAGCACTTCCAGTTTGTGGCCCTTCCGTTTGGTCTGGCGACCGCCCCAAGAATCTTTACTAAGGTTCTGGGAGCTCTTCTCACAGTAGCGAGAGCCAGAGGAGTTGCAGTGGCACCTTATTTGGATGATATTCTGGTCCAGGCTCCGTCCTACAGTCTGGCGGAGGATCATTCAAGAGGTCTTCTCCTTTGGTCCCACGGGGGGAAGATAAACAAAGGAAATAGTTAATTGGTCCCGAGCAACAGGGTGGAATTCCTGGGTATGATAATAGATTCTTCAATCATGAAGATATTTTTGACAGATCAGAGATGTTGCATCCAACTGTCTGGCTCTTCAGACATCCTCCAGGACATCTGTGGCCAGGTGCATGGAGGTGATCGAGCTCATGGTATCCAGCATAGATGTCATTTCATTCACCAGGTTCCATCTCAGACCTCTTCAGCTGTGCATGTTGACACAATGGAACAGTGATCATTCTGATCTGTCCCAACAGATATCTCTGGTCAGACTGGTGAGGGAGTCCCTGTCTTGGTGGACCCGACCAGGGCAGTTGTCAAAGGGGACATCCTTTTTGAGACCATCCTGGGAGATTGTGACCACGGATGCCAGTCTATCAGGATGGAGAGCTGTTTGGGGTGCCAGAAAAGCACAGGGCAGATGAACTCTAGAAAAGTCGATTCTACCCATAAACATATTGGAACTTCTAGTGATATTCAACGCTCTGAGGACTTGGCCCCTTCTGGGGTCATCTCGATTCATCAGATTCCAATCAGACATTAGCTCAGTGGCTTACATAAACCACCAGGGGGGGACGAGAAGCTCCCTAGCCATGAGGGAAGTATCTTGGATTCTGGAATGGGCAAAGGCTCACAATTGTTTGCTCTCAGCGATCCACATATCCTGTGGAATGGTCTCTCCATCCCGAGATGTTTTGCGGAGATCTGCAGCAGATGGGGGACGCCGGAGATAGACCTAATGGTGTCCAGACTCAATTGCAAGCTACCTAGATACGGGTCGCGATCCAGGAATCCTCAGGCGGAACTGATAGATGCCTTGGCGGTACCCTGGGACTTCAACCTAATTTTACGTATTTCCATTGTTGCCTCTTCTACCTCGTGTAGTGGCCCGCATCAAGCAGGAGCAAGGTTCGGTTATTCTGATTGCTCCGTCGTGGCCAAGGAGGATGTGGTTTGCAGATCTGGTGGGGATGTCGTCATCTCCGCCAGTGGAGGTTACCTTGTCGCAGGGATCTGCTGGGTTCAAGGTCCCTTTCTCACATTAGGCTGACTGCGTGGAGATTGAACGGCTAGTCCTTCAGCCAAGAGAGGATTTTTGGAAAAGGGATTGACACGCTCCATTCAGCCAGGAAGCAGGTTACTTGATGCATCTATCATAAGGTGTGGAAGACCTACTTGTCCTGGTGTGAGGAACGAGGATATCCCTGGCATAAGGTCAGGGTATACAGGATTTTGGCTTTTCTACCAGGAAGGTCTGGATAAAGGCCTTGCCACCAGTTCCCTAAGGGGACAGATCTCGGCTTTACCTCGACTGTTGCATAAGAGCTTGCGGTCTCCCCCCCTCCTACCCCCCGCTCCACCCACCACCCTGATATCTGGTTAGGATCAGGCCTGTCGTCAGGAATTCGGCTCCTCGGAGCTTAAACTTGGTTCTTAAGGTTTGCAGAGGGCTCCATTTGAGCCTATGCATGCTCTTGACATTAAGGTTCTTTCATGAAAAGTCCTGTTATTATTGGCTATTGCCATCGGCACACAGAGTCTCTGAGTTGGCTGTCTTGCAATGTGAACCGCCCTACTTGGTTTTTCATGCTGATAAGCTGTTCTTCACACTGGATTGGGATGCCTTCCCAAGGTAGTGTTGAGTCGTAACATTAATCAAGAAATAGTTCCTTCTTGTGTCGCTAACCCTTCTTCGAAGGAGAGGTTACATTCATAATCTGGATGTGGTTTGGGCTTTTGAAGTTTTATCTTCAGGCTACAAAGGAGTTCAGACAGACTTCGTCCTTATTTGTTGTGTACTCAGGGAAGCGCAGGGGGCGGACGGGCCTCTGCCACTTCTCTTTATTTTTGGTTGAGTATGATCAGTCTGGCATATGTGACAGCGGGACACAAGCCTCTTCAGAGGATTGCGGCTGACCTCGACCTAGAGCTGTGGCCTCTTCTTGTGCCTTTAAGAATGAAGCTTCTATGGAGCAGATTAGTAAGGCAGCCACTTGGTCTTTCTTACATACTTTTGCAAAATTTTATAAATTTGCCAGTTTTTGCTTCGGCTGAAGCACCTTTTGGAAGAAAGGTTCTGTAGGCTGTGGTGCCCTCAGTTTAGGGTCCGCCTCTTTTTGCCCTCCCCTGTTTTTTTCATTCAGTGTTTTCTAGAGCTTGGGTATTTGTTACCACAAGTAATGAATGAAGCAGTGGGACTTTCCTCCCATTAAGATGGAAAACATAAATTATGCTTACCTGTAATTTCATTTCCATCTGTGGGAGGAGAGTCACTGTCACCGCCCGTTTCTCCGGTGGGCGGACCTAAACTTTATTTTATTCGAATAGCACCATTTATACCCCTGATATTTCTCCTACTGTTCCTTGTGCCCTTGGCAGAATGACTGTGGGATGAGGGGAGTGGGGGGAGATATTTAAGCCCTTTGGCTGGGATGTCTTTGACCCCTCCTGGTGGCCAGGTTCTCTAAAGTGAATGTAAATTTTGATGCTAAAGTGCCTGTATTTTAAAAAAACATTAAAAACAGGGGCACTTTAATTCATCACAAATTTACATTTCACTCGTGTTGTGAAAAAATACTTACCTTTTAAACTTGACAGCCGCTCCAGCTTCCCCCGGTCGTCGCAAAGCCATTTCTGATGTCAGAAAATGATGGATTGGTCATCCTTCAATCACAGCCTTCCCCCCACTTTAGCATCAAAATTTACATTCACTTTAATTCCCACAATGAATGAAACAGTGGACTGTCCTCCCACAGATGGAAATGTGGAGCATAGTTTGTGTTTTTCTTTTAAGATTTAGATAGAGCATTCAATGTTAGACAGCTTCCTAATTTACTTCTGCTATCTAATTTGATTTGTTCTTTGTATCCTTTGCTAAACATACCTAGGTAGGCTCGGGAGCAGCAATGCACTATTGTGAGCTAGTTGGTGATTGGGTGCTGCAATTCCTCTTGTCTTTGGCTCACCCAATATTTTCAACTAGCTACCGGTAGTGCATTGCAGCTCCTTCAACAAAGGATACCAAGAGAATGAAGTAAATTTGCTAAATGATCATGTAATTTTAAACAACTTTGCAAATTACTATTTCTATCTGAATCATGAAATAATTTTTCAACTTTCCAATTTACTTCTATTTTGAAATGTGCTTTTTGTTGGTATCCTTTGTTGAAGAAAATACTTAGGTAGGCTCAGAATCCGCGATGCCCTTCTGGGAGCTAGTTGCTTATTGGTGACTGCACATATATGTCTCTTGTGATTGATTTTTCAGATGTGTTCAGCTAGCTCTCAGTAGTGCTATTTGCAGGAAATAATTAATAAGGTAGTTACTTACTGTTTACCCTATATCATCAGCTTTACGTGAAATATTTACAGCATCTCTCTCTACCAGTGTAGTATGACTCACTCTAAACTAGGCCAGTCCATTGCGAGGCCTTGGGAGAGTTCTGTGACTCATCAATGCTCATTAAATGGTCCCAGATTGTGTATGAGCTAGGCAGGTATTCTGAAGCACTCTAAAGGGATAATTTACCATAAGAGCTGCTTATACGCAATAACAGTACTAAACCATTTTTTCATGTAAATATAGTTTTATATACAAATATATATTTTTTTCTATAAGGTAATAGTGTATGATGTGCGGGAATAAATGTGCCGTGAGAATAAAAAAATTAATGTTTTCCCTCATGTTAAGCTAAGAAACTGTAAATGCTAAAATAATAAATATTTTATGTTAATAACAGCAGCAGCATTTAAAGGGATAGGAAAGTCAAAATTAAAGTTGCATGATTCACATAGAGCATATAATTTTAAGTCACTTTAAATTCAATTGTATTTTAAAAATGTACTTCGTTCTCTTGGTATCTCTTGTTGAAAAAGAATACACACATATCGTACACTAGTGGGAGCTAGCTGCTGATTTGGTACCTGCAGACATTTGTGTCTTGTGATTGGCTAACTAAATGTGTTCATCTAGCTGCCAGTAGTGAAGTTGTGTTCCTTCAGCAAAGGATAACAAGAGAATGAAGTAAATTTGATAATAGAAGTAAATTGGAAAGTTGTTTAACCCCTTAATGACCACAGCACTTTTCCATTTTCTGTCCGTTTGGGACCAAGGCTATTTTTACATTTCTGCGGTGTTTGTGTTTAGCTGTAATTTTCCCCTTACTCATTTAATGTACCCACACATATTATATACCGTTTTTCTCTCCATTAAATGGACTTTCAAAATATACCATTATTTTCATCATATCTTATAATTTACTATAAATATAAAATATGAGGAAAAAATGGAAAAAAACACACTTTTTCTAACTTTGACCCCCAAAATCTGTTATACATCTACAACCACCAAAAAAAACATATGCTAAATAGTTTCTAAATTTTGTCCTGAGTTTAGAAATACCCAATGTTTACATGTTCTTTGCTTTTTTTGCAAGTTATAGGGCCATAAATACAAGTAGCACTTTGCTATTTCCAAACCACTTTTTTTCAAAATCAGCGATAGTTACATTGGGACACTTATATCTTTCAGGAATCCTTGAATATCCATTGACATGTATATATATATTTTTTTTAGAAAACATCCCAAAGTATTGATCTAGGCCCATTTTGGTATATTTCATGCCACCATTTCACCGCCAAATGCGATCAAATAAAAAAAATTGTTCACTTTTTCACAATTTTTTTCACAAACTTTAGGATTCCCACTGAAATTATTTACAAAAAACTTATGCAATTATAGCATACATGGTTGTAAATGCTTCTCTGGGATCCCCTTTGTTCATAAATAGCAGACATATATGGTTTTAGTTTTGCTTTTTACTAATTAGAAGGCTGCTAAATGCGACTGCGCACCACACGTGTATTATGCCCAGCAGTGAAGGGGTTAATTAGGGAGCATGTAGGGAGCTTCTAGGGTTAATTTTAGCTTCAGTGTAGTGTAGTAGACAACCCCAAGTATTGATCTAGGCCCATTTTGGTATATTTCATGCCACTATTTCACCGCCAAATGCAATCAAATGAAAAAAAACTTTTTCACAATTTTAGGTTTCTCACTGAAATTATTTACAAACAGCATGTGCAATTATGGCACAAATGGTTGTAAATGCTTCTCTGGGATCCCCTTTGTTCAGAAATAGCAGACATATATGACTTTGGCGTTGCTTTTTGGTAATTAGAAGGCCGCTAAGTGCTGCTGCGCATCACACGTGTATTATGGCTAGCAGTGAATGGGTTAATTAGGTAGTTTGTAGGGAGCTTGCAGGGTTAATTTTAGCTTTAGTGTAGAGATCAGCCTCCCACCTGACACATCAGACCCCCTGATCCCTCCCCCACCCCACAATTGTTCCCGCCATCTTAAGTACTGGCAGAAAGTCTGCCAGTACTAAATAAAAGTTTTTTTTTAAAAAAAAAACAACAACACATCTTTAGCATATTTACATATGCTACTTTGTAGGATCCCCCCTTAGCCCCCAACCTCCCTGATCCCCCCCCAAAACAGCTCTCTAACCCCCCCTCTGCCTTATTGGGGGCCATCTTGGGTACTGGCAGCTGTCTGCCAGTACCCAGTTTGCAAGAGAAATGTTTTTTTTTTTTTTAATTATGTTCTTTTTCTGTAGTGTAGCTTCCCCCCCCCGCCACAGACCAATGCCCCACCCCCTGACTAATGTATTTTTATATAACTAAAACTATTTTTTAAAACTTTTCATACATAATTTTTCTGTAGTGTAGCGGTTCCCACCCGCTCCCTCCTCGTGCACGCGCCCGCCCTCCCGTGCACGCGCGCGCGCCCTCCCGTGCACGCGCGCCCGTGCGTGCCTCCGATCACCCCCGCCCACGATCCCGCCCCCCTACACATCATCAGGGCCATCGATGGCCGCCACCCGCCTCCTGAACCGGCTCCCACCCACCAACGGATTTAGCCGGTGATGTCCGGTGCAGAGAGGGCCACAGAGTGGCTCTCTGCACCGGATTGCTAAAAAAGGTTATTGCAGGATGCCTCAATATCAATTTGGACATTTCCACTTAGGGGTGTACTTACGTTTGTTGCCAATGGTTTAGACATTAATGGCTGTGTGTTGAGTTATTTTGAGGGGACAGCAAATTTACACCGTTATACAGGGTGTACACTCACTACTTTACATTGTAGCAATGTGTCAGTTCTTCAGTATTGTTAAGACATGAAAAGATATAATAAAATATTTACAAAAATGTGATGGGTGTACTCGCTTTTGTGAGATACTGTATGTGCTTATTCCTTGCAAAGGCGATAAGTACATAGTTAAAGACAACTTAAGAAAAGCAATGCTTAACTGGGGCATAGCTGAACACATCTGGTGAACCAATGCCAAGATGTAATCACCAGCTAGCTCCCAGTATTGTATTGCTGCTTCTGAGCCTGTCTAGGTATGATTTTAAACCAAAGATACCAAGAACATAAAGTAATCTGAAAAGCCTCTTAATATTGCATGCTTTATCTGAACCATGAAAGTCTTCATTTAAGTTAAAGGGATAGTAAAGTCCAAATTAAACTTTCATGATTCAGATAGGGCATGCAATTTTAAACAACTTTCTAATTTACTTGTATCCTCAAATTTGCTTTGTTCTCTTGGTATTCGTAATTGAAAGCTAAACCTAGGTAGACTCATATGCTTATTTCTAAGCTCTTGAAGGTCACCTCTTATCTGAATACATTTGACAGTTTTTCACAGCTAGAGTGTGTTAGTTTGTGTGTTTCATATAAATAACATTGTGCTCATGCAAGTGGAGTGATTTAAATGGATAGGAAAGTCAAAATTAAACTTGCATGACTCAGAGCATGTCATTCTAAGACACTTTTAAATTCACTTCTATTTTCCAATGTGCTTCGTTCTCTTAGTATCCCTTGTTAAAAAATTAATACGCACATATCATACACTAGTGGGAGCTGCTGCTAATTGGTGCCTGCACACATTTGTCTCTTGTGATTGGCTAAATAGATATTTTTAGCTTCCTGTCAGTAGTGCAATGGATAACAAGACAATGAATACAATTTGATAATAGAATCATCTATCTTTTAAAACAATAACATTTTTTGGTGTTTGCTATCCCTTTAAAGCTTTTTAGTTTAATTTTAAAACTAACAGAGCACATGCAATACTGGTCAATGAGACTGAAGCTCATTGGCTGATGAGCAAAGCTCCCACAGCTGTACGTTTACAATGACCCATCTAATAGCATAAAAGCAAGAAGTGTTTGCTTTTCAAGAACATCCTTTGTACAAAAACAAAACAAAGAGAATTTACTTTAATGTCCCTCAGTAAATAATCCCAGAGTTCTGATTACTGCAACACAGCAATCATATAACAGGAGATGTTAAAAAAATGTTCCAGCTTCTAATAACCCTGCTACAGCCATAAAAATACTTGAGGTGTAAAGGTTAAGCAATGTCATTTTCCTTCAGTAGGCAGAACACCTGATATAAGAAGGGTGTGTAACCTTTTGTTTGTTTCCCTGTATGTGTATGAAGACTCAAAGGTTATTCAATATTTTTCTGCCTGTGTTTTTAAGTTCTATATTACTATTAATAATATTATAATATTATTTGTGTCTTGATCATGTGTATTAGATGTCTTTATACAAAATAATGTGTATATGAGTTGCCAAGACATTTTTAGTAACATTATACAGTGAGTAAGGCCAGTAGAATGCTTGGATGCACAGTATTGGTAGAGGTATTTACAGCAGAAATGGTAAGGTTCTTATGCCACTTTACAAATCACTTTTATGTTGCCATCTAGTTCTCTTGCAAATGGATAACATTCTTGCAAAACTGCTGCCATATAGTGCTCTAGAAATGGGCAGGCCCCTAAGCTTATGTCTCTGCTTTCCAACAAAAGATACTAAGAGAATGTCAACATTTGATAATAGAAGTAAATTAGAAATTTGTTTAAAACTGCAGGCTCTATCTGAATCATGAAAGAAAAATGTTGGGTTTCATATCCCTTTAACTATATTAAGTGGCTTAGTAAAGCTAAAGCTGCAAGTATTTTTCATAAAATGAAAAATTCAAGAACAAGGGGTCATGATCTCAAGCTGAAAGGTAATAGGTTCAGGAGTAATTTGTGGAGCATTTCTTCACTGAAAGGGTGGCTGATTCATTGAATAAACTTTCATTAGAGGTAATGAAAAACACTGTGGGGGACGTAAATTCCTGGGATAAGCATAAGGCTGTCCTAGGAACTAGATAAGTTTACACTTTTAACAATATTTATCTGCAGTCAAAATATATGGTTCTATGATTAGTATGGCTGAGGTAATAAAATCAGTAATCAATTGACATAATAATGATCTCTCTTTAATAAATAAAATGAATTGGCATTAAATAAACTACCATATTATTTTAAGAATATTGCAATCCTAATGATCCTTTCACACCCACTGTCACTCACAATCCTACTGTCAATCAAACTCATAGTGCACAGAGAGAGGATATGCACCATTGTACATACTTTGGACAGCACTTATTGCACATGAACACTAATTAAAGTGTATGCATGTACTATAGAGTGAAAACTGCTTTAAAAATTGAATATAAATATATGGAGATTTTGTTCTTTAATGCTTTAATACCACGTCTGTTTAAAGGGACATGAAACCCAATTTTTTTCTTTTGTGATTTAGAAAGAGCGTGTCATTTTAAACAACTTTCTAATTTACTTCTATTATCTAATTTGCTTCATTCTCTTGATATCACTTGCTGAAAAGCATATCTAGATATGCTCAGTAGCTGCTGATTGGTTGCTGCACATAGAGGACTTGTGTGATTGGCTCACACATGTGCATTGCTATTTCTTCAACAAAGGATATCTAACAAATTGAGCAAATTAGATAATAGAAGTAAATTGGAAAGTTGTTTAAAATTGCATTCCCAATCTGAATCATGAAAGTTTATTTTTGACTAGACTGTCCCTTTAAGTGGTTCATTGACAATGGTTTATTTGAGGAGCAAATCAATTTAAAATTACACTGTGCTGTAAAATGTGTTTACCCGTAATGTGTTTCTAGTGACTTGTTATACAAGCTGCAAAGTATTAAATGTATGGGAAATTGCTCCTTTAGGTTTTTTTGTAGTATTTGAAATCCTAGTTTTGGTCACTGGACCTAAAACTCATTGTTCTCATTGCCCATTAAAATGGACTGAGCCTAGAGGAAGTGCAGACCTCCTTTTCATATCTCTTTATATATACCCAAAGATAAATACTTAAAGTCCTGACATTCTTCAGTTTGAATGGTATTTTCAATGAGCAAATCCAGCTATTTAATTTTCAAAAATAAATTTAGAAATAGAAAGGTCAAAATTGAAATATGGATGTATGAATTTCAGTTTTAAATAGAAGCATTTTGCAATATAATTAGATTTGCAAAAATGCATCTAGTAAACGTTCTTACTGTTTCATAGGTATATGTGTGTCTAGAGGATCAGGGTTCAAACGCCATGCCTGCTCCGAGAGCTGACGATGTTGTGTAATGTGTCAGTGAAGACTTAATTAGTGTCATACAAGCCACTGCTGACTCTCTGAGACGGTGTAGTGTTTGCATACTGGTGCACTGGCCCTCACAGCATATGTGCGTATTTTAGCTAATGAAAGTATATTGCAAAAATGATTCTATTTAAAGTTTAAATGTACCTGTACACATTTCATGTTCTACCTTTCTGTACCTTTTAAAGGGACATTAAAAACCAAATACAATTTATAATATTTATTGTATTGAGGTTCTTTCCCACCTCCCTCTAGTCATGGGTGCCACCATATTGTAATCTGTCTTTCACTACATTCCAGTGCTGACCTGTTTGCATCAGTGACGTGCAGTGACGTCAGAGGCTGGTGAGGCAGTGGCTTGGATACGCCTTCATTCTTTAGATATCCTTTGTTGAAGAAATAGCAATTACATGGGTGAGCAAATCACATGAGGTATCTATGTGCAGCCACCAATCAGCAGCTACTGAGCATATTTAGATATGATTTTCAACAACGGATATTAAAAGAATGAAGACAATTAGATATTAGATGTAAATTGGAAAGTTATTTAAATTGCATGTTCTTTCTAAATCATGAAAGAAAACATATGGGTTTCATGTCCCTTTAAAATGGTGTCTTGGAGAAACTGGTCAACTTAGTAAACATCTGATTTTAGTCTAAAGGAATTGTAACAGAAACTCTTGCCAGATAACACAATGCTTGCAACTGATTATGAGATCTAGAAAATACATGCCCATTAAAATATGTTTAAAACATACTTTTTACTTTAAAGGGGACACTGTAGCCAAAAAAAATTCTTTTGTGATTCAGATAGAGCATGCAGTTTAAGCAACTTTCTAATTTACTCCTATTATCAATTTTTCTTTGTTCTCTTGCTATCTTTATATGAAAAAGAAGGCATCTAAGCTTTTTTCTTGGTTCAGCACTCTGGCAGCAGTTTTTAATTGGTGGATGAATTTATCCACCAATCAGCAAGGACAACCTAGGTTGTTCACCAAAAATGGGCCTGCATCTAAACTTACATTCTTGCATTTCAAATAAAGATACCAAGAGAATAAGGAAGATTTGATAATAGGAGTAAATTAGAAAGTTGCTTAAAATTTCATGCTCTATCTGAATCTATCAAGAAATTTTTTGGGTACAGTGGTCCCTTTAATGCTGCACATTATGCTTATAGATTCTTTCATTATTCAGTAAATATAAAAATGTCTTGATCCAGTGGCGGCTGGTGAAATTTAAAGATGGTTGTAGCGCTTGACCCCACCCCCTTTAAATAAAGCCAGACCATCAGATGGCACTACCAATTCATTAATTAAATAAATAAAAGGTAGACAAAACACATACACAGAAGGTTAGAGAGAGAAAGAGAAAGACACACACACAGAGGGAGAGAGAGACACACACACGCAGAGGGTTAGAGAGGAGAGAAAGAGAGAGAGAGGAGACATACAGAGGGTTAGAGAGAGAGAGAGAGACATACAGAGGGTTAGAGAGAGAGAGAGAGACACACACACAGAGGGTTAGAGAGAGATACACCATGGGGTTAGAGAGAGAGAGAGAAGAGAAGAGACCCACAGAGGGTTAGAGAGAGAGACACACAGAGGGTTAGAGAGAGAACCACACAATCACTCACAGAGGGTTAGAGAAAGAGAGAGACACAATCAAACACAGAGGGTTTAGAGAGACACATAAGGGATGAGAGAGTCAGAGGGGGGAGGAAGAGAGACAGAGAGACCATGGGGAGAACAACACAAAAGGAGAGAGATAGAGAGAGATAGAGAGAGATAGAGAGAGATAGAGAGAGAGATTAGAGAGAGAGATAGAGAGAGAGATAGAGAGAGAGATAGAGAGAGAGATAGAGAAGAGAGATAGAGGAGATAGATAGAGAGAGAGATAAGAGAGAGAGATAGAGAGAGAGAAAGAGATAGAGATAGAGAGAGAGATAGAGAGAGAGATAGAGAGAGAGATAGAGAGAGATAGAGAGAGAGATAGAGAGAGAGATAGAGAGAGAGATAGAGAGAGAGATAGAGAGAGAGATAGAGAGAGAGATAGAGAGAGAGAAAGAGAGAGAGATAGAGAGAGAGATAGAGAGAGAGATAGAGATAGACACACAAGGGGGGGGAGGGAGAGAGACCACTGCATTTTTAAGTAATAAAACAGCAGAGCTACAGAGAGTTCAGAAAGTGAAGGCAAGCTGTTAAGTTAGTGGGTGTAAAGGTTGAGGAAACAAAATACAAAAACGACCCTGCTGTAAAAGAGTAAAAAAACACTAAACCACATTCATTAAAGGGACACTGTAGCCAAAAAATGTCTTGTGATTCAGATAGAGCATGCAATTTTAAGCAACTTTCTAATTTACTCCTATTATCAAATTGTCTTCATTTTCTTGGTATGTTTATTTGAAAAGCAAGAATGTAAGTTTAGATGCCGGCCCATTTTAGGTGAACAACCTGGGTTGTCCTTGCTGATTGGACAGCACCTTTAAACAAGTGCTGTCCATGGGTTCTGAATTTTGCTGGCTCCTTAGCTGAGATGCCTTTTTTTCAAATAAAGATTGCAAGAGAATGAAGAAAATTTGATAATAGAAGTAAATTAGAAAGTTGCTTACAATTACATGCTCTATCTGAATCATGAAAGAAAAAATTTGGGTTCAGTGTCCCTTTAAATTATAATTTTCACTAACAGAATCCCTTTCAGTGAAATCTAAGGTTGCAGAACTTACTAAGATGTGGCTAAAACACTGCTCATTGACTGCATCTCTCTTCCTGATCTGCCTCTGTCTGTATTAAAGGGACACTAAACACCTGCTGCAAATTCTCCAAACTAACTTCTGCTGTCAAACATAAATATAATTCATATCTAGTAATCAAGGATGTGTTTGCACTCTGGGCAGTTTACACCCAGTATTGTTCAAAATAATGTTGTCAAATAGAATGCTGGTACTGCTCTCAATGCTGCTATGTTTGCAGCCATGATGTAACGCACGTTTTACTCACAGGCACAGCAGTCATGTGATGCACATATTCTTATTTATCCAGTTTAGAGGGGAATTATCAGAACACTCGCTCACTGTGGAGCTGTGCGAGTGCTACATTAGCTGTATATATTATTATATTTATCTTATGTGCCTCATAAAAAAACATTCAGTTTGTGAAGGCATTAAAATAAAAGTACTGCCATTTTTTTTGCATTATAAATACATCTGCACTATTGTCTGCAGCGCAGCTCCAGGAATGCACAGTGACACCTCCGTGAACGGTTGCAAATTATCTTAGCATACTACAGAGGGGAAGAAGGTGAGGGGGCATGTTCGTTGGAAGATAGCTCTGAAGTGAATAACTAATGTATGCACTGTTAGTTTTTCAGCTGCTAGTTACAACGGAACATGCCTCCTCTTACTTACCTAGAAGCTCCCAGTTTAGCTCTGTTGAAAAGGTTAGGTGGAACACCCACTTTAATTGGGAAATAGCAGACACTCCCCCCCCCCCTTTCACTGCATATGAAAAGACTCTACACAAACAGGAACAAGCTGGAGTAGGTATACATTAGTATTCTCCTAAAATTTTGGGGCTTGGTTAGGAGTGTGAAAATCAGAGCAATGCTATTTAAAAATAAGCAAAACTATACATTTAAAAAAAAACAAAAAAAAAAACAACTGTATGGGCTATATAAATGGATCATCTACAAAACATTTATGTGAAGAAAAATCTAGTGTATAATGTCCCTTTAAGTTATTTTGAAAACATTAAAGGTAAAAAGTACAGCATACTGCACATGCCATTTCTCACATTTTCTTACAGACTGTTACACACAGTCTGAATTGCACTGTGTATAACAGCACTAAGGCCTTTATAGATAGCTAAATTCTTGCAATTTTGGTTCTTAGAAACAAATGCAAAACTATAACACATTTCCCTTTGGTATTGATAAAATTTACTATAAAGCAGATTTAAAGTGATGGCTAAATGTTCTTCTTAAATGGAAAGAGTCCACAGCTGCATTCATTACTTTTGGGAAATAAGAACCTGGCCACCAGGAGGAGGCAGACACACCCCAGCCAAAGGCTTAAATACTCCTCCCACTCCCCTCATCCCCTAATCTGTGTTCTCAAACTTGGGTTTTTTTACCCGAGTGTATTTCACACTTTTTAATGGTCGAATACCATGGTATTCTATGGTCAGACGCTGGGAGGACTTTGCCTCTTCAGTTCCATTCCGTGCTTGCAGGATGTTGGAGAGACGTCTGTTCTGTCTCTGTGCCCAGTCTTATCCAGGGTTTTGCTTGGTATTGGCGTGGCCTCCTTTTCCTATTTGAGTCTGTGAACTGGGCTCACTCTTGGAGGTGTTCTTTTTTTGTATTAGGAGACCTTTCCGTTTCCACTGTCCTCCTTTGCCTTGTCCCCTTGGGGATTTCGGCTGCTTTCCCCTTCATTTGTGGGGGGGGGGGGGGGTTCGTTTGTTTGACGGTGTCTCCTGGAGAACTTTTGACTCAGGCGAGTCCGTTTGCGGTCTCTAGTTTGGCTTCTGGACTAACTGCGAGTCGGTGTCATTGGGGCTTTTCCTCTTTAAATTTTCTCTGCTTCGGACGAAGGTTTTTTATTTTTATTGGGTAGAGGTTCAGGCCTGGTGCCCTCAGTATGGGTGCCTATTGTACCTTCTTGTCTTGTAATTCAGTGTCCTCTATAGCTTGGGTATTGTTTTCCCAAAAGTAATGAATGCAGCTTTGGACTCTTTCCATTTAAGAAGAAAAACATAAATTATGCTTACCTGATAATTTCCTTTTCTTCTGATGGAAAGAGTCCACAGCTCCCCACCCGTAATTTTATGTTGGGCGTCCTTATTATTCTTCTGGCACCTTTCACCCTGATATTTCTTCTACTGTTCCTTGGCAGAATGACTGGGGGATGAGGGGAGTGGGAGGAGTATTTAATCCTTTCGCTGAGGTGTCTTTGCCGCCTCCTGGTGGCCAGGTTCTTATTTCCCAAAAGTAATGAATGCAGCTGTGGACTCATTCCATCAGAAGAAAAGGAAATGATCAGGTTAGCATAATTTGTTTCTTGCCATTTTGGTTCTTGGTATCAAATGCAAAACTATAACACAGTTCCCTTTGGTATTGATAAAATTTACCATAAAGCATATTTAAAGTGATGGTAAATCAGAGCGTTTAACAAACACTCCGATTTACGGTCACTAAAAGTTAAGTGGATGTTAAAGGAACTGTCTAAACTTTCATGATTCAGATAGGGAATTCAATTTTAAACAACTTTCCAATTCACTTTTATCATCAAATTTGCTTTGTTTTTGGTATTCTTTGTTGAAAGCTAAACCTAGGTAAGCTTATATGCTTATTTCTAAGGCCTTGAAGGCCACCCCTTATTTCAGTGCATTTGGCAGTTTTTTACAGCTTGAGGGTGTTAGTTCATGTGTGCCATACAGATAACATTGTGACCACGCCCATGGAGTTACAAATGAGAGGGCATTGATTGGCTAAATGCAAGTCTGTCAAAAGAACTGAAATAAGGTGGCAGTCTGCAAAGGCTTAGATAAAAGGTAATCACAGAGGTAAAAAGTATATTAATATAACCTTGTTGATTATGCAAAAAAGGGGAATGGGTAATAAAGGGATTATCTATCTTTTTAAACAATAACAATTCTGGAATAGACTGTCCCTTTAAGTGATCATATATGTAAAAAAAAAAAAAAAAAGTGCTAAACTCACCCTTTATGTGCTGTTGCACAACGCTAAACTCTGCGGCCCACGGCACATTGCTCTTCTACCAATGAGGTGACACTTGCTCTTCTAAACCATTAGCCGTGCGTGCATACAGAACATTGTCAGTTGAAACGTACGGCTATTGGTTTAGAGGTGAAAACGTCACCTCATTGAAGCATAGCGATGTGCCGTTGAGTTTAGCGATATGCAACGGCACAGAAAGGGTTCGTTTTTAGCACCCTTTTTTTTTTTTACATATCTCACTTAAACTCTACTTGATTTCTCCAACATAGGTGTGTCCGGTCCACGGCGTCATCCTTACTTGTGGGATATTCTCTTCCCCAACAGGAAATGGCAAAGAGCCCAGCAAAGCTGGTCACATGATCCCTCCTAGGCTCCGCCTACCCCAGTCATTCTCTTTGCCGTTGTACAGGCAACATCTCCACGGAGATGGCTTAGAGTTTTTTAGTGTTTAACTGTAGTTTTTATTATTCAATCAAGAGTTTGTTATTTTGAAATAGTGCTGGTATGTACTATTTACTCAAACAGAAAAGAGATGAAGATTTCTGTTTGTATGAGGAAAATGATTTTAGCACCGTCACTAAAATCCATGGCTGTTCCACACAGGACTGTTGAGAGCAATTAACTTCAGTTGGGGGAACAGTGAGCAGTCTCTTGCTGCTTGAGGTATGACACATTCTAACAAGACGATGTAATGCTGGAAGCTGTCATTTTCCCTATGGGATCCGGTAAGCCATGTTTATTAAGATCGTAAATAAGGGCTTCACAAGGGCTTATTAAGACTGTAGACTTTATCTGGGCTAAATCGATTCATTTTTAACACATATTTAGCCTTGAGGAATCATTTAATCTGGGTATTTTGATATAATAATATCGGCAGGCACTGTTTTAGACACCTTATTCTTTAGGGGCTTTCCCAAATCATAGGCAGAGCCTCATTTTCGCGCCGGTGTTGCGCACTTGTTTTTGAGAGGCATGACATGCAGTCGCATGTGAGAGGAGCTCTGATACTTAGAAAAGACTTTCTGAAGGCGTCATTTGGTATCGTATTCCCCTTTGGGCTTGGTTGGGTCTCAGCAAAGCAGATACCAGGGACTGTATAGGGGTTAAAGTTAAAAACGGCTCCGGTTCCGTTATTTTAAGGGTTAAAGCTTCCAAATTTGGTGTGCAATACTTTTAAGGCTTTAAGACACTGTGGTGAAAATTTGGTGAATTTTGAACAATTCCTTCATGTTTTTTCGCAATTGCAGTAATAAAGTGTGTTCAGTTTAAAATTTAAAGTGACAGTAACGGTTTTATTTTAAAACGTTTTTTGTACTTTGTTATCAAGTTTATGCCTGTTTAACATGTCTGAACTACCAGATAGACTGTGTTCTGAATGTGGGGAAGCCAGAATTCCTATTCATTTAAATAAATGTGATTTATGTGACAATGACAATGATGCCCAAGATGATTCCTCAAGTGAGGGGAGTAAGCATGGTACTGCATCATTCCCTCCTTCGTCTACACGAGTCTTGCCCACTCAGGAGGCCCCTAGTACATCTAGCGCGCCAATACTCCTTACTATGCAACAATTAACGGCTGTAATGGATAATTCTGTCAAAAACATTTTAGCCAAAATGAACACTTATCAGCGTAAGCGCGACTGCTCTGTTTTAGATACTGAAGAGCATGACGACGCTGAAAATAATGGTTCTGAAGGGCCCCTAACCCAGTCTGATGGGGCCAGGGAGTTTTTGTCTGAGGGAGAAATTACTGATTCAGGGAACATTTCTCAACAAGCTGAACCTGATGTGATTACGTTTAAATTTAAGTTGGAACATCTCCGCATTCTGCTTAAGGAGGTATTATCCACTCTGGATGATTGTGACAAGTTGGTCATCCCAGAGAAACTATGTAAAATGGACAAGTTCCTAGAGGTCCCGGGGCTCCCAGAAGCTTTTCCTATACCCAAGCGGGTGGCGGACATTGTTAATAAAGAATGGGAAAGGCCCGGTATTCCTTTAAAAAATTGTTTCCTATGGTCGACCCCAGAAAGGACTTATGGCAGACAGTCCCCAAGGTCGAGGGAGCGGTTTCCACTTTAAACAAACGCACCACTATACCCATAGAGGATAGTTGTGCTTTCAAAGATCCTATGGATAAAAAATTAGAAGGTTTACTTAAAAAGATGTTTGTTCAGCAGGGTTACCTTCTACAACCAATTTCATGCATTGTCCCTGTCGCTACAGCCGCATGTTTCTGGTTCGATGAGCTGATAAAGGCGGGTCGATAGTGATTCTCCTCCTTATGAGGAGATTATGGACAGAATCAATGCTCTCAAATTGGCTAATTCTTTCACCCTAGACGCCACTTTGCAATTGGCTAGGTTAGCGGCTAAGAATTCTGGGTTTGCTATTGTGGCGCGCAGAGCGCTTTGGTTGAAATCTTGGTCAGCTGATGCGTCTTCCAAGAACAAGCTACTTAACATTCCTTTCAAGGGGAAAACGCTGTTTGGCCCTGACTTGAAAGAGATTATCTCTGATATCACTGGGGGTAAGGGCCACGCCCTTCCTCAGGATCGGCCTTTCAAGGCAAAAAATAAACCTAATTTTCGTCCCTTTCGTAGAAACGGACCAGCCCAAAGTGCTACGTCCTCTAAGCAAGAGGGTAATACTTCTCAAGCCAAGCCAGCTTGGAGACCAATGCAAGGCTGGAACAAGGGAAAGCAGGCCAAGAAACCTGCCACTGCTACCAAGACAGCATGAAATGTTGGCCCCCAGATCCGGGACCGGATCTGATGGGGGGCAGACTCTCTCTCTTCGCTCAGGCTTGGGCAAGAGATGTTCTGGATCCTTGGGCGCTAGAAATAGTCTCCCAAGGTTATCTTCTGGAATTCAAGGGGCTTCCCCCAAGGGGGAGGTTCCACAGGTCTCAGTTGTCTTCAGACCACATAAAAAGACAGGCATTCTTACATTGTGTAGAAGACCTGTTAAAAATGGGAGTGATTCATCCTGTTCCATTAAGAGAACAAGGGATGGGGTTCTACTCCAATCTGTTCATAGTTCCCAAAAAAGAGGGAACGTTCAGACCAATCTTAGATCTCAAGATCTTAAACAAGTTTCTCAAGGTTCCATCGTTCAAGATGGAAACCATTCGAACTATTCTTCCTTCCATCCAGGAAGGTCAATTCATGACCACGGTGGATTTAAAGGATGCGTATCTACATATTCCTATCCACAAGGAACATCATCGGTTCCTAAGGTTCGCATTCCTGGACAAGCATTACCAGTTCGTGGCGCTTCCTTTCGGATTAGCCACTGCTCCAAGGATTTTCACAAAGGTACTAGGGTCCCTTCTAGCGGTGCTAAGACCAAGGGGCATTGCTGTAGTACCTTACTTGGACGACATTCTGATTCAAGCGTCGTCCCTTCCTCAAGCAAAGGCTCACACGGACATTGTCCTGGCCTTTCTCAGATCTCACGGATGGAAAGTGAACGTGGAAAAGAGTTCTCTATCTCCGTCAACAAGGGTTCCCTTCTTGGGAACAATAATAGACTCCTTAGAAATGAGGATTTTTCTGACAGAGGCCAGAAAAACAAAACTTCTAGACTCTTGTCGGATACTTCATTCCGTTCCTCTTCCTTCCATAGCGCAGTGCATGGAAGTGATCGGTTTGATGGTAGCGGCAATGGACATAGTTCCTTTTGCGCGCATTCGTCTAAGACCATTACAACTGTGCATGCTCAGTCAGTGGAATGGGGACTATACAGACTTGTCTCCGAAGATACAAGTAAATCAGAGGACCAGAGACTCACTCCGTTGGTGGCTGTCCCTGGACAACCTGTCACAAGGGATGACATTCCGCAGACCAGAGTGGGTCATTGTCACGACCGACGCCAGTCTGATGGGCTGGGGCGCGGTCTGGGGATCCCTGAAAGCTCAGGGTCTTTGGTCTCGGGAAGAATCTCTTCTACCGATAAATATTCTGGAACTGAGAGCGATATTCAATGCTCTCAAGGTTTGGCCTCAGCTAGCGAGGGCCAAGTTCATACGGTTTCAATCAGACAACATGACAACTGTTGCGTACATCAACCATCAGGGGGGAACAAGGAGTTCCCTAGCGATGGAAGAAGTGACCAAAATCATTCTATGGGCGGAGTCTCACTCCTGCCACCTGTCTGCTATCCACATCCCAGGAGTGGAAAATTGGGAAGCGGATTTTCTGAGTCGTCAGACATTGCATCCGGGGGAGTGGGAACTCCATCCGGAAATCTTTGCCCAAGTCACTCAGCTGTGGGGCATTCCAGACATGGATCTGATGGCCTCTCGTCAGAACTTCAAAGTTCCTTGCTACGGGTCCAGATCCAGGGATCCCAAGGCGGCTCTAGTGGATGCACTAGTAGCACCTTGGACCTTCAAACTAGCTTATGTGTTCCCGCCGTTTCCTCTCATCCCCAGGCTGGTAGCCAGGATCAATCAGGAGAGGGCGTCGGTGATCTTGATAGCTCCTGCGTGGCCACGCAGGACTTGGTATGCAGATCTGGTGAATATGTCATCGGCTCCACCTTGGAAGCTACCTTTGAGACGAGACCTTCTTGTTCAGGGTCCGTTCGAACATCCGAATCTGGTTTCACTCCAGCTGACTGCTTGGAGATTGAACGCTTGATCTTATCGAAGCGAGGGTTCTCAGATTCTGTTATCGATACTCTTGTTCAGGCCAGAAAGCCTGTAACTAGAAAGATTTACCACAAAATTTGGAAAAAATATATCTGTTGGTGTGAATCTAAAGGATTCCCTTGGGACAAGGTTAAGATTCCTAAGATTCTATCCTTCCTTCAAGAAGGATTGGAAAAAGGATTATCTGCAAGTTCCCTGAAGGGACAGATTTCTGCCTTGTCTGTGTTACTTCACAAAAAGCTGGCAGCTGTGCCAGATGTTCAAGCCTTTGCTCAGGCTCTGGTTAGAATTAAGCCTGTTTACAAACCTTTGACTCCTCCTTGGAGTCTCAATTTAGTTCTTTCAGTTCTTCAGGGGGTTCCGTTTGAACCCTTACATTCCGTTGATATTAAGTTGTTATCTTGGAAAGTTTTGTTTTTAGTTGCAATTTCTTCTGCTAGAAGAGTTTCAGAATTATCTGCTCTGCAGTGTTCTCCTCCTTATCTGGTGTTCCATGCAGATAAGGTGGTTTTACGTACTAAACCTGGTTTTCTTCCAAAAGTTGTTTCTAACAAAAACATTAACCAGGAGATTATCGTACCTTCTCTGTGTCCGAAACCAGTTTCAAAGAAGGAACGTTTGTTACACAATTTGGATGTTGTTCGCGCTCTAAAATTCTATTTAGATGCTACAAAGGATTTTAGACAAACATCTTCCTTGTTTGTTGTTTATTCCGGTAAAAGGAGAGGTCAAAAAGCAACTTCTACCTCTCTCTCTTTTTGGATTAAAAGCATCATCAGATTGGCTTACGAGACTGCCGGACGGCAGCCTCCCGAAAGAATCACAGCTCATTCCACTAGGGCTGTGGCTTCCACATGGGCCTTCAAGAACGAGGCTTCTGTTGATCAGATATGTAGGGCAGCGACTTGGTCTTCACTGCACTCTTTTACCAAATTTTACAAGTTTGATACTTTTGCTTCTTCTGAGGCTATTTTTGGGAGAAAGGTTTTGCAAGCCGTGGTGCCTTCCATTTTGGTGACCTGATTTGCTCCCTCCCTTCATCCGTGTCCTAAAGCTTTGGTATTGGTTCCCACAAGTAAGGATGACGCCGTGGACCGGACACACCTATGTTGGAGAAAACAGAATTTGTTTACCTGATAAATTACTTTCTCCAACGGTGTGTCCGGTCCACGGCCCGCCCTGGTTTTTTTAATCAGGTCTGATAATTTATTTTCTTTAACTACAGTCACCACGGTACCATATGGTTTCTCCTATGCAAATATTCCTCCTTAACGTCGGTCGAATGACTGGGGTAGGCGGAGCCTAGGAGGGATCATGTGACCAGCTTTGCTGGGCTCTTTGCCATTTCCTGTTGGGGAAGAGAATATCCCACAAGTAAGGATGACGACGTGGACCGGACACACCGTTGGAGAAAGTAATTTATCAGGTAAACATAAATTCTGTTTTTTAGTGATAGTAAACCTTAGCGTTTCAACTTTAAAGGGATAGAAAGGTGAAAACAAATTAAATGTGCATGGTGCATTTCATTTTGAAATATAAGCATTTTTGCAACATACTTCCATTAGCAAAAATGCAGTCCGTACTGTCTTTCTGCGGCATACGCACATATCCTTTGAGGGCCTGTGCACCTGTATTGAAATACCACACCTTCTCAGAGTGTCAGCAGTAGCTTGTATGACACAAATTACGTCTTCAGAAGTAATACACACCACTGCCAACTCTGAGCATGCATAGTGTTCGAATACTGGTGCACGCGCTTTCACTTGGATATGTGCGTATGCCGCAGAAAACCAATAATAACTTATTAGAAGCATTTTTTCTAATGAAAGTATATTGTAAAAGTTCCTCTTTTTACACTGAAATGCATGCATGCATATTTCAATTTTGATCTTTTATCTCTTTAATTTTCACCACAGTAAAATGTTTATACATGCAGAATATACCGTGTGCAATTGATCTCATATATAAAAAAAACACTTAGCATTCTGTGCACTTTCATTTCATTTATTGCTCTACTGACGGTAGAAACATATGGCAAAAGCAATTGTTGTAGTCACTGATTCAGAGTACCCAGTATGCTGTGTAATATGTAATGGTATGTCACCTCCTACAGCTTATTTGTGGTTATTAACAGTTCTATACATGCAACTCTGTGTCTCCTGGGAATTGTGCTACTCAGAGTATAGAGCACATATGATCTCTATGGGACTCTTCAAATGTAAAAAAGTTAAAACAGGGGAAAAAACTGATAGAGATTGGTGCAGTAAGCTGATTTATTTTACTGCTTACATATGCTAATGCAAATAAACTCAATATATAGATTTATCAAACTTTTCTCCCCTCTTTGACTGCAGGTTCGCACAAGCAGTCAGGATTTATCAAACAGCAGTCATCAGAGAATTTCAATCTCCCCAATCTTGTCCGATCGGGGAGATTGACAGCTCCTGCCCGCGCACGATTGGCTGTGCGTAGGCAGGGGGCGGGGTTGCACAAGAGTACACAGGAGCACTTGTGTGCAATGGTAAATAAATGCAACAGATTGCTGCCCACCAGAGTAGAAGTTGGGCGGATGGGGGCCAATATTTACGCCTCTGTCTAATTGATAAATGGAGCTCATAGTGTTTACAAATGTTACTGTGCACTTGCAGGGGGTAAAGCACTGCTCCTACTGATCTGATTTTCTTCATAAACTGGGAGAGTCCACAGCTGCATTCATTACCTTTGGGAATTATGAACCTGGCCTCCAGGAGGAGGCAAAGACATCCCAGCCAAAGGCTTAAATACCTCCCCCACTTCCCTCATCCCCCAGTCATTCTTTGCCTCTCGTCACAGGAGGTTGGGAGAGAAGTGTCAGAAGTTTTCAGTGTAGTCTCTTATGGAGGGTAGTACTCTTTGAAATGGGACTGGAGCAGCATCTCAGTGAAAGCATGGATGAAAGTTAGAGTCCGGAGATGCAGGGAGAGTCTTTCTGCGAAACGATCCCGACTCATATTTACAGCTCCATAAGCAATCAGCGTTGACAAGTTTCGCTGTCTGATTTTTCCTCTCAAGTCCATGTCAGAAGTGACGCTACTATCTGTCACACTTGAAGGGACGTGTTCCTGTTCCACGTAGTAGATTCCGGTAAGATTGTTTCATTTTACTTTCATGATGGATGATGTAATGAAGAAAAAGACAGGGTCTCAGTGGGACTCCTTTTATCTTATGGAATCAAGGGTTAATATCAACTGAGGGGGTTTATTGAACAGGGGGGACTTTAATCATGTTAGTTATGTGATTCTGTCTGCTAATGTGTAGTGATATTTAGGCTTGTGGCTATTTCGGAACATAATGGCCTTTTTTGTAAGCAACGCGGTCTTTGAAGACTGGCATGCTTTTTCTTGGACTGCACGGTGTACCTTGTGACCAGGCGTGGTTATGCTTCTGTTCTCCATTTTGTATTCCTGACCGTGTGGCGACGGAGAGAGTCTGTTTTGCTAGTGTGTGGATCATAGGAGGTGGTGAGTGCCCCAGCCATTGGGGGTGTAAGGTGCCGTTTAATTTTTGTCCATATATACAATCTCTAAGTTATGGAGAATTCTGATTTTTTGGAGACGGGTGTTTCTGATTCAGATTCTACTTCTTGCAAAGAATATGAATTGGCCCGGGTGATATATGCCCATCAGTTATGTTCACGAATGCCGTTTTTAGAGTGCTCTATTCTCCGGAACCGGGTAATTTAGGGCCCGCTGAGCCATCCACCCCTGAGGATTCTATATCCCTTATGCTACGCAAACAGGTGTCTTAAATGCCATTTATCCTTCTCCGGTAGGTGGCTTTTTTCATCCAGAGGTTACGGCCATATATATGGCGTTGGCGCATTTACATCTTCCAGGAAGATATTGTCCATGTTCTGTTAACCAGGGCTCATCAGGCGTGGGATCATCTGGTCCAGTTCAGCCCTCTGTGAAAACGGTTTCCCATGAGGCTTCAGGGGTCCAACCCTTGGGGCCAGGATCATCAGTTGCCCTGGAGGAGGTAAGTCTTGCTTTTCGTTATAGACTGGCATGCCTTCGTGTCCTGCTGAGGCATGTTTTGGCAGTGCTGGAGGATCCAAGTACTAATGGGTTGGTGGATTCTTGGTCTTCTGTTTCAGACGGCAAGCAGGGTTAGACGAATGGGGATGAAGCAATCTCCTTGTTGTCTCTTTTTTTTGAGTATCTTATTCCAGTTTTGAGCTTTGGAAGAATTGTATCTCTGACCGGCTGGTCCTGTTAGTGTGTCCATTCTTCTTGGGCGTTAACCTGTGTGTGTTGCCCTCCTTTTATTTTGTTCCGGTTAGGATGTATTTTATTTAATTTGAAAGCTCATGTGGGTTATTTTTTCCTCTGGAAACATTTTCTTCTCTGGAATTTTTAATACTAGCAATTTTGTGGTTGCAGTGGCGCTTCTACGGAAGTTATATGAAAAGTTAGGACATTGTTATGTCTACCGTTTGTCTGTTTTATTGTCTATCCCTCCTAGGGTTAAGACTTTCTGCGGCCTTGGACAGTTTTTGGGTTCCCTATGTATCAGACTGGTCCTGATTGGGTACTAATTTCTGTCCTTTGAGGTCTATATCAGACACGTGGTGCCAGTTATACCTGGCTGGTCCGGTTGGGATGCCGAGTGGCTCACTCTTGTTTTGAGTTAAATTTTCTTGTTTTCGTTACAAGTTATAGGTGGCCTTTCTTCCTAGACAAACTGGTCCTTGTTTATTCTTCTGAGGGCATCAGAGGGGATTGTGCGCAGTCCTACTTGGCCTATCCATGCTTAGCTGGAGGGTTTTCCGAGGATTGGATCCTGGTAAGGCGTACCTTGTAGGCTCCTGGGTTCTTTAGATCAGGTGCTAGAGTTTTCTCCTTCCCATAGTGGGTTGGAGGTTCAGAGGATTCCATGGAAATCTATGGTGCCAGGTTTTGCTGATGTTTCCAGCCAGCTGTAGTAGCCTGATGGTTAGCTTAGCTGCCTAGCAAGTGGAAGGTTTGCATTTTAAAACCAGCTGCAGCTATTTATAGTCTTTTTTTTTTTTTTTTTTTTTTTTTTTTGAGGCTTCCTTTGGGATTGTCCTCTTGGACTCTGTTCCTTGATGACGGTACCTCTTCCTTCGAGTTGAGGCTGATTGGGCCTTTTTGTTCCCTTTTTTGGGGTTGGCCTTCTGATCATCTGTTTCAGGAAGTAAGGGCCTTTTGGCTTTCTTATATTATTATTATTCTTCTTATTGGTTATTTGTAGAGCGCCAACAGATTCCGCAGCGCTATAAACAAATGCGGAGTACAACAAAACAATTATAGGGATCAAATGGGTAGAGGGCCCTGCCAAGAGTTGCACTGATGTAGTCAGCTCTTAAGAAGGTGATCTACAAACAGCTGGACTCTTAGGCTTACATTCTAAGGGGGTTCAGCGGATAGCAATGGAGGAGAGGAACTGGTATATAGAAAGGTTAGCGTAGGTTGTATGCATCCCTAAACAGTAGAGTCTTTAGGAAGAACTTGAAGCTTTTAAAACTAGAAGAGAGTCTTGTGGAGCGAGGCAGAGAGTTCCACAAGATGGGAGCCAGTCTGGAGAAGTCCTGTAAACGGGAGTGTGATGAGGTGACGAGAGTAGGAGGTCGTGAGCAGAGCGAAGGGGATGGGAGGGAGAGTATCTGGAGACAAGGTCTGAGATATAGGGGGGAGCAGTGCAGTTGAGGGCTTTGTATGTCAGAATGAGAATTTTGTGTTTGATCCTAGAGGCAAGAGGAAGCCAGTGAAGGGATTGGCAGAGAGGTGCAGCAGATGAAGAGCGACGTATAAGGAATATGAGTCTGGCAGAGGCATTCATTATGGATTGTAAAGGAACTAGGTGGGAGGTGGGGAGACCAGAGAGGACAGAGTTGCAGTAATCGAGGTAGGAAAAAATGAGAGTGTATTAAAATCTTAGTTGTGTCCTGTGTAAGGAAGTGTCTAATTTTAGAGATGTTTTTAAGGTGGAAGCGGCAGGCTTTAGCGAATGACTGAATGTGAGGAGTGAAAGATCTGAGTCAAATGTGACCCCGAGACATCGGGCATGCGGGCTAGGGGTAATGAGTTGTCGACAGTTATAGAGAGATTGGGGGTGGAGAGTTTTGAAGAAAAGGGGGAAAATAAGGATCTCAGTTTTGGAGAGATTTAGCTTGAGGTAGTGAGAGGACATCCAGTTAGAGATGTGAGAAAGACAGTTAGTGACGCGGGTTAGCAAGGAAGGAGAGAGGTCTGGTGCAGAGAAGTAGATTTGGGTGTCGTTGGCATACAAATGATATTGTAAACCGTGGGACTTTATAAGGGAACCTAGTGATGACACGTAGATTGAAAAGAGAAGGGGACCGAGGACAGAGCCTTGTGGTACTCCGACAGAAAGTGGTGACGGGGCAGAGAGGAGGCCCCAGAGAAGGCTACACTAAAGGTACGGTTTGACAGGTAGGAAGAGAGCCACGAGAGGGCTGTGTCACAGATGCCGAAGGATTGGAGGGTTTGGAGCAAAAGAGGGTGGTCAATACTTCCGGGATCTCATCTGCTTCCACATTTTTGGCGATTTGCAGATAAGGTTGTCTCCTTTTTTCCCTGTGTTCACCCCTGCTTAGGCATTTGGGGTTTTCACCTGCCAGGGATTAGGATGCTCGTTCATTCGTTAATTCTTTGAGCTGTAGAGGCTTCCAGGAAGATGATCCTGAGAATAACTTCGAGACTATTATCTTCTCAATTCAGAATTTCTACGGTTTGAGCTCCCTTCTCTTGTACATTTACCTTAGTCTTTGGTCTTAGTGTTTGTTTCCCCTAGAGCCCATAGGGTCAACCAGAGTAGCTGTGTGGCTTTCATCATTGCCTAGCACCCTTTAAGTTGGAAGTTGTATCCCGCTGTGGGTGTCTTTAAGCACTCTGTGTCTGGGACACTTACGTGAGAGTTCAGTGTCCAAGGTGCCTTCAATATGACTGTGATTGCATTGCCTGTGGTACAAAGTCTGCTCCTGATGGGGTAATCCGGTGCTTCCTCAGGGGTTATTAATTTGTTTAAAGCCGACTCAGAGTTCCGGGTGTCCAGGTTTTTGTCCTGGTCCTTGTCTTTGACTTGACATTTTGGGGTTCTGTATCCAGATCTCTTAGGTCCGTTTCCGGGACATCTTCTGTTCCTACGGGCGAATATTTCTCTCTTTTATGGAGAATTAGACTTTTCTACTGGGCCGGCTGTAGTGGCCGGATGGTTCTTTCATTCGGTACTAGACGTTTGTGTCCGTCTACAGCTTTCACTCCATACCTGTGTGCGGGTGAGCTGTTCTGTTTTTGTTTTCCCTCCCTTTGGGGTGGATTTGGCATTCCATAGTATCCGCCTGGTTCTTGGAGGTAATTTTTCTTCCTCTGTTCAGTGGGGTTATCCGCCCTGCCTTGTTTGCCATTACTGTAGTTTCAGTAGAGAGCTCCTTTTTTTTTGGGAGTGTCCTTAGTCTTCGGGAAGGGAGCTCTGACTGGGTTCTGGAACCTGAGCTCTCCTTGGGGGGGCTGGATCCCCTCCCTTTTCCTTCCTGAAGGTCTTGGTGATTCGGGGAATTTTTAATTCCCTTGTCTTTCAGACGTTATCAGTCACTTTGGTGCTGGGTCCGTTGCCCGGAGCGAGGGTCAGGGATCTGTCTGATCTGTTGATCTTTGACCGCATATCATAGTTAGATAATGTGAGCCTTCCTTAGGTGGGAGGTTTCGCGGTGGATCCCTCCTCGGCAGGTAGTTTTTTCTCTACCGTTTTCTGGTTTCTGTTCTTTTCCTTTCCTGCCTTTCTTGGGAAGGAGTTCTGCACTACTTTGGAGTTCTTCATTTCTGAAGACGGTCGTGTGCAGTTTAATAGCTAGAGTTGGTGGTTTGTGTTTGCAAAGACCTCCTTTGCAGCAGGATGCCTATGGCTTTGGAGGAGCATATTCAGATATTCTGATGCTGTTTTTCTTTGGCTCCCAGGGACGATTTGTCTCTCGGTTGCTCTATCCTGGGTGCGTGTCAGCACTCTGTGTAGGGGAGGGGTTCTTCCTTCCTCCCTTTAAGTTTTCAGGGCATTACTTTGGTCCCTTGGTTTCTATGTAGATAGGGGTCTGGGATTTTCCTCTGTTTGCTCTGCTGGGTCGGTAGGGTTCTTTCATAGGTTTTGCCCTGTTTCATCCTGGTTTACTCTTGGAGTTATCCTTGGGTTTTCTTTTTGCCCTAGTCCTTTTGTGTTCTGAGGGTCCTTTCGGCTCTCTTATCTGAGACCTTTTTCTTCCCTTCTGGGGGAATGTGGATGTTTCCCCTTCTGATCGGGGGTGAGTTTATTTTGCGGGCTGAGTGCCTGCAGGATTTTGTCTGAGATTTTTTTTTTTTTAGCTTGGTCGAGTCTAATAACCTGAGCGGTCTTTAGCAAGGGCCTTGCTGGTTTTAACTGTTGGGCAGTTAGTTCGGCCTTTTCCTTTTTTGTCCCTTCGTCTTCTAGTGAAGCAGTTTTTTTTTTGTTGGGTGTTTTCAGGCTGTGGTGCCCTAAGAATGGGCCACCAATTGTACTCACACGTTTTGCATTCAGTGTCCTCTATAGCTTGGGTATTGTTTTCCCGAAAAGTAATGAATGCAGCTGTGGACTCTTCCCATTTATGAAGAAAAACTTAAATTATGCTTACCTGATAATTTTCTATTCTTCAGATGGGGAGAGTCCACAGCTCCCCCCGCCCGCGTTTTTTATATGGGGCGGCTATAATTTAGTTTTTTTGTTCTTCTGGCAGCTTTTTCACCCTGATATTTCTCCTACTGTTCCTTGTTACCTCAGCAGAATGATTGGGGGATGAGGGGAGTGGGGGTGGTATTTAGCCTTTGGCTGGGATGTCTTTGCCTCCTCCTTGGGGCCAGGCTCGGAATTCCCAAAAGTAATGAATGCAGCTGTGGACTCTCCCCGTCTGAAGAAAAGAAAATTATCAGGTAAGCATAATTTGTTTCCTACTGTGCTTGACTGACTTTATTACGTCTAGGATTTAAAGGGCCTGTAAACACCTTGTAATAAAAAAAAAATTGTCTTGCAATAAATTAACATATAAGGTGTTATATTTTTTTTTTATGCATGAACACCTTGTTTGCTGCATTAGTTGTTCAATAGCCAAACCCCACCAACCACTTGTATTATTTAGAGGTGCCAATACAGACTTGTTACAGGAGTGACTAAGCTAGCCACTTTAATTTTGTTAGAAACCACTCCATTGTTTTGCAGTTCATTATCTTATCTCTGTTAAGGCCATTTAGGGATAGATATGTGGCAGAGTAAGGTTTGTGAAGTCTTCATTGTGCATTTCCAATTCTCAGACTTAATAGACAAGAAAAAAGGGGAAAATAAATAATTATATTTTATATTCTTGAAATATGTAAGCTCTTCATAGCGGGACCCTGCTCATTTTGCGTCTCCCCCCCCCCCCATGAATCAGTGTCATTGTACCCCTACTTATGTGTCTAGGTCTATCAAATTTGGCAGTTCTTTACAAATAAAGGAAAAAAATATTTATAATTTTTTTATTTACATGAAAAGGACAGCAAATAACTCTAACCCTGACATGGGATGGACAAACGTTTTTAATTTGATGTTTGAATAGCAGAACAAATGGTTCATTTTAAACATTTTTATAAGAATATTTGTATATTCGGATACAAAGTTCAATATTATTATATGTGCTTAGTACCATATCTAACAAAAAAATAAATCTTAAAAAAAAAAAAATTCTTTCACAATTTATTTTCTTTCATGATTCAGAGAACAAAGCAAATTAGATAATAGAAGTACATTGGAAAATTGTTTTTAAATTGAAAGTTCTTTCTGATATATGAAAGTTTTTGTCTCTTTAAGTTATTGCTTGCGTTATGCAAGTCCTAGACATTACATAAAATCCCTTACTTTATTTAGGCCTACTCCCTCCAGTCAAAGAACTATTTTGTCTATACAGACAAACAGTGTATTTTATACTTGAACACATAACTTTGCAGATTGATATTGAGTAAACATTGTTACAAAAGGCTTTGTATTTTTTTTTTTTTTTTTTGCTTTTGAAAATATTTTCTTCACACTCAAGCAGCATTTACAATCCTACTTTTTCATTCCTTCTCCCCTTAGGCCTACTCCAATATCCTAACAGCTACCCCCTATCCTTCCTTTCCTTGTATTTAACATGTTGCAGCCTGTTTAGAGAGGGTACTTTATGAATATGTTCAACACTTATCCCCATGTATTTATTAAGGAACTTATTCTTCTTGTTTCTCTACTTTGTGTGCATTTTTGAATCAATGAGGATTGTTTTTTAAAACCACTTACCCACTCCAATTAAAAATTGAGCTATTTACAGTAGTATCTCTTTTTCTTTCACATTAGTTCATTTGCGTATTTCCTTCTTAATATGAGGAGAGTCCACGGCTTCATTCCTTACTTATGGGAAATACAGAACCTGACCACCAGGAGGAGGCAAAGACACCCCAGCCAAAGGTCTTAAATACCTCCCCCACTTCCCTCATATCCCAGTCATTCTTTGCCTTTCGTCACAGGAGGTTGGCAGAGAAGTGTCAGAAGATACGGAGTAGTCTCTTATGGAGGGTATCTACCCTTCGGAATGGGGCTGGAGTTTGAAGTAGTCTTGTCAGCCTCTCAGTGAGAGCATTAACAAATGTTAGAGTCTGGAGATGCAGGAAGATTCTTTCTGCGAACCCATCCAGACTTGTGTTAACAGCTCCTAAGCGATCAGTGTTGATGAGTTTCACTGCCTGCTTCTATCACTCAAGTCCATGTCAGGAGCGATGCTACAAGACTGTCAAACTTGAGAGGCTGTGTTTCTGTTCCACGGCATAAATTCCGGTAAGATTTTCATTTTTTATACACATATGATAACGCAAGAAGACAGGGTTGCTGTGTGGCTACTTTTATCTGTATGGAATAAAGGGTTAATATCTCCAGAAAGGGGATTATTGAACAGGAGGGATTAATCACATAATGTAAATATTATTATGCTGCAACATGTGTGAGATGAGGCTCAGGCAGATGTTGGAACTTACAGGTTTTACTTTCATTTTGGATAAGCTGCCCAGACTGTTAGGCTTGGTGCGCTTTTTGCTGTATCAGGGGCGGTCCTGCATGGCGCACCACTTTCCTGACCATGCGGTTTACCGGAGACTAAGCAGTTTCTCTGTTGGGCCTGGGTCATAGGAGGTGGTGAGTACCCCAGCCATTGGGAGTATAAAGGTGCCATTTATCTTTTTTTCTATTGTCCAATTTATAAGCACAAGCTATGGAGGACTCTGATACGTTAGAGGGTACTCCCTCTTTACCTAAGTCTAATGCCTGTCTGTATTGTGAGGAGGCCACGACATACCCACCTGCTCAATTATGTTCCACATGCCTTGATTAGTATGTTTAACACAACTGACCCGTCCACCTCTGAGGAATCTCAGTCCCGTGAGGTGCGCACCCTACAGTCATCTCCTAATACACATGCAGCTTCCCATAGCACTCCTAATCCTCCATCTGGAGGGGCCCTTTTACCGCCAGACTTTACTGAACAGTTAGAAACGGCAGTGTCTGCGGCCTTTAGTGCTTTACCTCGCCTTGCTAAGCGAAAGGTCAAATATTGCTATCCTTCCCAGGGGTCATCTACTAGCTTATTGGATTTATCTGATAGAAGATTATCCATTGATGAAGATGCCTCTGATACTTCAGAGGATGCTCTTTCTGGGTCGGAATCTGCTGCATCTAAGCCTCCAGCTGCGGAGGAACCAGACTTTAGATTTAGGATTGAACATTTACGCTTTCTGCTAAAGGAAGTTTTTGCTACTTTAGAGGTTTCAGAACCTAAATTACCTGAGGAACCTTGTATTCCTAAATTAGATAAGGTCTACTAGGACAGGGTTGTATCGCAGACTTTCCCGGTTCCCGTAAAGATGGCGAACATTATTAAGAATGAATGGGGAAGGCTTGGTTCCTCATTTTCCTATTCTTCTTCCTTTAAAAAATTATTCCCGGTTCCGGACTCTCAATTGCAGTTGTGGGGTTCCATCAATAAGATGGATGGCGCTATCTCCATGCTTGCTAAGCGCACTACTATCCTGCTTGTGGATAGTTCGTCATTTAAGGAGCCCATGGATAAGAAGTTAAAAACTCTGTTAAGAAAGATGTTTCAGCATACAGGATATTTGTTTTAACCAGCAGCTGCTGTTGCTGCGTTTGCTGGAGCGGCTACCTACTGGTGCCGCTCCTTATCTGAGTTGATCGAGGTGGAGGGACCCCTCGACACGATCCAGGAAAGAATTAAGGCCTTGAGAGTAGCTAATTCTTTTATTTTGTGATGCAAATATGCAGATTATTCGCCTGAATGCCAAGGCTTCAGGTTTTTCTGTGCTAGCCCGTAGGGCACTCTAGTTAAAGTCTTGGTCTGCTGACATGATTTCAAAATCTAGACTTCTTTCCCTCCCATTTAAGGGAAAGATTCTTTTTGGTCCAGGCCTGGACTAAATCATCTCTACGGTTACTGGAGGCAAAGGTGCCTTTTTACGGCAGGATAAGAAGAACAAACCTAAGGGACAAGGTCCTAATTTTCGTTCCTTTCGTTCGGATAAATCCCAACGTCGGCAGCACTTCACAATGCCTGAGCAGTCCAAGGGAACTTGGAAACTGACTCAGCCCTGGAATAAATCCGAGCAGAACAAGAAGCTGCTGAGTCAGTCGGCATGAAGGGGCGGCCCCCGATCCGGCTCTGGATCTTGTAGGGGGCAGACAAACCAAGCTTCACTCTTTTCGGAAGCTTGGTTTGGGGACATGCAAAACCCGTGGGTCCTGGAGGTCATCGCTCAGGGATACAGGATAGGTTTCAAGTCTCATCCACCCAGGGGCAGATAACGCTTGTCAAACCTGTCTTCAAGGCCAGAAAAGCGAGAGGCCTTTCTAGGGTGCGTGAGGGATCTCTCCTCCCTGGTTGTCTTTGTACTGGTACCTCTAGCAGAATGCGGTTTGGGGTACTACTCAAACCTTTTTACGGTCCCAAAGGAGGGAAATTTTCGCCCGATTCTGGACCTAAACTGTTTAAACAAATTCCTATTTGTCCCCTCATTCAAGATTTAGACAATAAGGTCCATTCAGGAAGGACAGTTCATGACCACGATAGACCTTAAGGATGCTTACCTTTACGTTCCAATACACAAGGAACACTTCAAGTTCCTAAGATTTGCATTCCTGGACCAGCACTTCCAGTTTATTGCACTTCCGTTTGGTCTAGCTACTGCTCCAAGAGTCTTTGCGAAGGTTCTAGGGGCTCTGCTTGCATTGGCCAGAACCAAAGGTATAGCAGTAGCGCCTTACAATATTCTGGTTTAGGCACCATCCTGTCTAGCAGAGGACCATTTTGAGAGCCCTTCTATCTCTTCTTCGATCTCATGGATGGAAGATAAACTTAGAAAAGTGTTCTCTTGTTCCCAGTACCAGGGTGGAATTCCTGGGTACTATTATAGACTCCATATCCATGAGGATATTTCTTACAGACCAGAGACGTTACAATCTAACTTCCAATTGTCTTGCCCTCCAGACCTCCTTAAGGCCCTCTGTGGCTCCGTGTATAGAGGTCATTGGTCTCATGGTGTCCTGCATGAATATCATTCCTTTTGCCAGATTCCATCTCAGACCACTTCAGCTGTGCATGCTGAGACAGTGGAACGGCGATCATTCAGATCTGTCTCAACAGGTTTCTCTGGACAACTGGTCGAGAGAATCGCTCTCTTGGTGGCTCTGTCCAGATCACCTGTCTCAAGGGACATCCTTCTTGTGGCTATGGGCACAAGTCTCACAGGATGGGGAGCTGTTTGGGGTGCTAGGAAGGCACAGGGCCTGTGGACTCATGAGGAATCCCTCCTCCCGATCAACATTTTGGAACTTCGATTCTCTGAAGGCTTGGCCTCTTCTTGGTTCATCCCAGTTTATCAGATTCCAATCAGACAACATTACGGGGGCTTATATCAACCATCAGGGGGGAACGAGGAGCTCCCTAGCAACGAGGGAAGTATCTCGGATTCTGGAATGGGCGGAGGCCCACAACTGCTCACTATCAGGCTCACTATCAGCAATCCACATTCCGGGTGTGGACAACTGGGAAGCGGATTTCCTCAGCAGACAATCCTTTCATACAGGGGAATGGTCTTTCCATCCCGAGGTGTTTGCGGAGATTTGCAACATATGGAGGACACCGGAGATAGATCTCATGGTGGCGTCCCTGCTCAATTCCAAGCTACCCAGATATGAGTTGCGGTCCAGGGACCCTCAGGTGGAGCTAATAGATGCATTTAGTAGTGCCTTGGAGGTTCAATCTGATTTACATATTTCCACCGTTACCACTTCTCCCTCGTGTAGTGGCCCGCATCAAGCAGGAGCAAGCATCAGTGATTCTAATTGGTCCATTGTGGCCGCGGAACTGGTGGGGATGTCCTCATCTCCTCCATGTAGGTTAACTTGTCGCAGGGATCTGCTTGAGCAACGTCCTTTTGTTCATAAAAATCTAGATTCTCTGAGGCTGACTGGTTGGAGATTGAAGGCTTAGTCCTCGCCAAGAGGGGTTTCTCCTAGAGTTATTGATATTCTCATTCAAGATCGTAAGCCGGTGACTCGTCCCATATCATAAGTTGTGGAGGACCTACTTATTCTGGTGTAAAAAAAATGCGATTTTATTAAAAATTACTATAACACCTTAATTGTCCAATACACTCTTGGAGCATAAAAATACAAACCACAAAATAATTAAATAAAATTATCTACTTGTGCTGTGGTTACATAATTTGGATGTGATTCGGGCCTTGAAGTTCTATCTTCAGACTACGAAGGAGTTTAGACAGACTTCTTCTTTGTTGTCTATTCTGGGAAGCGTAAGGGGCAGAAAGCCTCGTCCACTTCCTTGTCTTTCTGGTTGAGGAGCATTATTCGCTTAGCTTATGAGACAGCGGGACTCAAACCTCCTCAAAGGATTAAGACTCATTCATCCAGAGCAGTGGCTTCCTCTTGGGCCTTCAAGAATGAGGCCTCTATGGATCAGATTTGTAGGGCCGCTACCTGTTCCTCCTTACATATCTTTTCAAAATTTTACAAGTTTGACGTTTTCGCTTCTGCTGATGCAGCTTTTGGGAGAATGGTTTTGCAGGCTGTGGTGCCCTCAGAATAGGGTCCACCTCTCTTTTTAACGTTTCATTCAGTGTCCTCTAGAGCTTGGGCATATGTTTCCCACAAGTAAGGAATGAAGCCGTGGACTCATATTAAGAAGGAAAACATAAATTATGTTTACCAGATAATTTCCTTTCCTTCTGTATGAGGAGAGTCCACGGCCCCCGCACGTATTCTCCGTTGGGCGGACCAACATTTTTGTTTTTGTTCTTCTGACACCATTTATACACTGATATTTCTCCTACTGTTCCTTGTTTCCTTAGCAGAATGACTGGGATATGAAGGAAGCGTGGGAGGTATTTAAGCCTTTGGCTGGGGTGTCTTTGCCTCCTCCTGGTGGTCAGGTTCTGTTTTTCCCACAAGTAAGGAATGAAGCCGTGGACTCTCCTCATAAAGAAGGAAACATTTTTTATCTGTTAAGCATAATTTGTTTTCCTGAATATTGCCCTTGCGGGTGCCGCATTGAAATATGCTGTATTGTTGTCTTTTTATGGAACCCTTACCCATTATGTTTTGTACTAATATCTCAAAAACAAAATAAAAAAAAAAGTATTTAAACTATATGTACAACTATTTAGGGTTTGTTGTTTTCTTAAGTTGTCTATCTTTTGCCATATTAGGTTCTAGCATCATATGATATCCATGAAATATACTCTGAGATCATCGCAAAAGACCCTCCTTTTGCCACCGTCTTAGAAAATCTGCGACCTTTGACCAATCACAGTTTACGTGTACGATGTACCAATGAAATGGGACCATCACCATTTACTGATTGGGTGTCCTTTCAGACACAGGTTTCAGGTATGTGACACAGATATAAATATCAAATATAAGAATCATGTAAATTATATTAAAGTATTTAAAAAATGATCTCTAGATTCAATTCGATTAATTTATATTTAAATATATTAATAGACTTTCTTTTCTTCCTCCTCACAAGTTTCAACTTTGGCATTAAAAATGGCAATATGCTTGAGCTTAAAATATTGTCTGTTTTATATTTTAAACCAAAACAAAAAAATGCCCTGCACGTGAAAGAGCATTATTTAAATCCAAAATAAAAAATTTAAACCTAACCTAATCACCCTATAAAAAAATTCCCCCCAAATAAAAATACCCTTTAATCTAATACTAAACTACCAATAGCCCTTAAATAGGCTTTTAGGGCATTGCCCTAAGTTAAACAGCTCTTTTTGCAAAACCAACCCCCCAAAAAAAAAAAAAAAAACTAAGTGTAAAAAAAACCTAAGGTACCCTAAAGGGACATTTGTATGGACATTGCCCTTAAAGGGCATTCAGCTCTTTTACTGCCCTTAAAAGAGCAATCCGCTCTTACAGCCCAAAAAACCCTATTCTAAAAAACAAAAGCCACACAAAAAATAAAAAAAAGCCTATGACTAAGCCCCAAATAGGTACTCACCGTTCCTGGAGTCCGGCGGAGAAGGTATTCTTCCAGGCAGCTCTATCATATTCTATCTTCATCCAAAGCGAAGGCGGCGCAGAGCTGGCTTCCCCGATGCGCGGCTCCTCTTCATCCAATCTCCGTTTTACACTAAAAATGGAATGGAAGGTACCACATTCAATTTGGGGTACCTTGCATTCCTATTGGCTGAAATTGTGAAATCAGCCAATAGGTTTAGAGTTACTAAAATCCTATTGGCTGTTCAAATCGGGCCAATAAGAATTCAGTAGCTCTCATCCTATTGGCTAATTTCAAAATTTCAGCCAATAGGAATGCAAGGTACCCCAATAAATATGGGGTACGTTGCATTTAATCTTCAGTGTGCGGCAGATGATCACAAGAAGTGGAGCCTCCATGCCGTTTTGGACCGCCGCCGCTGAGGATCCATGCATCGGGGAAGCCAGCTCCGCACCTCATCTGAAGCAAAGGCGGCTTGGAGCGGAAGACAGAAAATAATGGAGCCACCTGGAAGACGACCTACGCCGGACTTCACGAATGGTGAGTACCTATTTCGGGGTAAGACTTAGGATTTTTTTTATTTTTTTAAGAATGCCCTTTTAAGGGCAATGCCCATACAAATGCCCCTTTTATGGGCAATGGGTAGTTTAGTTATTTTTTTAGTGTTATTTTTTTTTTTATTTTGGTGGGTTTAGTGGGTGGAGGGAATTTACTGTTAGGGGCGGACTTCGTATTTTTTAAATGTAAAAGAGCTGTTTAACTTAGGGCAATGTCCTGCAAAAGTCCCTTTTTAATTGTAACTTAGTTTATGTAATTGGGGTTAATGTAGGGGGTGTTAGGTTAGGGGGCTTAGTAATTAAATTAGTTATTTGGTTTGTGGGGGGTTGGCGGTTTAGGATTTAATAGGTTTATTAGGTTTATTGCGATGTGGGGGTTTGGCGGTTTAGGGGTTAATAGGCTAATTTAGGTTTATTGCAATATGATGGGTTGGCGGTTTAGGGGTTAATAGATTAATAAGGTTTATTGCGATGTGGGGGGTTGGCGGTTTAGGGGTTAATAGGTTAATTAGGTTTATTGAGATGTGGGGGTTGGCTGTTTAGGGGTTAATATTTAATTATGTTTACATTTAATTTGCGGATATGGGGTTAATTTATTATTTTGCAATGTGGGGGTTGGCGGGAGGTTATATTGGTTCGTGCCTTGAAGTTTTATCTTCAGGCTACTAAGGATTTTAGACAAACTTCTACCTTGTTTGTTGCCTATTCTGTTAAGCGTAAGGGCCAGAAGGTCTCTTCGACTTCCTTATCTTTTTGGTTGAGGAGTCTTATCCGCTTAGCTTATGAGACAGCGGGACATAAACTTCCTCAGAGGATTACAGCTCATTCTACTAGAGCAGTGGCTTACTCTTGGGCCTTTATGAACGAGGCCTCTATGGATCATATTTGTAAGGTGGCTACCTGGTCCTCCTTACATACTTTTTCTAAATTTTAGAAGTTTGATGTGTTTTCTTCGGCTGAAGCAGCTTTCGGGAGAAAGGTTTTGCAGGCTGTGGTGCCATCAGATTAGGGTCCGCCTCTCTTTTTGTCCCTCCCGTTATCATTCAGTATCCTCTAGAGCTTCGGTATAAGTTTCCCAACAGTAAGGAATGAAGCTGTGGACTCTCCTTATATTAAGAAGGAAAACACTGGCACTTTAAAATTAGCGCCCTAGTTTAGAGCACCCAAGATACATATGGGTGCCCTGTACTGCCACTTGTTGGCCGCCAACAGTTGCATCTAAAATGTATCTTGGTTATGTCTAGGTCCTTTCTAGGCCTCACTGTTGTGAAATACAAAAACAACTATTATTGGATTATTATATAATATATGGCTGAGTAATATATTATGTATATGTGTGTGTATATATAGATAGATAGATTCTTACTCCTTCTACATTTATCGGCTGGCTCCTATATTTTTAACAAATTTGTCGACATTTGCTTTAAGGCACTTAACTATATGAAGTCAATTTTTAAAGAAATAGAAATAAAAATAGAAATAAATATAACTACACCAAAAAGTGACCACAAAAACATGACAAAGGCAAAATATTTCTTTTTTATCCTTTCTTATTGATTGCTCCCATCTATATAAGCTGCTTCAAATCACGATAGTGAATTACATCAACAAGGATGTATATAAACATGTAAATAAGAGTCTCGTAATAAAGGCAGTCTCTAAAAGCTGGTGTCGCCTAAGAATACTGCAGTTCATGTCAAAACACATAGCAGAGCTTTCCGAAAGCATTTTATGTTATGTTTATATGTTAAAATATTCTGTGGCACAGAGAGAAATAAGAAGCCCTTTAAGTTGCAAGTTGTTTTCCAGTATGTCTCCCTGCACTCTAGTAACAAAAACTATGCCTACTATCAAAATGTGTAAGTACTGACTAAATCAGTGCTTCGATATAATATGGAACAGAAAGAGGCGCCACATGTGTGAATCAGTAGTACAATGTGTGGTATAAACCGAAGAGATACACACAGGGTATCTTTTCTTTCAAGGCTTTCAGTCATGCCCATAGAAGCAGGCTGGATTTCTACAGCAGTCCAGCTAGCTGAGCACCCTCCGAATAGTTCTCCACGGTGCAAGACCACAGCAGATCAGGAACAGAGGAAGGTAACCAGATGAAAGGGATAAACCCTATAGGTAGCGTAAGCTCAGAGAATAATACTAAGCATTGTGAGTTAAAAACATCAAAGTGATTTATTTAAAAACACAGTTTAAAAACAGCTCATGCTTGATATAGTATAATCTCTAGCATAGAGAAACCATGCAACGCGTTTCTCGGTGATAACCATTTCATCAGGCATGTTACAAACAATCTAATCTTCCCTTAAATAGGGCTACGCAACCATCAGGTGTAATAATCCCTCCCCTTCCAAACACATTCATTATTTAATAGGAACCCTTCGTTTCCACACACCCACATTGTTAGACCTTTGAGTTCAATACATATATATAAATAGTAAAGATTGTTAATATGATCCCTCTTACCTATAGAATATCTTAAAGTTATAAAAAATATTGTAAGGTGCCAATGAATACAATCTACAATATTGTGCTTGCCAGTAAAAAAGTGGATCATAATATATACCTGGATTATAGGGAATGATAATAGGCCATAGGTATCCCCACTCTTAATATCAAAAGACCACATTAGAAATGATAGACTAGTGTACATAAGTTCCTTTTATAAATATGAGCGTGGTCCGTTTAGCCCCAATGTTTAAACAGGGGCTTAGTCCCTGGGCTTAATTGGTCTGAACAGATACTGACTAAAGAGACGTCAACCTAGACCGCCTACTACTAAATGTAAATGGTCCTACAAGGAAATGACGATAATAACTTCAGTCTAAAACGCCCACTTCTAGTGACGTAATGGACGCATATTGGACCCCTAACCTGTCATGTTATATATGTACATGCGCCGTAGTCATATATGAGGGATTTACCAGGATGTATAAATAGTGACTGCACTTGGATCCTGAGCTATTGAGAAGAGATTAAATATGTCAGCTAGTGTTGTGCTAGGGGACGTGTTTATCAATATAAGCTAAAACACTGCTCTATCTGATTCAGTTTGATACAGGAAAAACTTATTCTCAAGTGATACGTAGTATTGTTAGTGATTTTGTTATTCTATTGCTAATAGTAAATGTGCTCTAAGGAATAATAATGAAGTGAAAGACTTCATAATCCTATATAAAGGTAAAGCCCTAGGTGTGCTAGGTTCTGGCTTATGTGAGTAGAAGCCAGAACACATACACTAAATATATTATATTAATATATGTGTAACTAATGTGTAATAATAATAGTGTGCATAATAATGATATTAATATTATTATTGATCACACTGTCTTAATAATGAAAAAGCGTGATTAAGTGCAAACACAAGTCTCATATAAGCTCACTCTAAAAGACGCCTTATTAATATGAGTGAAATCAAAACAATAATGGAACAATTATATTGGATATATGGTTATAGAATAACCTCAAGATAGTGCAGGAGTTCATTGGATTAGCTACCGGCTATGGGTTATATTTGAAAACATTACCCATTACATTTGCAGAGGATGGTCCCCAGTGAGGACTCACAGCTACAAGAGAGGACTAGCTATATTAAGATTGGAGTGGGTTAATTGTTCTGAGCTCCTTACTGCTCTCAGTATATGAGCTACAGTCAGTCTCAACTCTGTTTAAATTTATGTTTGGTCTGCTGTTTTGTTTAGCTCCACATACTGATGGACATACTTAAATCTACTATTTCAACTATTTGAGTTACAAGACTGTTATAAGCAATCATTTAACCTATAAGATAGAACAATATCTAGAATGATCATGGGATGTCTGTTTATTCTGTATTTTGCTCCTTGTAGCATAGTATGGACTATTAAGTGTATTATAGGCTGTTTAAGTTGTTGGATTGTTGGTAGTAAGCAGTTAACCTATGCTCAGCATAATATGATGCACTAGTTTAGAATATCAGATGCTCTCATGCTGAAGGTTATCTCTATGTGTTGGTAAGTGGCTCCTAGTTATTATGTTAACACAATTTGATATCTACAATAGCAAATCACTTTATGGTTTTATGAGCTATTAATAAGTACAACTAGAGGTGGGCTATACCAAATATTAGCAAAAATTAAGACGATTTTTCTAAGAGGGCTGATGCTGTGTCTCTGCCAGCGGCCGAGGCGGAGATATTGTTTAGCACTGTATTTGCTAGTCCCAACCTTCTATGAGCCCTAACTACTTAAAGGGACTTTATAGATCCTCATTTACTCATAAGTATGCATACAGCTAGGGTGTATGGTATTAGACTATGTCCTTATATGCTAGACATAACTGAAAGTAGAAATATCTGTTTACCCTGGTAGTTACCCAACATGTTCTAGACTTAATCATACCTAATATCATAAGATCATATGGGCACCCATTACAGGAGATTTCTAGCTGCTCTAATCATCTATCTATGTTATCTCTTTATCTAGGAGGCATCACTTTATCTATTATTGGAATCCTAATGTAGCCTCCTAGATGGCTTTATTGCTGATTCTGTTCTTATTGTGTATTACCGGTCCATCTCCCACAGCACGTGTTAATCAGTCTGCCTCCCCCCTCAATTATAGATTACAAGTTTTTACCCACTGAAAATCTAAATTGAACCCAATATAAGTTTATATTCTTACATTTGTGCAGAGTCATTACGATTTAATTGGGTCCTTAGCATGACTATCCTACTCCATTTCTTTTCCTAAATCACTTGGTCCACAAGTTGCCGGCTAAATAGTCACTCAATTGCACAATTAATATGAAAAAATAGAGGTTTCAATAGCCCACTTTTTTTAACCAACTAAATGTTAGTATTGTTACATGGCATTCTCTGTATGTTTTGTTTTTTCCGTTCTGTATTTGCACAACCTCAATAAAAGAATATCTTAAAAAAAAAAAGAACCTCAATATTGATATCTGGGTAATAGAAGTGCATATACAGGGAGTGCAGAATTATTAGGCAAATGAGTATTTTGACCACATCATCCTCTTTATGTATGTTGTCTTACTCCAAGCTGTATAGGCTCGAAAGCCTACTACCAATTAAGCATATTAGGTGATGTGCATCTCTGTAATGAGAAGGGATGTGGTCTAATGACATCAACACCCTATATCATGTGTGCATAATTATTAGGCAACTTCCTTTCCTTTGGCAAAATGGGTCAAAAGAAGGACTTGACAGGCTCAGAAAAGTCAAAAATAGTGAGATATCTTGCAGAGGGATGCAGCACTCTTAAAATTGCAAAGCTTCTGAAGCGTGATCATCGAACAATCAAGCGTTTCATTCAAAATAGTCAACAGGGTCGCGTGTGGAAAAACCAAGGCGCAAAATAACTGCCCATGAACTGAGAAAAGTCAAGCGTGCAGCTGCCAAGATGCCATTTGCCACCAGTTTGGCCATAATTCAGAGCTGCAACATCACTGGAGTGCCCAAAAGCACAAGGTGTGCAATACTCAGAGACATGGCCAAGGTAAGAAAGGCTGAAAGACGACCAGCACTGAACAAGACACACAAGCTGAAACGTCAAGACTGGGCCAAGAAATATCTCAAGACTGATTTTTCTAAGGTTTTATGGACTGATGAAATGAGAGTGAGTCTTGATGGGCCAGATGGATGGGCCCGTGGCTGGATTGGTAAAGGGCAGAGAGCTCCAGTCCGACTCAGACGCCAGCAAGGTGGAGGTGGAGTACTGGTTTGGGCTGGTATCATCAAAGATGAGCTTGTGGGGCCTTTTCGGGTTGAGGATGGAGTCAAGCTCAACTCCCAGTCCTACTGCCAGTTTCTGGAAGACACCTTCTTCAAGCAGTGGTACAGGAAGAAGTCTGCATCCTTCAAGAAAAACATGATTTTCATGCATGACAATGCTCCATCACACGCGTCCAAGTACTCCACAGCGTGGCTGGCAAGAAAGGGTATAAAAGAAGAAAATCTAATGACATGGCCTCCTTGTTCACCTGATCTGAACCCCATTGAGAACCTGTGGTCCATCATCAAATGTGAGATTTACAAGGAGGGAAAACAGTACACCTCTCTGAACAGTGTCTGGGAGGCTGTGGTTGCTGCTGCACGCAATGTTGATGGTGAACAGATCAAAACACTGACAGAATCCATGGATGGCAGGCTTTTGAGTGTCCTTGCAAAGAAAGGTGGCTATATTGGTCACTGATTTGTTTTTGTTTTGTTTTTGAATGTCAGAAATGTATATTTGTGAATGTTGAGATGTTATATTGGTTTCACTGGTAAAAATAAATAATTGAAATGGGTATATATTTGTTTTTTGTTAAGTTGCCTAATAATTATGCACAGTAATAGTCACCTGCACACACAGATATCCCCCTAAAATAGCTATAACTAAAAACAAACTAAAAACTACTTCCAAAACTATTCAGCTTTGATATTAATGAGTTTTTTGGGTTCATTGAGAACATGGTTGTTGTTCAATAATAAAATTAATCCTCAAAAATACAACTTGCCTAATAATTCTGCACTCCCTGTAATATAGTCCTAAATAGTATTGTCAATATAATTGGTACAAAAATAAAGGTAATGGAGGGAATTATCAATTAGAAAATGTGTATAAATATCTATTCATAAATAGAGAATAACATATTAGCTAATTGTAAACCAACTAGATCATATTATAACAATATGGTGGTGGAAATTCAGGTGTACAATAGTCCTAAACCAATTAACTTATAAATGACGTATATAAAGCCATATAAAATGATTATGTCCTATACATATATATCCAAGATCAACACTGTATAGATTTAGGCAAACGCAGCTGAATCGATAACCTCATTTAGACCCAATGGAAATAAGGTCTGGAATTTGAAAATCCAATATGTCTCCCTTCGTCTCAGTTTAGTAAACCTATTGTGGTACCGACTAAGGGGAGCCTTATATTCAAACATTTCCCATGGTCTATAAATTTAAAACCACTACAATATTTTTAGAGAGTGATATCTATATGCCAGACATATAAAAAGAATATATAATTACCCTAATTGATTTCATCCTCAAGCACAACTATTTCCAATTTCTGGATGAATTTTATTTACAGGTAAAGGGAACGGCCATGGGCACCAGATTTGCCCCAAGTTTCACCAACCTCTTTATATGGATCTTTGAGGAATTGTACATCTATAATGCGAAATGAAGAGGCAATCTGGTGTTCTATGGCCGGTATATAGATGATCTTCTTTTTGTGTTTGAAGGATCAGTTACAGAAGAAAATGAGTTTGTGTCCTTCTTGAATATCAACAACATTTCACCTCTAACCTACAAGAACATACTATAGAATTTTTAGATGTGGTTCTGACCTGGGGAAGAGATGGCAATGTTTGTGCATACACGTATTTTAAGCAAGTAGATTGCAACAAATTTTTGCATTTTTCCAGCAATCGCCTCACTAGCTGGAAAGCCAATATTCCCTACAGCCAATTTTGCAGAATGAGAAGAAATTTTAGTTCAATAGAAAAGTACAATGAACAATCAGAGATACTAAAAGAAAGATTTAAAGAAAAAGGTTACCCCTTAGAGCTTATAGAAAAAGGTTGTGACAGAGCAAGGTCATTGGGTAGAGGAAGGCTTTTAACTGCCAAAAAAGCAATAAAAAAGAACCAGTGAAAAACTTAGAGGGACAACCGTTGTTTGTTACCCAATATAATTCCAACCAGAAGGCAGTAAGTAGAGTTTTAAAGAAACATTGGCCTATTTTATTGAGGGACTCAATTCTTTAGAAAATATTATCCCCGCAACCAAGAATGGTATATAGGAGGGCCCCAACTTTAAAACAAAAATTAGCACCAAGCAAAGTGGTTATGTCCAAAAAAAAATCTAATAACACTAAAAATAATAATACATTGATTTCTCAAATAAATTTGGCTAAAAGGGAACATTTAAGTGTGGCAAAAAACGTTGCCTCATGTGTAAATACACAGTGTATCTCGACACTATTGTCATGAACACATCTCAGGTAAATGAGACTATTCCCCTTAGTCGGTACCACAATAGGTTTACTAAACTGAGACAAAGGGAGACATATTGGATTTTCAAATTCCAGACCTTATTTCCATTGGGTCTAAATAAGGTTATCGATTCAGCTGCTTTTGTATAAATCTATACAGTGTTGATCTTGGATATACTGTATATGTATAGGACATAATCATTTTATATGGCTTTATATATGTAATTTATACGGTAATTGGTTTAGGACTATTGTACAACTGAATTTCCACCACCATATTGTTATACTATGATCTAGTTGGTTTACAATTAGCTAATATTTCATTCTCTATGAATGGATATTTATACACATTTTCTAATTGATAATTCCCTCCATTATCTTTATTTTTGTACCAATTATATTGACAATACTATTTAGGACTATATTATATGCACTTCTATTACCCGGATATCAATATTGAGGTTATTCTATAACCATATATCCAATATAATTGTTCCATTATTGTTTTGATTTCACTCATATTAATAAGGCGTCTTTTAGAGTGAGCTTATATGAGACTTGTGTTTTCACTTAATCACGCTTTTTCATTATTAAGACAGTGTGATCAATATTAATATCATTATTATGCACACTATTATAGTTACACATATATTAATATAATATATTTAGTGTATGTGTTCTGGCTTCTACTCTCATAAGCCAGAACCTAGCACACCTAGGGCTTTACCCTTATATAGGATTATGAAGTCTTTCACTTCATTATTATTCCTTAGAGCACATTCCTAATCCCTATAATGCACACATTTACTATTAGCAATAGAATAACAAAATCACTAACAATACTATGTATCACTTGAGAATAAGTTTTTCCTGTATCAAACTGAATCAGATAGAGCAGTGTTTTAGCTTATATTGATAAACACGTCCACTAGCACAACACTAGCTGACATATTTAATCTCTTCTCAATAGCTTAGGTTCCAAGTGCAGTCACTATTTATACATCCTGGTAGATCCCTCAAATATGACTACGGCGCATGTACATATATAACATTTGACAGGTTAGGGGTCCAATATGCGTCCATTATGTCACTAGAAGTTGGCGTTTTAGACTGACGTCATTGTCGTCATTTCCTTGTAGGACCAATTACATTTAGTAGTAAGTGGTCTAGGTTGACGTCTCTTTAGTCAGCATCTGTTCAGACAAATCAAGCCCAGGGACTAAGCCCCTGTTTAAACATTGGGGCTATACGGACCACGCTCATTATATTTATAGCAGCAAGTTATGTACACTAGTCTATCATTTCTAATGCGGTCTTTTGATATTAAGAGTTGGGATACCTATGGCCTATTATCATTCCCTATATTCCAGGTATATATTATGATCCACTTTTTTACTGGCAAGCACAATATTGTAGATTGTATTCATTGGCACCTTACAATATTTTTTATAACTTTAAGATATTCTAAAGGTAAGAGGGATCATATTAACAATCTTTACTATTTATGTATATGTATTGAACTCAAAGGTCTAACAATGTGGGTGTGTGGAAACGAAGGGTTCCTATTGGATAATGAATGTGTTTGGAAGGGGAGGGATTATTACACCTGATGGTAGCGTAGCCCTATTTAAGGGAAGATTAGTTTGTTTGTAACATGCCTGATGAAACGGTTATCACAGAGAAACGCATTGCATGGTTTCTCTACATCTATGCTAGAGATTATACAATATCAAGCATGAGCTGTTTTTAAACTGTGTTTTTAAATAAATCACTTTGATGTTTTTAACTCACAATGCTTAGTATTATTCTCTGAGCTTACGCTACCTATAGGGTTTATCCCTTCCATCTGGTTACCTGCCTCTGTTCCTGATCTGCTGTGGCCTTGCACCGTGGGGAACTATTTGGATGGTGCTCAGCTAGCTGAACTGCTGTAGAAATCCAGCCTGCTTCTATGGACATGACTGAAAGCCTTTTCTGAATGTGAGTACCCTGTGTGTATCTCTTCTGTTTATACCACACATTGTACTATTGATTCGCACATGTGGTGCCTCTTTCTGTTCCATATTATATCGTAGATCTTCCATCCCTGGTGAAGTAAGAGAGCTTGCCTATTCATCCCCTACATTAAGCATATCATCTTTTGGACATCGTTGAAGCTTGACATTGAAGTTTTAAGTATTTAGCTCACTAACTTTGTATGCTATCTCTTCTAGTACAATTTATCTAATTTTATGGGATAAAACCCACACTAAATAGCACAGTTCTTGTGCCACTTTACAGATCACTAGTTAGGCCTCATCTTGAATATTTTGTACAGATGTGTACAGTAGCCCAAAGGAGGGCTACTAAAACGGTACATGGTCTAAAATTTTAAACATACACAGAAAGACTCTATGATCTAAATATATATAGCTTAGGGGGCAGAAAATAAAGATGTGGCATGATTAAAAGCATTCTAATGTATGTAGGACTTAAAGAGACATTCTAGTCAAAATTAAACTTCATGATTCATATAGGGCATGTAATTTTAAATAACTTTCCAAATTATTTTTTATCATTCCATTTCTTTTGTTCTCTTGATATTCTTTGTTGAAAGCTAAACATAGGTAGGCTCATATACTAATTTCTAAGCCCTTGAAGGCCGCCTCTTATCTCAGTGAATTTTGACAGTTTTTCACAATTGGACAGTGCAAGTTCATGCATGTCATAAAGGTAACATTGTGCTCACTCCCATGGAGTTATTTATGAGTCATCACTGATTGACTAAAATGCCAATCAACAAGCACTATCCAGGGTGCTAAACCAAAAATTGGCTGGCTCCTTAGCTTAGATTCCTGCTTTTTTAAATAAAGATACCAAGAGAAAAATTGCTAATAATAGTAACTTGGAAAGTTGTTTACAATTTCATGCTCTTTCTGAATCATGAAAGTTTAATTTTGAATAGACTGTCCCTTTAAACAGATTTGTTTTTTTAAATACATTTTAGATGCTGTGTTTTTATGGTAGGATGGAATTAAAGTAACTCCAGCTCATGCTGTACATTTATTTGTCTGAGTCACTTGCAGCGATAGGCACAGACAAAGGCTGTGGCGGACATTTTCCAAAGTACAGACCTTAGTGAAGGACACCAAGGTACATTTGAAATAAAAAACATTTTATAGTGCTTGGTGTTATTATACTGATGCAGATACCACTGATCCTATAACCAGCTTTCCTCTGGCTATACCCATGTGCCAGTGTCACTACTGTGTCATTATGTAGTGCTGGGTGTTATTATACTGATGCAGATACCACTGATCCTATAACCAGCCCTCCTCTGGCTATACCCATGTGACAGTGTCACTACTGTGTCATTATATAGTGCTGGGTGTTATTATACTGATGCAGATACAACTGATCCTATAACCAGCCCTCCTCTGGCTATACCCATGTGACAGTGTCACTACTGTGTCATTATATAGTGCTTGGTGTTATTATACTGATGCAGATACCACTGATCCTATAACCAGCCCTCCTCTGGCTATACCCATGTGCCAGTGTCACTACTGTGTCATTATATAGTGCTTGGTGTTATTATACTGATGCAGATACCACTGATCCTATAACCAGCCATCCTCTGGCTATACCCATGAGCCAGTGTTACTACTGTGTCATTATATAGTGCTGGGTGTTATTATACTGATGCAGATACCACTGGTTCTATAACCAGCCCTTGTCTGGTTATACGCATGTGCCAGGGTCACTATTGTGTCTTTGTATAGAGCTGGGTGTTATTATACTGATGCAGATACCACTGATCCTATAACCAGCCCTTGTCTGGCTATATGCATGTGCCAGTGTCACTACTGTGTCTTTGTATAGAGCTGGGTTTAATTATACAGATGCAGATACACATCCAGTATTTCACTCAGGCTTTATTTATTCCATAACTTATCACCCAATATTGCTAGCAGTCTCTTGGCAAGCCACCAACTTTATTCACACTACATGTTTTTTTATTCCTATTATTTAATCAGAAAGAAAAGATATACTAAGGTTGTGGCGGACACTGCAAGGGTTAGTCACGGACACCAGTGTCCGTGTACGGACACCTTGCCTATCCCTGGTCACTTGCATTAAGGTTCCTAAAGGAGGAGCGTCTCTACTTTGTTTCACAGCCTGGTATTTACAGGTTTTATACAATTATTATAGAATCAGCCTTGTCAGCCAGCTCCGCACAGACACTAAGATACATTTCTACAGAGATATATACCCATATCACTGTATTGTAATTATAAATTGGGATGAGAACTGCAAGGGTATTTGGTGGTCATTACTTCTCTTGGTAACGACTGACCAGGTATGGATTTCGGAATAAAACTGACAGGGCCGGCTGAAGATATTTTGCTCCCTGGGTCTAAGAATGAAATGGTGCCCCCCAGTGGTAACGTTATTGATTAGCATATCAACCTTCTAGCCTGGCTGTTGACCTTACTAAGCCTGCATGAAACCAATGCCTATGCACAACTGAAGTGCTGCCCCTTGTCAAGTGCTGCCTGGGCCCATTGGACCTGCTTGGTCCCATGGTTGAGACGGCCCTGTAGACTAAGTTCACTGAACCTACACCCATATCATGAACTCGAGTGACTATGGGCTGGTGCCAGAGGGCATGCAATTTTTTTGAGCATTTAAAGTGAATGTAAACTTTCATGAATCAATGTCCAGTTTTAAAAAATACCATTAAAAACAGGGGCACTTTCATTCATGAAACTTTACATTGCAGCCCATTTCTTTCCAAAGGCATGGACAGTCCACAAATCCATTCAATTACTAGTGGGAATTCAACTCCTGGCCACGAGGTGGAGGCAAAGAGCACCCCAGCAAAGCTTCAAGTATCCTCCCACTTTCTACAATGCCCAGTCATTCTTTGCCTGTGTAAGATTGTAGGTGATGTGCGAAGATGGTGTCTGAAGAAAATAAAGTTGTTAATCCTTTAATGGGTACTTTTCCCTGCAAGCAAGGATTGGGGCTATGTTGTGTCCATGTAATTCTTTTTAGTAAAAGTAATGGTGGCTTTTAGCAGTTGGAAGACGGCAAGGTTGTCTTTGCTTACCTTCCAACATTTATGCTACCCCAATATAGAAAACCAGGGTTGGTTACTTTGTCTACAGGTCTATGTCAGTGAGGATTTTGTCACACCTGTTGCTGTACAGCAGATCCACAGGTAAGTGCTTTTACCTTCTAGGTGAGAAGGATGCAGCACTTAGGATTTCTTTTTGAAAAAAAAGGAAGAAAAAGGATATATTGAGTACAAGGTGGATTTTTATGGGACTGAATATCCCTTTAAAGATTGGGGGATTTATTTGGGCAGCAGTTCAGGGCACTGTTTTGTCAAAAGAAGGCTCTTTTATTTTTGGCTATGGGGATTTGTTGCACAGTTTACCCTTATTTTGTTTTAGGGTACTATCTCTTTAAGGAGGTCTTGCTTGGCGGTTCCGATTTCCACGTTTATGCCTCTGGATCGCACTTTTGAAACATACTGCAATCATGTGACAGCTCAGCTTACTTCCGCTGAGTGGTTTGTTTCTAGTCGGCTGTGTTTGTAGGAAGCCAGAATACAAATGGACAGAGCGGATTATCTTTGCAGCTTTCTAGAATCTGCAGTTTGATTAGGATTATTATTTTTGCTGGTGTGGATTTGATTCCTGGTTGCTGGTTGGATGAGTCTCTCCAGCTTTGCTGGGGTGTAGAGGTGCTGAGACATGGAGAGTCCACAACGTCATTCCAATTACTGGTGGGATAGTCACTCCTGGCCAGCAGGAGGAGACAAAAAGCACCTCAGCAAAGCTGTTAAGTGTCACTTCCCTTACCCATACTCCCCAGTCATTCTCTTTGCCTCTGTCAGTGGAGGACGTGAAGTTGGTGTCTGAAGACTTTATTCCTTTTTTGGGTACTCTTGAGTAAGAAGAGTGGTGGCTTTTAGCAGTTAGAAAGTGGCGAAGCGGTCCTTGCTTTGTTTTCTAACATATTTGCTGCCCTCGGTATAGAAAGCCAGAGCTTGTTACTCTGTTATTTCTTTTTCTACAGGTCTCTTTAAGGAGTATGTGTCCTTTTATGCCTTGTGAGCTGTCTTCCTGCCTGACAGCTAGATTTCAGGTAAGTGCTTTTGTCTTCTAGGTACTGGAGACTTGCACTATCTATTTTAATTCTGCATTAATTTCATGGGACATTTATAATCCTTTAGTGAGGATTCTTTGGGACAGTTTGCAGGCACTATTTGTATGTGAAAAGAGATTAAAGGGTTAACGGCCTTCCTCTTAGGTTTTGGATGACCTCTGACCTTATGGCTATATGATTTTTAATTTAATAACATTTTAGGTGGGGAATGTGTTAAATGGTTACTCTGTTTTTGACTTCTGAGTATGAAACGCATGCTTTTTTTCTAATTGCGCAGTTTCTTTTGATACTGCTCACGTGACCTCCCGATCTTGCGCTTCTGAGAGCGGAGCGGTGTAATTTCTGTGAGTTTCTCTTCGTTGCAGCTGTGAGACATCATCTGGCCGACTGGAGAGTCCTTAGTTCGTTCTCTGAAGGTTACTGTAGGACACCTCAGCTTCTGGTGTATTTTTTATTTGCCTAGCGTTTTGAAGAAAAAAAACTTTTTTCTTAAAGTGACATTCCTTACTTTTTGGGCCTTTATCAGCTATGGATAATGAACAGGAGTCTGTTCCTTTTCATAAATGCTTATTATGTTTGGAGGCCCAAATAGTCTTACCTATGCAATTTTGTTCCTCATGTTTAGAAAAAGCTTTAAAATGTAAAGATAAATTACTTGTTTCAGAACCTAATGTTTCTAAGGATGATGCTGTTCAGGCAGTGCCACAGCTTTCTCCTCACACGTCCCAAGCCTCCATGGCTTCACATACAGTGCCCTGCAGTTCCACTCAGCATCCTGGAGGAGTTTATTTACAATAGATTTTGCCGCACAGATATCTTCTGTAGTATCTGCGGCTTTATCTGCTTTTCCAATGAGTGTAAGGTGTCTGTTCCGTCTGCTGCTGCACAGTTTGACCTCCCTCATAAGTCTGATGAGGAGGATACCTCGGTAACTTCAGAGGGTGAAATTTCAGTATAAATCCTTTGACTGATTCTGTAGAAGTAAACTTCAGATTTAGGCTTGAACACCTTCTTTAGTGAAAGGGGGTACTGGCTACTTTTGACGACTCTGATTCTTTTGTCACTGTCAAACCTAAGAAATCTAGTAAGCTAAACAAATACTATGATGTTCCTTCCTCTGTGGAAATGTTTCCTGTTTCAGACCGTGTGTCGAGATCATTGCACAGGAATGGGATAAGCCAGAGATACCTTTCTCCCGTTTTTAAAAAGATGTTTTCTGTTGCTGACTCCATTCGAGACTCATGGTGCACGGTGCCTAAAATAGAAGGGGGTATTTCTACTCTGGCTAAGAGAACCACAATTCCTATTGAGGATAGCTGTTCTTTTAAGGATCCCATGGACAAAAAGCTGGAGGCTTATTTAAAGAAAATATATGTTCATCGGGGTCTACAATGGCAATCTGCAGTTTGTATTGCCACAGTGACACGTTCAGCATCTTATTGGTGCGATGCTTTGTCCGAATAGATTTTAGAGGAGACTATGTTGGAGGAGATCCAAGATAGGATTAAGGCTCTTAAACTAGCCAATTCCTTTATCTCTGATGCTAACATGCAAGTCATTAGACTAGGAGCCAAGATGTCTGGCTTCACTGTCCTAGCCCACAGGGCTCTGTGGCTGAAATCTTGGTCAGCTGATGTTACCTTCAAGTCCAAGCTCCTGTTGCTATCTTACGAGGGTAAGAACCTGTTTGGTCCTGGTCTGGCGGAGATAATTTCTGAAATTATGGGTGGAAAGAGGTCCTTTCTACCACAAGACAAGAAGAATAGACCTAAGGGACATCAGAGTTCTAATTTCAATTCCTTTTGTAACTTCAAAGGTCAAAAGTCTTCCTCTCCCTCCTCCAAGCAGGAGACTCAATAAGACTTGAAATAAGTGGAAGCAATCAAAAAAGTCCTAATTTGAGATTGTTAGCATGAAGGGTCTGTCTCCGTTCCAGGATTGGATCAAGTTGGGGGCAGACTTTCCTTGTTTCGTCAAGTGTGGATACGAGATGTCCCAGATCCTTGGGCTGTTGTCATAATATCTCAGGGTTACAAAATAGAATTCAAATATTGTCCTCCCAGGGGCAGATTTCTCCTCTCAAGGTTATCTGTGGATCATGTAAAAAGAGAGGCATTCTTAGGCTGCGTTCAGGACCTTTCCTCCCTGGGAGTGATAGTTCCAGTGAGGGAACAGGGTCTAGGATTCTATTCAAATCTGTTTGTGGTTCCCAAAAAAGAGGGAACTTTTCGACCCATTTTAGACCTAAAGTGTCTCAACAAGTTTCTCAGGGTTCCGTCCTTCAAAATGGAAACTATTCGTTCCATTCTTCCTTTTGGTCCAAGAGGGTCAGTTCATGACGACCATAGACCTGAAGGATGCGTATTTTCATGTTCACATCCACAGGGATCATCACCAGTTCCTGAGATTCGCTTTTCTAGTCAAGCACTTTCAGTTTGTTTGCTCTTCCGTTTGGCCTTGCCACAGCTCCTAGAATTTTCTCAAAGGTTCTGGGGGGTCTTATGGAATTGTGGTGGCGCCTTACCTGGACGATATATTGGTTCAGGCGGCATCTTTTAAACAAGCAAACTCTCATACAGAGATCTTGTTCCACGGGTGGAAACTGAATTCGGAGAAGAGTTCCCCTGTTCCAGCTACAAGGGTGTGCTTCTTAGGGACCTTTATAGATTCCCTATCTATGAAGATTTTTCTGACGGAGGTCAGAAAATCCAAACTTCTCTCTTCTTGTCTCTCTCTCTCTACAGTCTACTGTTTGGCCATTAGTGGCTCAATGCATGGAGGTAATTGGTCTGATGGTCGCTTCCATGGACATCATTCCCTTTGCTCTATTCCATTTGAGAGCTCTGCAATCATGCATGCTCAGACAATGGAATGGAGACCATTCAGATCTGTCTCAGAAGATATATCTGGATCAGTTGACAAGAGACTCTTGTGGTGGATTTCTCAGTATCATCTGTCTTGGGGCACATGCTTCCGGAGACCCTTTTGGGCGATTGTGACCACGGACGCCAGCCTGCTCTTTAAATTCTCAGGGCCTATGAACTCGAGAGGCGTATTCTCCCCCCTTAAATATATTGGAGTTAAGAGTGATTTTCAATGCTCTGATGGCTTGGCCTCAATTGTCCTAGCCTGGTTTATCAGGTTCTAGTCGGACAACATCACCTCAATGGCTTATATCAACCACCAGGGAAGAACTCTGAGTTCCTTGGCCATGAAGGAGGTGGCTGGGATTATTCAGTGGGCAAAAGCTCACAATTGTCTTCTATATGCCATCCACATTCCAGGAGTGGACAACTGGGAGGCGGATTTTCTGAGCAGACAGACTTTTCATCCTGGGGAGTGGGCTCTCTATCCGGAGGTGTTCTCCAGGTTAACCCTCAAGTGGGGGGTGCTGGATTTCAATCTGATGGTGTCTCGTCAGAACGCCAAGGGTACGGTTCAAGGTCAAGGGATCCTCAGGCCACCCTGATAGATGCTCTGGCAGTTCCTTGAGATTTAGGTCTAGCTTACCTGTTTCCTCCGTTTGCATTCCTTCCACGAGTCATTGCTTGTATCAAACAGGAGAGAGCGTCTGTAATTCTAATAGCTCCTGCATGGCCTTGCAGGATCTGTTTTGCAGACCTAGTGAAGATGTCATCTCTTCCTCCTTGGAGGTTACCTCTGAGGAAGGACCTTCTAACTCAGGATCCTTTCCTCCATCCAAATCTCGTTTCTCTGAAGCTGACTGCATATAGATTGAACGCTTAGTTCTGGCTAAGCGTGGGTTTTCTAAGTCAGTCATTGAATCCATGCTTCAGGCTCGCAAACCTGTTACTCGTAAACAGGGCTTCTCTTGGAGTAGGGTCAGGATTCTTAGAATTTTGTCTTTTCTCCTGGATGTTCTGGAGAAAGGGTTGCATTATCTATTCTTTTACATAAGCGTCTGGCGGATGTGCCAGATGTTCATTCTTTTTGGCAGGCCCTGGTCAGAATCAGGCCTTTGTTTAAACCTGTTGCTCCCCCTTGGAGCCTTAACCTAGTTCTTAGAGTTTTGCAGCAGGCTCCGTTTGAGCCAATGCATTCCATAGATATTAAGCTGTTATCTTGGAAGGTTTTGTTTCTTATCGCTATTTCTTCTGCTCGAAGAGTTTCTGAACTCTCGGCTTTGCCGTGCGATTCTCCTTACCTTATTTTTTATGCGGATAAGGCGGTCCTTCATACTAATTTCTCCCTAAGGTGGTTTCCGATAGAAATATTAATCAGGAAATTGTTGTTCCTTCTCTCTGTCCTAATCCTCCTTCTCATAAGGAACGTCTGTTGCATAACTTGGATGTGCTGCGTGCTCTAAAATGTTACCTACAGGCTACTAAGGATTTTCACCAGTCTTCTGCCCTGTTTGTTTCTCTGGAAAGCGTAAGGGTCAGAAGGCCACTTCTACTTCTCTTTCCCTCTGGTTGAGCAGTATGATTCGTTTTGCTATTTGATTTGCTATGGATGCTGATCCCAAGCTTTCCCTGTCCTTTGACAAATTTATTTACTTTGCAGATGCCCAGGTTATTCCCCCTGTGCAATTTTGTTCCTCTTGCCCTAATAAAGTATTATTATCTAAAGATAAGGATACCCTATCTGAGCCTTCTTTCTCTCAGGATAATGCTGTTCATGGTTTGTCTCAGCCTTCTTCTAACATGTCCCAGTCTTTGATAGATTCACATGCAGTGCCCTGTGGTTCCTCTCAGTCAGTCCCTGGGAGTGATTTTTACCTAAAGATTTTACTGCACAGTTGACTTCTGCAGTCTCTGCAGCCTTAACCCTTTCCAGTCTTATGTCGGAATATTAAAGACAAAGGGTTTTACCACATGCGCTCAAATGTTGGATATATTCTGACTTTTCTGCTTTTGAATTTCACAGCTGAATAGCGACATCTAGCGGTGACTTGCTATTAAGCTGTGCAATTAAAACATTTTGCAGCAAAAATTAAATAAGACCTGACGGCCGCACAAATTAAACATTAATAGGACCGGAAAGGGTTAAGTGCCTTACCTAGTTCTGATAAGAGGAAGAGGAAATTTAAAAACATGTCTATATGTTCTGATTCTGCCAAAACTGATTTGGTTAGTCTTTCTCAGTTATTTAGCGAGGATCCTTCCTCTTCAACTTCTTAGGTTGAGATCTCTGAATCTGAATCTGCGGTTCCTAGTACAGTAGATTCTGAGGAGGTTAATTTAAGATTTTAGCTTGAGCATCTCCGTTTACTTTTGAAGGAGGTCTTAGCTACTTTTGATGACACTGAATAAATTGCAGAGGCTCCTAAGAAGGCTAATAAGCTGAAAAGAGTTTTTGATGTCAAACCTAAATCTGTGGAGGTTTTTCCTGTTCCAGATCGCATGTTTAACATTATATCTCAGGAATGGGAGATGCTGGGTGTTCCCTTTAACCCTTCTCCTGTGTTTAAGAAGATGTTTCCTGTTGCTGTTTCAGTGCGAGATCTTTGGCGCACTGTTCCTAAAGTAGAGGGCACTATATCCACCTTAGCCAAGATAACTACTATTCCTCTTGAGGATAGTTTGTCTTTTAGAAACCCTATGGATAAGAAACTGGAGGGTTATTTAAGAAAGGTGTTTTTTTCATCGGGGTTTGCAATGGCAACCAGTTGCTAGTATTGCGACAGTTGCTGGTGCAGCCTCTTATTGGTGTGACTCATTGATCTAATTTCAGAGTAGACTACTATAGAAGAGATCCAGGATAGGATCAGGCTCTAAAGCTGGCTTATACTTTTATCTGTGATGCCAGCATGCAAGTAGTCAAACTGGGAGCCAAGATTTCTAGTTTTGCGATTCTAGCCCACAGAGCCTTATGGTTAAAATCTTGGTCTGCGGATGTGACTTTCAAGCTCTTGTCTCTACCCTTTAAGGGTAAGATTTTATTTGGTCCCGGTCTGGCTGAAATAATTTCCACAGTTACTGGTGGGAAAAAAAGCTTTTTTTACCGCAGGATATGAAGAATAGGCCTAAGGGTCAACAGACTTCTAATTTTCGTTCCTTTCGTAACTTCAAGGGACAGAAATTTTCCTTGTCTTCTAAACCTGAGCAAGCCAAGACCTCTTGGAGAGCTAGCCCGCCTTGGAATAAGGGTAAGCAATCCAGAAAGCCTTTCACGGACGCTAAATAAACATGAAGGGGTCGCCGTAATCCAGTTCTTGATCAAGTAGGGTGCAGGCTTTCCTTTTTTCAGCAGGCTTGTATTCACGACGTCCCAGATCCTTGGGCAATGGATATGGTCTCCCATGTATACAAGATAGGATTCAAATCTTGTCCCCCAGGGGCAAATTTATCCAATCAAGATGATCTGTAAACCAGGTAAAGAGAGAGGCCTTCTTAAACTGCGTAAAAGATGTCTTTTCAGGAAATGATTGTCCCAGTTACTCCAGCAGAGTATTCATATCTTTTTGTGGTTCCCAAAAAAGATGGAACTTTTCGACCCATTCTAGACCTTGTGTCTCAACAAATTTCTCATGGTTCCGTCCTTCAAAATGTAGACTATTCGTACTATTCTAGTTCAGGAAGGTCAATTCATGACACCATAGACCTGAAGAACGCATATCTCCATGTGCCTATCCACAAGGAACATTTCAAGTTCCTGAGGTTTGCCTTTTGGGACCAACATTTCCAATTTGTAGCTCTTCCTTTTGGCCTCCGCCACTGCTCCTCGAATCATTACAAAGGTTCTAGGGGCTCTTTTGGCCAGATTTCTAGGGATTGTGGTGGCACCTTACCTGGACAATATCTTGGTTCAGCCACCATCTTTTCAGTTAGCAAGATGCCATACAGATTCTCTGTTATCAATTCTCCGCTCACGCGTGGAAGGTGAATCTAGGGAAGAGTTCCTTGGGTACGTTTTCTGGGGACAATCATAGACTCAGTATCTATGAAAAGTTTCTTGACGGAGGTCAGAAAATTCAAGCTTCTTTCTGCCTATCGTTCTCTTCAGTTCTCTTTTCGTCCATCAGTGGCAGTGTGTATGGAAGTAATTGGTCTAATGGTGGCGTCCATGGACATTAGTCAGTTTGCTCGCTTCCATCTAAGACCTCTACAGTTATGCATGCTCAGTCAATGGAACGGAGACCACTCTGACCTCTCACAAAGGATAGTTCTAGACTCTAAGACAAGACTTTCTCAGTCCTGGTGGATCTCCCAGGACCATTTGTCTCAGGGCACTTGTTTCCTGAGACCTTCTTGGGAGATATTGACCATGGATGCCAGCCTATTAGGCTGGGGAGCAGTTTGGGGTTCCTTAAGAGCTCAGGGACTATAAATATCCTAGAATTGAGAGCAATCTTCAATGCTCTAACAGCTTGGCCTTAACTGAGTTTAGTCCGGTTTATCAGATTCCAATCGGACAACATCACTTTGGTGGCGTATATCAACCACCCAGGAGGAACTCAGAGCTTATTAGCTATAAAGGAGGTGACTAGCATTCTTCATTGGGCGGAGTCTCACAATTGTCATCTTTCTGCCATTCACATCCCAGGGATGGACAACTGGGAAGCAGATTATTTGAGCAGGCAGACTTTTCACCCTGAGGAATAGGCTTTCCATCTGGAAGTTTTCTCTCTCAGAGCTGGATCTGATAGCATCTCGTCTAAACACCAAGCTTCCAAAATACGGAGCAAGATCAAGAGATCCTCAAGCAGCTCTGGTCGACGCCCTGGCAGTGCCATGGGATTTCGGTCTAATTCATCTGCCCCCTTTGTTTGCCCTACTTCCTCGGGTCATATCCCGTATCAATCAGGAGCAGGCTTCGGTGATTCTAATCGCTCCAGCGTGGCCTCGCAGAACTTGGTTTGCGGACCTAGTGAATATGTCATCATTTCCCCCATGGAAATTGACTCTGAGGAAAGATCTTCTACTTTAAGGTCCCTTCCTCCATCCGAACTTAATTTCTCTGAAGCTGACTGCTTGGAGATTGAACACTTAGTCTTGTCCAGACAAGGATTTTCTGTGAAGGTTATTGAGACTTTGATTCAGGCTCATAAGCCTGTTTCTCGCAAGATTTTCTATAAGGTATTGTGTAAATACCTTCATTGGTGCGGTTCTATGGGTTTTTCTTGGAGTCAGGTGAGAATTTCCCTTATTTTGTCTTTTTTTCAGGTGGGCCTGGAGAAAGGTTTATCAGTCAGTATTCTAAAGGGTCAGATTTCGGCTCTGTCGATTCTTTTCCAAAGGCGTCTGGCAATCTTGCCTAATGTTAAATCTTTTGTTTAGGCCTTGGTTAGAATCAGGCCTGTTTTTAGGTCAATTGCTCCTCCTTGAAATCTTAATCTTGTTCTTTGGGTTCTGCAGCAGGCTCCATTTGAGCCTATGCATTCTGTTGATGTTAAATTATTGTCCTGGAATGTTTTGTTTCTTCTGGCTATTTCCTCAGCCCGTAGGGTTTCGGAGCTTTCGGCTCTACAGTGTGACCCTAATCTTATTTTTCATGTGGATGGATAAGGCGGTTCTTCATACTAAATTAGTATTCCTTCCTAAGGTGGTTTCGGACCGGAATATTAACCAAGAAATTGTTGTTCCTTCATTTTGTCCTAATCCTTCCTCTCAGAAGGAACAGTTGTTGCTCAATCTGGATGTTGTGCGTGCTCTGAAGTTCTATCTAATCTGCTGCTCTTTTTGTTGTATTTTCTGGTAAGGGGAAGGGTCAGAAGGCCACTGAGACAGCTGAACAGCAGCCTCCAGAGAAAATCACGTCTCATTCCACTAGGGCTGTCTCTTCTTCTTGGGCCTTTAAAAATTCTGCTTCTGTGGAACAGATTTGAAAAGCGGCCACTTGATCTTCGTTGCTTACTTTTTCCAAATTTTACAAGTTTGATGTTTTTGCCTCAGCTGAGGCTTCCTTTGGGAGGAAAGCGGTAGTGCCTTCCATTTAGGTTCGCCTGTCTTGTGTCTCCCTCCCTTCCATTCTGTGGCCTCTAGCTTGGGAATTAGTTCCCACTAGTAATTGAATGAATTTGTGGACTCTCCATGCCTTTGGAAAGAAAACAAAATTTATACTTACCTGATAAATTATTTTCTTTTCTTTCCTGGCATGGAGAGTCCACGACCCGCCCTTATTTTTAAGACGGCTTTTTCTAAACCTCAGGCACCTCTATACCCTTTGTGTTCTCTTCTCTTTCCATGATTCCTCGGCTGAATGACTGGCGATTGTGGGAAGTGGGAGGATACTTGAAGCTTTGCTTGGGGTGTTCTTTTCCTCCAACTGGTGGCCAAGAGTTGAATTCCCACTAGTAATTTAATCGATTCGTGGACTCTCCATGCTAGGAAACAAAAGAATTTATGAGGTAAGCATAAATTTTTTGTTTTTTACAAATACCTTTCTCTTCAGCAAAGCCGGACCGGCGATCCCCCGCCCATAGCTCCTCTGTACTTACGTCAGCAATGACGAAACCGGCTTCCTGGTCATGGTATGCAACTACCAAAACATTAACATTAACTAATTTTTATTTTGTGATGCCTATATGTTTTAAGCAATAGCATTAGTTTAAACAGATTCTAAATGTACTATCTGTATAGCAGGAGCTGGAGTAAATAATATTTGCATGCATATGAACAGTCTGATAGGAGGCTTCTAATGTTTTGTAGTCTTCAGAACACTTTTTGTTATCTTTTCAACAGAAAAAACAGAGAAAAAGCAAACCTAAAAAGCCAGCATCTAAAAGTGCTTCATAGACAATCTGATATTTTAATAAATATCTGTACTCCCCCCCCCCCCCCCTGTATTTTAATCTTCTATCAACTGCAGTATAGAAGTATTCTTAATTTGCCAAAAGATTCAAAATTCTGCTGTCTTTCCAATTTCCTAATAATTTTATGCTGTTAACAAAATAACAGAACGTCCCATTGTCTCTTCTCTGTGGTTTCATTATTCAATTCATGCTACAATTTGTCAGAGAGTGAATCACACAATTCCCTTCTGTGACAATTTTAGTTATGTCATAACTAAGCGATTGTAACAGTCTTGCCCTGTGAAACAGTCTGAACAAGTGTTTAATAAATTGAAAATATTGCAGCCAACAAATGTGAAATTGGCAGATGACAGAGGAATATGCTTAATGTGACAAGCTGACTAAAGTTTATGCTGGACTTTAAATGCATAATTAAGTAATAAATGCCAGGCTCCTTATTTTTATAGGCCAATGATTGACTTTGAGGTTTAAATGTTTATTTGTAAAAAGCTTTGAATAGAATAGCAATGTCATTGTTTATGCAGTTTAGTTTTTGTTGACATTTTAGTGCTTAGCTATACAAAAAAATAAATTAAAGCTCACGACAGTGTTTTTCGCTTTCTCTGACACAGATCATGTTTGTCTTATTACTTTAAAAATACATTTAAAAAAATCTGCATTTCTGTCCAATCACAAACTGGCATTTAACCAGAACACTTACAGGAAGATGTTCATTTTGAAAGAACAGAAACTCCTTTTTAAATTTGTCAGTTGTACAAAAAGCCTGTGTCATTACTTTAGCCAAGCACTCTGTGAAATGCTGTATCACAATAATCAGACAAAACTAAAGTAGGTTGAAAAAGTAAAATGTAGAATGTGCACGATCCTATAAGAAATAAATATATTTAGTTTATATGGACTGTTTTACTTTGCATGTGGTAGGAGTTGGTATTATCTGGTGTGTACTGGATGGAGCACCCAAAACATTAAATTGCCATGGAAGTCAGTAGCTTGACGGGGCAATGCAAAGTAAGTTATAATAAGGGCTGCTTTGACTTTTTGTTTGTTAAATATCACCTTGACTCCATGTGCACGTGCCCAGGCACTCTTTTGTAGGTAACTACGCTCTTCATGATTCAGATTTTGCATACAAATTTAATCTTTCCAATTTACTTCTATTATATTATGTGCTTCAATATCTTGGTATCCTTTATTGAAAGTGCAGTAATGCACTACTGTGAGCTAGCTGAAAGCCAATAGCGAGAGGCATTTATGTGCAGCCACCAATCGGTAGCTTCTGCGCCTACCTATGTATACTTTTTTACAAAGGACACAGAGAACCAAACAATTGATATCATAGAAGTAAATTGGAAAGTTATTTAGCATGTCATGCTCTATCTGAATCATAAAAGAAAGAATTTGGGTTTCCTGTCCTTTTAAGTGTGGCCATAGCCACTGTACTGTGGGCTGGCTGTTGCATTGCGCTAGTTGCCGTGCTGTTCTGGATGATGAAAGTGGCAGTTGCGCTATCAGGAGGTGGTCTCCTGCAGTCAGATCCAGGGGCTATTTTATGTCAGATTAGAGCGGCCAGCTCTCTGGATACTCTCTTGCCTGGCCTGTACATTTTTAGCTAAGCTTGTGCATTATTCTTTATTGGAAGCGATCCTGGCCTTGTTCCTGGCAAGAAGCCTGAATAGGAGGTGTTAAAAGTTAACCTCAGACTCCCATTCACTGCTTGGTTATATCGTATGAAGATTGAAGCATTCTTGCTCCTGGCCTGTCACTCTGAGCTTGACAGAGCGTCTGGCTTATACAACCTGTATGACCTTCTATTGTGATACACAATCTGTGGACTGATTTACTGGCTTGTGCACTAGTCCTATCCTCCTGTTCTGGTACTTGGCTCTGGATGGCTCTTCTGGTTCTAACCCCTGGACTGTTTACAGGTTATCCTTCTGCTACGCTCACTGGTTTCTGCAACCCATCCTCTGCTCAACTGACTTCAGACAGAATACCCTGTAATAAATTAACTTATACGGATTTGCTTTGTTCTTTAGGTATTCTTTGTTGAAGAGTAATCCTAGCTAGGCTCAGGAGCAGCAGTGCACTACTGGGAGCTGCTGATTGGTGGCTGCACCTAATTACTTTTCTTATTGGTTAACCCAATGTGCTCAGGTAGCTCCCATTAGTGCACTGCTGCTCTGGAACGGACTTTTCAGCAAAGAGGACAAAACAAATGTGATAACTGCAGTAAATTGGAAAGTTATTTAAAATTACATGGCCTGTCTGAATAAGGAAATTATAAAGGGACAGATAACTTCTTTACTACCCGTTCCTAAGCTTTGTGCAACCAATATTGTTATATTAATATAATTTATAACATTTAAACCTCTAAACGTCTGATGGTTTTAAAGGCCGCCTCTAATCAGCTTTTCAGTAAGACAGTGCTAGTTCATGTTTGTCATACGGATAACATTGTGCCCACTGCCATGACAATATTTATGAAGCAGCACCCACTAACTGGTTAAAATTCAAGTCTATAAAAAGCACTGAGATAGGAGGGCAGAGGCTTAAATACAATGTAATCATAGAGGTAAAAACCATAAAAAGGGGACAGCAAACCACACAATTTTATTTGGTGATTCAGATAGAACATACAATTTTTATTATCAAATTTGCTTCATTCTCTTGTTATCCTTTGCTGAAGGAACACTGGCAGCTAGCTGCACACATTTAGCCAATCACAAGATACGTGAGCTAGCTCCCTTTAGTGTAGGATATTTGCATATTCTTTTTCAACAAGTGATACTAAAAGAACAAAGACATTTTGGAAAATACAAGTGAATTTAAAGTGACTTAAAATGACATGCTATATCTGACTCATGCAAGTTTAATTATGAATTTACTATCCCTTTAATGTAACAGTGTTGGTTGTCCAAAACTGGGGAATGGGTAATACAGGGATCATCTATCTTTTTAAACAATAAACCTATTTGGATAGCCTATCCCTATAATTTTGACTGTTCCTTTACATATCTTTATGGGGCAGGATCCTGTAATTCTTTTCTTCCAGTCTGCCTTCCCTGCTGAACCTGTTGACGCCTTACAAATAACAATAATGATCATTACTTGTGCGTTATATTGGTGGTGTCCTATTTCATTCCTATAAATTAACTTGTTCTGTTTCCTGTGCACATATTTCATCATAATGTTTTGCTTCATACAAACAGTTTATTTTTATAACACTATTTTACACACACAGGTTTATATGTCGGTCTGTCCTTTTCATAAGAGGAACTGAACATTCTCAAGGTTGTTTAGCACATTCGATGATACAAATACATGCAGCCCATTCTGTGAATAGAGCTGTTGTTTTATGGAATAAAGAACCTGTTGGACAATCTGTTTCAACAAGTAGTATTATGACCAATGCATCTGTTGTTTTGTAGAACATTAACTACCTTTGGACAGAAACCTATAAATAAATAAAATGAATGAAAAAAGGGCTGGACTTGAATAGGTTCTCTAATATTCTGCTTTTTTTTCCATGACAGATTAATTATAACCTTTTACATGAGCTTGTACAGTAAGATCAGCCTTTTTCATAGTTTATCATTATGACCAGGTAATCAAGACTTGCACAGGGATGTCAAAATGCTTATTAATGCATCATGTGCAGTCCTTCAACAGTGTATTTAAAAATATGCATATTTTTAATTTTTCTGTCACAATTGACTTTATAGGAAAAGCAGCTTCAATAAATGTATTTTATTTTTGCTAGACATCTTACTCATATGCAAAACCACTTGAAAGTGATGCAGCATAAAGGGACAGGAAACCCCAAAGTGTTCTTACCTACACTACTGTAAATGCTTTAGAAGGGGAGAGTCCCCACACTACAGAAAAATATCAGTTGGGGGAGGTGGGACCCTACACTACAGAAAAAGAGATTTTGGATGAATGTATGAGGAGGGTTCCTACCTATACTACAGAAAAAATGGATAAAATAAAAATAAGACTGGCTGCCAGTAACAAACATGGCAGGGGATAGTGGAGGGAGAGTTAGAGAGCTGTTTGGGATGGGTCAGGGGCATAGTTTCCAACATTTTAAAAGAAATTCCAGGGACACTTTGCAGCTGAGCAAGCAATCGGGTTACTGGAGTATTAACCTACTGTTCAACTGCTCCACCCACTCATTTCTGCAATCAAAACACACCAATTTTATAGTAATAGTATAATTTAGACTTATCCATAGTTTATTATACAGATTAGAGCTCCAAGCTCCTACACCTACCCAGTCTCTGGAACACATTCTGGGCATATGGTTATTTTTACAACACAGCATCAAAATTAGGCAGACAAATAATATGTGAACCCATTCAATAATAATAACAATAATCTATTAGGAATTAATTATATTTACATAATACACTACATCTATCTAATCTATCTATATGTATATTTATGTGTATTTATATATATATATATATATATATATATATATATATATATATAGATAGATATATATATATATATATATATATATATATATATAGATATATATATAGATATATATATAGATATAGATATATAGATAGATAGATATAACCGATAATAATAATAATAATATCAGAAATTGAAAAAGCACTCACTGGACTGTGGACATCAGTGTAAATCAAAAAGTTTTGATTTACACTGATGTCCACAGTCAGTTTTGATTTACACTGATGTCCACAGTCCAGTGAGTGCTTTTTTAATTTCTGAGATCTACATACCTGGCTACAGCACCCTGGCAAGTTGCAGTTTGTTGGTGAGAGTGCACATACAATACAACTTTGACATATATATATATATATATATATATATATATATATATATATATATACACTCTCACACACACACACACACCAAATGTTAGGCAAAAGAGGTAGCATTTCCAGGGACAAAAATATCCAGGGACATACAACAAAATCAAGGAACTGTCCCTGGAAATCGGGGACTGGTGGCAACTATGCAGGGGGTGGGAGGTGTCTGGTAGGAGGATAATCCCTACACTACAGCAAATATTAGCTTTACAAGCTAACTGATGAACTCCTTCATTGCTAGGAATTTTAGAATTGTGGTGTGCAGCTGAAATTATCGGACAAAGACCAATGGCAAAGCCATGCATGTCTGATCTGAACAATTTCCATAGAAGCTTGTTCAACCATTTGACTTATGACTGCAGTAGTTGTGTGTAAGAAACCAAAAGAAACCAAAAGTTGTTTTTTGTTTTTTTATATGATCGTATTTGGCTGCCTAATAGAGGCTCCTGAGGAAATTTGTAGGATTTATTTTTTTACCTAGAGATGTGCATGTGATATTTTCTATTAGGCTGTATATACTGTAGCTGTGCTGCATCACTTACAAGTGATTCAATACTTGGGTATCATGTCTAAGTTAGGGTTGTCATCTTTTCTGGAGAAAAATACTGGCAATGCTAATTCGCCTACATTGACATACATAAGTATGCATCATAAATCAGAAACTTAAGCTGTTTTGACTCATTTTAAAATATCCTTAGTTTATTAAATTATAATACACTTAGAAGTCTGACCATGATGGCATCTTTATTTCTATGTTTCATTTTTGTTTTTTAACTTTGACCTGAGCCTTAAAAATACTGTCTGGGTGGCTACCCTACTTTAATCCCTTAACAGCCAACGTTTCCTGGGTTAAGTAGAGTTATATTTTGAGTTTAATATCTCTTTTTTTTTTCTTTTTCTTTTTTTTTTTAATATCTTTTTATTGAAGTCAAAAACCAGTACAGAGTATAAGGCATGTCACAAATCATTCACGAAACAATGTGTACAGAGCATAATTAGGAGACAATATATTCTAGTATCGCAAACATTTCCGTACAGTATGGGCTATCACATAAAGAGACTTCAGTTTTGTTTTAGAGTATAACAAATGTAATAGAAGTAAAAATGATCCTCTCCTAGCTATATACAAAGTCAAGTAAGGTAGCTAATCAGATGAGAGTAAGACTAGGGAGGGGGTGACTCTATAGTTATATGGGGAAAAGGGATGCAGCGGGCAAGAGCCGCTCAAAATGTAATAGGGGGGGTGGGGGTGGGGGTGGGGGTAGGGGCGGAGCCAGTTAGTATGTCTAAGCCAGGGACAGATTTAGGTGGGACTAGGGTGTTATTACTTAATATAAATACAATCAAACTCATCTAAACCCTTATATTCCTATAGAGGGGGCCTAGAGTCCTATAATATATTGTCAGATGGAGGGGGGACGTCAGATTAATTGGATACTGGGAGGGCTTGGGGGACCTCTGGGTGAGCCCCTCTCCTAGGGGAGTGCCACCTCTAGGCGATGTTGGAGAGGTAGAAGGGATATGACCCGCAGGCATAAGTACCGGCGGGAAAGGGAGGAGAGAGGCTCAGTCAAGAGAAATATAATGTGCTAGAAATGTAAACGAGAACATAGATAAACTAGGAATAACAGTCGTATAGTCACAGAAAATTAAAGTCAGTAACACATATAAATATAACATAGCACTTAGATAAACCATGTGTTGTTATACAAGGTTCCAACGTTCAGTGACAACCATACTAGCTAGGGCTAAACTGCGACATTTTTTTTTTTTTTAAACCTATAATATGGCTATGCTTCAGGGAAGATATGGAAGGATTACTCAAGTCTAGCTCTGGAAGTGCTTGTAATAAATAACATAACCCAGACAAATATGAGATACTAATACAACATAGAACAGTAAATATAATTAGCATAAATAAAATGTAACAAAAATGAGGAGTGTCTACAAGTTTAATGATAACCCTCTTTATCAATGAGAAATAGTTAAATTCAGGGGGGGAGGGATATTAAAGCTCCATCTCCTGAAATGTAGATTAATGGTGCAAAATCTGTGGATACACATAGTGCAGATGGCAGATATGAAGTTGATATCAAGTAGACTAACCGATATAGAAACCAAGTCAGAATTTTTAAGATTAGCAAACCATGAGATTTTAGGGTGGCACAATATTAAAGCTAGAAATAGAACTAATCAGCTGTGTTTAAATAAGCCTGTCAACATTGGGTCCCAAGTTATAACTAACATTTATAGTAGATGTACTAAACTAGGTGTTTTTCAGATCTCAAAACTTAAGGCATCATATAATGTTGTACATATCCTGACAGTTGTTATGAAACTAGGCATAGAGGGATACACAAATCATATATTATATGAACCTGGGGGTGCTCTCACTGTAAATTTGAATTGAAAATTGTATAACATTGTATAGCCCTTAGTAATAGCAAAGAGCCTGTATGGTGATGAGAGAAACTGTTTAGGTAATATACGGTATATGTACAAGAAAGTCAGAATGGGACAAACAGTCAACGTGAGGGTCAAAAACTTTAGATATTGTGGTCAGAGGTGTAATAAGTGAAAATGGGGTATATGGCGGGCTACCAAGGGCAATCTAACATAAGAGATTCACATAGGGAGCAAACTTACTACTTAAGGGACTAAACGTCAGGTTAAAACATCGATATCAAAATAAATCCCCTTATGGAAAATTAGATTGCATTCCCAGCTTCCATGGTGACACAGGAGGTAAATCATAAGCACATTACATGTAAATAAGTGTATTCAGAAGTGTCCAGCGATGTAGATAAGACCATTATATATGCTAAAACCTGACATAGCTGTACTATAGCATATCCCAAAGTTTTCTCCACAACAACAGCATATAGACCCTCAATAACATAGTAATATGTAACAGACTAAATGGTGAGGGACTTCAAGATAGTAGTGCTAGACCTAAACCTTATGACACGCTCCCTATGTATTAGCAAAAAAACCCAAAAAACTCCTATCGCTGGGGTAATTATGGAAAGAAAGAGATATGTAGCCACAACGGCAACTCCTCTGTGTAAACAAATAAACAACTGAGCTGCCAGCAGCCCCAGTCTGTAAAAGGAGATCTCAGTCCGATGTAGGGCAATCACCCGGGCATGAGACTGTGAAGGGTAGAAAACTTAGCCAATTCCAGATCTGTGTAGAGCGCAAGCCCCCTCTACTCCTGCGGTGTGGGCTACTTCAGGATCAAGTAGTGAGATGCAAGCTTCGAGGAGTCTCAACATCTGAAGACTCTGTGTGTACAACAGAAGATTTAGGTTGGTAAAGTCCTGTAATGAGATCCGCACTAGACAGACTGAGAAATGTAGAAAGGCTTCAGGTTTAGCGTGCAGGTGTAAAATTGGCCCCAGATCTGTCCCATATGCTCCCTGCATGAGCGCATCTATGAAAAACAGCAGCCGTGTATCCTTTTCTGTCTCCGGCAGGCATGAAATGTAGATAGCTCCCGCAATGGCTCTTGTATCACCCAAGACCAGATCTGAACCAGGGATCTCTCTTTCCTTATGAGGGTGCAACACGCTTGCCAATGGGGAGAAGCTAATAGATTGTGGCCGTCCGTCACTGGAACTAAGTTCGTTACCCGGCTGAACCTGTAAGACTAAGCTCTGCTTCACTGCAATACTCGCAGCTGCACTCAGAGGGTGATCATGTAAAATAGATTCTGAGCTGCTCCTCGGTGCTTGCGGTTCCGATGTTGAGGCACAGGCTTTGAGCTGGGAAGTATCGCCTTGCTCGATGATGTCTATGGTAGCGGCCATTTTAAGTGCTGGGTTGGTCTCTCCTCCCCACTGATGTCTGACTGAGACCAGCAGGTCATGAAAGCAGTGATCTAGTTTTTCCTCAAGTTTGTAGAGTAGAGTTTGTATCTGATCGTAAGAGTCCTCCATAATTAGGTAGGTAGACTTGTGCTTAGGATAGAATACACAACCGCTATAGAGAAGGTATTACTCCTGCCTCGTGGTCATATCAGTTGGTATAGATTTAAACCATTGCCAAAGAACGGCTATTAAAGCTACTTCAGAGCCAAGTTGGGAAGATTCTGACCTTCTTACACAAGTGTCCATTAAAATCTTTAGCTTATACCCTCAAATATACTTTATATTAGACTAAATACTCGTTAAAATTGCAGGAGCTCAAATGCCACACGTCTTGTCCCATCAGTTGCTGGCTCCGCCCCCGAGTTTAATATCTCTTTAAAGTCTTCTAAAACATGTTGAGAGCTGTGCATATCCTAAAAGGGCTAATTAAAGGGACAGTGAACCCAAATTTTTTCTTTCGTGATTCAGATAGAGCATGCAATTTTAAGCAACTTTCTAATTTACTCCTATTATCAATTTTTCTTCGTTTTCTTGCTATCTTTATTTGAAAAAGAAGGCATCTAAGCTTTTTTTGGGGTTCAGAACTCTGGACAGCACTTTTTTTATTGGTGGATGAATTTATCCACCAATCAGCAAGGACAACCCAGGTTGTTCACCAAAAATGGGCCGGCATCTAAACTTACATTCTTGCATTTAAAATAAAGATACCAAGAGAATAAAGAAAATTTGATAATAGGAGTAAATTAGAAAGTTGCTTAAAATGTCATGCTCTATCTGAATCATGAAGGAAAAATTTGGGTTCAGTGTCCCTTTAAGTAAACATAGTTTGCATACATTTTTTTTCTTTTCAATTGCTGGCAAGTATTTTAAAATAATTTTCAAAAATAAGCAAAATTACTTACATGGCTTTGCTGTCTGGAGAAGTCTGATCCACCTCCACTTATCAGTGTTAAGCATCAGAAACACAGGCATTGTATTTCACAGCAGCTTATTTGCTTCTAGGCATGCTCCAGCAGATAAGGAGTGTTAAAGGACCAGTAAAGTTAAGTTATGTATATTTCCATTCCCCCTGTACCATGCCTCAGCCAATCGCAAATGCATATACGTATACTCTGTGAATTCTTGCACATGCTCAGTAGGAGCTGGTGATTCGGAAAGTGTAAATATAAAGACTGTGCACATTTTTTTATGGAAGTAAATTGGAAAGTTGTTTATAATTGCCTGCCCTATCTAAATCATGAAAGTTTAATTTGACTTGAGTGCTCTTTTAAAGTCTTGTTTTCTACCAAAGTAAATGTGGATATAGATATAGCCATATAAGGAATTGTGTGGGTGGAATTAGAGCTGTTCAATTCAGAAACTTAAAAGAAAGGGTTAATGGTGAGCCACCGCAGTATAAATTTGCAGGTAAAGTAATTCAAATACATATTATTATATTTAGTCTGTATCCCAACTTGTTTTATGTCCCTTGTAACAAGAATCTTTGGAAATCACTGTCTTCTAGGGTTTAAATGCAAATAGAGGACAATCCAGTTAAGGTTTTAAAAACTTTATTTTCTTCCAAAATAGCAAGGTGACTTTAACAGCAGACTTTAACAGCAGCATACAGTTTGTTCACAGGTAAGGCAAAAGAACAAGCTTTTCTGCACAAGCTTCCAAAAACAGCAAATCTCTGTCTGCATTGTCTGCAGCAATACAAATGTCCTTTACAGAATGTAACAGCAAACAGAAATCCAGCAAAACGTTTAGTACATAATATTTTTCACAATGCATCATATCAGGCCTCCTGCCTGGCTGTAATCTACTTAGCTAGAGAAATGCTTCTCTTTTAAACCCTAGGAGAAGTAATCACAAGTCACACCTGAGTTTAATTGTCTTTAACAGCTGTATGGTATTCACAACTAAAAAACACTAATCCCTTCCCTGGGGTTTCTTAGCAAAATGGTTAAGTGAAATGTATTAAACTTGGTCTAATATATACTCCCTCTATCACCAAACCAGACTTTGTTACACTTCCTCCCCCCCAGCTCACACTTGGTGGAGTGAGCGACCATAGACATTAAAGAGTGTACCCTTGAAAGACCATCAGCATTACCCTGCTCTTTGCTCAACAATGAAATGAAAAGGCTGCAGACTAAGAAACCATCTAGTCACTCTTGCATTCCTCTCCTTATTCTGACTCATCCATTTGAGAGGAGCATGATCTGTAATCAACCTGAATTTCCTCCCCAACAAATAGTACCGAAGAGACTCCAAAGTCCACTTAATAGCCAAACATTCTTTTTCAACAATAGAGTAATTTTTCTCTTGTTGGTTTAATTTTCCAATAAGAAATAATACAGGATGCTCCTCCCCTTGGTACACTTGGGAAAGAACAGCCCCCACACCAACATCAGAAGCATCAGTCTGCACTATAAAATCTTTACAAAAATCTGGAGTTACCAAAACTTGATAGGCACACAGGGCATCTTTCAAATGCTTAAAAGCCTTGTCTGCTTCTGTAGACCATTTAACCATCACTGGTAATTTCGCCTTTGTAAGATCAGTTAAAGGAGCAGCCATTGTAGTAAAATCTGGAATAAACCTTCTATAATATCCAGTCAAACCCCAAAAAGCTCTAACTTGTTTCTTACTTAGGGGCTGGGGCCAGTTTTGTATGGTTTCTATTTTAGTTGTCTGTGGCTTAACTAATAAGTACTTCGCTTCCTCTAAACCAATGGTACATTTTGAAGGATTCGCAGTTAAGCCAGTCGAGAAAATGGAGTCAAGAACTGCCTGAACTTTTGGAAGATGTGATTCCCAATCTGTACTATAAATGATTACATCAAGATACACTGCAGCATAACAAACATGGGGCTTTAGAATTCTATCCATCATTCTCTGAAATGTTGCAGGAGCACCATGTAACCCAAATGGAAAAACTGTATACTGAAACAACACATCTGGAGTTGAAAAAGCTGTTTTCTCCTTTGCCTGATCAGTGAGGGGTACTTGCCAATAGCCTTTCGTTAAATCAATTGTTGTTAATTAACGTGCTTTTCCTAGTCTTTCTATTAACTCATCAACCCTAGGCATTGGGTAGGTATCAAATTTTGAAATACAATTTAATTTACGATAATTGTTACAAAATAGTAAAGTACCATCTGGTTTAGGAACAAACACAATTGGACTGCTTCAATCATTGTATGATTCTTCACCCCAAGTTTTAAAAATTTTTCCACCTCCAATTTAATAACCTTCCTACGGGCTTCAGGAGCTCTATAGGGTTTAAGGGAAACTTTTTTTTCTGTGGTTCTGTAATTATGTCATGTTTAATTACGTTAGTTCTCCCTGGCATCATGGAAAATACCTCTCTGTTCCTTCTAATAAAGTCATTGACCTCTTGCTTTTGATGCACAGATAAGGTTTCAGAAACATTTACCTCTGGCTCAGTAACAGGTATCTCTGTTGTATTTACCGCACACAAAAACCTCCCTATCTTCCAGGGCTTCAGTAAATTAATGTCATATATCTGCTCAGGTTTTCTTCTCCCTGGCTGACTCACCTTATAGTTTATATCACCCACCTTTTCAATTATCTCATATGGGCTGTGCCAAGTAGCCGAAAATGTATTTTCTACTGTAGGGACTAAAACTAGTACCCTGTCACCAGGCTGAAACACTTTAACCCTAGAATTACGATTATAACTGTGTTTTTGTGCTTCTTGGTATTTTCCCATATGTTCCCTAACTATGGGCATGACAGCCTCCATTTGATCCTGCATTTGAGATATATGCTCAATAACACTTCTATAGGGTGTAGTTTCCTGTTCCCATGTCTCTAACAATATCAAGTAACCCACGTGGATGTCGACCATACAAAAGTTCAAAAGGTGAAAACCCTGTTGAGGCCTGAGGAACTTCCCTGATAGAAAACATTAAATAAGGCAATAAAAGGTCCCAATTTTTTCCATCCACATCAATTCTGTAACATACTCCTTTAGGGTCTTATTGAACCTCTCTACCAGCCCATCAGTTTGAGGGAGATATACTGAAGTTTTCAGATGCTTAATATGGAGCAGTTTACACAATTCTTTTGTAACCTTAGACATAAAAGTCCCTTGATCTGTCAACATTTCCTTGTGTATACCCACTCTACTAAACATAAGCATAAGTTCCTTTGCTATAAATTTTGCAGAACTATTACATAGGGGTACTGCCTCAGGATAGCGGGTTGCATAATCCAGGACAACCAGTATATACTGGTGTCCTCTGGCTGACTTCACCAGTGGACCTATCAAGTCCATGGCAATTCTTTTGAATGGCACATCATTGATTGGTAAAGGCATTAATGGACTATGAAAATCCTTAGTGGAAGCAGTTAGCTGGCACTTGGGACATGAAGAGCAATAATTAACGGCCTTAAACACACCTGGCCTGTAAAGCCTTCTAAGAACCCTTTCTTTAGTCTTATCCATTCCCAGGTGCCCCCCTAGTATGTGACTGTGCAAGATTTAACACTGTATTACGAAAAACTTGAGGTATCAACAACTGTTTAACAATATCTGTGCCCTTTTTGTCTATTCTGTATAGCAGGTAATCATTTACTTCAAAGTGAGGATAAGGTAATGGATTTTCTGGCTGTGAAATAATACCATTTACAACCCGGATATAATTTCTTGCTTCAGCCCAAGTGCGATCCTCCCATTGGGTACTTTTTTATAATTACCACAATTAACCTCCAAATCTAATAAATCATCATTGCATTCTGTACACCTGGCTCATTATTCTGGATAGGCTGGTCTCCTATCAGTACAGGCATAGGACAATAAGTTTTGCCTTTTGCTGTTTTTGTCCAAATCAATTTCAGAAAAAAACAAACACAAAATCCTTAATTGTTTTATTCCCTTTGGACTCCTTAGCTGAATTTACTATTAAAGCCCATAATTAAAAAAAACTTAGGAAAATCTCTTCCTATCACCACCTCATGAGCTAATTTGGGTGCTACACCTACCCGATGTTTTAAAGAACCACATTTTGTTTCGAAATTTACGTCAGCTGTAGCATATTTACGTTTATCACCATGAACACAAAATACCCATTTTATGCATATGATCTGTAGTCACATCAGGTACTATACATTTACCATACTACCTGAATCAAGTAATGCTTTACACACACTATCATTTACAGTCACCAAACACATGTGAGAGACATCAGGATGAATACAGTTATACAAAAAATATTGATTAAAAATTACACTTTATTTAACATATATGCAAAAAAGAAGGCATTACCATAGATGGGGTGCTGCAACTCAATAAAAGGAATGGGTATAGTTACTTCCAACCTCTTTTGTCAAGAACTAGCTGTCCAGCACCCATCTATAATTAAAAAGATGCTATAGTCGGCTTACAGGGAAAATGGGAAAGTCACTTCCATAATTCCATAAATCATCAGCCGTGTAATATAACATCTAAGGTTAAAAATAAGGGCTTGTGGGTCTGGTTCAGCGTGGGTTAACTGATTGATAGTAGGTTTAGGGAAGAAAAAGGGGGATAATAGCAGGGTTAGGAGGGATCAAACCTAATCAACTCACACCAGTATTCACACTGACTGAAAAGAAAAGCTATGCGCTCAAAGGCGTCGTCCTACCTGCGTACTGCTCTGATCAAACAGAGTCAGACGATTTCTGGCTATTTTCCCTAAGTTGTAAATATATGCATAACATTCATACAGAACCATTCAACAATCAAAACCAGACAGTGGATTGTGGCTCAATATTCTTTGAGTACCAGTATTAAAGTGTAAATCCCTGTCTGTGTAAGATACTATGCTGACATTTAATGTAATCAGTAATTACTGTAGTTATATTGCTATGCAACATGTAACTATGTTGCAAAACATGAATGGGCTATATGCGCATTAAAACTTAGCTCTATCATTTAGCCCCTTAATAGGGACTCCACATGTTACCAATTGTCTAGTGTATATAGTATCAGGAGCGGATTCGGTTTGAAAAAAACGCTCGTGTAGACTGTATGGATGTTTGTTAGACACGCTGTTGCCAGGCTCCACCCACCGACGCGTTTCCGTCACTATAGCGTGACTTCGTCAGGAATACAGTTAGACAGAAATGGGTGCGGCCCTGTATTTTCACTTGTACTATAGTCCATCAGTTAATCTTTAAGGGCACAGTCTCTGGCAACATGACCAACCTCATTACACTTAAAACATTTAATACTATAATTAGATTTCCTTCCAGGTTGGTTATATTTAAATGTTCCTGTATCTCCCAGAGGAGTGTCCCTTGTATCTTGTAAATGTTTCTAATTCGAGTTATGCAATATTGGAATTAAAAAAATTTGATTTGAATTTTACATTTAAAGATAGCATTAGAAATACCATGACATGTTGTACAAACATTTTGAAATTTGAAACAAACAAATGTGTTAAAATTTGTTTAATTTTTCAAATGTTGCAAAATATTCGCCCATCTCTACCGATGAGGAATTAAGGAAGTGTCAGTTGTGGGCTTATGTGTCTCTGTGTTCTTTGTAGTGAGATAAGGTGGGATAAAGAAGGTGGAAGGAATAATGAAGAGAAATATGGATTACTAGAGGGGAAAACTGTTGAAGGAGGAATGGTTAAGAGAGGTATCAGGCATAAATGATATTATTCATCGCTACATTGAAATGTGTTTTTCCTATCCCTGCTGTATATGATCACATAATTTCCTTGTGACTTGTAGAAGGATTTGTATAGTTAGTGCAAGATTTACAGAACCACTATAATAAATAAAAATATTATTATTATTATTCTTTATTTATAAAGCACCAACAGATTCCGCAGCGCTGCCCATGGGTACAAGGATAACAGTACAGTGGAGAAACAATACGATAAGACACAGAATTTTACAGACAAATACAGGGGGAATTGAGGGCCCTGTTCCCGTGGGAACTCACAATCTAGATTGTTCTCTATTATCTATTTTTTTGCCTTCTTTGTGTTGTTTTTTTCCCTTGTACTGTATTTATAGGATATTAAGCCGTAAATACATGCTAGATCTAAACGTATTCAAAGCAATGATTAGCCTTTGAGTACTTTTGTAGTAGTATTTTTACAATTATATTAGTTATTTCAATATTGAAGATATAAGTGAAAAGGTTATCTTTATATAAAGTATTTTAGGTTCTATAAAGTAATGGGGGGCCCAATGTTTAAGTTTCCCCTTATCTAGTTTTCCTATTGAGGACAATTAGGGAGTGGCAAAAGGACAAGCAAGGCAGATGAGTTTGAAGACTTAGTACGTTAAAAAGAAAATGTTCTTACCACAGCAAGGTTAAAAAAAGCTGTTCCTTAGAGTTTTTAGACATAAGAAAGGATTACCATTTTATGGTTAATAGTACCCTATATACTAGATAAGTGTAAGAAAATAACTGGTCCAAATAACTATCTCTTGAGAGAAAACAAGAAAATGAGCCTTCTAGCCCAAGAAATGAACTCTCTAAAAACCAAGGTAAGGTACAACCATGTATTGGTTCAAACAAATGAAAACCAGTAAATGAACTCCATGTAGGAGTAATTGGATGAATGGCTGGTTTAAGTCTTTTCAGGACCTGCATGAAAGTCTGAACATCAGGAATCTTAGCTTACATCCAGTGATACAGAAAAGACAGAAGATAACTGTCCTATAAAAGAACTGACTAAAAAGCCTTTCTCCTATCAGTCTTGTAGGAACTGAAGGACTCTAGGAATCCTGATGGAATTTCAATAATACCCTTTCTCAATACTTAAATAAAACCGGATATCAATACCTTTTTGGGATATGCGTGGAAAACAGAATTTCTATCTTAAATTAAGGTGACAACCACCTAGTAAGGCAAACCTCTGATGGGCAAGCTCGGGCATTTCAATACCAGACAGTCAAAGCTAGAATTATGAGGACTTGATGAAGTGCTGGTGACTGAGAAAGTCCACCTCCCAAATGTTTACTCCTGGATGTGAATGGTCAAAATCAAGTTTAATATCACTTTGTTTATCTGATTATGCAAAAATACCTACTTCATCCATAGGGAATTCAGAGTTCTCCCTACATAATTAATGTTAGCCTCTGCTGTGACATAGTCTGACTGAATCGGAAGAAGGATTCCTGCAGGAGACTGGTTGCATATAGTTTCAGAAATTGATTGGTGACCTTGACTGCCCAAGAGCTTAAACCCCCTAAGCCTTAAGGAATCCCCAGACAGCCCACAAACCTCATAGGCTGGAATCTGTTTTAATTACTGTCCAAACTGTTGGCGCTACAAATAAATAATAAAAAACTTAAACAAAGATAAGTGATACTGCCACCATGACAGCAGCTGTATTGCCTCCTGATCCAAAAGGATCATCTGAGAAAGGTTCCTGAAACTTCTGGTCCTCTGCCGACAAAGGGAAAGCTGCAGAGGACTCATATGAAACCTGGCAAAGGGAGCTGCTTCTGAAGCAGGCACCATCAGACCCAAAATTTCCTTGAATTAAACACTGGAGGAATGGGAATGTGATGAAACTGAGCAATAATAAGCTAGCTTTTTCGTTCTAGTTTATCTGTCAAAGACAGCTTTATAGAAACTGAATATATGATTGACCCTAGAATGGAAACACGAGTTTGAGGGAAGGCTTGGAGAAAAAATATACACCAACCGTGATTATGGAGCATCTGTAATAAAACCGTTGTATTATTTACAGCCTGCTAAAGAGAGAGCGTCAAGACCAGAATATTTTCCGCGTAAGGTGCTAATGAATTCCTCTGGCTTTGAGCCATGGTCAGTAAGGCCCCCAGAAACTTAGAAAAATTACCTTGTACCTATGGCAAGGCCAAGCAGGAGAGCTAAAAAATGGTAATGTCTGATTAGAAAGGCAAACCTGAAGAATGGGATAGGAAAAAGCATTTCTCTTGTTAAGTGTATCCAGTCCATGGATCATCCATTACTTGTGGGATATTCTCCTTCCCAACAGGAAGTTGCAAGAGGATCACCCACAGCAGAGCTGCTATATAGCTCCTCCCCTCACTGCCATACCCAGTCATTCTCTTGCAACTCTCAACAAAGATGGACGTAGTAAGAGGAGAGTGGTGTATTATAGTTAGTTTTTTAACTTCAATCAAAAGTTTGTTATTTTTAAATGGTACCGGAGTGTACTGTTTCATCTCAGGCAGCATTAGAAGAAGAATCTGCCTGTGATTTCTATGATCTTTGCAGAAGTAACTAAGATCCACTGCCGTTCTCACATATTCTGAGGAGTGAGGTAACTTCAGAGGGGGAATGGCGTGCAGGTTTTCCTGCAATAAGGTATGTGCAGTTAATATATTTCTAGGGATGGAATTTGCTAGAAAAATGCTGCTGATACCGGATTAATGTAAGTTAAGCCTTAAATGCAGTGATAGCGACTGGTATCAGGCTTATTAACAGAGATACATACTCTTATAAAAGTGTAATATAAAACGTTTGCTGGCATGTTAATCGTTTTTATATATGTTTGGTGACAAAACTTATTGGGGCCTAGTTTTTTTCCACATGGCTGGCTTGATTTTTGCCTAGAAACAGATTCCTGAGGCTTTCCACTGTTGCAATATGAGTGGGAAGGGCCTATTTTAGTGCTTTTCTGTGCAGCTAAAAATACTGACAGAGACATTTAGCTTCCCTCTGCATGATACAGGACATCTCTGAAGGGCTCAAAAGGCTTCAAAGTCGTGTTTGAGGAGGGTAACAATCACAGTAGACTGTGGCAGTTGTTGTGACTGTGTTTAAAAAACGTTTTTGTCATTTATTATTCTGTTTTTGTTAAGGGGTTAATCATCCATTTGCAAGTGGGTGCAATGCTCTGCTGACTTGTTACATACACTTTAAAAATTTTGTTAGTGTAACTGCCTTTTTTCACGGTTATTTCAAATTTTGTCAAAATTTGTTTCTCTTAAAGGCACAGTAAAAAATTTTATATTGCTTGTTAACTTGCTTTAAAGTGTTTTCCAAGCTTGCTAGTCTGTACAAACATGTCTGAAACAGAGGATACTTGTTCATTATGTTTAAAAGCCATGGTGGAGCCCCATAGGAGAATGTGTACTAAATGTATTGATTTCACCTTAAACAGTAAAGATCAGTCTTTATCTATAAAAGAATTGTCACCAGAGGGGTCTGTCAAGGGGGAAGTTATGCCGACTAACTCTCCCCACGTGTCGGACCCTTTGCCTCCCGCTCAAGGGATGCACGCTAATATGGCGCCAAGTACATCAGGGACGCCCATAGCGATTACTTTGCAGGACATGGCTGCAATCATGAATAATACCCTGTCAGAGGTATTATCCAGATTGCCTGAATTGAGAGGCAAGCGCGATAGCTCTGGGGTTAGACGAGATACAGAGCGCGTAGATGCTGTAAGAGCCATGTCTGATACTGCGTCAAAATATGCAGAACCTGAGGACGGAGAGCTTCAGTCTGTGGGTGACGTCTCTGAATCGGGGAGACCTGATTCAGAGATTTCTAATTTTAAATTTAAGCTTGAGAACCTCCGTGTATTGCTTGGGGAAGTATTAGCTGCGCTGAATGACTGTGACACAATTGCAGTGCCAGAGAAATTGTGTAGGCTGGATAAATACTATGCAGTGCCGGTGAGTACTGATGTTTTTCCAATACCTAAAAGGCTTACAGAAATTATTAGTAAGGAGTGGGATAGGCCCGGTGTGCCCTTTTCCCCACCTCCTATATTTAGAAAAATTTTTCCAATAGATGCCACTACACCTAAGGTGGAGGGAGCAGTTTCTACTTTAGCAAAGCGTACCACTATCCCGGTTGAGGACAGTTGTGCTTTTTCAGATCCAATGGATAAAAAAATTAGAGGGTTACCTTAAGAAAATGTTTATTCAACAAGGTTTTATTTTACAGCCCCATGCATGCATTGCGCCTGTCACTGCTGCGGCGGCATTCTGGTTTGAGGCCCTGGAAGAGGCCATCCATACAGCTCCATTGACTGAAATTGTTGACAAGCTTAGAACTCTTAAGCTAGCTAACTCATTTGTTTCTGATGCCATTGTTCATTTGACTAAACTAACGGCTAAGAATTCCGGATTCGCCATCCAGGCGCGTAGGGCGCTATGGCTCAAATCCTGGTCAGCTGATGTGACTTCAAAGTCTAAATTACTCAACATTCCTTTCAAGGGGCAGACCTTATTCGGGCCTGGTTTGAAAGAAATTATTGCTGACATTACTGGAGGTAAGGGTCATACCCTTCCTCAGGACAGGGCCAAATCAAAGGCCAAACAGTCTAATTTTCGTGCCTTTCGAAATTTCAAGGCAGGTGCAGCATCAACTTCCTCTGCTTCAAGACAAGAGGGAACTTTTTGCTCAATCCAAGCAGGCCTTGAAACCTAACCAGTCCTGGAACAAGGGCAAGCAGGCCAGAAAGCCTGCTGCTGCCTCTAAGACAGCATGAAGGAGCGGCCCCCTATCCGACAACGGATCTAGTAGGGGGCAGACTCTCTCTCTTCGCCCAGGCGTGGATAAGAGATGTTCAGGATCATTGGGCGTTGGAGATCATATCTCGGGGATCTCTTCTGGACTTCAAAGCTTCTCCTCCACAAGGGAGATTTCACCTTTCAAGATTATCTGCAAACCAGATAAAGAAAGAGGCATTCCTAAGCTGCGTACAAGATCTCCTTGTAATGGGAGTGATCCATCCAGTTCCGTGGACGGGACAAGGACAGGGGTTTTATTCAAATCGGTTTGTGGTTCCCAAAAAAGAGGGAACCTTCAGACCAATTTTGGATTTAAAGATCCTAAACAAATTCCTCAGAGTTCCGTCATTCAAGATGGAAACTATTCGAACCATTTTACCCATGATCCAAGAGGGTCAGTACATGACCACAGTGGACTTAAAGGATGCCTACCTTCAAATTTCGATTCACAAGAATCATCATCAGTTCCTGAGGTTTGCCTTTCTAGACACGCATTACCAATTTGTAGCTCTTCCATTCGGGTTGGCTACAGCCCCAAGAATTTTTATAAAGGTTCTGGGCTCACTTCTGGCGGTCCTAAGACCGCGAGGCATAGCGGTGGCTCCTTACCTGGACGATATCCTGATACAGGCGTTAAGCTTTCAAATTGCCAAATCTCATACAGAGATAGTTCTGGCATTCCTGAGGTCGCATGGGTGGAAAGTGAACGAAGAAAAGAGTTCTCTATCTCCTCTCACGAGGGTTTCCTTACTAGGGACTCTAATAGATTCTGTAGAAATGAAAATTTACCTGACGGAGTCCAGGTTATCAAAACTTCTAAATGCTTGCCGTGTTCTTCACTCCATTCCGCGCCCCACAGTGGCTCAGTGCATGGAAGTAATCGGCTTAATGGTAGCGGCGATGGACATAGTGCCATTCGCGCGCCTGCATCTCAGACCGCTGCAATTATGCATGCTCAGTCAGTGGAATGGGGATTACACAGATTTGTCCCCTCTACTAAATCTGGATCAGGAAACCAGAGATTCTCTTCTCTGGTGGTTATCTCGGGCCCATCTGTCCAAGGGTATGACCTTTCGCAGACCAGATTGGACAATTGTAACAACAGAAGCCAGCCTTCTATGTTGGGGTGCAGTCTGGAACTCCCTGAAGGCTCAGGGTTCATGGACTCAGGAGGAGAAACTCCTCCCAATAAATATTCTGGAGTTAAGAGCAATATTCAATGCTCTTCTGGCTTGGCCTCAGCTAGATTCATCAGATTTCAGTCGGACAACATCACGACTGTGGCTTACATCAACCATCAAGGGGGAACCAGGAGTTCCCTAGCGATGTCAGAAGTCTCCAAGATAATTCGCTGGGCAGAGACTCACTCTTGCCACCTGTCAGCGATCCATATCCCAGGTGTAGAGAACTGGATTTTCTAAGTCGTCAGACTTTTCATCCGGGGGAATGGGAACTCCATCCGGAGGTGTTTGCTCAATTGGTTCTCCGTTGGGGCAAACTAGAATTGGATCTCATGGCGTCTCGCCAGAACGCCAAGCTTCCTTGTTACGGATCCAGGTCCAGGGACCCAGAAGCGGCACTGATAGATGCTCTAGCAGCGCCTTGGTTCTTCAACCTGGCTTATGTGTTTCCACCGTTTCCTCTGCTCCCTCGTCTGATTGCCAAAATTAAACAGGAAAGAGCATCGGTGATATTGATAGCGCCTGCGTGGCCACGCAGGACCTGGTATGCAGACCTAGTGGACATGTCATCCTTTCCACCATGGACTCTGCCTCTGAGACAAGACCTTCTTATACAAGGTCCTTTCAATCATCCGAATCTACTTTCTCTGAGACTGACTGCATGGAGATTGAACGCTTGATCCTATCAAAGCGTGGCTTCTCCGAGTCAGTAATTGATACCTTAATACAGGCACGAAAGCCTGTCACCAGGAAAATTTACCACAAGATATGGCGTAAATATCTTCATTGGTGTGAATCCAAGAATTACTCATGGAGTAGGGTTAGGATTCCTAGGATATTGTCCTTCCTCCAAGAGGGTTTGGACAAAGGATTATCAGCTAGTTTTTTAAAGGGACAGATTTCTGCTCTGTCTATTCTTTTACACAAGCGTCTGGCAGAAGTTCCAGACGTTCAGGCATTTTGTCAGGCTTTAGTTAGAATTAAGCCTGTGTTTAAACCTGTTGCTCCTCCATGGAGCTTAAACTTGGTTCTTAAAGTTCTTCAAGGGGTTCCGTTTGAACCCCTTCATTCTATTGATATCAAACTTCTTTCATGGAAAGTTCTTTTTCTGATGGCTATTTCCTCGGCTCAAAGAGTCTCAGAGTTATCTGCCTTACATTGTGATTCTCCTTATCTGATCTTTCATTCAGATAAAGTTGTTCTGCGTACAAAACCTGGGTTTTTACCTAAGGTGGTTTCTAACAAGAATATCAATCAAGAGATTGTTGTTCCATCATTATGTCCTAATCCTTCTTCAAAGAAGGAACGTCTTTTGCATAATCTAGACGTAGTCCGTGCCTTGAAGTTTTACTTACAGGCTACTAAAGATTTTCGCCAAACATCTAACCTGTTTGTTGTTTACTCTGGACAGAGGAGAGGTCAGGAGGTCTCGGCAACCTCTCTTTCTTTTTGGCTCGGAGTATAATCCGTTTAGCCTATGAGACTGCTGGACAGCAGCCTCCTGAAAGGATTACAGCTCATTCTACTAGAGCTGTGGCTTCCACCTGGGCCTTTAAAAATGAGGCCTCTGTTGAACAGATTTGCAAGGCTGCAACTTGGTCTTCCCTTCATACTTTTTCCAAATTTTACAAATTTGATACTTTTGCTTCTTCGGAGGCTGTTTTTGGGAGAAAGGTTCTACAGGCAGTCGTTCCTTCCGTTTAAGTTCCTGCCTTGTCCCTCCCATCATCCGTGTACTTTAGCTTTGGTATTGGTATCCCACAAGTAATGGATGATCCGTGGACTGGATACACTTAACAAGAGAAAACATAATTTATGCTTACCTGATAAATTTATTTCTCTTGTAGTGTATCCAGTCCACGGCCCGCCCTGTCCTTTTCAGGCAGGTCTAAATTTTAATTAAACTACAGTCACCTCTGCACCCTATGGTTTCTCCTTTTCTCGCCTTGTTTCGGTCGAATGACTGGATATGGCAGTGAGGGGAGGAGCTATATAGCAGCTCTGCTGTGGGTGATCCTCTTGCAACTTCCTGTTGGGAAGGAGAATATCCCACAAGTAATGGATGATCCGTGGACTGGATACACTACAAGAGAAATACATTTATCAGGTAAGCATAAATTATGTTTTTTAAGCATAAGGCAGACAAAAATGAACAACCCATTTGAACTAAAGTAAGAATAGTGCAAAGGGACACTATCTTGAGTTGAATAAATTTAGGAATCTCTCTTTTTTTGGGGGGGACTATAAAGAGGTCAAAGAAGAAGAACCCCTTGTTCTGATTAAGATCTTGGGTGAATCAGGCATGTTTGGTCTTAAACCAGAATGAGTTAGGCCTCCAGGATGTCTTAAGTGAGCTCGATTTTTGGGTTGAGGAAGATATGGTTGTTGGCTCAGGAGGACAAAGGAAACTTCCTGTAGCAATGCATGAAAATCCTGTAGTCTGAAATTAAAGGGCACATCATCCCCACAAACAAATTGTCTGACTCCAATGCACCCCGCATAACAGATGGAGGTTTGACAGGTCAGACTCCAATGCACCTTGCATAACTGATGGGGGGCTAAACTGGTCACCCAATAAGGAATAGTCTAGCAAGCTAAGGGCCTGCAAGGTTCACCTCTTGTCCATGCATGCGTCTTCATTTAAATGGAGGAGGCATGGCAACCATCAGCTCAGATATAGCAGTGTGAATATATTTGTAGAGTTTTGGGCATAATTCAGTAGAATCCCCAGTTGAAGAAGTTTGGTGAGTAACCGACCTCCGACCCAAAGACACTGCAGCAATTCCCTGTTTAATATTAGATATAGTCTCAGCACAGCTGAGCAGAGAGACACATAAATATCCTAAGTAGATGAAAACATGTAAAAGCATATTTCTGGGATATTCATATTTAATAAAGTGTTATACTGTGTATTTACTGTAAATATTTTCACATTCAAATCACATAGCAGAATGTTATTTATATTTTTTTAAAGTTATTCCATTCTTATCTGTATATATCAATATATCTATACCTATATATAATAATATAGATTATATAGGTATAGATATATATTTTACAAAAAAAAAACACATCAGATATATGTAGGAATATGTATTTATTACTAAATAGAACATATTCTGCTATGTGATGAACATTGGAAGGTGAAATATTTAATATTTTTATGTCGGGTTAGCACACACATGTGATCAGGTTTGCATGTGAGTAGGTTATTATTATTTTTTCCCCACTTGCTCTATTGACTTCTAAGAAGGAATACGTTAATGCGTTCATTATATTCTAAATTGGGCTTTTTTCGCACATTCGGTTAGCGTGTGAGCGAAAACTTTTTACTTTTAATATGAGCACTACCTGACTTGCGCACGACTGGGAGCGTTAAATACCGCTCCACTTGTAATCTGGCCCTAAAAGTGCTCAAGTGTGCCTGAACTCCTTTAATTAGGTGTGTAATGTATGTATATATGTCCCCAGGCTATGTGAATCGTAGTCACATGTTCAGGAACTTGTTGGCACCTTTTTCTTCCGTGCTTAGTATGGCTGCATCCAGTAGATGGGCTTTTCCGACGCAGTGCCAAGGTGCTCACAAGAAGCAGAATATTAGACCAGGAGATTCACAGATAAATTTGCATTTCACCTGGGAAATTATTTTCACTGCCTGGCTGAACTGCTGTCATCCCCTCTGTCCAGGAGGCACTTTGGGGTGATAATGGGTCTCAGAGGGGTTAGAGAACCCCTATCAAACAATGTGTAGATCAGAACTTCAGAATTCACCTCACTCCATCTTGGAGGCACAGACCTGACTGAGGGATTCTGGGAGAGTGGGAGGGAAGCTCTGATATGTATTTTGCCTCCTAATGGACTGGAGTGTAATCCCACATTTGATAATCTCACCACTTTATGAAAGAAGTTGGTGTTATGAACAAAACATGTAAACAATGAGTGTAAATATGGGAAATTGTACTTGCACATGTATACACTTATTTGCCCAGGTTATTGAGGTATATTAGGAAGAATAACTACTGGTACTTGTAAAGGGGGTCCAATAATACATCATGTCTTCAAATTGGTGTGATTTGCCATGAACAGGCATCCAAGAATAAAATATCCATGTAACTTCACCCGAGAATGATGAACTCTTAGGACAAAATCTCCATATTTGAGCTAGACTACCTGATTTTTCTAACTCTTTCCAACATATATTAGAGAAAGATTTGAAAGGGTTGTGGATTTGGTTAATGCACCATCTTGTAAGGTCCTTGTAGTTGTATAGACATATTTTATATAGTATTTATAAAATGTGATCGCATGTTCTTCAGGAAAAAAAAGGCAGTGTTGTAGCTCATGGAAATTATTTCTACCATATGTCTCCTAATTGCAATGTAAATAGTAGGAAATTGAAATATACATCATAAGACAAGTGAGATCAGATTGTGTAACACATGATCAATGTGTCATTTCCCAACCCCCTTTATAAGCCAAAAATAAAAGCTGTCACTGATATATTTTTGTTCTCTAGTGCAGTCATTTTCTAAGTGAAATATCAGATTTCTGGATTTTCTGTTAATAGCAACAACTACTATTTTCTAAAAGAAAAAAAACATGTATTTGGACATAAAAAATGTATTTGCTAGTGGACATGAATAATATATTAAGACTGTTGTAAAACAGTGACGTAAGCCCCCATCTGTTTAGTTCTATTAATGCAGACCTGATTTATTCTTTTTTTATTTTTATATATTTTTAAGAAATTATGTTCTCCCTACACAATATTCCATAAATCTGTAGCAATGCTGACAAACTCTTCTTTCATTCACCTTGAATAAAAGTGTGGAATATCTTAATAATGCAAAAGGGTATCTTGTAGCCCTGTGGCCAAATGACAGAGGCATCCCCTTCAGTTTACAGCCTCTTCTCCAGGGGAGGAAGGAATGTCAGATATTTACCCACAAAATAAACGCATATAACTATTTTAACCCTTAAAACACTTACTCTTCAATCCCCTTTCCCCCATTACTCCACACTCTGTTAAGGGGACATTAAAGTAATTTTCTATATAGAAATATTATATATATCACCATTGCACACTACATAGCACAACAAATACATTTAAAACTGTAATTTTGCTAGTACAATGTGCATTGTATTGCAGCTATTTGAATATAATTAATGAAGAGTTTTAATGGTTAAAGGGTTCTAGATCCTGCCGGATGCATTTCTGCTTCTCTTGAGCAGTAAAAAGGACACCATTTTCACACTTTTAAGTATATTAAAAATAAATGACATAACAAGCTTTTTTTTATTGCTTTATGAAACATTTTATGGGGAATTCAGTTTAAAGGAACATTAAATACTTTTGAGATATTATATAAAATGTTTAATAATATGTATTTGTGTCGTCTTTTCCCATAATTTAATTCTGAAACTTGCAGGCTTTCTGATTCCTGTTAAAAGTAAAACGTTCAGACTCCAGGTTTACAGGTACTATATTTAGTGCAGTCCGTTGCACACTCTTGGGACCCAGTTATAGCTGTCCCTGATTAAGAATAACAGCAACTTATATAGCGATTTTCTCCTGATTAGAATCGAAGGGTAAGATTTAATAAACAGCAGATGATGCTGAAACTGCCCAAAATTTCTGGCTCACCATAAACTGAAGTTAAGAAGCAGCGGACTGCAATCATCCCGATCCGATACAATCAGGTTGATTGACACCCCCTGCTAGCGGCCAAGCCTGGCCGCGAATATGCAGGGGGCAACATTGCACAAGCATTTCACAAGAAGCTACAGCGAATCTTGTCCGCCCTGCACTTGATAAATTGGCCCCAAAATGCGTTACACATGGTAAATTTACATAAGAGGGTTTGAAGTTAAATATTTTTGTCTTGAAAGGCTTATATGAACAGGCTGGTCTTGAGTCTTTGTTTAAAAAAATGTCCAGGGAAGGTTCCCCCCCCCCCCCACAGTGCTGGGGAGAGTATTCTATAGAGAGATGGAGGAGCATGGCTTAGATCTCGAACACTACATTTTTGGTGAATTCTTGGCACATTTAGCTTTAGAGCACAGGCTGAATGAAGAGTGAGAGTTGGGACATAGGGCACCAGTAATTATTTGTTGATCACTGATTGTGCAAAGCTTTGTAAGATAGCAGGCCTATCTTGAATAATATGCACCGTTTTATTGACAACCAGTACAGAGAGTGGTGGATGGGTGTCACATGGAAGAATTTCGATTGGCCAGTTATCAGCATTGCTTTAACGTTTTGTGGGAAAGTGTTTGATTTTGGCTATGTTCTTTTAAATAAAAGAATGAGGCTTAGACTGTGGCTGACCAAGATTTCTTACTAGTTCTGATCCTCCACGTTGTAGACCAAGTAGTTGATTTTGTTGCAGCTTAGTTTTCATCATGTGCCCTCTGCCCATCACAAACACTTCTATTTTATTGTGGTTTAGTTTCTACCAATTGACACTTATCCATCCCAGCAAGACATGTATTGCATTTTACTATTTCTTCTCAGTAGACAAGGACACCTAGGTTACAGCATAGCAGCACCCTTCATGGACACTAAAGCTTTACATTTGTTTGTTTTTTTCTTTCTCAATTAAAGGGACATTCCAGCCAATTTAAATACACATAGATGAATTGCATCTTTGAATAGAAACATATTAGCAATATACATGTTTTGGCAAAAATGCTTCTACTAAAAGTCATTACTGTTTTAGTGTTAACATTTTTCTCTGCACGTGAAGCATAGCTAGATATTGTCAGTGCACCAGCATTTTTAATACTGCAGCCAGGTTGCTAGGTTGTGTCATTGTGATGATATATGTGTGTGTGGGTGTGTGTGTGTGTGTGTGCAAATATGTGCATGCATACGCTGTAACTACTGTTCAGCATTCCTAAAGTACTACACTTGGTGTTAAATTATATGCAGAACTCCATAGAGAATCTTGTTACCATAAGGTTATGATGAGAGTTAAGTATATAACATGTGTTACTTATTGGTTGTAGGGGCTGCCCAAAACACTCATCACAAATACCATTTCATACTCCATAGGACTCCCTAGGACAAAGCATATCTTAAAGATTGTAATACTTGCATGTCATGTGTAAAGCATAAGAGAGTATATTTCTATAATTGGGGTAGAGCTACTGGGGATTTCATGAGCATATCAGTGTTAAAGAAGCATTTTTGGCCCCTACCGGAGCATCACAGAGGCTCAAAACATACCTATATGTCTTAGTTAGTTTACTTTATTTAGAATAGGTCCAAGAGTGGACCTGATAATACTTACCCCACTATATACCCCTGGATACTACTCTAAAGCTGTGGCCCAAGAGTGGTCGCAAATTCTTTTTTGTTGGGGTAAGTTTCACTTTCACGTGTTTAAGAAGTCTAGGGGATTGTCTTACTTTATTAAATTATTTTGCCTTAGCATGGGGTCCATAAGTGGCCCTATTAACATTCTCCCAACCTCCACCCCTTACTTATATTTGCCGAATGTGACTGCTAACTTTGAGCCAGGGGGTACTTTATTTCTAATTTTTTTGGGTGACTCTTTGATCTTGTATATAATATATGTTATGCTGAAGATATCAAGGACACGCTCAAGCCTGCATAGGTTACAAATTACTTATTGCATTTAGGCTTATAGAAATCTAGATGTTTGTTTTGTGTTATATGTCCTTTTGTACATGTACTTTTGTAAAATGAGGTAATATCCATGGCTGGAAAATGTACCTTTGGGTTGAGTTAAGCTTTGATCCTACAGATGCGAAGACATGCTTGTTTAATTAATTATGCAAATACTGATGTATGACAAATGGGCATGTTGCCATGATGTCTTTTTCTGAAATTTTGTGTTTGTTTGCCATTTTACCTCAATAAAAAACTATTTAAAAAAAATAAAAAAATGCTAGTGCTATTTCTTCAAATAGAAGCACATGTGTATTACAAAAATGCTTATTTCTCCAACATAGGTGTGTCCGGTCCACGGCGTCATCCTTACTTGTGGGATATTCTCTTCCCCAACAGGAAATGGCAAAGAGCCCAGCAAAGCTGGTCACATGATCCCTCCTAGGCTCCGCCTACCCCAGTCATTCTCTTTGCCGTTGTACAGGCAACATCTCCACGGAGATGGCTTAGAGTTTTTTAGTGTTTAACTGTAGTTTTTCATTATTCAATCAAGAGTTTGTTATTTTCAAATAGTGCTGGTACGTACTATTTACTCAGAAACAGAAAAGAGATGAAGAATTCTGTTTGTATGAGGAAAATGATTTTAGCAACCGTAACTAAAATCCATGGCTGTTCCACACAGGACTGTTGAGAGCATTAACTTCAGTTGGGGGAACAGTTTGCAGTCTTTGCTGCTTGAGGTATGACACATTCTAACAAGACGATGTAATGCTGGAAGCTGTCATTTTCCCTATGGGATCCGGTAAGCCATGTTTATTACGATTGTAAATAAGGGCTTTACAAGGGCTTATTTAGACTGTAGACATTTTTTGGGCTAAATCGATTGATATTAACACTTATTTAGCCTTGAGGAATCATTTATTCTGGGTATTTTGATATAATAATATCGGCAGGCACTGTTTTAGACACCTTATTCTTTAGGGGCTTTCCCAAAGCATAGGCAGAGTCTCATTTTCGCGCCGGTGTTGCGCACTTGTTTTTGAGAGGCATGGCATGCAGTCGCATGTGAGAGGAGCTCTGATACTTAAAAAAGACTTCTGAAGGCATCATTTGGTATCGTATTCCCCTTGGGTTTGGTTGGGTCTCAGCAAAGCAGATACCAGGGACTGTAAAGGGGTTAAAGCTTAAAACGGCTCCGGTTCCGTTATTTTAAGGGTTAAAGCTTCCAAATTTGGTGTGCAATATTTTCAAGGCTTTAAGACACTGTGGTGAAAGTTTGGTGAATTTTGAACAATTCCTTCATGTTTTTTCGCAATTGCAGTAATAAAGTGTGTTCAGTTTAAAATTTAAAGTGACAGTAACGGTTTTATTTCAAAACGTTTTTTGTACTTTCTTATCAAGTTTATGCCTGTTTAACATGTCTGAACTACCAGATAGACTGTGTTCTGAATGTGGGGAAGCCAGAATTCCTATTCATTTAAATAAATGTGATTTATGTGATAATGACAATGATGCCCAAGATGATTCCTCAAGTGAGGGGAGTAAGCATGGTACTGCATCATTCCCTCCTTCGTCTACACGAGTCTTGCCCACTCAGGAGGCCCCTAGTACATCTAGCGCGCCAATACTCCTTACTATGCAACAATTAACGGCTGTAATGGATAATTCTGTCAAAAACATTTTAGCCAAAATGAACCCTGTTCAGCGTAAGCGTGGATGCTCTGTTTTAGTTACTGAAGAGCATGACGACGCTGATATTAATATCTCTGAAGGGCCCCTAACCCAATCTGAGGGGGCCAGGGAGGTTTTGTCTGAGGGAGAAATTACTGATTTAGGGAATATTTCTCAGCAGGCTGAATCTGATGTGATTACTTTTAAATTTAAATTGGAACATCTCCGCATTTTGCTTAAGGAGGTATTATCCACTCTGGATGATTGTGAAAATTTGGTCATCCCAGAGAAACTATGTAAAATGGACAAGTTCCTAGAGGTGCCGGGGCTCCCAGAAGCTTTTCCTATACCCAAGCGGGTGGCGGACATTGTTAATAAAGAATGGGAAAGGCCCGGTATTCCTTTCGTCCCTCCCCCCATATTTAAAAAATTGTTTCCTATGGTCGACCCCAGAAAGGACTTATGGCAGTCAGTCCCCAAGGTCGAGGGAGCGGTTTCTACTTTAAACAAACGCACCACTATTCCCATAGAGGATAGTTGTGCTTTCAAAGATCCTATGGATAAAAAATTAGAAGGTTTGCTTAAAAAGATGTTTGTTCAGCAGGGTTACCTTCTACAACCCATTTCATGCATTGTCCCTGTCACTACAGCCGCATATTTCTGGTTTGATGAACTGATTAAGGTGCTCGATAGTGACTCGCCTCCTTATGAGGAGATTATGGACAGAGTCAATGCTCTCAAATTGGCTAATTCTTTCACTCTTGACGCCTCTTTGCAATTGGCTAAGTTAGCGGCTAAGAATTCTGGGTTTGCTATTGTGGCGCGCAGAGCGCTTTGGTTGAAATCTTGGTCGGCTGATGCGTCTTCCAAGAACAAGCTACTAAACATTCCTTTCAAGGGGAAAACGCTGTTTGGTCCTGACTTGAAAGAGATTATCTCTGATATCACTGGGGGTAAGGGCCATGCCCTTCCTCAGGATCGGCCTTTCAAGGCAAAAAATAGACCTAATTTTCGTCCCTTTCGTAAAAACGGACCAGCCCAAGGTGCTACGTCCTCTAAGCAAGAAGGTAATACTTCTCAGGCCAAGCCAGCTTGGAGACCAATGCAAGGCTGGAACAAGGGAAAGCAGGCAAAGAAACCTGCCACTGCTACCAAGACAGCATGAAATATCGGCCCCCGATCCGGGACCGGATCTGGTGGGGGGCAGACTCTCTCTCTTCGCTCAGGCTTGGGCAAGAGATGTTCTGGATCCTTGGGCGCTAGAAATAGTCTCCCAGGGTTATCTTCTGGAATTCAAGGGACTTCCCCCAAGGGGAAGGTTCCACAGGTCTCAGTTGTCTTCAGACCACATAAAAAGACAGGCGTTCTTACTTTGCGTAGAAGACCTGTTAAAAATGGGAGTGATTCATCCTGTTCCATTGAGAGAACAAGGGATGGGGTTCTACTCCAATCTGTTCATAGTTCCCAAAAAAGAGGGAACATTCAGACCAATCCTAGATCTCAAGATCTTAAACAAATTTCTCAAGGTCCCATCTTTCAAGATGGAAACCATTCGAACTATCCTTCCTTCCATCCAGGAAGGTCAATTCATGACCACGGTGGATTTAAAGGATGCGTATCTACATATTCCTATCCACAAGGAACATCATCGGTTCCTAAGGTTTGCATTCCTGGACAAACATTACCAGTTCGTGGCGCTTCCTTTCGGATTAGCCACTGCTCCAAGGATTTTCACAAAGGTACTAGGGTCCCTTCTAGCTGTGCTAAGACCAAGGGGCATTGCAGTAGTACCTTACCTGGACGACATTCTAATTCAAGCGTCGTCCCTCCCTCGAGCAAAGGCTCACACGGACATCGTCCTGGCCTTTCTCAGATCGCACGGCTGGAAAGTGAACGTGGAAAAGAGTTCTCTATCCCCGTCAACAAGGGTTCCCTTCTTGGGAACAATTATAGACTCCTCAGAAATGAGGATTTTTCTAACAGAGGCCAGAAAGACAAAGCTCCTGGACTCTTGTCGAATACTTCATTCCGTTCCTCTTCCTTCCGTAGCTCAGTGCATGGAAGTGATCGGGTTGATGGTAGCGGCAATGGACATAGTTCCTTTTGCGCGCATTCATCTAAGACCATTACAACTGTGCATGCTCAGTCAGTGGAATGGGGACTATACAGACTTGTCTCCAAAGATACAAGTAAATCAGAGGACCAGAGACTCACTCCGTTGGTGGCTGTCCCTGGACAACCTGTCACGAGGGATGACATTCCACAGACCAGAGTGGGTCATTGTCACGACCGACGCCAGTCTGATGGGCTGGGGCGCGGTCTGGGGATCCCTGAAAGCTCAGGGTCTTTGGTCTCGGGAAGAATCTCTTCTACCGATAAATATTCTGGAACTGAGAGCGATATTCAATGCTCTCAAGGCTTGGCCTCAGCTAGCGAGGACCAAGTTCATACGGTTTCAATCAGACAACATGACGACTGTTGCGTATATCAACCATCAGGGGGGAACAAGGAGTTCCCTAGCGATGGAAGAAGTGACCAAGATCATTCTATGGGCGGAGTCTCACTCCTGCCACCTGTCTGCTATCCACATCCCGGGAGTGGAAAATTGGGAAGCGGATTTTCTGAGTCGTCAGACATTGCATCCGGGGGAGTGGGAACTCCATCCGGAAATCTTTGCCCAAGTCACTCAACTTTGGGGCATTCCAGACATGGATCTGATGGCCTCTCGTCAGAACTTCAAAGTTCCTTGCTACGGGTCCAGATCCAGGGATCCCAAGGCGGCTCTAGTGGATGCACTAGTAGCACCTTGGACCTTCAAACTAGCTTATGTGTTCCCGCCGTTTCCTCTCATCCCCAGGCTGGTAGCCAGGATCAATCAGGAGAGGGCGTCGGTGATCTTGATAGCTCCTGCGTGGCCACGCAGGACTTGGTATGCAGATCTGGTGAATATGTCATCGGCTCCACCTTGGAAGCTACCTTTGAGACGAGACCTTCTTGTTCAGGGTCCGTTCGAACATCCGAATCTGGTTTCACTCCAGCTGACTGCTTGGAGATTGAACGCTTGATTTTATCGAAGCGAGGTTTCTCAGATTCTGTTATCGATACTCTTGTTCAGGCCAGAAAGCCTGTAACTACAAAGATTTACCATAAAATTTGGAAAAAATATATCTGTTGGTGTGAATCTAAAGGATTCCCTTGGGACAAGGTTGAGATTCCTAGGATTCTATCCTTCCTTCAAGAAGGATTGGAAAAAGGATTATCGGCAAGTTCCCTGAAGGGACAGATTTCTGCCTTGTCGGTGTTACTTCACAAAAAACTGGCAGCTGTGCCAGATGTTCAAGCCTTTGTTCAGGCTCTGGTTAGAATCAAGCCTGTTTACAAACCTTTGACTCCTCCTTGGAGTCTCAATTTAGTTCTTTCAGTTCTTCAGGGGGTTCCGTTTGAACCCTTACATTCCGTTGATATTAAGTTATTATCTTGGAAAGTTTTGTTTTTAGTTGCAATTTCTTCGGCTAGAAGAGTTTCAGAATTATCTGCTCTGCAGTGTTCTCCTCCTTATCTGGTGTTCCATGCAGATAAGGTGGTTTTACGTACTAAACCTGGTTTTCTTCCAAAAGTTGTTTCTAACAAAAACATTAACCAGGAGATTATCGTACCTTCTCTGTGTCCGAAACCAGTTTCAAAGAAGGAACGCTTGTTGCACAATTTGGATGTTGTTCGCGCTCTAAAATTCTATTTAGATGCTACAAAGGATTTTAGACAAACATCTTCCCTGTTTGTTGTTTATTCAGGTAAAAGGAGAGGTCAAAAAGCAACTTCTACCTCTCTCTCTTTTTGGATTAAAAGCATCATCAGATTGGCTTACGAGACTGCCGGACGGCAGCCTCCCGAAAGAATCACGGCTCATTCCACTAGGGCTGTGGCTTCCACATGGGCCTTCAAGAACGAGGCTTCTGTTGATCAGATATGTAGGGCAGCGACTTGGTCTTCACTGCACACTTTTACCAAATTTTACAAGTTTGATACTTTTGCTTCTTCTGAGGCTATTTTTGGGAGAAAGGTTTTGCAAGCCGTGGTGCCTTCCATTTAGGTGACCTGATTTGCTCCCTCCCTTCATCCGTGTCCTAAAGCTTTGGTATTGGTTCCCACAAGTAAGGATGACGCCGTGGACCGGACACACCTATGTTGGAGAAAACAGAATTTATGTTTACCTGATAAATTTCTTTCTCCAACGGTGTGTCCGGTCCACGGCCCGCCCTGGTTTTTTAATCAGGTCTGATAATTTATTTTCTTTAACTACAGTCACCACGGTACCATATGGTTTCTCCTATGCTATTATTCCTCCTTAACGTCGGTCGAATGACTGGGGTAGGCGGAGCCTAGGAGGGATCATGTGACCAGCTTTGCTGGGCTCTTTGCCATTTCCTGTTGGGGAAGAGAATATCCCACAAGTAAGGATGACGCCGTGGACCGGACACACCGTTGGAGAAAGAAATTTATCAGGTAAACATAAATTCTGTTATTCACACTGAAATGCATCCATGTGGATTCCAATTTTGGCTGGAATGTCCCTTTAATGTTTTTAAAAATAAATAAATTTGCATATTGTTTTGTGGCTAAAATTTGCTTTGCACAAATCATGCTGTCTTTGTATTTAATGTCCCTTTAATGTAATATGCTGTGTGACCCCCTTTGTCAATTCTCCTTTGTGGCCCTTACCATGATTGATCCCTCCAGTGCTTGTTTGTAAACTGAATATTTTTTTTGTATGTGCAATAGAAGACTTTAGCAGCATTTTCAACGGGACTGACTGCCACGTCAGGCTGCTTGTGTACAGCATATTGTTATGTAATATTCTAGTCGAGCATTTGGCTCTGATCTCATAGACGAAGCAGTGTGTGTTTCTGGCTCTGTGTGTACAAATTTTTGCATAACCATATTAGGCACCTTTGATAATCAAAACAAACAAGTCTGTGAAATATTTTCTGTATTGGGCTGTCTTAAATGACCCAGATATTTAATTAGAAGCAGTAACAAACAAACCGTTGGTTACAAATAGGTGTCCTAAAAACCTCAGACTTACTAATTAAAATCATTAATCTGAACCTAAGAAAAACAACTGGCCGACTAAGATCTAGTGTTATATATAAATATATTAATTGTAAAGCCTGTATTAAAGCATTACATATTTAACAATTTATATATTCTTATTTTGGTACCAAATAATTTATTAATATATATTTTTTTATATATATATATATTTTTACATTTTACAAAGTTCTTTTTCATATGCATAATATATATATATATATTTATTACACAGTTTTTTTCCTTAAAGTGGAATCTCCTGGTACCAGTAGTACCAAACATGTCTAGTGCAATTTGAGAATGTGTAGATTTTATACTATTCACAAGTTTTAGAGGTGATTTAAATAAAATGTGAATAGATTTACAGGCCATATAACACAAACACATCTGAACTAAATGAAGATTTGTCTTTCAATTTTTTTGTTGCACTCTGAAGGAATATAATACTGTAATCAGTTTGCATAAATATTTTCTCTTTCTTCTGTTGAAAGACTGCGCTGTTGAGTAAACCAATTAATTTCTATAAATGTTTCAATTCATGATTTATCGGAATAATGTAAAATTGAAATGTATTTAATCCTGATTTTGCTACGTATTGTAAATACTGCTGAATGTAAAAAGGGAATTAGAATAATAGTTACATAGTTACATAGTAGATAGGGTTGAAAAAAAGACTGAAGTCCATCGAGTTCAACCTATAGTGTATTGTCCCCTTCATTATTTAAGGAATTTGAATAGTAATTAGGTTAATTATTTGGTAAGGGTCAACACATAAAAAATGAATGGGTAATACAGCTCCCTCACCTCCCCTTTCTCTCCCTCCTCTACTCTCCTCCTTGCTCTTATATGAATCCAAACTTCTTTTGCCATTGGTAATTTCCATTTATGGTTTCCCTAGCCAAGCTTGCATGCACATGGATGTAACATATATGTTATTATAATATTTACAAAGAGAAGGGGAAGACTGTATATGGCACTATATTATGTGACATGGACTCTAAGGACCTTATGGTCTTTTAGGGGTCAATGAGGGAACTATCCTCCACTTCCTAAGACCCCCCCCCCAACATGGACTACCTTCAAGCCAAGCTGTGAACCTTAAGTTCTTTTCTTTCTTTTTTTCTCTTTTTTTTTTTATTTTTTTATTTTAATGTTGTGGAAGTAACGGTTGTGAGTAAAACTTGGTTGTAATGTTATTTTGATTGTACTGCTCAACTTCAAGACTTCAATACTTCATTAAAAATTATTGGGGGGGGGGGAATATATATATTATCTTTTTTTTTCTTTTTTTTTTTCTTTTTTTTTTCTTTTTTTTTCTCCTTTTTTTTTTTAAGAGATTTGTAGTGACATTTTAAGCCAAGCTTTCCAAACATTGACTGAGCCTAGAGTAGACATGGTAGCAATTCTGCATCAATATTGATGTTTATGAATGTTTCTATGGTAGCAGATTTATTTCAAAACAGATGGGAGACTGCGCCTCACCCTGACAAACATCTGTGATGAAATGCGTCAGTGGGCCGAGCCAGTGACCGTTCTCCATACTTGATTGTTTATAAAATGTATGTATGACAGGAATTAAAGGTCTGATTCTCTAAAACTCTCCGTTCAGCTTTATTGGAAAAGATTTTGGAAAGCTAAATATTACATTGACAGCTTTGTATCTTGCTAAGGGTGTTGACTTAATTTCTGTATGTAAAGAAAAGAAACACATATTACAATATAGTGTTTAATGTATGTATGTGAAGGAGAGACATTTTTAAATGAAATATATCACAATATAGTGCTTAAACGAATAAGCACTTTAAAAACCTTAATTAATTAGATAGGAACATTTCCCCAAATCTTACAGAAAACGCTGGGAGACCATGATATTGTGAATGGATTAATGGAATGTTGTTGTTTTTTTAATTCTTTTTATTAAAGACACAAAGCAATTACATAGAGATAGCAGTATTAAATGCACAGTATACAGAGCTGAAGTGGTCATGACATAACAGGTAACAGCATTCTTTGGTTATCAATGTTCACATGTACGATAGAATTGTTTGTTTCAGATCTCCGTGAAATCAAAATGTATGAAGTTTGACTGACAGAAACTTGCCAGGATCCGAAGTTGTGGTTGTTAAAACCAACAAAAGAAAGCAAAAGGACCTTATTGTTCATTCGTTGTTGTACTCCTATTTGACACTGCTATATAATTTATATCATAGAATTAAAAAAGATATAATTTAATATACCTGTAAGAAAACCAACAAACAAACATAAGTTAAACTAAACTCAGTCTCTAATTTCCCAGTGATAAGAGAATTTCATAATAGAAGCTCGCCCTTTCCATTGGAGAACTCAAAGTGAAACATAGGTTTTAAAAGAGGTTGAAATATCAAGTGAGAGCGGGGAGAGAAAAAAAAATAAAGAAAGAAGGGAATTGAAAGAGATTTTCGATAAGTATCTCTTCCGGGTTATGGTTTGAGTTAAGAGGTTTGTGTTTCATATAACACTGTCCATTCACCTTTCAAGGCAGCAGAGAGCTTTTTTTTTAATATTAATCATTACAGCAATGAATATACAGCCTCATCCAGGGTACTGAACCTAAAATGGGCTGGCTCCTAAGCTTTACATTCCTGCTTTTTAAAATAAAGATAGCAAGAGAACAAAGAAAAATTGATAATAAGAGTCAATTAAAAAGTTGCTTAAAATTGCATTCTCTATCTGAATCATAAAGGAAAAACATTGTTTAGTATCCTTTTAAAGATTTGTTTGGGAGCCATAGAGAACTGCTGGTTATGAGCAGAATCGGACAGTGACCCAAACAGCAGTACTAGTTGCATGACCCGGCAGGGAAACTATCGCTGCTGATTGGCTCACCGATAGTTTCTGTTCAGGATCAGCAATTCTTTGCAGCTACCGAGCAATACTTTTACTGTGCTTAACCTATTACCAGGGTGTTAAACGCATAGATTTGCAGGGCGATTAGTGCTAAAGATACATGCTCTAATAAGACCATAACATTTTCCCACTATAATGGCCCTTTAAATATCATTAAAACCAACAAGTAGCTTTTACTTATTAAACCTAAACCTACTGCTTTTAAATCACTAAGTAGAAAATTTGTTTAATGTGTTTGCTGTTATGGAATTAATCACATGGTAACCTTACTGTATAGTTTATTTCTATATCACATTTATTTTGTTGACCTTTCTGTGCGTTTAGTTGATTTATATTCACATAAGAATCTGACAGATCACCAGGACTCTTTCCTACATAGTGCTCATTTATGATCTTGTTGGGTTACCAGCAAATTGTGATCCTACGATTGTATTATATCTAGTGTTAAAGCAAGGTCACTCTTTATCACAAACCAGAAAGTCAAGTAATTTACATTTTCAAAACTTTTATATCCAATTATATTATTTTGGTAAATCCTTATCTTGTTAACTCTTATGCATGCGTACCTTTGGTTTTCAATATTAAGATTTACTGCTGTCATTTTTTTTTAAATGTAATTATTACTTACAGAGGCAAAACTCTTAAGTATATTTTAGAAATATTGAAATTCATTGGCTTCAGCGTAGTAGAAACAAGGGCCCCTTTCAGTAGAGAAAAAGATGGCAGGCCAAGAGAATAATTATATATATTTTTTAAAAACATTAAACTTAAATTTGAAATCCCCATAAAATTATTTATTTATTCAACTCGTCTTTCCTGTAATTTAAACTTGTGTTTTTACACTGCTCCAGAGAAGCTTGATTGTATCATATAGTATTCAAAACTGTGACCCTGCAATATTCTTTATCACTTGGAAACTGCTGGAAATTATTTCTATCTTTTTCTAATTTGGTACAGAATAGGACATATAATAACATACTTGAGGCTTTTCAAGAGGTACATCCATGGCCTGCAAAACAATGTATGTTTTGCTAACAAAATTACAGTTTTAAATGTTTTCGAGCATTTATTTTGTATGCAGATCTCTTGCATTGTGCTGCTAAATTGCCATACATATTATGTGTGAGTATTAACTTGTAAGCTCTGTCTGTGTATTTAGTAATTGTACTTGTTTAGCTCTACAAAATCTGTTGGTAAGTAACAAATGAAGGTTGTGTATAATCTACATACACACAGTCATAAAGGGGATTTTTGTGTTTAAAACAGTGCTTGGAAACAAAAACCATGAGATATTGAAAATATAATTTGCATATCTTACCCAGAGTTCCCTGGTGCAGTCAAAACTTGCTTAAAGGGACATGAAACCCATTTTTTTTCCCTTACGATTTTGGTTAGAGCATACAGTTTTAACCCCTTAAAGGGTCACTGAACCCAAATGTTTTCTTTGATTCAGATAGAGCATGAAATTGTAAGCGACTTTCTAATTCACTCCTATTATCAATTTTTCTTCGTTCTCTTGCTATCTTTATTTTAAAAGCAGGAATGTAAATCTTAGCAGCCAGCCCATTTTAGGTTCAGCACCATGGAAAGTGCTTGCTTATTGGAGGCTTACATTCACCCACTAATAAGCAAGCATAACCCAGGTTCTCAACCAAAAATGGGTCGGCTCCTATGCATCACATTCCTGCTTTTTAAATAAAGATAGCAAGAGAACAAAGAAAAATTGATAATAGGAGTAAATTAGAAAGTTGCTTAAAATTGCATGCTCTATCTGAATCATGACAGAAACATTTTTGGTTTAGTGTCCCTTTAAATGCAAATGACGAGCACATTGCAACCTGTTTGTGCATGACGTGCCCTTTTCATCATACAGAGGGATTGCTGGTCAAACACTTTTTTCGTCAATCCCCCCCACACTATAGGCTGGTGATAGTTGGTGACCTAGTGGGTGGTAAGTCCAGGCCTCATCGGAGTGCCGGCAATGTCACATACAAACGTGGTGACGTTACAAAAGGGACTGAGCCAGGATGAACCCAGAGCTGCAAGTGTGCTGTATGGGGGACGTTCTTCAAACCCCTTGATCTCAGCTCCTTTACAAGACCTCTCATTTTGATAGACAATTGTCTGCTCTTCCAAATAGCCTTGGTCTTGGAACAGTAATAGAAAGCAGATCTTTGCTTAGGGATGTTA